>NC_134952.1:5847272-6473938 GCF_965638725.1 Aptenodytes patagonicus
AAGTCAATCTAGCAATTCCTAGATGAAAACATTAATAATCATAGCTATAGATATAGCCCATCTCCTGCCCCATGTCAGCCTGGAGAAGCACCGTGTGAGACCCAGGGAGGCTTCCTCCCTTCTGCATGCTGCCCAAGCTGTGCCACTTGGACCACCCCGTCCACAGGGATGGAGGGATGGAGCTGTATCAGAGATGCCCTAGGTGATCATCTTCAAGACACCAAAGGTTCATTGTGTATTTTGCCTCCACTGCGTGGACTGACCTCCCCAAGCATTGCATGTATTTGTCTGGAGAGTCCTTGCCCATTTCTAGAAAAACAGGATGGTTTCAAACCATGTGTTTATCAACAGGGGTGACAACTAGTATTGCCAGGTGAAAACTGAGAACCCCCGTCTCTTTTGTCTTCTTGGAAGTGTATCATAAAAAAACAACCCCATGGCTGGTCAGGTTTGGTCACGACCCAGCAATGCTCTTTAGCAACCTGGCTGCTGGCATCTGAGTGCATTAAATCAGACCTTCACGAGTGGTGAAGGCGGTGCCAGGACTGATACGGTGGCAAGCACTGGATTCAGGGAGTGACTGGCTGCCTGGCAAGCAGCCCCAGCCCCAGCCCAGCCACGTTTCACCATCCATCTGATGGGGAGGTAAACAACATAAATTTGAGTGTTTCGCCCTCCATCTTACTCTGCAAAAATCAGCTGTCGCGTTTCTGCCATGCCCTGGCTGGTTCCCAGAAAGCATCCCCCACTCCCACCCAGGTTTCGCGGGACCTTTCAGCTCATGAGTCTCCATATCCTCCCCCTCAGCACACCTCGGTGTAGAACAAGCCCAGTAAATGTGTCACGTCAGGGGTTTTTCTATGAATCACCTAGATTTTTAAAACCACATCTCACTCAAAATTTCAAAACATCTTCCTTCTCCATCTTTGGATCGATCTGCAGCTAACACTTTCTTGTTCATTAGCTTCACCCGTCTCACTGGCGTTGTTCCTGCTTTTCTTGGAGGTGAGGAACTGTGAGTCGTCGCCCTCTGGTCAGTATAAGCCTTTTACTAGATCGCACTTTCCTGGGAAGTAAGCAACAGCTTGGACTGACATGAAGTTCTCTGTATGTTTTCTGGAGCAGATCTGAAAAAATCTCTCTGCATCCTCCATTGAATATTCTGAATCCGGGAAAATTTTGTATCCATTCTTTTCACTTTGACCCATCTGTACTAAAATGGCATTTTCTGCTTTAAGTAATGCAATACTTTGCTGAAGTGTTATCATGGTTCTCTGATGTTGAGAGACTGGGAGGCAGGAGGGGATGGGGGTTGCATTTATCTGGGGTAGGCACTCCCAGGAGGTGATGGGTCCTGCCTAAAATAGATGGGGTGAATCCATTTGGCTCTTTCCATAGGACTCCACGTTTGCTCAAGCCAACTGCTCACGTAGCTTTTGAGTGGGAAGTTATGTGAGACAAATCCTATTACTGATGCAGTAAAACTAGGAATAAGTTGCTCCTGGTCCTGCTATAGCTGTCTGATCAGCAAAATGGGTGCACAGGTAGATCGATAGACGGATAAATGTATTATAGCAGACAGTATTTGCCTGTGCTTGGCTAGCCGTCGGACTAAATAGCAATATTGATCCTGTAAATAATGACATCCCTAAAATGCCTAACTTGCTCCTCAAGCAGTAAATACAGGCCTTAGGTCATGAATTTCTCCACTGAATTTTTCTCGGGGAAGGCAGCCATCCACCGCAGAGTGACTGCATAATGTGGACTCCCTCACACACTGGTTGTACCTTATATATTTATCTTAAATTAGTCAAATGAAGACCAGAAGGGTATCAGGTTTCTTTTCCCTCTCATTTACTGAATATTCAGTTTGGAACTTCGAGTGTTATTTAATCCAGAAATGTTCAAGTTTTCTAAGTGGTCATTGACCGAACAAAGCTTACTTGTTCCTTTGTAACCAAAATGTTCCCAATCTGGATGATCGAAATAAGCTACAAGAACTCACATTAAGCACTTAGTGACTGCACCACTTTTATGAAGCCAAGTATAAGGGCTGTGTTAAAACACAAAAGGCGTATAGAAATGGCATACGATCCCCCATGTGAAATGCTGCCTGCCTGGGAGCTTAAAAACATGTCCATCTGACTTCCAGAAAAGAAACATCATATCTTTTCTATATTTTTTATGGGACTCAAAACTAATTTAGTTGAAAAACAGTAAAGGGAAGAAATTTCCCAGGCAGGATAGATTAAAAAATACCTAACCTGTGGATAATGTTTTGATGTGATTTTGACTAACACGTGGCAAAACATTGCTGGCACCTCCAGCTGTACAACCCTGCACGCAGAGAAGATTTTTCTAATGATTCTTCTACAACTGAGGGTGTTCAATCTGCTAAAAGTTTCTTGCTGACTTGCTTTAAAAGCGATAAAAAGGGGACAGCCCTTGGCCAGCCTAGCTGCTGCTGAGGCAACGGTGTCGGCCGGGCAGAGCATCTGAGGAACTGGAAATGAAGCCTGATGGGCATCTGTGGGCACCGGCGTTACCAACACATCAACCCAACCTGCCCCATGAGCTGGTGTCCCTGCTGACAGGGTGAAGGAGCTGGGCTGGGGGGCACGCAGCTCCCCGCTCTCCTGGGATAACCAGGATGGGGGAGATTGTGCTGGAAAACACACACACACACACACACACACACACCCTCCGTACAACAAACCCATGGATTAAAAGTCAATTTTTTAATGGTCTTCAGCAATTTTTCCATCCTGGAGGACAGGGGTGCTGCGAGGGGGTGGAGGAGGGAGGAGAGCCTTCATGGGTTCCAGGTTCTGTAGTTAGCAGGGATGCACGCAGAAAATGCTGCTGCAGGGCCTTCACCGCAGGCAGAGCCTCGTGGAGTATGAACTACAGCAATGGCTATCACAGAGAAACACAATAATAAGTGGGATCTAGTTCCTCTGAAACATTCATTTCTATTCAAGTTGAAAAACAAACTTTTTTAGTAAAAAGTCGTCTCTCCAGCCCTACATAAAACTGTCTGATACCCTTCCACTTCCGATATCCGAGAGATATGGCTAAGTAAAGAAGGGATTAATTGGTTTTAGAACACAACATTCAAAACAAAATAATTTGTGAAGCATCTTTTGCACTGACTGTACTGCTCTGCTTTCCCAGCTAGCGCAAATGCCCGAATGCCACCTTGAGTCTCAAATATTCCAATAAAGTAAAACTCAAGTGGATTCTCTGCAGATACCTACCGACGTTACTCCTTCCTCATTAATAGTATTTCTGAATCAGTTAAGTAATAACTACAGAGACAACTCTTTATATTCCCAATTACTACTCCCCAATTTGTTTTCCAGTATAACCTTTTCTTCATTTAAAACCCAGCTAGAAAGCTCGCTGTTGATGAGATATCAATAACTCTAAAGGATCTGCAGATGCTGTTCACTTCCTTTAGTCCACCCGTTGCCCTCCGATAGGAATGGGCTCCACCCCGGCAGAATGACCAATGTTTGTTCCAAACTTAGCGCACGGAGCTGGACCTGTCTGTGGCATCCAGATGTATACAAGCAACGCTGCCAAAATCCTGGATCAGGGCAATGATTTTGTTGCAGATCCTGCTCTGGGCTCCTAGGATGAGTCCCTGCATCCAAAGATACAATTGTAGGCTTGGTTGGCCACAGCCATGCTTGTTTTCCTCCAGCTACTGCCATGTTGAAGGCATGATGGGCTGGGTTACAGAAGACCAACCCAAATAGAAAACGCCCATCCTTGGGGACCTCGCGCTCTTTATGGGGAAGCCGGTGCCATTTTGACTTCACTACCATGCATAGAGAAACACTGTTAACTATGGGCTATGCAACAGAATCATAGAATCATAGAATCATTGAGGGTGGAAGAGACCTCTAAGATCATCGAGTCCAACCGTCAACCCAACACCACCATGCCCACTAAACCATGTCCCTAAGTGCCTCATCTACACGTCTTTTAAATACTTCCAGGGATAGTGACTCAACCACTTCCCTGGGCAGCCTGTTCCAATGTTTAACCACTCTTTCAGTAAAGACATTTTTCCTCACATCCAATCTAAACCTCCCCTGGCACAACTTGAAGTCACTGGAGAGACTCATGCCACCAGTTCCCTGGTGGACATTTGTCCAGGTCATTGCAGGAGAGCACAGAAGGGGAGGTAGTTCAGGGGTGAATCCTTCCAGCTCAGGTATATCTCCCAAACCTTGGTAGATTCACGGGACACATGGACCTCTGTGCAATAGTATCTTCTGCCCACAGCAACCCCTTCCAAAGCTTCCAATGATCAGATGAGGGAGTGATAGTGGCCTTGGGCTGCTGGGGAGTCTCCTGCCCAGGAGAGTCCAGGGAGGGGGCTGGAGTGATGGCGTGCTTGAAAAGGCTGTAGATAGCCAGGGCTAGTCACATCAGCAAATCCACAGGAAAAATGTAGAGCCTCAGCAAAAACATGGAGTGCAGACCTCAAAACCCTGGCCAGAGTCAACACGTGTTGCTTGAGCTCTCAAACAAAGATGGAAGAAAGAACTCCCGTGGCCACAGGAGCCTTCTGCACACAGCTGACCTGCAGAGAAACCTGCAGGTAACCTGTCAAAAAAGTAAGTGGTCTGCAGCAAAGTGGCTGAGTTTTCCCAAGATGCTCATAGAGTGGATCATGTCCTGAAGCCACGTCACCATCTCAGCAGAGAGAAACGGTGAGTATCTGCTTGCTCTTCAATTATACAAGATTTTGGTACATTAGTTACGAGCTGTTGGATTTGACTCTTCACTGATCTGGTCCAGCCCTCACTAAGCTATATATAAAAGTAGAGAAGAGAATGATAATCTCCCCTTCGAAAAACAACACTCATGTAAGGCAAGACTGTCTTTTTTCCAGCAAGGAGTTACGATAGTAAGAAAAGCATCGCAGTGTACCGTCTAGATTTACAGCGGGGGGTTTCAATTTAATTTCTCACTGCCAAATACATTACATTGGGATTAAACCATACAGGCTATTAAATACTGATTACAAGAAGACAGCGCACTGTGGCAGGCAAATAACTTACAAGTTACTGAAATTAAGGCTTTGAAAGTGTTTTAAGGGAATTAATGTTTAATTAATGGTTTTGATTTATAAGGCATTCCAGTAATAGCTTCAGTAAGAAATTGCACAAACCTGTGAGACATTCCTAAGTGGAAAGGATACTTGATGTTAGTATTTTTTTTTAAATAATCCTGCATTGGAAGACCACCACAAGGGAATTTAGAGTCTGGTGGACAATAAAAGGACCGTTCCAGTTAGCAGGCACTTCAGCTTCGGTGATTTTTTTTGCGTGATCAAATTTATGTGCACATATTTCTAACAATACAGCATGAGATGAACTCTGAATTTAGCGTCATTAAAAATATTCCTAATTCACCACCCCAAGTGAACTTGGATATTAAAGTGTAGGGAGGTTTACAGATATGAGATGGTTGGCTTAATAGTCACTTTTTTCTTCCACTGAATTTCATCTTTCGGCTACTGACTTCCAGAAACAACCTAAATCAGCAGCAGCATTTAACTTTCCAACATGACTGATGATTTATGTTAGAAAACTTCTCTTACACTAGGACATTCTTGTACAAAGTCTTTTCTTTTTTCACTAAAAAAAGTAGTTTATGTAATTTCTTGTAGTCAAACCCAAGTCACTGATCCTTTACTGTTTTGCTCACTACATTCACCTCAATGATCTGACAGTATTTTCACAAGGCTGTAAGCGTAATTAAGGAAGTTTAAAAGATGTTTGTGTCAGTAGCTGTAAAAATACAAGCAGGAGAGTCTACTGAACTGAAAACAATAAATATCTGGTAGCATTTTTCCTACACTGGATGTTACAAAGACTCTTCTACAGAAAAATTTTCATTAGGGAATTTCATGGCAATTTATAGTGCCCTATCAGGAGATAAATCTCACACAAGATTCAAGATACCTAAATAGCGGATCTGTCAAGTTCTGTAATTATATAGGGGCTTTTTAACTCTTCAGATCCTGATGGGTTACGGAGATACGGGGATGATACAACTCCCGTTAAAGTTACTGGAAGGGGAAATAAATAAACTTTAGAAGTCTTAGGTACAAAAACCCGGCAGTTTATAGGTCTTTAAGTTCATCTTCAAGCTGCAACACATCACCTTTTTGCTGATGTACTGAGTAAAATAAAACTGCAAAGAAGTCTTGGAGGATTCACAAGGCCTGAAAAATTTGAAAAATCACTTTGAAACTGAGGACTTCTTTCCTTTTCCTACTTCTTTCCTGGTGCAGCTGGACCAAAGCCAATGTCACTACACAATTTTTGGTTAAATCCCCCTGGTTACAAAATGGATCTGGCTTTATGTTTAAAAGATATTAATACTTGTTACAGCTTACTAACATTCATTACAGTCAATTTTTATCACTGGTTTTAATATGTTTATTTTCTCCTTATCACTTTGGCTATAATCGTTTGGTTTAATACACAGAGCACACATTCTCTATGCTGCCTAATTATTTTCATCTCTTTTTATGTCACATTTCTCAGAACAATAATTATGTCAGATCATAAATCCTGTCCTACACTGACAATAATAAAAACCTGACAGACAGTAGTAGTTGCTTTATAACGTGCAACAAGGTGATTCACTTCAACTAAACGCTTAATTTCTTTCTACTTACTGTAATTAATTCAGCTTAATTATTTAACCTATTAACCAAAGGTTAATTAAACTGAATCTGAAGCACTCTCTTACTATATTTATATTCCTTATTTTTTTGGAATGGGACTAGTGTTTCATTACCTCTCTTGCTCATTAATTTTAGTGCTGCTGTTGCTCTTTCTTGAAACGTTTGTTTTCTCCAGGGCCAAGTTAATCCATAATTCAGCGCTAATGGTAAATCAGTTGTGCACTACCCGCTGCGCACGGTCCAAAAGGCGACACCAGGGTTTGCGTGCGGGGATGGACTGCATCGTCTCACCGCGGTTAGCGTCGGGTAACAGGACCCACGGCGGGAACACACCCTAAATAGCCACAACCACCCTGCCCTGGGCTTTAAAAGGACACCTCCTTCCACCTGCTTTTGATATTTTTTTCTTTACAATGTCATCTTCTAAAAATACATCCCTGCTCTTCTTCCCAAGCCACAAGGGAGCAGGGTGGGATAGAGGTGGCAGCCCTCTTTCTAAAGGCTTCTTAAGGCTCTTTTGAAGAGCACCTTGAAAAATCCAAAGCAAATGCCACAGTGCAAACCGGCCAAGGTGTTAAAATCAAATTCAACAAACACAAACTCAAGCCCAGGAGCTGTTGGGAGCAGCCCACCGGTGTGGCCACAGCTGAACTGCCCCTACCCAGCGAAGTTGCGGGTACCTGCAGTACCTGCCCTTATAGAATCATAGAAGTGTTTGGGTTGGAAGGGACCTCTAAAGGTCATCTAGTCCAACCCCCCTGCCGTGGGCAGGGACATCTTCAACTAGATCAGGTTGCTCACAGCCCCGTCCAGCCTGACCTGGAATGTTTCCAGGGATGGGGCATCCACCACCTCTCTGGGCAACCTGTGCCAGTGTTTCACCACCCTCAGCGTAAAAAATTGCTTCCTTAGATCTAGTCTCAATCTACCTCCCTTTAGTTTAAAGCCATTCCCCCTTGTCCTGTCTCAACAGGCCCTGCTAAAAAGTTTGCCCCCATCTTTTTTATAAGCCCCCTTTAAGTATTGATAGGCTGCAATAAGGTCTCCCTGGAGCCTTCTCTTCTCTAGGCTGAACAACCCCAACTCTCTCAGGCTTTCTTCATAGCAGAGCTGTTCCATCCCCCTGATCATTTTTGTGACCCTCTTCTGGACCCACTCCAACAGGTCCGTGTCTTTCTTATGCTGAGGGCTCCAGAGCTGGACGCAGTGCTGCAGGTGGGGTCTCAGCAGAGCAGAGTAGAGGGGCAGAATCCCCTCCCTCGACCTGCTGGCCATGGTTCTTTGGATGCAGCCCAGGATATGGTTGGCCTTCTGGGCTGTGAGCACACATTGCTGGCTCATGTCCAGCTTTTCATCCACCAGTACCCCCAAGTCCTTCTCGGCAGGGCCGCTCTCAATCCCTTCATCCCCCAGCCTGTCTTGATACCGGGGGTTGCCCTGACCCAGGTGCAGGACCTTGCACTTGGCCTTCTTAAACCTCATGAGGTTCACACGGGCCCACTTCTCGAGCTTGTCCAGGTCCCTCTGGATGGCATCCCATCCCTCTGGCGTGTCAACCGCACCACTCAGCTTGGTGTCATCTGCAAACTTGCTGAGGGTGCGCTCGATCCCACTGCCCATGTCATTGATGAAGATATTAAACAGTATCGGTCCCAATACGGACCCCTGCGGGATGCCACTTGTCACCAATCTCCACCTGGACATTGAGCCATTGACCACTACCCTCTGGATGCGACCATCTAACCAGTTCCTCACCTACTGGACAGTCCACCCACCAAATCCATAGCTCTCCAGTTTAGAGAGAAGGATGTTGTGGGGGACCGTGTCAAAGGCCTTACAGAGGTCCAGATAGACGACATCTGTAGCCCTTCCCGTGTCCACTGATGTAGTCCCTCCATCACAGAAGGCCACTAGGTTAGTCAGGCAGGACTTGCCCTTGGTGAAGCCGTGCTGGCTGTCTCGAATCACCTCCCTGTCCTCCATGTGCCTTAGCATAGCTTCCAGGAGGATCTGTTCCATGATCTTTCCAGGCACAGAGGTGAGACTGACTGGCCTGTAGTTCCCCGGGTCTTCCTTTTTTCCCTTTTTAAAAATGGGGGGTTATGGTTCCCCTTTTCCAGTCACTGGGAACTTCACCGGACTGCCACAACTTCTCAAATACGATGGATAGTGGCTTAGAAACTTCATCTGCCAGTTCCTTCAGGACCTGCAGATGGATCTCATCGGGTCCCATGGACTTGTGCACCTTTAGGTGCCTTAGAAGGTCTTGAACCTGACGTTCTCCCGCAGTGGGCGGCCCTTCATTCTCCCAGTCCCCACCTTTGCCTTCTGCAGCTTGGGCAGTGAGGCTTGAGCACTTGCCGGTGAAGACCGAGGCAAAAAAGTCATTGAGCACCTCCACCTTCTCCATATCCCGGGTAACCAGGTCTCCCGCTTCGTTCCAGAGAGGGCCCACATTTTCCCTTGTCTTCCTTTTATCCCCGACGTACCGATAGAATCTTTTCTTGTTGCCCTTGACGTCCCTGGCCAGATTGAATTCTATCAGGGCTTTAGCTTTCCTAACCTGATCCCTGGCCACTCGGACAATTTCTCTGTATTCCTCCCAGGCTGCCTGTCCTTGCTTCCACCCTCTGTAGGCTTCCTTTTTGTGTTTGAGTTTGTCCAGGAGCTCCTGGTTCATCCATGCAGGCCTCCTGGCGTTCTTGCCTGACTTCCTCTTTGCTGGGATGCATGGCTCCTGAGCTTGGAGGAGGTGATCCTTGAATATTGCCCAGCTTTCTGGGTGATATTACCCAGAATATTACCCAGCTTATCTGAAGGTCTACCATGGCATGCTCACCTATAAACCGTTATCTCTCCAAAAAACATACACAGCAACTAATGATAATGCTGATAGCCTAGAAAAGCAAGGACCAGGGGCTAGAAATACCTCTGCTGCCTGTACACTTAATTTTCATCAAACGTGCTCGTGGCTAGGCAGCTAAGCAGCAGCATAAGCGGGCTGTGTCGGTGACAGGGCAGAGCCACAGCATGCCAAAGCCACCCCGGAGGGGACGGACTCCCTGCACCGCATCTCAACATGCCCCACACATGCTGGCAGACGAAGATGTAGATGGTCACGACAGGTCGGGGAGCCTGGCAGCCTCTGAGGAGAAGGACCAGACATTTCTTAAGAGCCCCTTAATTCAAAAATTATCTACTGACTCTGAAAACCTGAGCTGGGGGAGTCTGCACGAAGGAAATCTGCGCAAAGACTCCAGAACTGGTTCAGACGCCAAGTTTTCTCCAGCACTTCAGAGATTTTAATTCCATCTCTGTAGCACGGAATTAACTCTGCACCCGTAACGCACAGCCCAAGACCCATTCAAAGTCCCACCCCAGCAGAGGCATCTGTTGCAGAAGCACCCACCAGTGCTACCTGCATCCCAAGCACCAGGAGAAGCTCAAGAATCAGACCTGCCATGTTCAGGCTTAGATTTAACAAGCCCCTGCTAAGCACAAAGCTGAATGAGATCACATCTGGTCCAGGGCCAGAAAGTAATGGTGCAGTAATGGTTTTATCGGCTTTTTGAGAAGGAGCTGTTTGATTTCAGAGAGAGAGAGGAGAGTCAACAGCAACGTTCGCTGCTGCTAATCTCATTTCCAGAAGCATGCTGAGTGAGAAGGCGCTTGGGTACAAAGCTTTGCTCGATTGCTCTCTCTTTATCTAGAATTACATTAGGAGCCCAAGACACATCTGAAAACAGCCCATGGCAAGAACTAGGGTTCTGCGAACGGCTTCTGCAGCATCAGGTTTGCGGGAAGAGATATTCCAGTGTTTCCAGCAAGTTGTTGGCTGGTTGGCAGCCAGTTTGCTTGGTACAAGTGCTTCAGAATTAACAGAATAGATGTGCAGGAAGGGGAAGATTTAAAGATGTAAAAATAGCTCCTTTTTGTAAGAGATTTAGATGCGCAAGTTTTAGACGTGCAACTTTAAGACAGTGACGAAGCAAGCGCTGCAGCTAACAAGTGTTGATTAGATAATCTGGTTAATTTAAAATAATGTATTTACCTTAAGCAAAAAGAAATCAAATGCAGAAGGGTGAATTTGGCCTGGGTGAAGGGCCCTTGCAAGGGGAAAACTACAGCAGAAGTTACTCTGACGACGATCTGCCCCGTTTGTCCACAAAATAGTTACTTTAAGAACCAAATTACCACTGAATCTGGTATAACAGCTCTTTATTTCAGTGTCTACAACACAAAGAGAGGGCTTGCATTTTGACACCAGAACCACGCAAAGCACCTATACACTGAGAACAAGATATTGAACGTGTCTCTCTCCTGCTACATGTGGAAAATTTAGGCAGGAAGACTCAGTTTTCCTGTGCATTCTGCTCTATCCTTCCACAAATCAACCAGCTGCGAGGGGTGATAATTAACCTTCATTCCAAATCAAATAATTTGCCACTGAACAGTATTCCATGCTGCCCTAAGCTGTTCAAATATGCTTCTGTAAACTTCATCAAGGACCCAGTTCTGCTCTCGATTTACAAGGATGAAGTCCCAAACATCTCCAGCTACGGGAACAGACTTTAATCCAAGGTCCTGGATTAATGGAGAGCAGAATTTGGCTCAAAGGATGAACATCTCCATACAGAGGCCCAGAAAAGGCCCTTATTAATGTCCCAGATAGAGATGTAGAGACCACCCTAGGCTCAGAAAATTGGCATGTGCACAGAGGACAACTAGACATCCTGAACTATTAAAAAACAGTGGTATAGAAAAATAAAAGGCATAAAATACTGAACCAAAAAGGTTCCAAATAAGGCATCAGCAGGTCCCGACTGGATGCGCTCCCGTTACATGCATCACCCTTCCTGCCAGGGTGGTTAAGAAGGATGCATTAGGATTGTATTTCTGACCTCAATCACTGAGCACTACGAGCAACCAGAAGGGTTCAAGTTCTGTTCAAAAAAAGGAAAAAAAAAAACCCAAAACACAAAACAAGGAATATTCTTTTTGGTAAGTATTTCTTAGAAAATAAAATAAAAACGTTAAAGCAATTTGTTTAAATGATTCTTTAAAAAAAGACAACATTCCTGTAAAGTAAAAATATATATATATAGAAATAGAATATAATTTTTTGTTGTTTTTAAAAAAAGACATTCAGTATCACATCAGCGGATTCTGATCAACTTCCCGTCCGTCTCCTGCGATAACCGCTGCTCGTTAAGGCAAAACGTCAGGTTGGCACCGTTACAACAGCTGAATCAAACTGGCCGAAGGCGAAGCAGAGCAGGCAGCGTGCTGGTGTCAGCGAGGCTGCTTCTCCCGCACGCTGACCGAGCCGTCCTCCATGCCAAAGTACACCACCTCTGCCATGTCGATGAAGAGTCCCGTCTCCACCACACCTGGGGAACAAGAGGTCATGTGCCAGTTAACGCCAGAGCCACCCCATTGCTTGAATCCTCTGCTCTGACCATGTTTTTGTTCATTAAAAGGCACTAATGCCTCCATCAGAGGTTTGGAGGTGTCCAACCTGGGTGATGTTGCATCAGCCACACAGGGAGCCTCCGGGAAGTCTTTTCCACGCGACCACCCCCAGAAGAAACTCTCTCCAGAGAGCGAGAAACAACTCCCAAAGCTCCCCCCAACATTCACACACCCCAGCCACCACCGTTACAATCACGAGCGTGGCATCTGCAGCCATCTGATGACCCACAGGAGCAAGAGGAAGCTACAGGCAGCCACACGCTTACTCACTTTACCTTTAAATGCAACTATAAAAACCTATCCTGTTAGAGAACACCTGGATAACACTTGTTCAAATGTTAAGACACAGCAGATCTGATGCTACCTCTGCCATTTGTAGCCCGTTTGCAAATGTACTTTTGGTTGCATTTAATTATGGGGTGCTCCTAACTTCACAGTGATCACCGAGCCACAGCCAGCGGCCAGGAAGGTGGAAAGAAATGGAGGACAAGAGCTACCACAAGCACAAGGCGGCCAGAGCCCTATCACCACTGTACTCAAGCTTTAACAGTTCGCCTCATCCACTTTTGGGTAGTGAAGATGCTCCTCTCCCCTTAGCAAGCCCATTTCTGAGCAGCAAATGATGCAGAGACTATAGAATCATAGAATCATTTAGGTTGGAAAAGACCTTTAAGATCATCAAGTCCAATCATTAACCTAGCACTGCCAAGTCCACCACTAAACCATGTCCCTGAGCACCACATCTACACGTCTTTTAAATACCTCCAGGGATGGGGACTCCACCACTTCCCTGGGCAGCCTCTTCCAATGCTTGACAACCCTTTCAGTGAAGAAATTTTTCTTGATATCCAATCTAAACCTCCCCTGGCGCAACTTGAGGCCATTTCCTCTCGTCCTATCGCTTGTTGATGAGGTCCTCATCTCGCGATGAGGTCTCCCCTCAGCCTCCTTTTCTCCAGGCTGAACAGCCCCAGTTCCCTCAGCCGCTCCTCATCAGACTTGTTCTCCAGACCCCTCACCAGCCTCGTTGCCCTTCTCTGCACACGCTCCAGCACCTCAACGTCCTTCTTGTAGTGAGGGGCCCAAAACTGAACACAGTATTCGAGGTGCGGCCTCACCAGGGCCGAGTACAGGGGCACGATCACTTCCCTACTCCTGCTGGCCACACTCTTTCTGATACAGGCCAGGATGCCATTGGCCTTCTTGGCCGCCTGGGCACACTGCCGGCTCATGGTCAGCTGGCTGTCGACCAGCACCCCCAGGTCCCTTTTCCGCCAGGCAGCTTTCCAGCCCCTCTTCCCCAAGCCTGTAGCGCTGCATGGGGTTGTTGTGGCCCAAGTGCAGGACCCGGCACTTGGCCTTGTTGAACCTCATACAGTTGGCCTGGGCCCATCGATCCAGCCTGTCCAGGTCCCTCTGCAGAGCCTTCCTACCCTCGAGCAGATCAACACTCCCGCCCAGCTTGGTGTTGTCTGCAAACTTACTGAGGGTGCACTCGATCCCCTTATCCAGATCATTGATAAAGATATGAAACGGGACTGTCCCCAAAACTGACCCCTGGGGAACACCGCTCGTGACCGGTCGCCAACTGGATGTAACTCCATTCACCACAACTCTCTGGGCTCGGCCGTCCAGCCAGTTTTTTACCCAGTGAAGAGTACGCCCGTCCAAGCCACGAGCAGCCAGTTTCTCCAGGGGAATGCTGTGGGAAACGGTGTCAAAGGCCTTACTGAAGTCCAGGTAGACCACATCCACAGCCTTTCCCTCGTCCACTAAGCGGGTCACCTTGTCATAGGAGATGAGGTTAGTCCCTTCAGTTATCCCTTCTGAAGAGTTTATAGCCATCCATTGCAGCACTCCAGTTGTGCAAGTCATCCCACCATGTTTCCGTGATGGCAACTATATCATAGTTTTCCTGTTGCACAATGGCTTCCAGCTCCTCCTGTTTGTTGCCCATGCTGCGTGCATTGGTGTGGATGCACTTCAGTTGGGCTACTGATCCCACCACCTTTTCGGGGAAAGAAGCCTGTCCTGGTTTCGGCCTAATGTAGCCCTAATTCCTACATGACCATTCTCAGGGGCTTCCGTGGTTTCTAACACATCCATAACCCCTGCGTCTTTGCTGCCACATGGATCTCCATCCCCTACCTCCACTGAGACGGCAGACCAAAGGACCTCACTAGCACACCGTCCCTCAAACATTGGCATGCCGCCCCCAGGCTTATCTCTAGTGAGCCTGGTTTTATCCCTTTCCCCCTTCAAATCTAGTTTAAAGCTCTTTCAATGAGCCCTGCTAACTCCTGTGCAAAGATCCTTTTCCCCCTTTGAGACAGGTGGAGCCCGTCTGTCGCCAGCAGGGCTGGTGTCGTGTAGACCGACCCCACTATCTCCATACCAACACGACGGAGCAGGTACCATCATTTACCCCTTCATCTCTTGATCAAAAGAGATAAAAGGAAGAAGTCCTTGCAAGAGAGGCTGTTTTGTTTGCAAACAGCGTAAGCAGCCGCTGTTTCTCTCTTGCACAGAAACAGCTCTAATGATATAGACATTTGCACAGCCATGGGCAGCAAGCGCACCAGGATACGGAGTGCTGCAGCAGGGACAGCCCAGACCAGCTGTGGTCACCGATTCATTTAGATCGGTCACTGGTTCATTTAGATCTGCTCCTGCCAAAGGTCCAAACTTGTCATCTACTGCTGGCTGCGAGCAAGTGCCAGGTAATTATTCAGATCACAAAGACACCGGGACAAGCTAAGACAGAGGTAGCATCCTAGCAGTTTGCTCCTAGAGCAGGAAAAAAGAAAATGGGTCTATTTTCAGTAAATCAGCCTTATAAGCAGCACTGAGGGAAGCAAAGCCACTGAACAGAAGCAACTAGAATTTACTGGCAACTCTTCACCCAGCCTACACCCATGGCCTCTGCCTGGTCTTGTGTTTTAATCATGGTGCCAGGACAACATATTGCCACTTTGTGGGGACATTGAGGTTTCTGCAACGGGATCCCAACCTGTTCCTGCATGCTCTGACAACACGTGGTCAATGAAGGCAGTTGTGTTATAGACTTCAGGGGCAGGCAGGTATCTGGGATAAACTCGAAGATAAAAGATACAACAATACCTATTCAAAAGCTGACCAGATTCAAGAGCAGACTTTGCCAAAATAACCAGACAAGATATCCAGATGTGGCTGAGCCAGTCTATCTGCTGCTTCACTGAAGTCCAGACAGTGCCACGGCCCCTGGGCAGACCTGAATCATCCAGCAGCAGCTCTGGCCTGGGCAGCAGGTCTCATGCAAGGCAGGAGTCCTTGCGGAGAAGCTGTTTTGTCTGCAGTGTGACCGGCCACTGCTTCCCTCTTGCACAGCAATAGCTACAGCAATAGCTAGGATATGCTGCACCCTCACAGCAAGGTGAGCCCGTAGGACTACACAATGGTAATGGGATGCAGAGCTGTAAGCAGCTTCTGGAAAATACTGTAACCCAGTGCAAACCCTCCCTCCAGAGTCCATCAGTGTTTCCATTGAAAGCCCCTCTCTAAACGGGCACAAGGAGAGTAAGAAAGAGCACAGGATTGGCATGCCTAATGGAAAACAGTGTCAGAAGTCACCCGGCATCGCCCCAGGTTTTCACCACCATATGCCACTTGGGTACAGTTGTACTAATTCAGCTGATAGATCTCAAGTAGAAACAAATGTATGGATCCATAAGAGGGCAGTAAACACACACACATTTCCTCCTATCCAGGGGAGAGCTCCCACGGTCAGCGTTATCTAGCACAGACCAAGCCTTAGCCAACTTCTGTTTTTTTTAAAATCACAGACATTACCTGGTATCATTTTTATAGCGGTGTTCACTTCACTCCATTCATGAACCTTGTCAAACTTCCAGTCCAGGATGAAGTTCCCGTTGTCCGTCACCACGGGGCCCTGGGAGTCAAACACATTTGTCAGCACTGTGAGCTCCTTGTCTACCAAGCACAGCCAGGGACTGTCACAGCCTCTCACCGGGACCAGCCGTCCCCGCCGCAACAGTTTAGACAGTCATCATTCAAGTAAATCGGGGCAGTCCACAATAAGCCTGTAAGTAAAACCATCGCCCAGGGCAACTGCTCGTTCCTCATTCTCCTGCATACTGATAATCATGCAGAAGCTAGAAACAACGATGCAATTTCATCACTGCAACAGGGGATCCTTTTCACAAGAGTAAAGCTACATTAATGTCCTAAAAAGACTATTGCAGGCAATTGAAGCCAAAATAAGACCCCTCCGCCCCAGTGATAAGAGCGTGCTGCTGGATGCCATGGGGAGGTTTTGGAGTTGAAGAATTGCTGGCCTTCAGCGTCCCAGACGTGCACAGCACTCTCTCAAGCCCAACAGAAGGAGGAACTGGGTCCTTTCAACAGAGCAGAGACAGCTGGGGCTGAGGACGAGGCGTTTCAGCAGCGCTGAGCAGGGTGTGCAACCACACGTGCCAGGAGGGACCAAGCGTCCTCCGAGGACACGGCTCGTGCTGGAGCAGCACTGATGTGTGCATTCTCTGAGCGAGGCCGGTCTCAAGTTCACGAGAACTTGAGAGAGTTCGAGAACCAGTCGAGAGAACAACTGGTTTGCTCTTCTCAGGCACCCAAGTGCAGTCCCTACAGCCTCTTGGGATTAGACACATTAAAAACAAGTATTCAGCTTTCAGGCATTAACTTCAGCCGTTACTGCAGACAACCCTCCTTCTCCCTCACCATGTGATGGGGGCTGGCGAAGCCCCGTTGCCCAAGTCAGGACAGGACAGTAGCAGCGGAGACAAAGCATCTTTAGTTTTAATTTAGTCTGGCTCTGTGTGGTACAGAGGAGCCCGAGATGGAGTGTGAGCTGCCCCCCAAAACTTGAGACCCTCTTTGGCAGCACAGACTGCCCTCCAGCCCCCCAACGTCCCCGCAGAGCAGCAGGTCAGACCCAGACTGGCAATCCCTCCTCTCCCTGCTCAGGGATGCTTGCTTTAGGTGACATAAGCCAGAGAGGCTTTCCATGACCAGCCCCAACACCTAAACACACAGTTCATTAACCAAAGTATAATTAGGGGGAAGTACACAAGAGGCCACTCATGGGAGTGAAAGCCCAAATTTAATTAGATGAAAGGCCAGACCTCTGGTCCTCCGTATGCCGACGTTCAGGTGGCTCCTCTGGGGAAGCAGGGCTGATCAGGGACACGTACCGCTTTGCTAACAGCCATCCGCAGCTCTGCAGCACCTCCGAAGTTTTTGGTCAGGGCTCTGGTGACGGGGACGTAAGCCATGGGGATGACTTCGATAGGAATTCCCTTCTTCCATTGCTCCCCGAGGCTCTTTGATTTTTTCCTGAGGACACAGTTTGAGGTGGGATTAGCGTCAGACATTACATTGCTAACACCATTATCACATTACCTCTTGCAAAACCCTCAGGCATAAGGCCCTGGAGGGCACAGCGGTCAGTTCACATGTGTACACGTGTAGGAAGAACCAGTTTAATGCACGACGCTCCATTCACTCATGAGCCCTGTTTTGACATGTTTTGGACAAGCAGGACACGAGTTGTTTTTTCTACAGCCCCACGGCTGTATGTACAGAAGGAGAAATTTATTCCGTGCTGACAATCACTGAGCTCAGAGAGCAGAGCAGCCATTTCCCCACAAGCTCTGCTGACTCCTAAGCAGGCTTGCTGAGTTGAAAATCAAGGAAAAAAGCTAAATTGGATTGCTGAAGCACTGGGAGTCAAGCTCATTTCCACCTATTCCTACTCCCCTGACCCACTGGAAGGACAGTAATGGCCTAACACAGGACCATCCGAATCCTCCCACGGGACAGAGAGGTGGAATGAATAGTAATATTTTTACCTGTAATCGGCAATAACGATGAAGCACTTTGCATATCCCGCAACTATCTTCTCCTGCGTCAAGCAACCACTGCAAGGGGGAAAAAAGATAATATAAAAATCAGAAAACAGACTGCTCCTCAGTGTGCCTGATGAGTCCAGTCCCCTCCACCATGTTCTCGCTGGGTTTGGTGCTGCCGTTGCCCCACGCCAGGACTCCTTCCCCTGCCCCATCACTTTATCCCCCTTGTCCCTTGCACACACTCTCGGTCAGGAGCCATCTCCCACTGCAGGTGCACGCACGGCCCTGCACAGGATCCCATCGGCCTCTCCAGCCCACCCCCGGAGACATCCACAGCCAGAAAAGGATGCTCAGAGGCCACTGCCACCAGTGCCGCACACAGACAGACAGACAGCAGGGCTCACCCGCCACCCTTGATAAGGTTGAGGTCAGAGTCCACTTCATCCGCTCCATCGATGGCAACATCAAGCTGTAGGAAGAGGAGATACTTGGTGTGGAAACCTCTCCCATGCAGCGTCAAGGTGCTGCTCTTGGCGCAGCTCGGGAGGGTGTCAGGTCCCGAGCAGCAGCCAGAAATGTCACTAAAGCTGGGACCACCTTGATGCCAGCCTGACCAGAGACGACCATCTGATCAGCCACCCAAGGATACCAGCCCCAGCAAACCACAGGCATGTGAAAGCAGGAGAAAGAAAAAACAAAAACGACTGCTGGCCTGCAAGGCACATCATTTCAGCCTCTAGTGTTGTCAGCTAAGGGGTGGGAGGCTCCTGGGAAAAATCTTGGTCATAACACTTCAGCAATGCCATATCCCCGTCTCAGGCCAGCAAGCCTCAGCCTGGAAGAGGTGCCAAACACCTGGAGAACACAACTTGTCAGCCTACTTGCCATCTAAAGGGACAAGCACTAAGACAAGACTAAGGCTTGGGGAAAAAAATAAACTAAGCTAG
The DNA here is from genome assembly GCF_965638725.1 of Aptenodytes patagonicus. Classification (NCBI taxonomy): domain Eukaryota; kingdom Metazoa; phylum Chordata; class Aves; order Sphenisciformes; family Spheniscidae; genus Aptenodytes; species Aptenodytes patagonicus. Next base: position 5,866,268 of record NC_134952.1, read on the forward strand.
TTCTCACTCATGTTCAGCAGCGTGGCTGCCTAAGCTCTCATCCTCAGGGGAGGACAAAGGAGCCAGATGCTTTATGAAGGACCAGGTTAGAGGAAGGTCGAGTGAGGTCTCACCCTCCGCGGTCCCACTTACCTCTGGATGTCGGTCCAAGTCACTTAGCGTTAAGCCGTTCTGCAGGATCAGCTGACGTGCCTGTGCACCAAGAAGACAGCAAACACCATTTACCGGCGGCAGGAAAGGAAAACAGACTCGTGGTGTCATTCCCCCGCTGCAGCAAGGATGGAGTCTCCCTGGGAGAGCTCCACCCTGCGCTGGTGGAGAGGCTGCAGCCAGCAGCGGGAACGCATGGCAAGGAGAAAATGATGCTTCCAGACCAGATTATTTTAATCAACAGCAAACCCTGCCGCTGATTTGAACTAAAATGCTCAGATGGTGCGACAGGACTCCTGGGTCCAGGTCTCTCCATACTAAATAGCAGGAGGCCCCATCAGCTTGGTGGGAATCACTTGTATTTAAGCATTACAGCAGATACGGGATTTTTGAGTCCTATGCTGTCTCAGCTTGGACATCGTTCTGCCTCGCACCCATCCAGCCCCTGATTTCCTTCAGCTGAAAAATGGGAGCAAGAAAATGAAATGTTTACACCATAGCAATGCAGGACTAACAATGAAAATATTTTTCATATTGGAAAGAAACAAACAAAAAAAAAAGGCAAAAAAGAAAAGCACAACTCATGGAAAAAGTGTGGGAAGCCTCCTGAAACAGCTGCTCGGTGGCTCCAATCTACTTTTACTGAAGTGGCCATGTGTTTCCCTCTAGCGGCAACACAACACAGAGCACCCAGAGTTACCCTCCACTCGGTCCGTCAGTTTAAACAGGAGTTCAAGCTTACAGAACCTTGAATTGGTTGAATTTTCTGTGTTACAAATCATCACCTGAGTGAGACTCCCTCCTTGCATGGACTCTGCTCGAGTCTGAACTTCCTACCATGCTTGCAGCTAGTCCGAGAAACCCCAGTGCGATAGCCTGGATCAACTTAATCCGCTGGATTTTACCCACTAACTCTAACAAAGCGCATCAGTCGCCCGTATTGGCATCCCAGAAACATTACGAAGAGCTAGCAGGTGGTACTCCTGGCAATAAGATATGATTTGAATCACTTATCGTGGCATTTCATAGCATGCAGTTTTAACACCCATGGGCTGCGGGCTCTTGATCTGTGCACTAGGATTGCCCTAAGGACTCACAAAATTAAAAGAATACAGATCAGTGGGTTTACATTCATTACATGGCGTCCATGTAAAGAGGTATCAGGGATCTGGGAATTTAAAGCATTGAAAAACACTGTGCTGCACATGCAGGCCAGATCCTGAACAGGCTTAGGGTCAGCAGTGTGGAAATGAGGTGGCTCTCTTCAGGCTCTCTGCTTGCAAGGTGACGGGAGCAGACCAGCAGGAATCGAAAGCAGGGCTCCCACAACTGGGGGAAAAGCGGCGGTAACTGCGCAGCACTTGCCAAGAACGGTCTTGCTCTGTGCTGTCGGCACACGTCCAGGTGAAAAGAAGAAACAACGCAAAAGCCAAGGGACAGATACTTACCCCGGCACTAGCTTTACTGATGGTGATGGAATAACCCAACCTGACAACAGGGAAGGGAGGAGAATAAAAGCCCACTGCAACCAATTCTTCCTTGCCAGTGACCTCAGGCAGCCATTTACACCTGTACGTAGTGAAAATAAGATGCTGTTTTGCTGACCTGGGAACGCTTCACTCGGAATTGGTTGAGGTCTAAGAGACTGCAAAAGATAGGAGGCAGCCCCGTGTCTGGGGGATTTTGGCTCCTGCAGGATCTATCTCGTTCCTTTAACAGCAACCTTTTTGTTTTACTGGTAAGAAACTCTGTAGTGTTACACAAACTATCCCAGCATTTCAAGGCAGGGCAGGCTCCAGCCCACGTTCACCACGACAGCTTTATCACTATTTTCTGTAAGACCTAATGACTGAACTCAGAGGAGCTTTCCTAGGTTCAAATGGGACATGGTATCTCAGGATGAGGATCATTTCAGACAGATCGAAGAGAGACTGTCGCTACAGTGTATTTATGCAACAGAAGTGCTGATATAGGTTGACAAAGAAAAAAAATCTAGTTTTCATTTTTTGCCCTTTGCAGCAGTTTGTGTTATATCCCAGTTGGCCACTGGTTGTTTGCAACATCTGGGAAAAGAGTCTCCCATCATCCCACACTCACACTTAAAGGACATCTGCAGGGTAAGAGGATGTTAAGTTTTCATAAGATTTTAGGATAATTCAGGCTGGTCTCTGTCCAACCTCCAGCTCAAAGCAGGGTCAGCTACCAGGTTGCTCAGGGCTTTATCCACTCAGGTCTTGAAAACCTCGAAGGACGGACTCTGCACAGCCTGCCTCACTGCTTGATTGTCCTCACGGTGAAAAAGTTGTGACAGAAGTACCATCCCGAGGTCCACACCAGGACCGAGGAAAGGACACGTGCCCAATTCCCAGACCAGGGCATTGCCACCCAGCCTCGAAAACCCTGCGGGCAGTCCTGGTCCCCGCAAACTGGTGATGTCACCTCTCCCTGCCCGAAGGGGACAAGGTGACGGCTGCTCCTCTGCAGCACATTCCCACCTCAGGGAATAGAGGCAGAGAGACCAGAGGCATTTGTCTGAAGGCATGGAAGCAGCTCAGAAGCTTCCCCAGCAGCTCTGCGTTTCACCACCAAGCCACGTTCTCCCTCTCTCTGCAAACCTCTCGACAGCTAGCTTGGTATGAATGAATCCCTGCAAAAGTTGCACAGCAAAGGAAAGATTAAGCTGATTTCTCTCCTGCAATTTCTCATAAAAGCCAGTTGATGCGTTTCAAGTTCCTCCTGAAAACACATAAGCTCACTATTATTGTTTGCAGCATGATTTTTACAGCTCTCAGGGCTTGATACAGAATCAAAGGAGACTAAGTGCCTCCCATGAGTTTTGCATTATGAGTCTGGTTCACTACTAAACAGCATTTTTCTGCAAGCAGGATCCAGATCAAGCCACGAGCCAACACTGACATAACCAGCATCACCACACTGGTTCAAAACACGCCTCCTAGCACTACGGCATCCCTGCAGCTCAGGTCAGGGTAACACAGCACCATCACCGCCGGCTTCATGAGGTCCATCCGCAGGCTGCATCACGGCTGCTTTCACCGGTGCTTTCGGTTAACTCACACCGCAGCGAGCCAGTCCGGAGAGCGGCGTGGTTGCCTTCCGCAGCCAAGGGGAAGATCCCCTGTGTGAGTGTTTGGACTAGCAGAAAGCAAAGGAGCAAAGTGCTCACCTGAAAAGATGTAGGGATGCAGACAATCGTCAGGTTCTCCTGTTTAACCCGCTCAGCTGTAGGAAAAAAAGCAGAAGTCTCGGTTTGTTCGTTGCAGAAGGAAAAAAAACACACCAACTTTCACTTTAAGAAATCTCAGTTCAGAACAGCCCCTTTGAATCACTGCAATTACTCGCTTGGCTTGCAAATAACTCAGTCATGCTCAAAATGCAAACAGGTGCCACCCTGCATAGGCTAAGGCTCAGTTTCTACAGTCAGAAATGTTTAAATACCCACCCTGGCTCAGCCCAAGACACCACGAGCCATTAACCTTTGTGTCTCCAGCAGCAGAGGAGCCTCGTCAGCAAATCGTCACCTGGGAAATTATCCCCACTCCCCTCTCTCACTCCATTAGACAGGTTTTGCCACGCTCCTTGTAAACAGAGAGCTCCAGCAGCTGTCTGAAAGGTTTTCTGGCTTGTTGCCTTGGGGACTTCACATTCATTTATTATAGAACATTTAAATATATGGCAGGGAAAGGACTAATAAAATACAGTATTCCATTAAATGGAAGGAAATATTTCCTCCCCCAGGTTAACCTCAAATGACTAAAATCTATTACTAAGATATCATTATGGACAAAATGTTATTTTAGTAATTACAATACTTAGGCATGAGCCAACAGCCCGAGATTCAGCAACAGCTCTTGCACCAGAGCAAGCACGTGGGCTACATGCTTCAAGGTAACGCTGCTGCTGCTGGAAGGACCGAAGGTGCAATACATGAGGCTGTAAGTTGCTACAACCCACATCCTAATGCATTCAGCAGACATGAAAAGTCAGACTTTGCAGCCTGGAACAGGCACGTTAAATGCTATATCCATTTATTTAGAGACTGATTCTGTGTTAGAGTCGGGAGTGGTTGCAATACTGAGCCAAACCCAGAAAGCTGAACCGCAACTCCCAGACAAATAAGTGTATTACACACACGGCGTGGGGTGAGGTGGGTGCCAAGGGGCAGGCACAGCATGATCTCTGCTGTTTCCCTGCGAAGCGAAGCACTGCGCTGTGCTCAGACCTCAGCTCCACGACGTCTCAGCAAGACCCCCACAAACGACAGGGCTGATCCTGCACTCCCAAGCCACCATGGCACCCATGGCTGCTGTTTTGCATCCAAGGAGAGTGAAGCAGAGCGCGGCGGCCAGGGCCACAGCAGGACCCTGGCCACAGCAGGACGAGGTACAGCACCTCCACAAGCAGATCTGCCCTAGGGCTGAGAGTGCCCTTCGTTAAAGGCAACTTTAAACCTCTGCACCCTCTGTAATGAGGCGTGAGAATAATTACCCTCCCATTCACTTTGCAAAAATGCATTTGCCTCGCTTGAATATTTTGCTGAAGTTTTCTGAATCACACCTTATGCAAGCTTGCACCTGGGGCAAGCAGATAAACCTAGCTGTAGAGTACAAAAAAAAAAATGCAGCAGGATTTCACATTCCTCATTTTCATTACACCTCAGCAGGACCCTCAATGTGAATAACGTGGATGGGAGCAAGCAGCGTCAGCCGCATACAAATGGGTTAACGGAAGCAGAGCAGCTGCACGGCCCAAAGCCACAAAGCAAGTTAGGATGGGGCAGAGCTGGAAGGAAACAGAGGGGTTTAGCTCTAGTTTGTGGTGGGTGCCAGTAAAGCGCTTTGCCTGGCTGTATGGGGAGAAGAGGTGGCAAATCATTACCTCCACAGGACTCTATGCAATAAATTTGGAGCACAAGACCCAGTTTTAACCTTCAGCTTCAAGGAGGACGCAGCAGTCGGTGAACAGACCCGACGCATCAGCTCTAAGTCAGCATCCAGACGATTTAGCCTGTTTTTCAAGTAGTTGGGACAGCTGGACAAGGGGACTTTCTGCGGTGGGAGGAACACGAAGGGGAGCATCCTACCTAATCGATGCACCGCGTGGACAATCGTAGAACCGCTTCCGATCCCAAGAACTTGATTGTTCTGCAAATCAAAGAGAGACAGAGGAGAGCTGTTACTGGGGGCTCGGCACAAGGGCTGTCCACTTTTCCCGGTAGACTCGACATTATAAACACATGCAAGAGGAACCTTGCCCAGAGATGCACGCTGACACACAACGTCTTAGCATGCTGCAGACAAGGAAGGGAACACACCGCACCTGCGAGGGCACGACCGCTGTCTGCAGCTAAGGGATTTTAAGCAACTCGCCCTCTCCTTAAAGGACATGTGCTTGCTAAATACCACTACGGTCTGACACTCCGGGTGTTCAACGCACACCCACTGCTTGTTGCTGGCACTCCATGCACCCTCTCCTGCCGGAAAGTTGGGAGTTTCAGAGAATACCACAAAGGAAGAAGCTGAAACAACCTCAAGATAACATCTCCCGAGGAAGCCGCACAGTAAAAGCGTGGGTTTGCTGCCAATGGTATTGTTAGTAAACAGTACAGATGCACCAGCGGCCAAAGCAAAGAGCACAGCAGCCGTTCCTAGAGCATAATAAAAACCGCTCTCCAAAACAGAGTACGTAACTGCCTGTGTGAGATGGGTGAGCCTGGCAGTGTATGCTGAAGAGGATCGTATTTTAACCACAACTCAGCCCCGGCCTTTCTCTGGTTATGGTCTGGTTTAAGAAGGATCACTACTGCCTCATCAGTAACACAGTCACGCTTCTAAAAGGTGCTGCAGGCTGAGGGTGGATGGGTGCAACTGTGTTACCTCCGCAAGAGGATGCTCTGCGATGTAAATCGCTGTTTATTAGCAGCTCAATCTCCCACCCACTGAGAGCTACCTGCAGCCTCCTGCACACTTCCAGCTTCCAACGTACTTCCCCTTCTTTGGATGGGATCCAAAGCTTAAATTGACTTAAGGAGGCCCGATATCACTACAGAGACTTCAGATGAGAAAGACTTCAAGCCAGACAGAGATGCAGGCACAGAGCTGTTGTGTGTTATCTCTTGGACATTAGACAGGTCTGGAGCTCTTTCTCCATGTGCAGCAAATCCAGAGTTCAGCAGCTGTGGAAAAAGCCACACCTGCAGCATTTCAACCAGCTAAAATCTTACTGACACGCAAGCTTGCCTGGAAAGGTGGAGCTCAAGGCAGGTCACATCCCCCTAGGATTAATGATTTCCCTTGCCTCTGCAAGTTAAAAGCTTAAAAAAAACAGAAGTTCTCCAAAACCCAGCACACAACCAGAGACTCGGCTTATATCCCAGCACTCACTAATCACCGTGACTCTGCAAAAGACGGGGAAAGCAACAGATCACAGCTGCATGCCTGCAACGTTGCCAGCAGAAACCCAACAGCTCCTGAGGTTTCTCGGTTTCACCTGCCCGGCAGGCAGAGCCAAGCACAGCCAGCCGAGGAAGGGGCAAGCAAAGCTGCGCGGAGGCTGGCAGGACACGGGCAGTACCGGTGTTCCCAAGAGACTTGTTTCGACCTGGGAAGAGGCAGTTTCTTCTCTTTGCCCTCATTTCTACAGGGTGGGACAGCTTCTTGGAGCAGCTGGATGCCCTAAAGGGATGGGGAAAGCCTCAGCATCAGCCACTCCACTGTAATGAAGCGGGAAGAGCTCACAAGGCTCGCAGCCCATCGCTGGCGATAAACTTGAAGGCATTTATCAGTGATGAGGGGTGAAGCACCCTCCCTTAGGCAGTGGCAAGACCTTGGGCTAAGTGGGTTTCCCAGAAAAACAGTTTAAGCCAGTCTAAACTGGTACTGTCACAACCCCCGCCTTACCGCGGTTCCCACCTCTCCCTTCTCAGCTCCAACCCCAGCCAGACCAGGGGCAAAACCAGCCAAAAAACATCCACTTTTTAACACGGGCAGCGTGAACGTTGGCGGAAAGCAGAGCACAAGGTCAGTGTACAAGGGGCAGGTCCAGCTCACAGCACCGAGGAGCAGCACCCCATGCAAAAAAAAAAAAAAAAAAACAACATTTTAGGTTGTTTGCTAAAACCCCAGCAAATAAAACCAAGGGACTGAGCCACAGCACAGCTGAGGACCCACATACGGGCTCCACGAGCAGAGTCAGCAGCGACCAGAGCATTGTCCCTGCTAACCCAGGGGCCAAGGGATGCTGCCCAATGTTGGAGATGCCGACAAGGCAACACGCATCAAGTGGCTGTCAGCAGCACCACATGGGCTGGCCGGTCCAACATAAGTTTCCAAGACTAGGATTTATGTGCGCAAAGAGCAGGAGATAAATACAGCGCAAAGCCCCAGGTTTCCTCTTATTAATCCTCAGCCCTCTGGGGCAGCAGGACCTACAGCTCTCGCCCATCTTTTCATTTCTAACAGAGACGCTAACTGGGCCTGCCTTCGGAGTGTTGTATAAATGCAAAGCCAGCTCTCCCCAAGGAGCTTAGGGGTCTATAGCCCCGAGCCACGTGCCAGCCCCGCTCCTCCGAGCCATCACGGCACCACAGCCTGCGGCTTCTGAGGTTGGTCATCTCAGTGTCCGCTCCAGTACTGGGGAACTCTGCTCCTACAGCTGCCTGGGGACAAGTGCTGTGGGTAAAAACACCAATCTGGCTTTAATTAAAAAAATAAAAGAGAAAAAAGTTCTCCTCTCCTAATCCCCCCACCCACCCCCAGGTTTACATCTGCTGCAGGCTGCACAAGGAGCTGCTACGCTGGCACAGATGGGCACGGGTGTGAAGGCAGATGCCAAGCGAGGAGCCTGATCTAGTACCGGTACCAAACCCGCAGTGCCACAGATTTACGGCACAGTTAAGCAGAGGAGATTTGTCCAGCATAACCGAACCCTGAAGTCAGTGGTGTCTCCGACACGTCCCTGCCGTGCAAGGGAGGGAGTCTGCAGCTTTGCTTTCGGAGATTATGTTACTCCCTCCGTTAACAGCGATAGCTCTAACGGCCAAACACAAAACTATCCGTTACAAACAGCAGCTGCGCCCTCCCAGTGCAAGCTGAAGGGGAGACAGGTTTTCTCTGACAGCTGAGACCATCTAACTCCTTAGCGGTGACCCTAACCTGCTTCTCCACCATTGCTTCAAGCCAACTTGCACGGCAAGCATTGCAATATTACCCCGACCGCTGCATATTTTACTCAATCAGCCTCGCTAGCCAGGCCCTGAACTTTAATCAGCTGGGACATGGCCAGAAACATCACCCTAAGTCTGCTTGAGCATAAAATAGCACAAAGGCCTGCTATTTCACTGGGAAAAGTCCAAAATTAAGAGTCACGTTTTAGCCCAAATCAAAGGTGCACCCAGCTCATGACAACCTGCAGCAGCAGCCATGCCTCGGCTCCATACCTTGCGACACAAAGTCCTTCCTCCTGCAACCCCTCAATGCACAAATTCGGGGCTGGCTTTGGGTAAGAAAGGGGGGTTTGATGCAACTGCCAGTCCATCCCCCAGGCTCCCCCACCCCACAGACTGCCTTTGAGCACGTTGGCCTGGCAGAGGGGTAGGTCTCAGATAGCATGTGGCTGTGCTCTCTGCAGGCAGGTACAGACTGCTCAGAGGAAGGAGAGGCTGAGAAACAAGTGAAACATTTATGGGACATCAGGGAAGCCATCAGCAACTGAAGCTCAAGATGCCAACCTAGCAGGGGGGAGCGGGAAGGAAAAGGGAATTTTGCCTTCCCCCCCCCGACTGCTAACATCTACCTCCTTGGCAGAGGAAACTCTATGCCTGTTTCATCACTGCTGTTGCAAAAGGGCTTGCACAGCAAACATTGCGATAAACCACTGTGTGACTTTAACCGTTGATCTTCTAAGCGTTCATGATAAGGCTGTGCCAAACCTCAAGTCACTCCAGTCCTATTTGACCTTCAAGGGGTTGATTAAAGCCCTTTGCTGTGTTTCCCTCCCTGCAGAGGACAGGACACGACACAGAACAGCCCCCTGCTTAGGGGCTGTTGCTCCTTGCTTGGGTGCTCAGAAACAGGGTGCAGCAGCAGAAGCACCCCGGACTTGGAGAAAGAAGCAGGACACGGCATTAGCCTGAACTCCCACTGCAGCCCAGCTCGCAGGAGGGTGCACGATGAAAGTTTAAAGGTGCAAGACATTACACCAAACTCAGGGTGCACGGTGCTGAGCTGGGCAAGGCAAGGAGCCACTGCCTGGGAGGCATGAGCTGGGCAAGCACAGAGACCGGACAGGAAAGGTAGTTTTCTCCCTTCTCTCCAGGCTAAAGGAGTGCAGTCCAAAGCCAAAGAGGAAGAGGCTCAGCGAGGCCCGTCCGTGCACCCCAGGGTCCCTCCTTGCACGCTGGGACCATCCATGCTTTGGGGGGAGCGAGAGGTCCGTGCACCCCACAACCCGTCCATGCACCTTGGGGCTGCTCCGTGCACTGGAGGGGTCTGTGCAACCCAAAGCCTGTTCGTGCATTGGGAGGCTCCGTGCACCCCATGGCCACTCCATGCATTGGGGGGTGCCTGCACCCCAGGGCCCATTCCTGCACTCCAGGGCCACGCCAGGTACTGGGGGGCCCGTGCACCCCGGAACCCGTCCCTGCACCCCAGGGCCACTCCATGCACTGTGGGGTCCCTGCACCCGGAGCTGTTCTGTGCACCCCGGGGTCCATCTCTGCACCCCATGGCCACTCCTGTGTATTGGGAAGCTCCATGCACCCCATGGCCACTCCATGTACTGGGGGGCCCGTGCACCCCGGAGCCCGTCCCTGCACCCCAGGGCCACTCCATGCGCTGTGGGGTCCCTGCACCCCGGAGCTGCTCCGTGCACCCCGGGGTCCGTCCCTGCACCCTGTGGCCACTCCCATGTATTGGGAGGCTCCATGCACTCCATGGCCACTCTGTGCATTGGGAGGTCCCTGCACTCTGGAGCCCCTCCATGCACTGGAAGGCTCCGTGCACTCCATGGCCACTCCATGCACCCAAGGGGTCCACGCAGCCTGGAGCCTCCATGCACTGCGGGGTGGCTGCACCCCGTGGCCACTCCGTGTATTGGGGGGGGGGGGCCCATGCACCCCGTGGCCACTCCATGCACCCGAGGGGTCCATGCAACCCAGAGCCCGTCCGTGCACTGGGAGGCTCCGTGCACCCCATGGCCACTCCGTGTACTGGGGGGTCCCTGCACTCCGGAGCCCCTCCGTGCACCTCATGGCCGCTCCGTGCACTGGGGGGTGGCTGCACCCCATGGCCGCTCCGTGCACCCCGGGGTCCGTCCCTGCACCCCGTGGCCACTCCCGTGTATTGGGAGGCTCCATGCACTCCATGGCCACTCCACGCATTGGGAGGTCCCTGCACCCCGGGGCCACTCCGTGTACTGTGGGGTCCCTGCACTCCGGAGCCCCTCCATGCACTGGAAGGCTCCGTGCACTCCATGGCCACTCCATGCACCCCGGGGTCCGTCCCTGCACCCCTGTGGCCACTCCCTGTACTGGGGGGGTCCGTGCACCCCGTGGCCACTCCATGCACCCGAGGGGTCCATGCAACCCGGAGCCCGTCCGTGCACTGGGAGGCTCCGTGCACCCCATGGCCACTCCGTGTACTGGGGGGTCCCCGCACTCCGGAGCCCCTCCGTGCACCTCATTGCCGCTCCGTGCATTGGGGGGGGTGGCTGCACCCCATGGCCGCTCCGCGCACTGGGGGGCGACTGCACCCCACGGCCGCTCCGTGCACCCCGGGGTCCGTCCCTGCACCCCCGCGGCCACTCCGTGTACTGCGGGGGGGAGCTCCGTGCACCGAGCGCTCCCTGCCCCCCGTGGCCGCTCCGCGCACCGGGGGGGGGGGTGGGGTGGGGGTCCGTGCCCCCCGTGCCCCGAGCAGGGCTGGGGTCCGCGCCGTCTCACCTGGACGTGCTTGTCCACGGCCGCGCAGGCGGCCAGCCTCTTGGCCTCCTCTGCCATGGTGCCGCCGAGCCGCCCGCGGGAGAAGGCGCGCCTCCCCGCCGCCGGCCCCGCTTTGACCCTCCCCGGCGGCCGGGCAGCCAGGAGCGTGCTGCGGAGCGGGCCGAGCCGGCCGGGGAGCCGCATGCCGCCCCGGCCCGCCCCCGGGGGGCTCTCCCGCACGGGCTGGAGGCCTGGGCCGAGCCGGCTCTCTTCCTCCTCCTCCTCCTCCTCCTCCTCCTCCGGGAGGCTGGGACTTGTAGTGCTGCGAGCCGCGAACTACAGCTCCCACAATGCACGACGGGGCACGGCTGGGCTGGGCTCGGCTCGGCACGGCTCGGCTCGGCACGGCTCGGGGTGCCCGCTCCGCCCGCCCAACCCCGAAGCAACTTGGTTTATCGATGTACATACGTGCATACACACCGATATGTCGGGTTTGCCAGGGATGGAGGGGTTGAGGCTTTCCCGTAAAGCGCAGAGGAATGGGAAATGTTCCTCCTGGAAGTGCTGGGGGAGGAAAGAGGGTGGCGGGGGAGCCCCTGCACAGCGCCAGGCAATGCGATGAGCTCAGGGGGGGTTACTTGAGCTCTGGCTGGGCTTCCAGGGGTTTTAAGAAGAGCCTTTCTTGGACTTTTACTCAAACTTTGTAGCACGAAGCTGGGAGCGATGCTGTGTTGCAGGACTCACAAGTAGGAGCATGGGCATGACAAAAGATGCTGGTCCTCTGACCACGCCGTTATCAACCGGCACTGACTAGGCCTTATCCCACCCGGCAGGAGGGTCAGGGTAAAACCCGATGGAGGTTTCCTGTCCTGAAGCACATACAGCCTTTTTTTTTTTTTTTGCCATATTTTTTCCCCTTCTATCCTGGGTTGGCGTCTGCTGAAACCGTTTGTGAAAAATTTGAGAGAGGCAGATCAACCGCCAAGTACCTCCGCACCAGCATTTTCAGTCCTGGGAGCCACGTTAAGACCACGCACCGGCATCTCAGTTTCTCCCCAGGCTGCAATCCCACCAAGATGGACGGGAGTTGCAGGTATTTACCCCTTACCACTCACTCCAAGGTCAGACCACAATGCATACAGAATAATCTTTTTTTTTTTTCCCCCCGCACAACAGAAAAGCCGCTGTTGGCTTTTTTTTTTTCCTTTAATTCCGTGCATGACCGACTTGTTTTGTTACCAACCTGTGTCATTCTGCTGTGATTTTTAAGGGCTAGAAACGTTTCCTTTTGTTTTCCCTGGGTCGGCACACCAGTCTTTGAACAATGGGGCGGTATTTCAACAAAGACTCTATTATTACCCGGGCTTATCTCAGTGCGGTAAGGCCTTACCTTTCTGCACAGAGCAGGTGACTTGCTATTAAGGGCAGCACATGATTGCTATACAGTCGTTAGGTGTTTTCTGCTAGCTGGCAACGATCTTTCCCGCAAATTACACATTTTAAAGTGTAAATACGCACATCTAGTGGGATATGCATTGCAGAAAGAATCAGACCTAACTACTGTTCTTCCACAATGCATTAATGGTAAAACGGAGGGAGCAGCTGACCGGGTTTGGGGTTATTCCGTTCAGTATCCTAAACGTTTGACTGCTGCCTGAAACGAAAAACAGTCACGGGGGTTTTACACTGATTCAGGAAGCCCATCCTTACACGTGGGCATCTCTCGAATCCCACCGGAGTGGGGAGTGTTAGCCCAGAAGTTAAGTATGGAGTGATAAACTCATTGGTATCCTCGCAGCAATGGCTGATGGCTTTGGCTGGAAAATACATCCTGCAGTGCGTCTGCCTGGCGCAACACAAACATTTCTACTTACAGATAAAGGGGCTTTCTGTTAGCAATTTATCTGAATCTGCTGGTGAGTTACAGTTTCAGTGAATGCAGGAAAACCTTTCATTTATGGTGCGCTGAGCCTTGCCTATGCGCAAAAAGGCGGCGTTGGACATTTTAGAAATGGATTTTCTTTAAGTTTCAGCGACAACCAGCTCTGGTTGCAAACAGCTCAAAGTCCTTTTGTACAAGCCTGTGTTTGTCCCGTGTCAAAGCCTCTCCGGGAGCCAACTCTCCTCCTCTCTGCTCCAGTACAGAGGGAGGTGCTTGAACCTGCCTTGTTTGAGCAGACGTTTTGCTTGTCGAACAGGGTGGTAACTGCGAGGTGTTAACCCTAGCGAAATGCCACGCTGATGGAACGGGGTCATCGGGGGCCATCAGGCTGGTAAGGGTGGCCCTGTGATTCTGGGTGCTGAATTCTGCATCTGAGGCTGAAATTACACGTTCGGAAATTACACGGTAGCTGAGATAACAGCTTGCTGTTGACAAAAAGGGAAGATCCTGCTTTTTACTCCCTTCACCCACCATCCACTCTCAACCTGAGTAGAGAGTTTGTGCTGGCTCTGGCACTCCTCTGACCATGTGCTGATTCACCAGGCAGGCAAAAAAAGCAGTTTCTTTTTGCCAGGTGAATGAGGTTGAACTGGCTCAGCCAAACTTAACCTATAACATCTCTCTGAAGGGGAGTTTTGTAACCGGCTTAAGCTGCTCTGGTCTGCGACAGCACTGTCCCCAAAAAAGGAGCATTCCCACCCCATGGCCTACCGCTTGCCAAGTTTTCCTGCTACTTCCACGTGTTGGCAGAGAGCTGTTTCTTCTGAAAGGTAAAGCAACCAACAAAACCAACATCAGTCTTCCTTGACCTTTCCTGAGGAAGGGAGCAAGATCAATCAGTTGGGAGTGGGAAGGCTGTCGGACCATCTTCTGTGGCAGACTTAGCCCACTTTAAACCTGTTGTGCATGCTAACCCGAGTGAAATCCTAGTGAAGGCACAGCAGCCTCTGGGTGTCAGCTGTGTTCATCCAATTAACTGCATGTCTCTCTCATTTGATAAGGCATGAAACGGCTAAAAAACAACAAGACCTATGAAGGTAAACTTCACCAACACACTGGAGAAACCAAGTGGAAGACCAAGCGCTTCTAACTCATCTTCCCAGATAGTGTCTCTTTCTGGCTGGCACTGGCTCTCCAAGCCTGTCATGTCCCAGCAATTACATTCTTGCTACCCGATTTTTTCACCCTGCAAACTCCAGTTCAGTGATATTTTTGCTGAACAGCACCTACTTCACTGCTTGTCTCTGGTTCGATCTGTTGAATGAAGAACTGGTTTTATTCTGCTTGTGCAAAGACATCAGCAGGGCTGCTGGTATACCAATTACAACACACGCAGCTTTTTGATGGTCTGAATTCTCCCGGGGGAAAAGGCAGGCTATAAACCATCATTTTGCTGGGGACTACGACTTGCCCTTGGCACAGGGCAGCCACGAGGTGGCACGCTGGGCTTTCGCTGCTGCGCCTCGCTGCTCTGAGAGCAAGTCATTCAGGAAAAGCAGGCAGATCTTTAGTGGAGTTACGTACAACACCATTCCTATTAACATCCATCCATCCTGCAAGAACAGGCTTTGATTTCCACATAAATGGCTGGTCAGATTTACAGTTATTGTCATATGATTGAAATAGATCTCTTATGTCAGTCAGTCAAAACAGAATGGAGAATGTGAGTCATGCTTTGCAAAAAGCAGGAAGTTTGGTTTTATTGGCACAAATTTTTAATACAGAGAGAAAATTATACAGCTGTATTGCTGCGTTTGTCTTAGGGATTTGTGAATAACATTGTCCATGCCTTAGAGAAATGTTTCCAAAACAGAAAAGTAAGAGCTTTTAGATTACAATTGTTACTCCTTACGCCTCAGTGGTAAGGAATCTAGGAGGAGCCGAGAAAAAAACGTGTACTCTCGTGAAAACTGTTAGAGCCCCCCTAAAATAAAAGGCTGCAATTGGAAGACTGCTGATCTGGGGCGGGAGGAAATACAAGAAAATGAGGTAATACTCATGGGTGTGATAGGGACACTTGCACAAGGCTGTTACTGTTTTGCCTTAAGCGTAATAAACCTTCACGAACCAGCACAAAGATAGAAGTGCCGGTCTACTTGTGAAGTATTCCCATATTCTGAAACTTGCTGGGGACTGCGGTTACTGCATATATGTCTCTAAGCCCCTTGAGTAACTAGTGGGACAAGAGAGAAGTTACTGTAAAAAGCACGGCACAGAACAAGTTTTTCTGCACAGTCTATAAATAGAATGGAGTTTAAACTGTAAATATATTAGTTACCCTTCAACATGACTGTTCAAAACATCGCTGTGCAAGGAAGATTAATTTAAATGGGAACAGGTGCAGGGGAGGGCTGGTGAGACGAACGGGGGAGCAGAGAGCCGAAAGTGTAAGGGAAGAATAAAAGCCTTTGGCTTGGTTCGCCTAGCAAAACAGAAGGAATTTGATTTCTCTTTATAAACATATGAATGGGTAGACACTCGAGAAAGGAGTTATCTAAATAAAGAAAATATTAGCACAAGACCATATGGGTACAATAATAAAATGTCATTTAAGTTACTGAAAATCACATGAGCTTTTCGGCACGCGGCACAAGATAAACTCTTTCGGACTTTGTTGTAATGAAGTAAGTAAAAAAAACCCCAAAAACCTCTGGATTGCAATTCAGTGGTAGTCTGGGGAGCAGTGTTCGTGACCTGACTTTGCATACATCTGGTGCTTTAAAAGAGCTGTATTTCCAACTCATCAGAAAATAAGAGTGCAAGCAAGAAGAAAAATTTAGGTAGAAGTCTAAAAATGACAATTATAAGCTCTTTAAAAAGAGTTCACTGAGCGATCAAAGAGCCACAATTTCAAAATCAAGAGAGAAGATACATTGACAATTCCTGTTTTATTAGTGAACTGGAGAGAGTGATTAAAAATGAAAAAAAAAAAAATAGCCAAAATGGGGAAGGCAGGAAATAAAAAACTGTTGGTATAAATGAGAAGTTATGAGAAGCAGAGTAGTTATTGGAAGTGAAGCACATCAAAGGAAATCCATAGCTGGCAACGCTAAGTCCCAGAAAACCCTAGTAATGGTACAGCCCCCTTACTAGATGGACATAATTGAAATGTCAATAATGATGCAGAAGTGTTCATTGAACATTTATGATCTGTGTTTGTAAAGAAGCAGGAAGATATGTGGGTGGATTACTTAACAGTGATGTGATAAATTTCAGTCCATTAGTAACCAATGAAGCTCTTGTCTTCTAGGGATAACTGTGGCCCAGTAGCTCTGGAACAGCTGGCTGCAGAGACCCCTTGTCTGTTGACGCTCATCTTTAGTAAACCTGGATATACTAGGGCAATTCTAGAAAGCTAAAGAAGTGCCAGGTTGGTATCTGTCTTCAGAAAGGACAGTTGTACGATACGTAGTAAATGTAGATGGAAGAACAGTGTGCTTGGCTAAATACCCAAAAAAGTTGGTATGTGACTCAGATTAAAGAATTAGTAATGCCAGTCAGAAATCTAACAGAAATCTCATTTCATGCTTCAAGAAGACAACAAATAATTCAATTTTCTCTGGAAGGTGTAATAAACTTTTTAGAGGATTTTTACTTAGAACTGCACAATATTTTGATTAAAAAAACAGGGTAATAAAGCATCAGTTAAGCATATATTAAACACTGGCCACATAGTTGGTTTTTTTTTTATAGAAAGGTTATAAATCATTACTGAGTAAGGCTACTTTTAATGGGATCCCTCCAGGATCATGTATGCTATGCTACACATGCACGTAATCAATATTTTCATTAGTCATTTGGAAGTAAATACAAAATCATTCCTAACACAATTTGCAGATGACATCCGCATCAGCAGGGTGGTACCATCAGGATGACAAGGGCTGTTGTTCAAAACATGGTAAACTGGGTCTAGATAAAGGGACAGTCAAATGCAAAGCCACGTGTCTCAGGTATGCACATGTACACGGAGGAAGAAAAGCATTGTGCTGTGTGCTCTCTAACGGCCTACAGTCAGCCTTTGCCCCTCTGCAAAGGGGAGGCACGCCTAGGGATGCGCTAGAGCCTTTTCTACCCCTGGATACTGATGAACACAGCACCCTAATCTCCATGTTCTGAAATGCAATGCTGAAAAAACTGGAAAAGGGGAGGGACAGAAAACTAAAATTTAAGGGCTGGAGGAGATGCCTTACAAGAAGAATTAAAAGAGTTTGTAACTAATTTGGTTTGTTACAAAGATAAAGGTGTGGCTTGATAAACTACATACCTACCTCTACAGGGACAGATACTGACAGAGGAAGACTCATGGTAGCAGCGCAAGTCATGGCATGATCCATCGCAGGCCACAGGCACGCAGCTGGTGTGGGCAACAGCCAGCCTCGGCGACGGGAACTGAAGGAGCAGCCCCTCCTGCTCCCCAGAGCAAAGGGGATAATGGTAACTGCTGGAAGGGGGGGAAATGGCCCCTGAAAGATGCAGAGGTGTTACCTGCTTGATAATCAAAATCTGGGAAAACGTGGAGGAAACGCGAGTTGAATGTACCACAGATGGCTTCCAAGGCGGCCGCGATGCTTGCCCACCATGCTGGGGCAGCCGTTCTCGGGCCTACTGGTCCCCAGGTTGCGCTGCACGCGTACCTACCCAGCCAAGCTCGTCCGCTGGAGCCAGGCCAGCCGGGGCAACCATTAACTGGGGAACGAGCTCCTGAGGGGAGCGGTTGATCCCGCCGTGTCCTTTCCCGAAGGAGACAAGGCGCTCGGCTGGAGAAGGTGCCTGAGGCAATGTAAACCACCGGCCTCGGGACGGGGACGGCCGCTACGGGCACCTCAGCGGAGCCTGTATGTGCTGGTGCGGGTACAGCCACGCGTGTGCGTGTCCTCGCCTCGGCCGGCCTCTCCCTCAGGCCGCCCGGGGGGGCACACGGCGGGCCCGGGGGGCACACGGCGGGCCCCGGGGCCGCCGAGCGGCGGACTCCGCCGTTCCCGCCCGGCGAGTCCATTCCGCTCCGAGGGGCCTTTTACCAGTTCCGCCCCCCCCCCGTCCCGCGCGCCGGGTGGTGCGCGCCGCTGGCCCCGCCCTGCCGACACGGAGGAACAGCCACGTCTCCAGCCCGGCGGAGGGCCGGCCGGGAAGGGGCGGGGCCGCACCGCCCGGCGCTCCAGTCAGCAGCACGTGTGGCGCGCCGGCTCCGCCAATCCCAGAGCAGGTCGGTGAATCATGCGCTTTCGATTGGTCGGGGCAGCGGTAGTGGGAGGGGAGAGAGCGGCGTGACTCCAATTGGCCCGGCGGCTCTGTTGACAAACACCGCTCCTTCCCGCCCTCGCCGCCGGCCGCGCTAATCAAGAGGAAGCATCGGGCGGAGCGGCGTGGCGCCGGCCCAATGGTCTCCCTCTCCGCCGCGAAGGGGCGGGCGGCGGTGTCAGGGGCGGTTGCGCGCGGAGTGCCGGTACGTGGCGGGCGGGGCGTGGCGCCGCGGGGAGGGCTGCGGCGCGCGGCGGGCGCCCATTCTGTGGCGGCGGCGGCAGCGGCGGCAGCGTTCATGTCCTAACGGCTGGTGGCGGCGGGCGAGGCGGGGCCCCTCCATGCGGGGGCCGCGGTGCCGCAGCGCTCTGGCCGCCTTCACGTTCCTGGTTCTGTTGGGGGTGGCGGCGGGCGGCCCGGAGCCGCCGTCGGGCGATGCCGCGGCTGTGGAGGCCGCTTTCGGGTTGGGGGCGGCCGCCGCTCCCGCCGCTCTGCCGGCCGGTTCCGCTGACGTGACGGTGGAGGACGATGAGGCCGGTGTGGCCGCCGCGGCGCCCGGCGAGCAGGAGCCTGAGGAGAGCGGAGAGGCCCGGACCGGCGGCAGGTGGGCGGGGCGGGGGATGTCGGTGGCTGGGACGAGGGTCAGTGCCTGGGCCTGCCGAGGGGGGGTCGGTGCCTGGGGCTGCTGAGGAGGGTCGTCCGTCGGGGGGGAGGGGGAGGGGGTCAGTGCGTGGAGATGCTGGGGAGGGGGCTAGCGCCCGGCTTGGGGTGCTTGGCGGGGGCCGGTACCCGGGGCGGGGGTCGGTGCCTCAGGGGAGAGAGGGGCAGCGGCCAGGGTTGGTGCCGGGGGCGGGGGGGCTGTGTCAAGGCTGGGAATCAGTAGCTGGGGGTGCTGGGGAGGGGGGCGGTGCGTGGGAAAGGAGCTGCACGGTCCCCGGGGTCGTGTGTGGGGAAGGGGTCGTGCAGGAGTGGGCATGGAGGGGTGCGCTGCAGGGGGATAGCACTTGGTAGGGTCAGAAGGGTTGGAGCGGGAAGAGCGGAGAGGAGAGGCGGGAGAGTTGGGCTGTAGGTTGTTTGTAGAGGGAGCGGTGCGTTGGGAAGGGGGTGCGTGGAGAAACAGGGGTGCCGCAGGCTAGTGCGTGGGGTTGAACGGTAGGCACACGCAGGGAAGTATCCGAAGGTGCGAGGAGAGGCGCAGGGCGAAGGGGTGGAAGAGGTGAGTCCCGTGATGGGGCTGGAAGTAGCGCTGCAGTGATGGACAGGCTGGACCGAGGGGCGAGGGAGAGGCTGTGGCAGTAAGGAAAGGGTAATTCGGGACCTCGCCATCATCAAGGGTATTTCAGGACCTCACCATCGCTGAGGTACTTGTTCTTTTCTATGGTTGTTAGGAGGGAGAAAGGGCACCTTAATTCTTAGACAAATAAGCTGCCGGATGTCATGCTGCGTGACATCTGGCCAGTCTACTGACCCTGGTAATACCCTCCGTCCCTTCCTTGGCTTGTTACAGGGTGACAGTGCTGTGCCTGCGGGAGGGAGACCCAAAAGCACTGCATCTGTAGTCTAAACTCTTTCCAACATCTGCAATTCACAGTTGTTCAGAGCATCGTATCCCTTTCTGTCTTGTCTTTTTCTTTTAAAGAAAATGCAGTTCTCCTGTTTACTTAATTGTCTGTTAAACAGAGACACTGGTGCATGCTTGAGGGGAAGCAAAATATGCAAGACAAATTGCCAAACAAGTTTCAGAATATAACAAGGGGAAATAAAATACTTAATAACTGCGTGCGGCAAGAAGCTCTGGCAAAAGGAAGATTTTAATGAATGACTCAAGTGCAGAAATGTTACTGAGCTGTTTCCAGTCTGTTTCTGAATTGGCTGAGAAACATGAGGTGATAAGCCACAGCCAGAGTTTAAAGGAAGAAGAGCATGACTAAATGCCTACTATATTTGAGAACCTGTCCTAAAAATGAAAAGCCCAAAGCTTTTTGTTATACCTGAGCATTCACTTAGAGCAAGAAACTGGCTGATAACTTGGCATCCTGTTTTCTTTGAGGAAAATCTATTCACCTATTAGCAACAGGATCGTTCTTTTGTGTCTCGGATCATCAAAATCCTACCTAGGTTATTACAATTCTACTGTATTCAATTTTTAATAAGACCTTCATTTATTTAGCCCTGAAAATATTTAAAAATGAGTTTTCTGTTTGACTACTAGAACTAAGTAAAATACATAAAAGATGTTCAATTTAGTAATTTAAGCCTGAGATTGAATGTAGCTGTTCTCTAATTGATTAGTGCATAGGAATGGATTTGCTGTCATCAAATAAAAATAGAATGGCTGCCTGGCCATAGTATTTGCCTGAGTTTATTTTTTTTCATCTGTATTTGTGAGAGCTCTACTCACCTCAGCTAATTGTTCTTCAGCAATAAAATATCCTTGTACTATAAAAGGTCGGTATAATCTGAAAAAAAAACAAACAACAAAACCAAACCCCAACTGTTTTTGCTGTAGGCAAATGAATGTAATCATCTTGGGTTTGAGGATGTTTTTTAATTTCCTAGAAGAAAATGTGAGGGTTAGTGAATTACCATGTTCTTTACATACAAACATGCAGGTTTTGAAATTGGAATAGCTGTTTAGAGTTCAAGTTTGACAAACAGCCATATCTGCAATGTCCCAAATGGCTTTTGAGGGTTGATGGTATTAGGGTGGGTTTTTTTAAAAAGTGAAACAGGAATAGTGGTAAATGTTGTACCAAAATGATGGTAAGTTCTGCTTTGTTTTTCTAACAAAACCAACTTATTTGAATAAATACGAAGTTTTTGTGCAATGAAAGGGTGTAGGTGAGATAAATAAGTGTTCCTCCTCTAGCCTGTTTACATCTTCCCTTGCAATCTTAGTCCTTTTCTTCTGTTCGTAGGTAAATCAGATACCGTCACTTCTGTAAAGTAGAACAGAGCGGTGCTCAGGCCACCTGATCTCAAAAAGCGTGCTGTGTTCATGATGGGATATAAACAATGGTCTTAAGGCCCAGGACTGGCCTTTTGTCAATGTGTGTGGAAGTTTGTAGTAGGTATTTTGCATAGTTTCAAGGGGGGGGAACATTATAACTGCACTTCAATAATGACCTCATGTCTCTGAGCAAAAGAGGATAGGAAATGGTAAGAAAACATTTTCATTAACTGTAGAGGCTGTTTGTAGATGGTTGGGGTGGGGGAAGTATGTTCAGATGTGTTTTCATATTAACAAAGTGCAAATAAAATCTGACTATACAGTATTAGCTTAGTCTCTGCCAGCTGCTGTGATTACAGATATCTTCGTATGCGCCACGTTGTATTGGCCCCTTGCTTTAGTCCTTCTGCTGGCTATCTGTAAGGGCCCAGAAGGGATTTTCTTCTCCTTCACTTGGTTCATAATATGTTCTGGGGCAGCAGCTAGACGCAAGGTGAAGTACCTAAGCGTCTTCATCATTTTACTGATGTTCGTTTTTCAGGTGCCTGGTTGATGGATCCTGGGATTTAAGTAACTGCCTAGTTTGAAGTGATTCCTTTCTATATCTTTTTTTGTTCTGGTCCAGGCTTGTGGAGACTATTGCTGTTCTAGTTTTGTGTTGGTGTGTTTTTTTTTTTTCCTTCTCCTACTATGTGTGTGATGCGATTCACTCCCTAGTATATTCTGTGGTTTACTTTCAACAAATGTCTTGCCGTTTCAGGAATTTGCAGCCTTGGTGCTGTTTGTCTCTATCCTCCTCGCTTCCTTGGCACTATAGTTGTGACTTTTGACCTTTTTACCTTTGACCTTAAGTTGGGTAATATTTTTGTTTTGTGTGGGATGGTGTGCAGAATCGAGGTCTAGTTTGGTAGTATTCTTAGAAAACTCGTATGTTGTTGGAAGCTGGCTTCTTTGGTCAAGGTAGTGTTTAAGCTTTACCCCAGTCAGGAGGTGGTGTTGATAAAGCCAGTGATAAGGTATCCTTTTGCAGAGAATAACAAGAGTTCATCAGGCTTAACCGAAATAGAAGCTAACGCAGGAATTCCTTTTCCTTGCAACTTGTCGATTAGGTGTCCCAAAGATGCATCCAGAATATCGCTATTTCAGTTTAATGTAATGGAATTGCGGGTACAGTCCTAACCTCTTCAGCCAGCAAAGGCTTGCAAAGAGACGGCTAAAAGGACGGCTCTTTATTCTTGAATCGTGGCCATATTCTATTAGTGTTTGTAAGAATTTGCTGTAAGAATTGGGCATAATAAGCTACAGTAAACTTATGATAGCAATGTGGGGTGACAAAAAGCAAGTTGCCTGCCTGTTTTTAAGATCTGAAATAGCTTCTTGAAGTAGTTGCCTAAATTGCTTTTATCAGAATGTGTTAATCTAGTGCCTGATTAGACTACTGGAAAGATAGGAAGATCTCTTGTCACCACTTCATCCTCTCAGTACGCAAAGCTGCAAGCAGTGGAATCTCACAGAGAAAGGGGGAAACCTGAAAAAAGGAAAATCTCCTAGGGAGAAACTATAACACTAGCATGGGTCGAGGGCACATGTAGACAAATTGCAGATCTTATACCAATTAGAGTTCAAGTGATGGGATTTTAACTCACTGGAGTCGGTCAGAGGTGGGGAGATCAGGTACTAAGATTTTAATTTATAGAAAAATAGAGTAAATAACGAAGGATTTTATTACAAGAGTAAGGATTTTTAGCAGGTTTTTTCTGACACACAGGATCCGTGTTTAAGAGCAAGATGAAGGTGGGACCAGAAACATGACTATTTAGTTCAAAATGAGTCACTCATTAAAAAAGCAGAGAGAAATGAATGCTGTTCTTGTACCTAGTTCCGGTTCTAAAGGTAGCCACATGCAAGATTTAGGTATAGCCGAGCCGGTCCTGTTCCTATGTCTCATTGAAGTGTTTGCTCAGTAGGTGGAGTTTGTGAAACAAAGTCCATTATAGAGCTGGTGGCCAAGGGGACTAGTAAAGAGTACCACTGCACCCAAGAGAAGTGAGGATTTTTAGGGTATGCAGAAGTGTGTGCTATGGGTACAAAGGTTCTCTCTGAAGGCATGATCCTCCTCCCCCTCCCAACCCCTTCCTAATTAGCTAAACTTAAAACCTAAGTGTGGTTACACCACGATTTGGGTGACCGGAGGTCATGATGCAGGTACAGGTTCCAAAACTGCCATCCTGGGTGGCAGTGGCGAGGCTTAAATAATGAGAGAACTCTTGGGCAAGGTTGAGGTTTGCATCTGGTGGAGAAAGATAATATGGAAAGATAAGATACAAAGGCATAAAGCATTTGTTACTTGAGGGAGAAGTCAAGCGGGAAGAATTAGATAAAGGAAAACAATGGGAGTAGATGGGAAAGAAACATTTCACAGTGCGATTTCAGGATTTTTCTTTTCTACAGTGTTACTGCCAAAATTCCCTCCGTTCTAGCTACATTTCTACCTTTTTTATAACCTAGTTGTCAGCTGCATCAACACAAAATTTAAATAGACCCACTTGGAGTAATATTTTTATGGAATGCTAGAGGGCTTCAGATAAATTGTTTTACCATAAAGCAAACAGGTTCTGTTAAATGTGTGTCCAAGGCCTTTAGTGTGCAAGCACTTGTTTATGGTGCTTGAGAATAGATAGTCTCCTGCAATCTGGCTTATTATTAACCTGGTCTTGGTTTCTGTACAGTTGGAATAATTGTATGTACTCAGCTTATAAAAACTCATGTATTCACTGTTCAAATATTTGCACAATTGGTATTTTTCTAACAGTTTCTTAAACTGAGCTTTTGGAGGAATGTGACGCTTGGCCACCTTCAGAAGTAGGAGCTTCTTTATTTTTGGTTCAGGTTAAAGATGTATTTAATTTTCTATTAACAGTATAGTGCTATAGTACAGTATAAGGTCCTATAAAACGTGTGGGTTACTTTTACATGTAAAACTGCAATGTTTTACATGACCTTTGTTACAGGTGATGTAATAGCCGCTATTCTTGAACACGTTTTTAAGATCATGATTTTAGTTTTTCCCTCTTTAAAGCAAAATGATAGCCCCCATCATTTCTTCTCTAAACTTCACCTTACTACACTGGTAACTTTGGACAAGTGAATATATTTGGCTTCAGTTCTACACAATAATTTAGTGTTCCTTATTGTTTAAAGTAATGATTCATATACATGTC
The DNA here is from genome assembly GCF_965638725.1 of Aptenodytes patagonicus. Taxonomy (NCBI): domain Eukaryota; kingdom Metazoa; phylum Chordata; class Aves; order Sphenisciformes; family Spheniscidae; genus Aptenodytes; species Aptenodytes patagonicus. Next base: position 5,890,705 of record NC_134952.1, read on the forward strand.
TGTGCGCGCGTTACCTCCCCGCTGCCCCTTTCACCCCCACCCGCAAATAGTTAATCTACCCATCAGGTTTATTTGCACAGTTCCTTATTCTCATTGAAACCAATGTCTGTAAAGGTCCTTCTGGGTCACTAGATCCAGCCCCCCTCAGTGCAAGCAGTCTGTAAAGTGATCAAGCTCTACTCCCACAGCCTTTGAAGATTGGTGAGCCTGCTGCAAGCCAAAACTGCCAACGCAGTTTTCAGGTCAGAGTGAAACAATCTTCAAGGAAAAAAGGCCCTTCAGAAATGCCTTGTCAGTGTTTTGTCTCTGTGGTGTTTAGTTTTTTTGGTTTGGGCTTTTTGACTTTATTTTAATGCTTGAATTCTAGCCCAATCAGAAACGCTTATTCTAATTGTACTGCTGTGTAAGAAACAAGATTTACTAAAATTGATGAGCTTCAGGCACAGTGGAAATCAACAGCTAGCCTGCCATTACCATGCATCCCCAGACAGATAGGCTACTTAGAGCCAGTTTGCTTGCTTTGCTGTCTGCAGGCATTGGAGGTTGTTTCTAGTGTCCTGTGTATGCCTTAGGCGAGACTTGTTTTATTCTAAGACTTGTCAAATCTCCAGGATTTCGATGTTTCATCCAGAGGTATTGAAAACTTACTTGCAACTTAACTATTTCTTATGTACTGATTTGCTGGGTTAATCGTTTCAGGTTTTGGTTATTTTGAAAGGACGTGTTAAAGATCAGTGCGGAAGGGACTGGAAAAAATAGGATCTATACTGTTCATGTAAATGTCTCAAAAGATGATCTCATTCAGCGTTGTAGTGGCAACACCTCTATGTGGGAGCAAAAAGTCAACTATCTTCCCCTGAAACTGAACTCTGAAAGTGACTTATAGCATGTAAATTAGTTTATGACGTCCAGCCAGAGGCTTCTGCTTTTCTACTCTCTTGTTGGTCTAGGAAAAGCTACCAAGTTAAATTGCTGCTTTGCAGAATGTATGGACTTAACTTTAAAGTTGGAGTTGCACTGTGTTAAATATAGAAAACAGCTAATAGAGAAACTCTATACTGCTGTAGTTTTGACTGTGAATGCTTCCAACTTGCAGATCTCTAGTAATTATCAGCACTTTGGATGGACGGATTGCTGCACTGGATCCAGAAAACAGTGGGAGAAAACAGTGGGATCTGGATGTGGGATCAGGTTCTCTTGTGTCGTCCAGCCTCAGTAAACCAGAGGTAAGGCTTAATCTCTTTCCTGACCAAATCTTTAAAAACAGAATTTTCTATAATAAAATGAATGCAACTTCCTCCATATTTGATAGATGTTAAATAATGCAGCAAACTTAGTACGGATAAAGTTTGATAGCTGTTATCAAACTTTTTTTTGGAGTGCTTACATCATGTTGCCATTTCAAACTAGAGTGTGTCAGCATTTTAGTCTTGCGATTGACGTATGTGATAACTGTCAAACGAGATGATGTAATTGAGTTTGGGAATTGTATGCAGTTGCTGATTGAAAACAAGTTACTTGTAATTTGAAGCAAATGAAAGGATCATCTGCTTTGTATTACTAGAGTATGTTTTGGCAAGTACTGACTCCCCCCCCCCCCCCCCCCCCCCCCCAAGAAAAGCAAAAGCCCCTGTGACTTAATAAATGAACAAAGGACTGGGGTTTTTTTATACCAGATAAGCGGGCTGCCTATGAAATAAAATGTGTTGGCAATGAAGTAGAGCACCGAAGGTCACCCTGAAGTACTGAGTGGTAAAGGGTTGCATCACTTCGTGCTGATGAACTGTAAGAAGGAAAGCTAAAGAGTTAAATTTCTTGTTTGGTGCTATTTCCACCATCAGTTTGAAAAAACTTAGGCTAGAAATTAGAAGGAAGTTTTTTGCCTTTTTTTTTTTTCTGCACTGAAGAAGTAAGATCCATGAGTCATTCTCTCCTACAATTAGGAGGAATAAATATACCAACTAAGAGGTAGTTTGTGGTGATGACAAAGTGCATGGTCCTTCACTGTCATGGATGGTTGGATTTGCTGACCAGTCCTATATCGTGCTTTCGCATGATGAGCATCAGAGAATGAAAGTTTAATTCAGGGGTATTCAGACTGTATGAGCTTCTTGCTTGTCGTTCTTCGTTGCTGTCTGGCTTACATGACCTCTGTTTCAGTATAAAGAAGTCTAAGGAACGATTTGGTCTGTTGCTGTGGTAGTGTAAGTATGAGAGCTAGTAATAAGTATCTCGGACTGCAAAAGTAATGTGAATGTTAACTCATGTTCCTTTGTTTCTGAGAGAAGACTTTATTTATGGATGCAAGTTTTTGAGTCTGGTTCAGATATATTTTTGTGTTTAAGAAAAAACTGTGGGAAAGAAGAACTTTCTTAAAAATATGTTCTAGAACAGAATTCAAAAGAATACGAGAACTGTAAAGAGCTCTCTAAAGAGGAAGGTGCCAGTTATAAACGGTGGTCCTTCACAAATGTTTTTGATACTAGACACTTAAAATACTGTTCTGTTATCTGTTGCTGCAAATAGTTTCTAATGACCACTGTGAAAATAGAACAACCGGTTATAAAACACACATTTGAAATATGTGCAAATAAAAACTTCATTTTTCAGTACAAATTAAGACATGAGCCCAGGTTTTTAAAGATTTCAAGAATGCAAGCATTTAATACTACGGAAGTGTTTTTGCAAATGTAGATTTTTGTCACTCAACTGATCTGTCCAGAGTTTTGATCTTTTTCCAATGTGGTATGACTGTAGAAACTAAAGGTTGGTGCTTAGACAACAAAAATTGTAGTTTGTCCATGCAATATTTAATTCCCTTTTGTGGCTACAAGTTAGTAGGTTGTGGGAGTCATAAAAATACACTTTCAAAGAGCGTTTGTTATGCATATAGGAAGTTTTCAGATGGGCTTTCAAATTGTTGCATTTCTACAACTGTGGCCAAAGACACTGATGGATTTTGGCAGTTAAGATGCAGAGCCTACGAGAGAACTAATTTTGGAAGTAAAACTTCATTCTGGCCGTTAAGCATTATGAATATAGGCCTTTTTAGACTTACTGTCATGTAAACAAATGCTGTTAAGATAAGACAGAATTTAACAAGAAACAAAAGTGGTGAATACTCCAAATAAGTTACACTTAAACATTTAAATATTTAAATGTTTAATTTGTTGTCGGTATCAGCTGAAAGACTTCATGCAGTGAATCTAGACACTGTTTGCATGAGTAATTGGCCTCATTAAAGTTGTTGGGACAATTCTGTTTTGGGTCAAAATATTAAATTCATTAAAGTCTGAGTCTGTTATCTCCCCACTCTACAGTATTTCCTCTCCGATTTGGGCATGTGGCATGTTAAGTTTTACTCTTTCTAACTATTGAGGCTTTTTCTTCCTCTTCCAACATTTTAGAGGTAAAAAAGGTCTCTGTGCTTGCAACCACACTATTATCTTCATCATAAACCAGTATCAATAAGCAAGCTGTTAACCTACATCTTCTTGCAAGAAATGGCAGATGAGAAACTCCTTTTGCGTTATACTTGCAGATTTCTGTTCTTTCAGAGTGAGGAAAGTGTGTGCTGCTGTGTCTTAATTGCTTTGATGAGTTGTTTTTTTTAACTATCTTGGGGGTGTGTGCAATGAACTGTAGTTCCAGGTCCTGGTGCAAAAGCATCAATTTAGTTTCCAAGTGCCTTTTAAGAAAAGACATTAGCTCTTCAAACTTTCAGTGTTTAATAGAACAGTAGTTACTTCCTTTGCCTAACTGTAAAATGTCAACTTGGCTGTCTGGAGCTCATGTGTTAATTAGGAAAGTGAGGTAGTAAAATTTCAAATGTTCCAGCAGCTCTGTCAAACACTTCAGATCTTGAAACTGCTGCTTAAGACACTGACAAGTGAGATGTTCATCATTTGTCATGTGAACAGATCAATTAGAAAGGAAAGGCTGCTGAACTACTAATTGTGTGTCTGGGTAACTAAAATGGTAAAATTAATTCCTTGGCTCTAAGCTCCAACATAAACAATCATGGTCAGGGTGCCAATGCTGAAAAGGTATGAGACTGCATTTCATTCTTGTGCATAAGAATTTAAAAATTTTGTTTCCTTATCCATTGTGTTAAAATGAAAAGCCCTTCTCTATAAAAGCTGTATGTTTACAACTCCAAGATTCCTTGTTACTTGCACATAAAGACTGCTTGCTGAAGTTCAGGATAAAGTCAGTGAATCTCAACTTTTCTAAAAGGGAGCTTACTTTTAATGAAAACACTTTCATTTACTCTTTAAAATTTAGCTCTGTAATGAATACATTGTCTGTACTTAGAACACTTTTGGAAGAATCAGCCTGTTAAAATAATGATGCTTAATCATAGTGAAAATAGAGAACTGTCTCTCAAGCAGTGGAAATGGATCATAGCACATCATTATGAGATTGTTGTCATTTATTAACGAGGGTGATGCATCCTCTTACCTGCATAGCTTTATACTAAATCACTTAACGGGCTTCTGTGGCTTTCTTTCATGAGGATCTATTATATGAGAGAAATGAAAGTGTGAACTTGCCTGTATATTAAAATGACTGGCCAGTAGTGGCTAGCATGACTGATGGGACAGGGGGAGCCTGAAGAAGAGATGGAGACAGAAAAAAGCCTGCTGTGGGATGGATAAATATTTTGTGACCAGATGAAAAGACCCAAATTGTTGTAAATCAGTGGACTTGTTATTGAGGTGACTAATCTGGGGAAAATCTGTTTCCTTGCAGGTAAGGTGATATGATTTTAGTTGTCTGGAAGAGTATACTGCTAGAGTTCCTTGTGTCCTGTAGCTGATGCTTATTTTTGTGTGCTACTGAGACAGATGTAGGGCCGCCAGATGCTCTGATAGCTGGAGGGATCACTGCTGTAGAGGAGGACTGGGGCACTATCCAGTTCTCCATCGTACAGGTTTTCTATAATAGAAATGGAATTAAACTGTACTGAATGAAATGCAAGATGTGGGGATAGATAACAACAATTTTGTTGAAGGTTGGAGGTGAGCAGTTTAAAACTGAGAATACCGTGTACTAAGAGATCCCATGACAGATTATCAGCTGCCATCTCGATTCCTCTGCAGGGGAAGGAAATGTGATCCTGTGCTGCCTGCGGGGCGGGGGGGGGGGGGGGAGAGATACACTAGTGTCTTAAATGGTCCTGGAAAAGCTCATAATGAATAAGAAGTGAGTGTCCAGAATTGTACTTCAAAGGAAGATAAATTCTAATTGCAATTGAGGCAGAGAAGGCTTATTAGGGTTATCAAGGGGAGTGGAGCCTGTGTTTTGCAAAAAGAGAATAGATGTGACTGCTCTTTAACTACATGGATGTATTATGATTCCTGATGGCACAAGCGGTTCTTTTCATTTCTGTTGCTGGAAACATGCACGGTGCGCATGGCCATAAAGAGGTGACAGGCTTGGGAAACTTGCTGGAGAGATCTGTGGATTTCTGAGTACAGATCTTTGCTGCTTTCTTGGTGAAACAAAAATTATATAATTCTCCTGAAAACAAATTTCTAATGATGTTTAGTGGACAAAAAGTCACTGGCAAAAGACTGATTGTTTTAAAATATTTGGATAGCTAGAAGTTGTGCTTTTCTAGGAAATGCAACCAAACTTTTTAATGTGAAATGGTAAACCTATGGAGGAGGGGAATTGCTGGCAGATGCCTGAGCTGAGTTAATGGTTAGTATGATGCGGCATCATGATTTTTGTCGGGGTGACAAGTAGGGCTATCGCTTAGACAAGTGGTCTTGCGTATTTATTGAAACTGCACATCTTCAAAGACAGTCATCCTAGTTCAATGTCTCGTTCAATTAAAAAAACAAAAGACTTCCTGTAACTGCAGCTTGGTGGCTTTCTTGCTGACACTTGATGTAGTTAGTACTGATAAAGCTCTGATAAAGTGCTGACATGTGTCCTCTAACTCGTACTGTAAGAATGTTTGGGGGGATGACAACTTCCGTTATAAAACAAGTGGGAAGCTACAGAACGAGATCTTGTGGCTTGTATGATGTCAGAGCTCTCAACCCTAATCCTCACAAGTGATGTTCTGCCTTGAACAAAGCCAGGAGAGTTTCTCAGAGTCAATCTGGGCTAATGTTTATGACCAACTTCTATCTGTCACGCTCACAGACAGGGTCCAAACGCATTGCTGCAAATCTCGGAAAAGACGTTTATTAGCAGCTCGCTGTCTCTGTTGTTTAGTTATCTTTATAGTAGCTTGTAAATTAATTACATATGGTATGCTGTGTGTTTTGTATTGGCTGTTAAGCAGTTCTAGCGTTTACAGATATTAAAATGGATCAACTCTAGTAATGCCTAGACAAATACCTGTTTCAGCACAGGGAATGGATAACTTAGCTATTTGGCGCTCAGCTGCCCAAAACACAACAAAGTGATTTACTCTGCCCTAAAGCCTTTTTGAACTTTCAGCCTGTACCTTTATCTGTAAAAGAAAGTGCCTGTTTCAAGCGCTAAACATTTTAGACAGTTTAGCAAATCATTCCTCTAGCAGCACAGCCGCTGACATCTCATTTCCGAATTTCTTCTGGACTTTGTCCTCCATATGCAGGTAACTATTAATCTTTCTGTCAGAGTCACTGCATGTTTCGTGCTCTCTACTTTCTTTGCATCCTTGAAAGAGGAGACTGTGCATTTGCCACATTCTGTTCTTCTCCTGTACTGGGCTCTGCTTTCCCATAGGAGTTGCTCTGTGACTTAATTTTACAAGACACACGGACTCTGTGTCCTTATCTAAAAAAGCACCCTGTCCAGGCAGGGCCAGAGGAAGAAACACACAACGTCTGGCAGAGATCAGCTTAAGTCCTGGACCCCCGAAGTGACATGGACTTCTGCTATTGCCCATTTTCCCCATCTCTGAAGAGAAGCATCTTGCTTAGCTCCCAGGTGGTGCTACAGGAGCCCAGGTAGTTTGCAAGAGAGCGTTGGGCAGGGGTGGAGGTGGTGGTGGAATTAAAACATCATCTTAAAATGTCCCAATGCTGGAACAGTACCAATTTTGACATGGTGGCTAATGAGCTTCTGTATAGGGCCTGTTTCTGTAGAGACAAGGTTCTGGGTAATTTTCATTTTCTTCACTAATCTTCTTCCTTATGTGCTATTAGTTTTAAGGAGCTCAGTGATGGGCTCAGTAGCAGCAGCTCCAGTTTGTCTCAGAAGGGACTGCTCTTAAGTTCCAAAAGACTGTTGCAGTCTTTATCTTATTAATAAAACTTGCCACGTTAAAGAGGGGGATGGAATAATGTCAAAATAAAGTCTTTCTTAAAGCACCGTGAGGTTTTTTTATTATTAAGGAGAACAGTTTTAAAAAGTCTGTTACCATGGCAGCAGAGCAGGCTGGCATCTCTGTAGTCAAAACCCCAAGTCTTGTTTGACTGTGATTAAAGTAACAGTGGTATTTTAGTTTGCTAGCCTTCAGAAGAAGGGTCTGTTTGATTGCACAGCAAACAGTATTGGGGACCTGATCTCTTTTGAAACTGGAGCAGTCTAGTTAACACACTGCGGTTCCTCCGTTTCCCTGCATGGTTGCTCAAGGGAGGGCAGAGGGCAGAGTAGGACTAATTCTTTTAATGGCAAACTCAAGACGAACAAGATACTGTGCCCCTGACGCTGGAAAAGAGAGTATAATTCTCAAGCTACTGAGCTGCTATCACTTGTTGCTTTTCGCACTGTTTGTGTAAAAGACAGTTTTGTCAGGATCCGGGTAGCTTACACCCGATCAGATTTTAAGATCTGAAGTGTAGAATCACAACAGAGATACCAACTGTAGTCATTTAATAAAGTTGTTGGAAGGACGTTGCAGGTGTTGCTTTGAGGAGAGAGAAGAAAGGAGTTCTCTAGTACTCATCCAGCCACAGGATTACAGCATCATTTCATGTGCTCATCATACACAAAATACAGGGCCATGAAAGTCATTTATGACTTGGCCCAGTCTTCTCTAACCAATTAAAAACAAAATAGAAACTACCGGTTCGTGGAGTTTGGGCGATGGCGGAGGGAGAAGACAGCCCGTAACAGATATACATTTCTGTCATGTGGATCTTAATGTGGGCAGGAACAGGGGACCAGGTTTGGTCACTTGACAAATCCCGTGAACTCCTGTTTCTGGATGAGCCGTACAGCCTGATGGTAAAAATCATCCTGAGGTTTGAGAAACATCTACGCTCGCTATGGCTGTGCAGAGCTGTGTGCCCTTTCGGTGTGTCACACCCCGGCTGAGATGAAACCTATTTCCATGGCTTCTCTGATGCGCTGCTCTGGCACAGGCTGGCTCTTACCTCTTCAGAGGAGGAAGGCCACATAATCCTGCCTCCATAAACTGCTCCATAAAATACTGATTCATCAGATGTCCAAGTGCAGCCTTTCTCACGGTCCTGGTCTTGAAGACAGTCTGGGCACGTACACTGGTTAACAGAAGCAGGAAGTAGTCAGGAACAGGTTTGCGCTTCGTAAACAAGTATAGTGCTGAGATCAGAAGTAATGGTATTCACAAGAAGGAAAGTTGTTTTTTTTCTTTCTAAACAAAACAACCACCTGTCTGTTGGTATTTCCTGCTTCAGCTTCCTCATTGCCCTTGAGCACGTCTCAGAAGGTCATTTTACTGATGTAAATCATGGACTCACCTTTGCAGTCAATTTTCTTCTTCCTTGGCTGGTTAAACAGCACTGTATGCTCTGAAGAATACTTTGCTCTTTTATCAGTGCTTTAGGCAGTGGAATAGCTTAACTCAACAGCCTTTGTTTTTCAAAAGATTGTACTGGTGCCTGGGTCTTTGTTCTCTTCTTAAGGAAGGGGTGATGTTGTGGGCCTTGCAGAAAGTTTGAAGAAAAATACCTCCTTAGAATCTAGCTGGCCCCTTCATCCCAGTGTACTCCTGTTTGATTAGGGTTTGCCTGTTAGTAGTAGTACATCATCATCCTTGTAGTACCCTGTGCTTCAGGATTTCTGCAGGTAGCTGAAGGGAAAACGGATGAATCAACATCCTGAAATCCAGGCTGAAGAGGAGAAATAACCTCTTATATTGGAAGGAAGTCATAAATCGGTGCATCTGTGCAGATACCTCCCTGCACGCACACTGAAAAAGAGCAGACAGTAAATCGGTTCCAGAACAACCTGAACTAGGGACATCTCCAGACCTTGCCCTGCGTGTGTGTGTGTGTGTGTATATACATCTCACCTGAAAAATCTGTAAACATTTATAGTAGGGATACCTGTATTACTGTATGCCTATGAATTTTTTAAAAAAATGTGGCATATACAATGATTGCTTTCTCTTTCTCAGATTTGTTTGTGCAGACTCTTGTTTCTACCCTTTAGAGTGAAGCTGCCGTATGTGGCTTTTAATATGTTGCCTAGATTAATTTTAAAGGGGCTTAAAAGACATAGTTCTCACTGAGAAGTAGCTTTCTTAAGAACATGCCTGATGTTGGCTTTGGTCCTGTTTGTTACAGTGATCCTCTTGTAGAGAAAATCATAGAGGAAAAAAAATTGGTACCCTTATCATTTAAGATCATATAGGTTAGTCTTAGTTAATTAGTAACTGGAATGAAGCTCTCGCAATTTATTTCAAGAGTAAGGCTTGAAAACCACAAGCTGAAGTGTTAGAAAAACATAAAGACATAACGCTTCCTATTCTAAGGAAAATATTTTACCTGTGCTTAGTTATTTCCTTGGAGTTACTGAAAAGTCCAGCCCATCTGAAAATGATAATATTGACTGTTTTGGCACCAGACTTGTCTCAGATGTGTCTGCACGTAAGCAGTCTTGATTTTTGCTTCATAGATAAGGAGTGTTAGGCATGGGAAATGAATGTCACGCTTACTGTTAAACAGCTCATGGAGGCTTTAGTACTTCAGTGTGTTTTGAGCTCTGTTTACATGACTTTTCTTTTTTTTTTTCCCCCTCCACTGCTATAAATCAGCAGCTTTCTTCCTGTGCACCGATCAACCTGCCATGGAACCTCGCGCGCGGTGCCCTCCTTTCCAGTAAAGAGTCTAGACAGCAAATTCCCTGGTAGCGTATGCCATTTCAGAGCGTTATGCCTTTTTGCTTTTTTGTGAAGGCTTTTTAGAAACGGCATTACCTCACCCGTCGGCCTGGAGATTGAGCAGCCAGCGCCGCTGATAGGGCTGCGGCACCCTGCGCCGAGCCAATGGAGAACTTCAGCTTCAAACTCTTAATGAGCAAAAGAGCAGCGTCTCATCTGGGGCTCGATAGTTAATGTGGGGTTTTTTTAAGTATTATTTCTGAAAGACAAGCCACTTCTTAACAATTATGTGCCATATTGCTGACCGGTGAAGCTGAACAAATAGCTATTTACATTGACAGATCAGAGGAATGTGTAAGTGCATCGTGGTAACCTACATTTTCTGTGCCAAGAGATTTGCAGCTGACTGCCTGGGTGACTCACTCCTTGGATTAGGAGATGAGGTAATGCTTTTGAGATACAGGGTGATGTCATTCCTTTACCTGAGCTGCATGCCGATGCTAGTTGCTAGTACTTTCAAGGAAAGTCCCTTTGCTGCTTCTGATGTACTAGAGAATGAGCTGCATAACTCGGATAGGAGTTGTTGTTATTAATGTCCTTCTAAAGCCGCTGGCTAAGCTGCTCATTTAAAAGATGTCAACACAAGTGCCCACAAATGCCTTTTGTTAGGTGCGTGTGTGTGTGTGCGCGCCTGCAAGTATGCACATTTCCATACCTGCCCCATTCTTCAAATAAAGCTGTTTTAGTAAAAGCGGACCTTTGTGGTGATCGGGTGCAGCCCCTTGTCAGCACCATGTCATGTGATCCCATTTATAGCTGGATTCATCTTAAAAGAAGGTGCTTACTTTTTTTTTCCTCTGTTCTGTTTCTGTTGTGAAATACCACCTTTGTGAGGGTTAGTAACTGAAATGTCTAGCTTGCATTTACTCATGGTCAGTTTAACCCCATCTGCTCGTACTCTGGCATTGTCCTTCAGCGCAATAGCTCTTTCTGCTGACTGTGCTCCCTTTCCTGATGTGTTCACCGACAGCAGTTGTGTCTTTTCTCAGGCCTTCTTTCCCAATGTCACGCAGGACGTGCTGCTTCTGTAGGCACCCTCAAGGTTGGGAGCACAGGCAGGTGATCAACAGAGCTGACCGAAACGGTCTCATCTGTCCTCCGCAGCTTATGGGGACTGAGGTTTTAACAGACGAGCAGGCAATGCCCCGCTATCAGGGAATTTTTGAAGGCATACAAGCTATGACCTGATTTGACCCATATCTTGGGCTTATACAAGTGTGTGTTGTTGAGTAAGCTTCATGTGGGTTGGGAATTTGGGGGTGTGGTTCCCAGAAACGGCCGACATTTTGCCTGTTGTTTGCTAATGGAAAATTTCCTACTCAGGCCCTGGAGCAAGAGCTTCGGGACGAGGGAAACGCTTAAGGTGACGTGTGTCACGCTATCCCCAGAGCTCGCAGAGTTACCCACCGAGAGTCTCCCTTGCTCAGCAGCGATTCCTGGGCACTTTGCACCGCTGCCTCCTCTCTTCACAAACTGATGGGATGGTCTGCAGCCCTTGGAGCACGCTGCGTTACAAAGCCATTGCAGTTGTGGCTTCCAACAAGCGCATCTGAAAGTCTGATCTTGCAGATGGCTGTCTAGCTGCCACTGGTGCATGTCTAGTTTGACCATGCTATATGAATTTAGCTGACTGATGGCCAGTAGAATTTCTTTGGGATCTGACTTGAAGTCAGTTGATGGCGGGTTTGCTGGGCTTGGGCTCATGTGCTGAAACAGTGGTACAGGAGCTGGTTTGGCTTTTGTATCTTTGGAAAGCTGCTTATAAAAAGAACCTTTGCTGTTCATTCTTATTTATATATGGAATATCTCATATTGCTGGAGGTAAGCGTGGGCCTCCAAACTACTTGCATGTATCTGGACCATGTGCAGGAAGAAACCTTACAAGAGGATTTATTAATGCAAAGTAATAGCTGCACAGGCTAAAAGTTGTCATCATATTATTATGCATTTCTGAAAGAATATATTACAAAAACATTTTATGATATTACTCTTCTGTGTTGAATGTTTTAACAAGATACTCCAACATGGGTACAACTGTAACTTTGGCACTGGCATCTTTTGTTTTTAAAAAGGTATTTTCCAAAATCTGCATGCCTTTGTTTCTCAAGATCACAAGGCTGCTCTTGAATATGGATGTTTATGTAAGCCTTATTTATTTGCTTTATTTTTCCACTGATCAGGTGATTTCTACAAATGACCCCTCCTTGTGCAAATTTTTGCTTTTTTACAAAAAGAATTTACAGAAATAAGCTCTGTATAGAGCTCTGTGTGTGTATTTTTCCTCCCCAATAGTAGGCCATAATGCAACATTTCTTGTGCATCACAGATCTCATGCAATGTCTCTTCCAGGATGTCTGGCCTTTTTTGCCATAAGGTAAATATCTGGGGGGGGGGGGAAAGAACATACCTCATTTTGCTTTGTAAAGAACTTCACAGCTACTCTTTGGGGTTTATTTTTATCATCTGTTCAGTTGCACATTGTGCTCCTGAGAGGAGTGTTTATTTTAATTGTCAGTTATCGTGAGGCTTTTCAAAGCCAGAAAGCATCAGTGTTGGATCCTTTAGGGATCTTAAATACAGTCACCAGCGTTGTCGGGTAACTCACCTAAATTTTCTCTTTGAATGAGGTGTGTCAAACAGTGTAAGAAGAGGTATTAGTCACGACATGCACGCATTTACAAGATCTGTCTTTCCCTCCCTGTTTAGGTGAATCCCAACTTTGTTTAATGCTGTTTGTTTGTCTGTGACCCAGTTAGAGGAATAAAAAGTCTTATGTTAGAGAGAATTTTAATCACGCAGAAGATGTGGTTTCAGATCCTCACAGTGGTTCCAGAAATAATAACCAGAAACCTTCTGGATCTTTTGTATGGCTTCATAATATACATCTGTGCCTTGGGGTCTGAGCAAGAATATTTTGTTTGAGGTGACTAATACACATGTACCAGAAGTAGTCTTTAAATCCTGATGTGTAAAGTATCTGACTTTAATGTAATTATGTTGTAGGATACTGCCCAAATGGACAGAGGTTCTGAAAAAGCATTAAAATCTTCCATGTTAATCCATATCCTCAAAAGCTAAGATTATGTGGATTACAGCTTCTCACCATTCTTGATGGGCACAGCCACTGTGGCTCCACAGTATTAGTTATGGTCTATCATGCTGATAATGAGTTTCTTAATAAGTCCCTTAGTACTCATTGACAATGACTCATACTTCCGAGGATCTCCTTGAAAATCTCAGTGTAATGGATGAAACGTTGTATCCTGGTGAAGATTTTTTTTTTTTAACTTGTTGTGTGTTTAAGAAAAAGCCAGGCAAGTTTTAAAGTGTCATGGTTTAACCCCAGCCAGCAACTAAGCACCACCCAGCCGCTCGCTCACACCCCCCCCCCCAGTGGGATGGGGGAGAGAATCGGAAGAGTAAAAGTGAGAAAACTCGTGGGCTGAGATAAAGACAGTTTAGTAAGTAAAGCAAAAGCCGCGCACGCAAGCAAAGCAAAACAAGGAATTCATTCACTCCTTCCCATGGGCAGGCAGGTGTTCAGCCATCTCCAGGAAAGCAGGGCTCCATCACACGTAACGGTGACTTGGGAAGACAAACGCCATCACTCCAAACGTCCCCCCCTTCCTTCTTCTTCCCCCAGCTTTATATGCTGAGCATGACATCATATGGTGTGGAATATCCCTTGGGTCAGTTGGGGTCAGCTGTCCCAGCTCTGTCCCCTCCCAACTTCTTGTGCCCCGCCCCCCCGCCTGCTCGCTGGTGGGGTGGGGTGAGGAGCAGAAAAGGCCTTGACTCTGTGTCAGCACTGCTCAGCAGTAACGAAAACATCCCTGTGTTATCAACACTGTTTCCAGCACAAATCCAAACCACAGCCCCATGCTAGCTACTAGGAAGAAAATTAACTCTATCCCAGCCAAAACCAGCACATACAGGAACGGTATACTTAAAGATAAGGAATTCTGAGGAGGAGAAGTTAGATTTAACTGTCTGGAAAGGCAAAGGTGAAATGTGAGCTTTGATCTCGATGATAATTGCGCTCTCGGCTTTACAGGAGGATAGATGTTCTGGAGCAGTCATTAATTGTAAAAGAGTTCACATACAGGCTCAGCTTTTCCTTTAAAACCGAATTCAGTCTTCTGATCTAGAGAGAATGATTGATTCTGTGTTTAGCAGTAAACTAGCTCTGGAAAAACAACAACAATGAAGTAGAACTTTACCTACGATGCCACTGTCTTGAAACTGTCACAAATAGTCTGCAAAACTTGCACTTCAACCAGTGACTGTCTCTTCAAGAATGCTTCTCCCTGTATCATATTTTCTACAGTTTGGATGAATACTCATGTATCAACTGATTAAGCTTTAAAATGTTTTGCTTAAAGTGGAAGAAGTGTCACACGCTGAACTGGTTTTTTAACTAAGAGTAGTGAAATATGGATTTGATTTGAATGCCTGAAAGTTTCCTGTCTTAAGTATAACTTTGAAAAATAAGACTCTGGGATATGAAACCATAAAATAGGACACTGGAATAAATTGCACTGTACTTGCTTATACAGTGTTTCTGTTTCCATTTGTGATCTGTGTGTTTTGATAAAATTGTGGTTAAATGGTAGCTAACCTTCAACTCAATTATTTTAGGTATTTGGAAATAAGATGATAATCCCTTCCTTGGATGGGGACCTTTTCCAGTGGGATCGGGATCGAGAGAGCATGGAAGCAGTTCCTTTCACAGTTGAATCTCTTCTCGAGTCATCCTACAAATTTGGCGAGGACGTTGTCTTGGTTGGGGGAAAGTCTTTGACAACCTATGGGCTAAGCTCATACTCAGGGAAGGTAAGGGCCTGAAAAGTTGCCTTGCGTATGTATGTTTCGAGCACTGTCTTGCAAATAGGTTGCTCTTGAGATGTAAACTGCAGTACAGCTCAAGTATACAACTGCACGGCACAAAAGGGCAGAATCTGAACTTCTTGGGCAACAAATGCAGCGGGCTGGAGTAAGGATGACAGCTGGTGCAGTGAGATGATATGACTGAGCCGCTGACTGCGATCTCCTCCTGCCTGTGAGCTCCTGCTGTATCCCCTGTGCTGGCTTTAACACGTCTCACCCCGTGCTAAGCTGATTCAACTTGCTAACCCAACAGAAAACTGTTCACTTTTTATTGGATTAGTTTTGTGCTGGGTTAGCTGTAGCCAGCTCAGCAAGGGGTCGGGGAGTGCCAGAGCCAGCACAAGGGAAGGGACAGGGGTTTTGTGACCAGAGGTGGGTGAGGGTGAAAAAGAGGGATGACCCCTTTCTACCGATCTGGGAGAGGAGTTCAGCTTTATCGTATAGCTCTGCTTGAAGTAGTCTTTGCTGTTCAGCTTACTGCATATAAAAGAAGGCTTTAGGTGACACACTTTTTTTCACAACTAATTTCAGATTTTTCACAACTAATGAGGGATAGCTCGTTGAAAACAATAAAAACATTCAACATATGCAAAAGTTTAAGACTTGTAGTTGTCAGCAAGTTTACTATCTCTTAGAAGAAGTTCTTACGTTTTAAATTATATGCAAAAGTTAAGTTGAAAACTACTTGCTGTCTGACTAGTTCAGAAGGTATTTTTCTTCTGAAATCCATTGGTTAAAAGTTTTATATTTTGAAAAAACACAGAAGAAAAAAAGGCTAGAAAAAGCACAGGAATTAATTGCATTATCGCAGTCCTAGAGTTGACATCCCCCTCCCCCTCCTTAATGTCAGATGTCAGTAAAATTCTTGTAGATACTTTGTGTAGTGAAGAACAGACATTTCCTAAATAGGAAACGTTGGTGCATTTTAAAACAAGTTAAAAAAATAGATTCAGTTTAAAAATTTTAAACTGCCAATGTTCTTTTTCCACAAAATCAGTTTTTTCATGTTGACCGTACATTTCAATGTAGAGCACTTCTATGGCATGGTGTAGAGTGATCACTGGTGATAAAGAGCATAGACCCAAAATAAGAGTTCATGAAATCATTTTGATTTCCTCACTGATAGCGGAGGGCACTGTGCACCAACAGACTGCTCCTCCCCCAGTGTTCAGGAAGTGAAAAATTTGGGTTTCTGCTTTGATTCCTGGCTTATGCTCACAGTAGCAAAGGTGCCTCATACAGGAAATAGTGCCTGACTCTTCCTCATTAAGAGTTTAGGCAGTCTGTTGTCTTTGGCAGTACGATGTCGATTCAGACTTCCTGAAAGTGTGTTCAACTCGCTTTTCAAAATACAGTTGTCTGTATAATCCAAATTCTGTTTGAGATTGGGACTGTTGCAAAATCTGTGTGACTGTGACAGTTAAATAATGTCTTCTTTCGCCTTTAATAGCTGACAAGGCAAAGGGGGAAGGCTCTGTGGTATTTTATAGAAATCAATAGTACTTCATTTGAAGTTAATAGAGTTATGCTGAGGCAAGTATAGCACAAAAGCAGGATTATGCTATGGGCCTTGTAGGAATGATCTTTCAATGTCCATAGAAATAGTGGGAAAAGAGAGAGCTAAGATTTCTTTCTGTTGGAAGTAGAAAAACGTTGATAGTGTAGTCAAAGATAGCCCAAACTGTAGGCTTCCTAGAGTGTTTTGAAAATTACAGTTCTGAAACGCACTTATCTCTTAAACCAGGCTTTTCAACATCTCTCAAGTCGAGGATCTAAAATTTCAGAGCTCCAAATCGCCTGTGTGCCAAAAATGTGTTGGAAGGATCATTAGCTTTGAATATCACTGTTGATTACATTTGTTTGTCTTGAAGTTCTTCAGAACTTCCAAGCACGTGTGACTCTCTTGCCTTGTCCTTTAGGTGAAGTACATCTGCTCAGCTATGGGCTGTCGCCGGTGGGATGACGATGAAACGGAACAGGAGGAGACGCTCCTATTACACCGAACCCAGAAAACAGTCCGTGCTGTTGGACCACGCAGTGGCAATGAAAAGTAAGCGTAAGAATTGTTCGGAAACAATCTGATAGAGGGAAGTTCTTAATGTGTAATGTTTTAAGGATTTGACCTTCTTTTTACTCTTACTAGACTAGGAATTGCATGAGGGAGTTTAGATTGTTAACCAAAGGAATTCACCAGACTGTTGGCTAGGATCTAACCCCTTTGCTCTTCAGTGCTTTTGAAAAATGTCTTGAACTTCAGTTTTTATAGATGATTAGACAGAAAAGATACGTGCACATATTTATTCCCTCTAAATCAAATCAAAATTACTTTTCATGTCCTTGCGTACCTCAAGAGTTTGTCACTGCTCTACTGCACAAGGCAAGCATCACTAATGTTTGTTCCAACTGTTAATTTTTGTACAAAAGGAGACAGTTTAAAAGTCATCTTATGACTTACTGATTCACTTTTAAATTCTTTACCTACTCATGGTAACTGTCACTGTTTTTTTTTAACCTTGATGTCTTTAGCTTTCGTTTTAAAAAGTCTTCAGACTACTTCTTTTTTAAAATTCCCATTCTTAATCTACTTTGTTCATTTCATAACGAGGTGGTCTGTTCTTTACAAGCTGTAGAAACTGGTTCAGTCTGTGACTTTCCTAATGCTGTCACGTTGAAGTTTTAATACATCAAGGTTTCTATAAAAATACAGACATGCATTCCACAAAAAAAAACCAAACCAACCCACAAACCAAAACCCACTTCATAAAGTGCAGGTTTAAAAGGCAGGTTGCCATACACAGATACAGTAACTGCCCAACAATTTAGTGGAGAACTAGTCATTCCCTGTTCCCCTGCTCCCTCTTCTGTTTGCAGCAGGATTTGACAGGTTGTGCATCGATAGTGTATCAGAGATAACCCAACTAGAACTTGAATAGATTAGCAGATCAGAAGTCTTAAAAGAGAAATCTTGGATTCCATGGGTCTTGGAGACTGATTGTGCTTTCTTGTGCACCTGAATCCTCCTGTCTTTGTAGTCAGAAACAGAGGTGCTTTCCTGGTGGCATGGTATCGTTGCTATGGAGTTTACAAGATAGTTCCGTATTTTTAATCCAGAGAAAGAAAAGCTTTTAATAAATGAACTGAATATATAAAATACACCAAGCTTTTACCATAGGGGTGTAAATTCTTTAAGGAGGGTGTTTTGGCTCCTGGTTGATGCCAGACTGGTCCTGAGAGACTTTGGGTACCCAAACATACTGTTCAAGAAATATTTTCCCCCTTCTTGCTGCTCAAGACACAAACTTGCCATCCTTTCCCCTCTGTATCTTCTCTATAGCATTGGGCTGTATCATGGAAATAAGAATTATTCTTTCTCTGAAAGAAACTGAAAATAATTTTCAGTTTCTGCCCTGATTTGTTGGTTTACAAAAATGAAAGAGCTTTTGGCTATGCAAGACAGGCCTGTGTTCCTTATACAGTTGTCTTTTTTCAGTGTTAACCTATGGAACATGAGCAGTCCTGGTTTCATGAAGTACCTGTCAAAGAGATCCTATGTTAGGTTGTGTGTGGGCTTAAAACAAAAAAATAGCATTGTCCCTCCCCCAGCTTGAAAAACCTTACGTTTCAAATTAAATCCACTTTATTAATGAAGAGAAATAAGTCTCGCGTAGAATGCTGCTTCCCAAATGCTTTATACTTGTTGCTTTCATCAGACATGTAACATTTTTCCTACCTAAAGAGATCCAGCTGTACTACTTGGTGATTTTAATTGCCCTCTCCATATACTAAACCTTGAATGCCATTGGCCCTACTTCACCAGCTGTTTTCTCAACTCGCCCATCATGTTGGACAAGATTTCTTAGCTTGTTTAGTTTGTATTCTGGATTAGCACTCCCCCTCCTGGTACAGTTGTGTTTGTCTGACAATCTGAGAGTTTACTGTGAAAATATGAGTCAAATATAGGTAATTCAGCTTAAGAATCATCTGGACGGAGGATTTGGGACTTCCTTGGAATATATAAGTTGTTTCTACAAAGTTTTTCTCTTTTTCTTTAAGGTGGAATTTCAGCGTTGGTCACTTCGAGCTGCGCTATGTCCCAGATATTGAAACTAGAGCGGGATATATTGAGAGCGATTTTAAATCAAATATGAACAAAGAAGAAACAAAAATTATTTCAGATGTGGATGAGCAGGAAGCTATGATGAAAGATACAGTGATAAAGGTCTCAGTAGCTGACTGGAAGGTGATGGCTTTTAACAAACGAGGAGGACATCTGGAATGGGAATACCAGGTAGGGGAAAAGGCAGAATATTAAATGTTACAGAAGTAGAAGTTTTGCAGCATCATAGATGATGTCTTTCATCTTCGGTTTCAGGTGCTGTCTTTGTAAAGAAGCACACATCTGCTTGTAATTTTTTTAACTGAAGTTCTGATTTTGAGCCGCTACATGTTACAAAAACTAAAACAAGGAATTTAAGCACACTGTTTAGCATTATTCTTATATAATACCTAGTTAATACAACATTAATTTTCCAGTTACCTCTTTCTTCTTCAGTTTTGCACTCCAATTGCTTCTGCATGGCTGGTTAAGGATGGCAAAGTAATTCCGATCAGTCTGTTTGATGACACAAGTTACACTGCGAACAATGAAGTATTGGAAGATGAAGAAGATCTTGTGGAAGCTGCCAGAGGGGCCACAGAATCCAGTGTCTATTTGGGTGAGGCACCTACTGCAGCGTTTTCTGTAGCAAACATTATCCTTTTCTCTGTTGAGGTTGTACTAAAGCAGACCTTTCTGTTCTGTTGGATTATAGTTAAGAGGAGCTGTAACATGTCCAGTCTGATATTCTGCATAATGTAGGCTGTTAAATTTAACCCACATTGCTTTATAAAGCCCAAAAATTGAGGCTTTACTAACATATAAATCCCAGAAAAGCACCTTCTCTTGATTTAAAGACTTTCAAAAGGTAGAGATGTGTTCTCATCTCTTCCTAGCCTGCTCTGGTCGTCATTGCTGTTGCCATTCAAAGTCAGAGTTCTGTGTACCCATCTTAGAAATTCTGACAATTACAGAAGGTATGGCAGAATTAATATCTATGACTGTTTAGCCTAAACAGTGATAGTTAAAAGATTGTTTTTTTCTTTTTTTTTTTCTTTTTCAAAACCAAAACATTTCAAAACCATAAATATTTTCCTTTTTCATTCTGAACTGTTCACCGCTTTGTAGTTTCGGTACATTGGAGATGATTGAAAGTCTTGAAACTTTTAAAGGTAGGTTTATAGCTAACAAGGCAGTCTTATTGCTTGGTAAGCAATGAGCAATATCTGCCTCCAGCCTGCTAATTTGTGACATTAATTTTTTCTTCTACATTGATGACAGTAACTTACCATGAAGAAATTTCAGTTAAGATTTTATGTGACTGAGTTTTCATCCAGCCATCAGAATTTATTTGATGTAGTTTGTGACAATTTGAAATAGAGTGGCTCCAGGGCCTTCTTTCTCTCAGCTGTCTGTCTGTCTCTGGGAGGTAAACGTGCTTTGGTTTTCTAAGACTTCATTTACCTTAGCCTTTTTCTATAAGTCTTTACATGTTGTACCGTTCCTGTAAGTGGTTACACAGATAAAGAATAACACTAGGAAGAAGCCGGCTTGTTCCAGCCTTCCTCATAATAGCTGTTGAGGAGTAGTCTGTACCAGCATTAACAAGGGTAGAAGTTTGAAAGAATTCTTACCACTGCAAAGCCCAAGGTGCTTTATACCTCTTCCAAATTGTTGGCGTTCTTCTGCAGCCTCAGCTCTCCAGCAGTGAAAATGAGATGTCCTGATCTCTTGCTTTTCTAGAACAAAGGGAACGTGCTACTTGAATTCATCCAGCCTAGTAATGAGAGTCAGTATCTCAGATTCTCAGAATATAAAGAAATATTTTCAAAAATGTTGTTAACCACATATTTTAACTGGGCAATTTTATGCCAGAGGTGAAGAGAACTAAATCTTAAGACTAATACGCTCTATGGTTTATTACTCAGGGATGTACAGGGGCCAGCTGTATCTTCAGTCATCAGTCAGAATTTCTGAGAAATTCCCAAGCAACCCAAAGGCTCTGGAATCCAGGAATGATAATGCAATTATTCCTCTTCCCAAAATCAAATGGAAACCTTTAATCCGTAAGTAACAATTGAGCTAGCTCTGAAAAGACAGGACACCTTTCTGATTTCCAATATGTATCAAACTAGTCTAATGTTTCCAGCTGTAAACCAGTTCAGGAACTATCTTTGTGCTTTATTAGTTGGGGTTTTTTTTTTTCTGATTAAATATTTAATGTCTGCTCTCTTTTACTATGGATTTTACAGGGTCTTAATAATGAAATGCTGGTCTTCTAAATCAAATTTTTCTACAAAAAGAGGAGGAAGTTTTATGCAGTGATGTGAATATGAGTGAATTGACTTGTCCAAAACTAGTATTTTGGCAGGGGGGGAGAAGTGTTAACTAACAGTTACCTTAAAATAACCTTCTTAATGTTCCTTGCATTAATTTTGTTCTCATGGTCTGGTCCAACAGACATTTTCTAAGATTATGCAATTGGAGTTCTCATGAAATTTGTACAAGAACAGAATTTTTATAACAGTTCAGCTCAGAAAATTGTGTCTTTTCTATGCTTAGATTCTCCTTCCAGGACTCCAGTGTTGGTGGGGTCTGATGAGTTCGATAAGTGTCTCAGCAATGACAAGTATTCTCATGAAGAGTACAGTAATGGAGCACTTTCAGTTCTGCAGTATCCATATGGTAGGTGGAAGTCCCAAATTTTGAAGAGTTCCAAATAGCCAGGTTTACGCATTTATTATCTGTGAAATTCAGTAACTGGCCATTTGTTTGATCTTAAATATGTTTTGTTTGGGGTTTTCAACATTTAAGGAACCAGGAAATTATTGCCCAAGCTAGGATTTCCAAATTGTGGTGTATGTACAACTAGTGCCACACAAAGCACTTGAGTGCCAGAAATTGCTACTGCAGAGGTATTGTGTGTGCTGCCATTGCCACTGATAGTTGGTCCGAGTAGAAAAAGCTTGTGAATTATTTTTTTCAGAATTTGCTAACAGTGCTAGAGACAGCTTGGCAGTATAAAGTTTTCCATATGGACGATACTCTGGTTTAAAGCTATCAGTGCTCAGGCCTTCTGAGGTGGTAAACTTTGATTGGAGACCTAGTTGCTGTGGAGTCCACAACCTTGATTTACTGAATTTGCTTATGTCCCATTTAAAATCCTGGGACATGCAAACAAAAATACCCTGTGTCTGTTGAAGAAACCTATTAATGAGAAGACAAAATTGTTTTGTAGTTACCTACAAGTAAACCTATGCCCTTTTTGTGTCTTTTTTACACAGATAATGGTTATTATTTACCCTACTACAAGAGAGAGAGAAATAAACGTAGCACCCAGATCACTGTTAGATTTTTTGATGATACGAATTACAAGAACATTCGCAAAAAAGATCCTGTTCTTCTGCTTCACTGGTGGAAGGAGATTGTTAGCACCATTATATTTTGCATTGTGGCCACAACTTTTATCGTACGCAAACTTTTCCATCCCCATCCTTACAGCAGAGTAAGTATTTTTTTCTGAATCCTAAATACAGAAGGTATTATTCTAGCCTTTTCTTTTGGTTTTGAGTCTGCAATGAGTAGTATTAATAAATTAATAACTAATGAGATAACAAAATCAAAAGCTTAAATTTATTGTTTAATCTATCTGTGAAGGCTGTCAGCTGCTATATGCAATTTACTTAACTGCATCAGCAAGCAGATTAGACTGCTTCAACCATATCTGATGTCTTTGGAGATATTTACACTGAAATTATTTAATGCCTTATCTAGGGGTACAAACTGGTCTGCAGTACTTAAGGAGTTGAATTTTTTTTGTTTGGTTTTTGTTCTTGTTTTGGTAACCCTTGTTAGCTGCGGAAGGAATCTGAAACACAGTGTCAGACTGATAGTAAATATGAGCCCACTTGTGGAGATGTTAAAGACACCAGCTGGAGTGACGTCAAGAACTCTGGATACGTGTCAAGGTGAGCTCAGTGCAACACAACACGTACAGGGTTTTTAGTCAGTGTGACAGCTAATGCTGTCTGGAGGAAAGACTAGGTGTTCACTTGTTCTTACCTACCCTAATCCTAGTCCTGCGACTCTGCAGGATAATTGGCAACTGACGCAAAGAACCCTGTCACCCCATTCCTGGGGGGACATTGCAGTTATGATTAGTCTAAGCAATCCCGGAGAGTCTACAGGATACCTGTGATCAGGAATGTTGCTCTCCTATTTCCTGCTGATACACAAAATGGAAGATTGATTCTTTAAGTTCTTAATCAGTGTTTACTCCCTCTGTTTCTGTGTTTATGGATTAAAGCAGAGAACAGCAATTGCAGATGGAAACAGATATGTTTTATATACTCTGCAGAATAAGCAGAGTATATTTGGAACAAACTTTTGTTGCTGTTAGGAAGGAATTGGTTAAGACAGAACGGTGTATAGGGGCATGTCATGACACTCTGGAGAAAACGTGACCGTTTCCTGTACATTTATAACTCACTGAAAGTAAGAACTGGATTATTTAAAATGAGGAAGAATAAGAAAGGTAGTGAGATTTAAGACCAGCGATGTTTCAGAAGGGATGCTTAGAAGGACTAGTTGTAGAAATAGTTATTCAGGGTGGGATTAAAGGCAAATCATGATTTAGAAAATACTAAATAATGTCACCACCTAGTTTGGGTATAGAAACTTAGGCTCCATACCCATGGTCCATGATCCATTAAGCGTGCAACCTGATGCTCTGAAAAGCTTCTTCAGTTTGTCATGTGTATGGATAATGGATCTTGCTGGGTTGTGATAGACACTGAATAAATGCATAATTGGCAACTGTCCATTTCATAAACCATCTGATTGCCTCAGTGGGTGAGCTGGGGAAAAAAGACAAGAAATGCTTCAAGTCGTTCAGCATGTTTTGCCTGTACAGAAATGTTTCACTCTTAGTCATAAATTACTTTATTTTTCTATGTATACTAATGCATTTTTCTCCTCTATCCTCCCTCCATTGTTCTGTCCCTTCCTCACACCCTTCTCCTCCTAGATATCTGACAGATTTTGAACCAATTCAGTGTCTGGGGCGTGGAGGTTTTGGAGTAGTTTTTGAAGCCAAAAATAAAGTGGATGACTGCAACTACGCTATCAAAAGGATCCGTTTACCTAACAGGTAATGAATGAGTTTGTTGAGATATAGAAGAGGTAATAAATGAATGGTGGGATCCCATCCTACACTGAACCATCTGTTCCTGAACTGATTTCCCAGATACTGCATTAGGATGAATGACATACTTATTAATGGGGGGGCTGAATTAGTTTTGGCATCGAGAATTTGGCATATTTAATCACAGCAGAAGGGTGACCTGCTTGGCTAAAATACTTGCATAGCAGGACCCTTGTGAGGATGCTGCGGCTACATGGGAACTCCTTTGATTTCCTTGATGAATAGAGCCTTTGATAACAGGACCAGTTATTTGTAGCGCTGTTAATTTGCTTCTCTCCTTCCTCTCTTTACCTTTCCTACTCCACCTTCTCTTTCTTTTCTCTCTCCCTCACCAGCTTTTCTGACTCCATTTGTCCATTTGTTTCATTTTCTGGTCCCACAACCCCTACCTTTTCTTTCAGTCATAGGTGGTCAAGCCATGCTGCTGAATTAC
Source organism: Aptenodytes patagonicus (assembly GCF_965638725.1). Classification (NCBI taxonomy): domain Eukaryota; kingdom Metazoa; phylum Chordata; class Aves; order Sphenisciformes; family Spheniscidae; genus Aptenodytes; species Aptenodytes patagonicus. The sequence continues at coordinate 5,915,414 of NC_134952.1, forward strand.
CCTACACAGAGCTTGCAGCACTTCCTTTTAGTGGGAGATGGGAGACACTGCTTCTGGAAATCTCAAGTTAGAACAGCAACAGGCAGGCCAGTAGAGGGAGGGGGTAAAGCTATGAAATCTAGAATTACTATTTTTTTTAATGTGTTAAATAAGCGTGACTATTTAAGATTGAAGGTTTTGTTCAGAAATTTAAGGTAGCCTGAATTCTTCTTTTCTAAGCATATTCAAAATCATTAAATAAAACCATCTGACTTCATTTGATCCAGTTACGGTCTTATGAAGAGAGATTATTTACTTCAGTAAGATAGCAGGCTACCTGCTTTCCTGTCCATAGAACAGAGATAGTCTTTCTGCAGTCTCCTTATGTTATGCCAATTAAAAAAGAAATACTAAGGTATTACTGTCTGTCTTTTGTGTCAGTGTCTTCTATATCCCTGTAGAATATTGCAGTTTGGTGGTCTTTTTTTCTATCCTTGTAAACAGTTGAGAGCAAGATGAGCCTTTTCTTCTCAGTTTTGCTGCCCATAATTATTTGAAAAAAGATGACTAAATGCTTAGCTGTTATGAGCACATATTGCTCCCCCACACTTCTAACCTAAAGGAGTTACTCTGGGGGATTTAAGACATATCTGTCTTTTGGGGTGAAGAGCAATACTACTGGCCTGGTTTATACTGCGCTATCTTTGATTAAATTCCTTTGCAGAAGTTTCTATGCTATGTTGTTGCTTTTATGTGACTGTGTCTCTGTTTTTCTTCTCCTCACCCCAAATCCTAGGGAGCTGGCTCGTGAAAAGGTGATGCGGGAAGTCAAGGCGTTAGCTAAACTTGAGCATCCAGGTATTGTTCGGTATTTCAACGCATGGCTGGAAGCTCCACCTGAGAGATGGCAGGAAAAGATGGATGAACAGTGGTTAAAAGATGAAAGGTAACTCGTTTTTTTTTTTTTTTAACAATTGAATTTGAGGTTGTACATCAACAGAACTGGTAGACGATCCAGGAAGATGGAGAGACTATGTAGGAAACAGATAGTTATTAACTTAGCCTGTCAACTTTTCAGTTGCACAAGGTACAAATATATCACACTTGTGCATAGCATGTCTTGATTTTTTGGGTCCTCTGTTGTGTTAAGGTCCTTCTTCCAGCTTAGGAAACATATTGTAGTTCTTAATTTAACTTCTGTAATTGAATCTTTGGGTGGTTGGAAGGTTGGAGCATAACTTTGGCATCTCTGTCCTCTTTGTTCCTTTCCACTGCTTTCCTCCTCTCTGTTGTTTTGGTTTAGATGGATCTGATTCAGTACTCCAATGGTTCGATGAATTTATTTCAGCATAAATCTGTGAGGGATAATCAGAGTGGTGATTTATAAAGCTTGGTAGAAGTAGGTTAGAAATGGAAAATTAGATAAAGGACTTAAAGGATGTTAAAAGAAAGGAAAAAGTGGTTGTATGTTAGTGTTTAATGAATGAGGCCTAATACAAGACTATTTAGTGGTCTCAGAATAACATCTTAACACTCCTGGCAATTTTTAGAATACAGCAACCTTTATGTTTCAGGCACCAAATTAACATTTTACAGCTATAATTCTTCCAAGGCACTTTAAATAGTCATTGCAATGCATGTTCTAAAGGACTGAATTTTTTCAAGCTGAAGATGAGCCTGATTGCACATTGGGAACCCAGGCAGTAAAGCTTGCTAAATTTTCCTTCATCAACACTCTTGTCTCAATGAGAAAGCATTATCCTCACTAAGAAAAACAGATGCTAAATCCTGGTTATTAGTGATTCCCACACTTGGATAGTTATTTACCATTATGGTGTGACACTGTGCTCTCAGAGGTAGCAGTTGTTAAAACCTGGGCTTCTGAAAATGCATTTCTAGTGGAATGAAGTTCTGTAGTATTGTTCTCTCGATTTTCTTCTTCTAGCACTGATTGGCCACTCAGTTCTCCCAGTCCCATGGACGTCCCATCATTTAAGATCAGAACAGAGCCATTTTCTACAAAGGAGCACATTGAAGTTATTGCCACTTCATTGGAGAGGGTAAGGTCTGTGGGAATACCCTGTGGTCAGTCCGATTCATCAGGCAGCCAGTTTTCTCCTCTGGAATTTTCTGCCGTGGACAACGGGGACTTACACCAGTCAGAAGATCCACTATTAAACCTTCAGGACAGTGTCCTTACAGGCTGTGATGTAGAAGACAGTACTATCAACAATAACAAGCTGGGTCACTCCTTGGAAATTTGTTCTTCAACTGTTCCTGTTGTACACCTGAGGGAAGGGACCTCCTCTTCTATTGTGTTTGAGGATTCTGGTTGTGGAAATGCTTCTAGTAAGGAAGAAAAAATTGATGTTTCACATGATGAAAGTCTTTCTGAGGATAAGGCAAAAACTACAAAGGAATCCGCTAACAAGAAATCTGCTTCAGGAAGCCCCCTCTCTGTTTCTCCACCAAGGCCAACAAGTTTAAGCCTGGACCTTTCTAAAAATATTACAGAAAAAGTCAAGCCCACCTCTCCAAAGGTGTATCTTTACATCCAGATGCAGCTCTGCCGGAAAGAGAACCTTAAAGACTGGATGAGCAGAAGATGCATGATAGAGGAGAGGGAAAGGACAGAGTGTCTGCAGATATTTCTGCAGATAGCTGAAGCGGTTGACTTTCTGCATAGCAAAGGATTAATGCACAGGGATCTCAAGGTTTGTATTCATAGGTTACTGTAGGAAATGTGTTGGGGTATTTTTTATTTATTTATTGGCATGATCATCACTGAATGCCTGAATTTTCCAAATTCTGGTTGTAACTTGTTACCTCACTGGCTGTGTCTTATAGGCAAACGTTTTCTGGTTTAGTACTGTGAGATTATCTTTGGAGCTATCGTAACTTGAATTATCTGTGCCCAAAGTACCATACAAAAGTCTCTGGTGCTGTGAAATTCCTGAAACACATGGACTGACTCAAATGGCATCACAGGGTAGCTGTCCCTCCACTGCATTGCAAACTTGAGCATCAGCAATTCCAAATTTGACTGCTCCTAATACAGTAGTGCCAGGCTGTTCAGTTCAGTGTCAAGTTCTGCTTTAAACTGACAGATCATGAGTGTGTGGATACAGGTAAAATTTTATTTGTATGTGGGAGTAATGTGGCATGGGAGACAAATCCTGCTAAAATAGTTGACTCTTACCAGTGACCTCAGCATGGGTGTTACAAAAGCGGAGTTAACGGCTGTACAATAATCTGGAGGTGCAGTGCTCCAGGAAATAAACATTGATCATTCATTATTGCAATTAAAGTCTTTCTTACAGCAAGACTTCTTGTACCTGGCACAGATCAGCTGCATTTGTTTTATGGCATTTTTAATTCAGGGTGGTTCATTGCTGAGCCGTGTGGCAAAGCAAGCTATTTTGGATCCTGTTCTACCGTTTCAAGTGAAGCAGTATTTGGCAGTGTTAGGTTTACGGTTGGACTCGATGATCTTACAGGTCTTTTCCAACCGAATAAATGATTCTATGATTCTAATTCTAGTATTTTCCTTCTTCTTTCTATAGCAATACCGCCTAAGAGCAGCAGTGTTACTCCTGGCTAGAGAAAATAAAATTAAGTATTGCTGCTCTAGGATTGAAATGTAAACTGTCCTGGAGTTGAATTCTGAGTCAATGCCGACTAGCATAATGCAGCTTTCTGAAGGATTCATAATCTTTTCAATGTCTGATAACATCCAGCCTGTTAAGACTGGGAAAAGGTGTTTTTTATCTCTGGCATTTAATGTAACTGAAGTCGGGAGTAACTTTTTGTACCCCTTCTTTCATTTTGCTTCTGATCCTACGTTAGTGCCTAATCTTGCTGGAACTTTCAGTACTGGAAGTGTCAGTATGTGTTACCAAATACCAGAATTTAATTAAAGAGCCCAGCTGAAGTTAGTTTTACTATTATAAGCTCTGAGAAATGGATTGCTTTTGCCAAACGGTGGAGAGGCAGTTCCTGTTTCTCTTTGCTTATTTGAGGAGGCATTGATACCTACCTCAGTGGAGTAAATACTGAGATGATTATAACCGCTGTTGTAGCTTCTCGGATGGTAATCATTTGGTATCAGTAGAAACAAAAGACAAAAATGCCATCTCAGATGTGGCAGTAAAAGGGGATTCAAGTAACACTGAAAGGCTATGTCAAAGTTGGAAAAACTCACGAACCCATCCAAGTATTTTCTTTCCCCATCAGCATTAAGCAATTACCTTGAACCAGTTATCTGAAAAATCTTTAGTGCTTGAGAAACTAACCAGAAAAGTAATTAAAACGCTATACTACTATGTTGCTAGACTTGTTAATTAATAATCTTTCTTAACGATACTGCAGTCTTTACTGAGATCACTGTTCAGTAAAGCTTGTGTAGATCTTCACTTAAAGCTGTATTAGTCTTAATCAGTGGTTGTGTAGTGTTTTGTTGGAACATCTTAAAAGTTCAATGTTGGCAGCAATTTGAACAAGAGATTTTATTTTGTTTACTTGGTATAAACAACTTGGAAAGGCTCTCCCTGAACAAACAACTTCCTGCTTCAGAAAACTTCCCATGCGTGTATAGAGGTTATTCTTGGATCCTGGAAGTTTCTGTTATGTGTTAATTTGGTCGAAACAACAGCTAGGATATTTATTTTTTTCCTATAGTTTTCAGAAGCTCCTTGGAACAGATCTCACCTAATTTTGCAATTTGTCCAAGAGATTGGTCATGCAACCCTAAGTTCATGCCAGCACTAATAAGCAAATAAACTGCAAAGATGTTTTGTCTTTGCTAGAGGCAGAGCTAGCTGATAGCAGAGGCCAGTTCTTGCTCCCATTGGCACCGACAAAAACTTACTGACCTATGTGAAAATAAATTTGTATGCATGCATATTGAAAGATTCGAGAGGATCTTTTAAATATTTAAATTAACAGTGCATATTGAGATGCATTAATTAGGCTCCTACTAATCAGAGATACCATAATGACAAGATGGCAGGAATTTAGGTAGGCAAGTGAATAACTCACAGTTCAAATTCTTTTGAAGAAAATGAAGTACAGTAACAGAAGTCTGTTTGTCAAGTGAATTTACTGTTATTCCCAGGATAGTCTGTCGGTCATGCTTGACAGCTCAAAAGAAATTGAGTTTCATAGAACTGCAAGAAGAGTCTTAGATACATTTTGCAGCATTAATTGAATTAAACAGTAGTCTTCCAGTTGTATAAGTAGCTTATTCATATCTCTGAAAAAATGGGAATTCTTATTCTGATTGAAGAATCTGCAAAGAAATTTCTTTGTGCAAGTGGCAAGATAACTAAACTAGAGGGTGGTTGTATTCTTCTGATTTAAATCAAAATTGTGTGCGTCTGCCTTAGACTTCCTCTTTCTGTATGTGGCCTTGATGGCTTATTTTTGCTGGCAGTTTGCGATAGCAGAAAGTCCATTCTCCTTAATTTGTAGAAACTATATGCCAGCCCATTCAGAGACAATCTGTTTTCAGCCAGAGAAGCACAGGAAATAAAACTTTCTGTTGAGTTTTGCTCCGCGAAGCAAGACAGATCTTGTTGACTTCTTGTGTGTTGGTTGGAGGAGGAGGGCAATGGAGATCAAGACAATGGGATACAAATCCCTAATGGAGACGTTTCTGCCTTGAGCATTAAAATTCTGATATAAAGATTTTTGGCAACGTGGGTGTGCAGTCAGAGGGTGGGTGCCGTGTAAATGCTTCAGAGAGAGCCTGGAGACGCTATGGGTTTACAGGGTAGTAGCTTTTGTGCGCTAAATGAGCTGCAACTCCGAAGGGCATGACATTCATTACAGGAAAATATAGCAGGAGATAAGACCTGGCTCAGAAGGCAGTTTTAGAGGCAGGATGTGGGCACTGTGGAACTAACAAGTTATATCTAACTATTTCTGTAGTGCTTTTCTCAGAGCTTTCTGTTGCTTAAAAAAAACAACGAAGCAGCCTTTTTTCTATCTTGTTTCTCTCTTGAACAGAGCGGGTTTGTCTTTAACTGAGGAAGTCAGATGGACTTTGAAATAGGTCAGCTTTGTAGTCCTTTAATCTTATGGAAAAATACGGCTCTGTATCTATCTACCTCCTCCTGTTCCAGGGTTTATGTCAACAAAGCACGGACCATGTTCTCCCAGCCTTGAAGGTCCAGAAGCTCCAAGAGGAGCTTGCCCAGCACCACCTGCCTCTTTACCATGCCTCAGCCCTTCCCCATACATAATCCTGCTGCTTCTTCCCCCTTGCAGGATCAGTCTGTTCTTCCCCCAGAACTGTGTGTCCGTCTTTATTTGTAACTGAGGTGGAGCGGTCATGTTTCAAAGAAATAATAATTCATTTGGCATGTGCTATTCTGTCAGCCACAATGCAAGTCTCTTGAGAAACCATCTGAGATATGTACCATTAGTAAGGGGGCATCTTGGTCCCAGTCTCCTTTATCAGTAGGTTAAGCCACGGATAGTGGTACCTGGCAAACAAGCTGAGGGAGAGTTAAGCCAGATCATCACTGTTGCTGCGCCTGTGAATTGCAAAGTTCTTAAGCTTCTATCAAAAATAAATTTTTAATTCTGTTATGTAAACAGCTCTTCCCACAGTTAAACTGCACAGTACCAACTGAAAAGCAGACCTTGTTCCCAGGCTTCCAGTGTATCTATAATTTAACACTAAGATGATGTGCTACGTGCTGGCTAATAATACGGCAAATGAGTTTAGCACTCAGATTAGAATAAAAAAGGCTGAGTCAGAACTCCAGCATCTGGTGTGAATTTGCCATGTGATGGAGAGTTGGATAACTTATCTGTGCCATTCCCCACAGCTGTTGACTTTTGTGCATGTTACTCAGCAGACCTACCTAGTGTTAGTAAACGTCTACTGAAAGACAAGAAATGAGCAGTCTGAGTTTCAGGAAGGGAGACTATTTAATGCAGGAGTAATTCCTTTTTCCTAAATAGCTAAGATTCTTAGCTGGTTCTGCTAACCTGATGTGTAATGAGCATTTTTAGCCTTGGCAGCATGGCTTATCTGAATTAGAACAAAGCGTTGTATCTACTGAAACACAGAGACTTGTTTATTACTTACATATCTTTTTCTTTTCACCGGTTTGTTTTCTTAGCCTTCCAATATATTTTTCACAATGGATGACATAGTAAAGGTTGGGGATTTTGGACTGGTAACTGCTATGGACCAAGATGAGGAGGAGGAATCGGTACTTACCCCAATGCCAGCTTATGCCAGGCACACAGGACAAGTAGGGACCAAACTCTACATGAGCCCAGAACAGGTTTGTGCTCTCTGCTCTAAAGCTATATCTGGCAGTGCCTGGAAGTCACCTGAATTCCTGGGAGCTCAAAGATCAGGCACTCTTTCTAGTAAATTGTTGCAATCAAGTTACTTAAATTTTTTCTCAAAGTAGAGTTTTAAGCTAAATTGAATTCCAAAATTAATATTTTAATATATATATATTTATTATAGCAAAAAAGTGGCTAATGATTTGTACTTAGATGCATTCATTTATCTTGCCTTTAATGTAGTAGAAAGTTAACTGTATAATATTCAAGTTAATTGGGCAAGGACACACTGTTGTGCATGAGGTTTAGGTAAGTTGAAACATTTTACATTACAGTTGGGTCTGCAAAGAGGAGCTGATGATCAGGACCTTGCTCACCCATGCTCATTCGGTGAAATTTGCCAATGTGCCTGTCCTGTAGTTTTTAGCTCTGCACGGGGCTAATCACTTCCATATGGTGACTTGAAAGGGGGTTGTTTATGTTGTACATGATTACATACAGTAAGTAGTTTGACCTGACCCTAATTTTGAATTTTCAGATCTGTGGGAACACCTATTCGCACAAAGTGGATATCTTTTCTTTGGGACTGATTCTCTTTGAGCTGCTTTACCCTTTCAGCACACAGATGGAGAGGGTCAGGGTATGTATGGTATTGGATTATCCTCGGTTTGATCATTCGTTTAAAATAGCTGTTCGCTTGGTGAAACACTTGCAAGAGGTTCTTCTCAGTTTTGAAAAAGCCTTGCAATTAGGAGCACAACTTCTTTATCAGCCTTGTACAGACCCCCTGAATCATTGAAAATAAATTGCAGTCTTCCTAATGTGTGCAGTTGAATTGAGGCCTTAATTTCTTTACAAAGCTCCTCTGTTGTCAAGCCAAGTAAGAGAAATTATTGAACTAGGATATCCAAGAACTCAAGCAACAAATATAGCTTGTGACTTTAAGCCTACCAGCTTGTTTTTCATTCAAGAATTGGAACCATGCTGTGCATTTTTATCATTTCTTCCTTCGTTTGCATCTGCAGTGCTTTTTCACCCAAAGCACTCAGTGAAAAAGTGCTGTTCCTTTTCCTATAGTAAGTCTTAGCTGAGACTCTCACTCAGCTTTAAGCACAATCTTCCCAGTAATTGATGACTTTCACAGCATGAGCTGTGAGTTTGGGAGGTTTGATGGTGTATAATAACTCTTCCTTGCCGTTGAAATGCACGTGGGATCCATCTTGCTCAGGAACAAGTTCATAGAGAACAGGGGCTACAGCCAGGAAGGCTTTTCCTCTTGTATATGGTGACCAGTGACCTATGCAGGAAAGAATGAGTCATTATAACCTGTATTTGTCATTTATATGTGCTTAGGGTGTTTAAACTCTCATATGAAGATGGATTGTTTTTAGCAAAGATCTAAGAAGCAGCTTGAAGAACACCATGAATGCAGCCTGACCGAACGCTTTACCTACGCTGGTGTTGCATTCTCTTGCTTAAAATGCTCTGGCTTTTCATGGTACAAAAGAGCGTAGTCTAGAGGAGGAATGACAGTGCTTAACTTGAACCCCTTGCACTGGAACCAGTCTTAATTTCCTTAAATAAAATCAGTTTTACTGAGAGACATACCCGATAAAGAGCTATCCTGGATTCTCAAGATCTCCTGCAGCAGTGACTACAAGCTTTGCCCTTCCAGTTTCTGTCCTGGGTATAGAAGCAAAGCAAGTAATCGGAGTGAATCCTAAACTGCATCTAACTCCGATGTTTTACTTCATAAGAGGGTAAAAAGAGTGCCCTAACTTCCCATGATTTTCACTGTCATTCCACTCTTTTTGATAAAATCAAAAAGAAACCCCCACCCCTTTATTCTCAAGTTCTGGAGTTTAGCTACTTCAGTAGTTGTTTCCAAGTTGTTACGCCGAGGTTTTCATTGGCATCAGCCAAGCATTAGCACTACTTGCTGAAGCAAAACGTGCTCTGCCTGACCAGGTAGCCCATCCAATTCTAGGAATCTGTGACAACGGGCTGGAAAAATCCCCAGAGGAGGAGCGAGAGACCCGCCTCTGTCTCAAGCTGTTAGCAGTTAGTCTGTGGCAGTGCAATTTGTTTCCAAATTAGATGTTTGAAAACAGATCACTAAATGCAGACTGAATTGGCAGAGAAAGAGAACAATTATTTGAAGCATTTTATTGTCATAAAACTCGGTTCTCTTGAACAGGAGCTTGACTATTGCCCATCACTATTAACTGGTCAGTTTATACTTTCAGTGGAGTAATATTGAATTTTTTTTTAACTTTAGAATTCTTACATTTTTGTGCTCAAACTTTTGCAAAAGGAGATCCTTCTATCTAAAAGAAATTAAGTGCTAAATATTGCCCTTCTGCACTAAAAACATGCTGAAGTTGATTATGGGTTCCTGGAAATTACGGAACTTAAATTCATAAGGTAGCCTGCTGCAAATAATTGTGTGCCTGAACGTGGGAAAATTACTGTCACTAGATGGAGCCAATGTGCTTGTTACGGAAGAAATGCTGAAGGAGACCAGCTACCTTGTAAGGACACAGAAATAGGCAACATGGAACTGCTTTCGAAGCTGATAAATCTGCTCGTTAGTCCATAAACGTTAAATAAAGACTAGTGCTTACGTTGTTAAGACAGAGCCAGTCATTTTGTGTGGCTTAATACTGGTGTAGGTGATCTTGGGGATTATGGGTGGTGCACAGATTTGTTGACTTTGTTGAGCCAAAGTGAGAAAGTACAAGGTTGTGTATCTGGCTGATTTAAAACTGCAGAGATCGGAATTCTTGTAACATCATTCCTATTGCAGGCTGTATACCTAGGGAAGCAGCGACTTGCCCATTCAAGTATGTTGTGATTTTTAACCACTAAAGCAAGACTTTAAACCAAGTTTTTTCCATCAGGCTGATTTGTTTGCATATTTTTTTGAAGAATTATAGAGTAATACTACTGAAGAATGGTATTTTGGAAAAGTTACATGTTTTTCTTAATATGTTTGCAGATCTTAAGTGATGTTAGAAATTTGAAGTTTCCACCATTGTTCACTCAGAAATATGCACAAGAGGTAAGTGTATCTGATGCTATTAATTGTAGCTTTTTCTTTAATAATTGTAGCTTTTTTCCTTTGCTTTTCAATTGCTTTGCAGGTAAAAATGGAGGGGAAAAAAACAGCTTTCGTGTTAAGATGCATTTCTCTATCCCTGTACTTTTCTATGTTTCGAAACTCTAACATTACAATAATGTGGATGATGATACTTTTGTCACACAGTTTACCTCCAGTAACGATACGATATTACCTGGCTTCCCTTTGTCACTTGCAGTCATTCATTTCACATACATCCTGACATGATTTCTTGCAACAAATCCATATTCACAAAGAGAAAGTGCAGAGTTCTAGACAGGTAAAGGGGAGACTAGGTAGCACCATGGCTGTATGGGATTTCACTCCAGGAGCTGGATCTCTCAAGTAGGAAACCACAGGAGCAAATTGTGCTGTGTTCTTCTTATTAGGCAGATCTTTGAAGTGATACGGTTGCAGATAAAGAGGAGGTGATGTACAAAACCTCTCTAATAAAAAGCTGAGATTCTTTTCAGGTTTTCATGGTAGCTTCACATCAGCAGCTAAATGAGACTAGGCTTTCTTGCTTTACAGCTGCAGACTGCCCAGGGGAATGTGGTGTCCTGTGCTCAGCAGGACAGTGTAATTCTGATTAAATTTGAGACAAATATTCAATCTACCTGTATATTTAAAGGAAAACCTTTAATCACTGTGAAAAATTACTGTGTGGCTTAAAACATGGTGGCTTAAACATGAAGCTAAAAATTACTCATAAATTATATTTCATATGTTTTTAAATTCTTTTGATTGCAAATAATGTAAAGGTTTAATACTCTATTGAATCTTGGGTCAGATTTGATTTGCCAAATTGATTGTAGCCCTTGACAGTAAAGACAGTTTAACGGATGCACAGTGATACATCTTCAAATGTTTAATGCAGTTCTAACCACTGTGCCAAAGCACTAATAATACGCAAATTAATCAGAAAGCAACTGGGGACGTTTTCCACTTGTTCATACAGCCACAATTGAAGTCAGAACATTAAATAAGAAAGAATTTGTGACTTGGTTCATGCAGCACGTGTCATGTTTCCTTTTAGTACACCATGGTGAAGGACATGCTCTCTCCAAGTCCCACTGAAAGACCGGAGGCTGCAGCAATCATAGAAAATCCTGTATTTGAAGACTTGGAACTCCCACCAAAACCAGTGCTTAGGCAGAGGTCACGGACAATGAGTTTATCAGGAAATAAGCATTCAAGACAACCAAGCAAATAATTATCCTCAGGATCACTTCTTCCACTCGGCAGGTTTTACAGGGATTGTTCAGCAGAAGGATCCTATGATGCAGAATGTCTGTCTTGGAAATAGTTTACTTAAACTTTTTTTGCCACGTTTAATGTATAAGATGTATTGGACAGATTTTCGTTTACTTTGACAGCCGACGAAAGTCAGTAACCACACTTTTCACATTCCATTTTTCTTACCTTAACTCTCCTAGGCGGATGGGTCCAGCTACTGTGCTTACCAATGTTGTGCTCCATTATCTCTTTTTTTTTTGGGTTTGTTGGGTTTTTTTTGAAGCTTGTAAATGTCAGCTTGCTGGGTAAGTGAGAGATCTGTAACATGTAAATAGAATTAAAATACTGTATTTTTATAGAGCAAATTACAGTCTCTAAGCCTAGTGAGTATCTATCCGGATCACTTGCTCTTTGGTGAAACGAAGACGGTTTTGAAATGAACTATGACTCCATTTTTGTCCCTGGTGTGTAAACTGGGAATCTGCACTATTTTTGAAGCAAAAAAGTACCACAGTTGTACATACTGTCACTCTCCATAGCCAGTCATTAGAGGAAATCATTTCATACTTCTGCACTATAGTAGATCTTAGGGAATGCATTTTATACAGATAAACCTGTAGAGAAGGAAAAGGAGCTTTTTTTCCATTAAAAAAGGGGGTTTTATAGGCAGTGGTTGGAAGAGCCATAGTAAAAATTATGTACGAAAATGTTGTGATTCTGAAAACTTAAACCTAATGAAGTTATACGTGTCGTATGTAATCTTGTAGATTTGTACTTTTTAAAAAATCAACTGGTAGGCATTTGTGTAATCTGCTAATTTAACTGCCTAATGCCATGCTTTTATTTCTCATTGTAAATATTTTTTATTTATAAAATACAGAATCAATCCATTTGGGTTGGTGGTGTACAGAATGCACTTGCTATAATTGCCGAGTGCATTAATTATTGTGACTTCTTTCAAGTCTAAATGATTTAATAAACTTTTTTTATTTATAAAAAAAAAAAACAAACCACCCAGTAGTTGTTTCTGTTCAAAACCTGCATCAGTGCACGCCGCAAATGGCAGCCTTGTGCAGTTGGAACAGGAGGACGGGCACTGCATTTCTGTAACTTGCTGTGCTTTCCTGTCTCGTACCTGCCACAGCGCGTGTGATGATGCAAACGTGAATATGCCGCTCGGAAGCGAGACACTATCTGAAGAAAGAAGGGAATGGAGCTTTCCTAAACTGAGTGGATTATGGAGGCAATCTCTCAACTGTTAACAGAGAGGGAAGAAGAAGGGATAATTCTTACGCTATTAGAACTGTTTTTGCATAAACCCATTTTCCTGTTTTACAGGCTTAAATTTTTGAAGTTGTAGGCTCTGAAATCAGTTTCTTGAAAAGATGCTGGATTCAAATCCTTCTGGGGATCACTGTACCTGTGGTGTGACACTACGACTAGCAATTAAACCAGCGGACGCTCTGCACAAGATTGTCGTCTTGTGCTCTTGGATAACTCTCCTAGATGCTGGCTTGACCAGTTGAAGTCAGAATGCTGCAGTGAATATTTGGTCAAAACCAGAACTTTATTGAGTTTAGCTGGGTTAAAACAGAAGACAGTTAAGTGTGTCCTCGTCCCTTGGATTTCCCTGTTAGCATCGGCTATAAACGCACAGATAAATGGCCATGTTTGAAGCCTTTCCAGCTTCCCTGCCAGTTCAGTGATTACTGATGGAGCACAGGAAATGAAGAATAAGGTGTTTTTAACTTGCTGTATATCTGTGCTGGATTGGATGTAAGTAGCTGCCTATTCCAAGAGCCCTGCAGCATTTCAGTACCAACAGTGAAATACATGTTCACACTAGGCGTGCCTGTGTGCTCTGGGATGTTACGCTTCTCCTCAAAGGCATGTACGAATCCTACCCTGTGTGGTGCATGCCCAGCCGCAAAAGCACCTGGCCACGCTCAGCTCTTAACGGCCTGTGTCAGTGAGCCTTTGCTTCTCTTAGCACTGGATGCTAGTGTGTGTTGTCCCTGTCTTTGCTCCTTCTTGCTCCAGGGTTTGACTAAGAAAGTCTTCCCTAACCAAAGAGGTTTTCCTCTGAACTCAGGTCTTGCCTGCAAGCCCTCATTTCCCTGCCTCTCGCAGCTCCACTTGCTCTGCCCCACCAGTGGGAGAAGAGGACACTTCTCTGCGCTGTGAAACATCCACATGGGCTTCAACACCCCCATCAGCTCCAGGACTATTTTACCAGCTCTTCAGAACCAGGCTCCCCAGAGGGGTGCACCTCCCGTGTTCTTTTCCTTCTTTAAGTCAGGTTTTAATTATACTACACTTCCCTGTTCCATCCCTGTCCTTCTGCCAGATGATGTTCTTCAGTCAACTTGGCCCGAATGGTCAACCATGACTGAAAGACTGGAGGCCTTTGGTCTAATGTGCATTTGCTCTATGCTCACATCCTGGAAGGGAAAGCAACGAAGGCAGGCTTTTCTCAGTTCTGTATAGGCGACAGCAGCAGCTTTCCACCTTGTCTGAGAGATCCTAGTCTTTACTTGATGGCCCTGGTGGCAGGAACATCTGATGGCTCATAGACAAGTCTATCTGCCTTCTTTCAGTTTTATGAACATCTAGAGATCAGCTATCAGACTGTTTTAGGTCTTCCTGTGGCCACGGAAATCGGTGTGTACCTTCCTGCCACCTTTTTTTGCAAAGGGACACCTGAGCACAGAGGATAGCACAGCTGCCAGCTTACAGCCCGGCAAAAGGGAGCTCTGGTCTCGAGTTCCGCTGCACTGTGCAGCACTGCCGTCCTGGCCTGTTCTTGCAGAGGATGTTGTCTGTCCCTCGGCTTCCTCCCCACCATAGCTCTTGGGGCTGAAACGCAATTCCTTGTCCTGTTTATCAAAAAGAACTGGGTGTCGGGAGCAAGAATCCTGCCCTGTCCACCTTTGTGCCCACTGGACCTAGATGCTTCTCCCAGAGTAAGGGCAGGATTGTGTAGTTACTCTCCTTACCGCTTCTGTGTTGTTACTGGAGTTGTAGGAGCTGAGAGACCTAACCCACCCCATGAAGTCATTTGACAGGAGTACCGGTGTTGCAACCCCAGGTCAGGGCTGTTTCTTCTACCAGGCCCTTAGAGAGAACTTCTGACCCTTATACCAGTGTCTTCAGTAGCTGAGCTGCTCCAGGCAGTAGCTACTTGCTTTTTGCTACACCTCTGAGGACAGTCCTCTGCTGCCTTTGAGCTGGAAGAGCAGAAGGACTCAGGACTTTTACTAAGCCCCCCTTTTTTTTAAGTGACATTCTTCACCCCTGAGTGCCTCAGTCCACTAGTTTTAGCATTAAATGTTAGCCTGGATATCTTTCTGTTGTGTTTGCTCTGCCTCCCAGGCTGCAGAAGCCTTGCCTGTCCCAAGTAGGTGATTGAGCCCTCAGAAGAAGCTATTTCAGAAACCATCCTTGAAGTGGTTCATGTCCACAGGAGATCGGTCCGAGAGCAGGCTCTGAGTGCAGTGACTCTCCCATGTAAACCGGCGTGAGACCCACCAGAACCCTGCCGGGGGAAGCGATGGCTGTGGTCTGAGCAGTCACCAGCCCTCACGTGACCCTGATACGGAAAAGCTGTGGCCCTGGGGGCTCAGCTCCTGCTTTTTACTCACTGTTACGATGCTGCAGAGACGTTTGGGAGCAGTCCTGCCTTTTCAGGGTAATCCCTCAGTGAGGTACATGTCCATGGCCCTCCTGTGGGGAGCTGGTGCTATTTGATGCTGTTTGAAGTCCAGACAACACTTGGGAGTGGTAAAAATAATCGTTCCCATTTGTCGTCTTTTTTTTTTTTTTTTTTTTTTTATGGCTGTGTGGTCCAGCAATACTCTATAGCTACACTCATAGCATCAGGGCGCAGACGCCACGGTGCAAAACACACAAGTAATAATTCCTCTTCACATCCCCTCTTCGGCTGGTCTTGGTCACCTGCAGCCCCCGTCGAACCCCCTGGGCTCTCGGTGTTACAGCAAGTGTTGCTCATCTCCTGGGGTCTGCCACATAGGATATTCCCTTCCAGAATTAATAAGGAAACTCACAGATAATGCACAGAAAGCCAATGAAAGGTCTGAACCTCTCAATATTTCAGAAGCAAGTGAGTTGAACCCTTAGCAACAGCCCAGACTACAGAGGGGTGCCTTTGTGAAGAAGTGACCTCTGCTCCGACCACATCCCTCCTAACTCCCATACACAGACTGACACACGTAAAGTTATTAAAACTGGTCAAATCTGTAATGTAAGCTGCAAGGTGAGAGCTACAGTGGATTGATAAGAAAGAAATGCTGTCCCACCTTATGTTGTAGATCACCAGGATGTACACAAAGACAAGTTCACATTATCATACTGATTTTTTTTTTCCCCCCAGCATGAAGATTGAATTTGTCTTAGGAAATGCTCATTAAAAAAATAATTACCCAGGAAGGAATTAGCTCCATTAGTTATAACAAATTGCCCCTAAAATATCAAAGTTCCTCGTTCGTAAAACTGTGGAAGATGAAGAAATGCACCTTTGTCATATGCCCCCAGCCGTAGTATTCCAGCCCCTCCTTCCCTTATCTTCCTACCGGTTATTTTTCCATTAGGATGTGCTCTGGCACCTTCTGTACCACCACCTCCAGCAACTGAGTCTGAATCCCTATCACTTGGGTTTGCCCTTCAGGGCACCATTGGGCACTGGCACGGTAATGCTATATTCTAGGTCTGGAGCAGTCTTGGAAAACGTGGCTATGGAAACCATGTCTTCTCCAATGTCCACCTGAGACCTGTGCCTGCAAATGAGCAGCTTCTTCAGGGCCCGTTGGAAGTCCCGGTTCAGGAAAGCGTAGAGCATCGGGTTGATGGTGGAGTTGCAATACCCTAACCAAGTGATGATCTTGAAGGTGTCAACCAAGACCGTGCTGGTGGAGTCGGTGCCTCTGGCAGCGAGCCAGACATTCAGGACAAAGTACGGCAGCCAGCACAGCACAAAGACTGAAATGATAATGCTAATGGTCCGCGTGGCCTTGTTCTCCAGCTGCAGATGGTTCTGCCGCTTGCTGTTGGGGTGGTAGTGAATCTCCAGGGTCTGAGACATAATACGAGTGGCCTTGAGCCTTGAAGCTCGGTAGATGAAGAAATACATGCTGCACATGACCACGAAGGGAACGAAAAATGCCAGAGCAGAAGCCACGATGGCAAAAATCCAGTTGGTGATGAAGATGCATTCTCTGCCTGCATCGAAGTCCACCCCGGGGATCTCGTTCCAGCCTTGCATGACGGGAAGGAAGGAAATGAGGGAGGAGTACACCCAGACCATGCAGGTCATCACGATGCATCTGCGAAAGGAAAGAGATGGGGAGGGGAGGGAGGGTCTGAGTTATTTTGAGTTGAGAACATCTAGTATGATTCAATCCCCATGGTAACCCGTGTGGGATATCACTGCTCAGCAGTCCCACAGGGCTTGGAGAAGGGAAAAAGCCGGGGTACGACAAGTCCATGCGTGAATATCTCTTAACGATTGGGTAACTGGGTCTGTGATTAACAGAATTGGGGTCAGCGTAAGGGATGCTCAGAGCTGGCTGAAAAAAGAGGAGGAAAGGTTTTACGGAGGATTTTTGGTAATATTTAAAACAACAGCATGTAGATTTTTCTATTTGGTTTCAACTTTAATATCTGGCCATTATCTCATCTTCTGAGGAGCAACAAGGGTAGAGCTGATGGACACCCGATCCTCAGTACCGCTGTAGCAGTACTCTGCGACATGGCGTGCTGCGCAGCC
Organism: Aptenodytes patagonicus; assembly: GCF_965638725.1. Classification (NCBI taxonomy): domain Eukaryota; kingdom Metazoa; phylum Chordata; class Aves; order Sphenisciformes; family Spheniscidae; genus Aptenodytes; species Aptenodytes patagonicus. The sequence goes on from NC_134952.1 coordinate 5,932,834, forward strand.
CCTTCCTCGTTTTGGCCACTGCCTGCGCTCCACAGATCGTACACAGCAAGAGTTGCAGTGGGAAAAACATCCCCAAAAGAGCCTGAATCCACCTTGTAAAGCACCCCGCAGCTGCAGTGTCCTCTCTGCCCACCCTCAGACAACTTTCCCCACCCTGCAGTCCTCATTTCAATGTTTCGCATGAAACCTTGACAGGAGCTTAGAAACTCATCCTGTTTTCTCAGCATTTCCCCCATGAATATCACTTCAGAAAACATTGTGAGTTTAAGAGGGGGAAGACTACTGCTACGTGCATTCTCCTGGGTGTCATTTCCCCTAGTCCTTGGGGAAATTCCCATTAAATGCTTGCAAAGGGCAGAAGTTATAGGTACAAGTCAGCCCACGCCACTGGTTTCTGCCCCATTTTGCAACCCATCCTTGACTCAAAAAGTGCTTTCCCAGGAGCATCATCAAACCAGCTCAGCTGCATTCTCCTTTGCTCCTGCACCACGTTAAAGTTTTTCTGCAAAGTTTTAAACGGTGCAAAGATCCTTTTGCCACATCGCTCTACTTTTGGGCAGCAACTGTCAATAGCTCATTTGGTCCCCAGTCAATATAGGCCATGGCCACGTAAAAATTTGGAGGTACCCAAAGTGAGGAGCAACTCCACTCACCTGCCACGGGACATCCTTCTTGAATAGTGGTACGGGGTCACCACGGAGCAGTATCTGTCCAGGCTAATGAAGCACAACGTGACGATGGACGCAGTGCAGAACATGACATCAAAGGAGATCCAGACTTTGCAGAACAGCTTCCCGAACAACCACATCCCTGTCACCTCGTAAACGATACTGCCAGACAAAACGGGTCGAAATCAAAACTAGAAGGACTGATTTCGTGCATTTCTTCAAGACTCCACTGAGGTAACATCATATTTTAACATGGAGGTACTAAGGATGGGTGTGCAGCTCAGTTAGACCGCAGGGATTCATCCTCAAAGTGCAACCCAATGCAATAACCCACAGGTGGGCATGGCTGAAGAAGACCAAACCTATGCTTCTTGCCTGCACTCTGTTACAAGCAGGTGCCTTGAGAGAGGTACTTTGCCCCCCCCCGAGCTCCCCAAATTTACACCTGCACAGGTTTGTTTATCACAGCTTTTTCCAGTGCCCTATGCAGCACAGACTTTTACGATTTCTCTCCAATTCCTGGGGCATGGAAGATGCTCCCTCCTCCAAGAAACTCACTTTTCATCTGGTCTCATGCTTCAAAACTAGAGGATTTCAACTCTTGGTTTAAAAAAAAAAAAAGTCCTAGGAGGAAGCCTATGCAGCTTGTACGTTATGTAGCTCACAAATGCCTCAGCGAGGTAAACACACCAGCGAAAACCAGACATTATGCCAAAATTATTTCTAACAAAGTCAAGAGGGGCCTGTAAGAAGTGAGCAGCGAAGGAAGGAACATATGGCAGCTGTAGGAAGGCTGATACATGTTTCGATAGCATTCAGTCAGATGCCGTTCGCTTCCCCTTTCTTTCACCAGCTTTCTGCAACTCCTGGGGCACTGCTGAAATAACCATTGTGTGTGAATTTGATGTGAAAGGCTGAGTAACTACCTAGTCCTGCAAAGCTTTAATTATCCTGTAACTTCACAGCTTGCTGGTCAAACACAGTGAAAGTAGGGCTGCTGCGCTGCAGTGCACTCGGGTGGGCTCTGCCGTCCAGCAAGGGCAGAAAGAGTCACCTTGATGTCAGCGGAGTTAGAAACCAACCCCTGCTCTGCATCTAATTAGCAACAACTCATTAAAATGACTTTATGAAGGTTCTTTCAGAGCACAACTAATGTAAGTGGGCGCAGCGCTGGCTGAAGGGCCCCAGCCCTCGGCAGCTTTTTGTTATGCAGGATGCTACGCAAAAATTCAAGCAAACGTTAATCTGCAACAGAACCTGTCCCTACACCGTGGTGGCCTCCACGTGGGCAGCACAGAGGGTCCCGCGGCGCACACATGGAAAGGTTTCATGGCTCTTTTTTAGATGGGGAAATGAGACATATAGAAGTTGAAGCACGGGTCCAGTAACGGACTTGGGTGTCTTGGTGCCACTCCTGAAAAGCCCTCAAAGCCTGTGGTGTGAGCACTGCGGCCATCCAGCAGTGGACCATGCTGCTGTCGTGAACATCCCTGCACACAGATCCCAGCTGAGCAGGCACCTAGCTCCCGTCAGCATCTGGTGGGGTGCTCCTGACCTAGCAGATGTTCTCACAGCACAGGGTAGCGGATACCTGTTCCCTCTTCTCTGATGCATGAAGTCTCTGCAGCCTGGAGATGATGCTGATTAAAAAGGAATAATAAAAGCCCAAAGAAATGCACAGTATGAGCAGAAGTGAAGTCACCTCCGTGTTTCACTTACACTTGCAGAAGAAAAGAGTAGCTGGAAATACTCAGCCTGGAAACGACTGGGCTGGCTGGAGTACTGTCCTGATTTCGGCAGGGATAGAGTTAATTTTCATCCTAGCGGCTGGTACAGTGCTGTGTTTTGGATTTAGGATGAGAATAATGTTGATAACACACCGATGTTTTAGTTGTTGCTAAGCAGTGTTTATACTCAGTCGAGGACTTTTCAGCTTCCCATGCTCTGCCAGCGAGGAGGTGCACAAGAGCTGGGAGGGGGCACAGCCAGGACAGCTGACCCCAACTGGCCAGAGGGACATTCCATACCATGGGACGTCATGCTCAGTACATAAACTGGGGAAAGCTGGCTGGGGGGCAGCGATCGCTGCTCGGGGACTGGCTGGGCGTCAGTCGGCGGGTGGTGAGTGGTTGCATCACTTGTTTTTCCTGAGTTTTGTTCCTTTCTCTCTGTTGTTGTTTTCCTTTTCACTACAACTTCTTCTTATTGTTGTTGTTGTTATTATTATTATAATATTTCAATTATTAAATTGTTCTTATCCCAACCCACGAGTTTTCTCACTTTTGCTCTTCCCATTCTCTCCCCCATCCCACCGGGGGGGGGGGGAGTGAGCGAGCGGCTGTGCGGTGCTTGGTTGCTGACAGCGGTTAAGCCATGACAAGTACCCAGACGACAAGCTAAGCACAGCTGAACCACTCCTGCAAACAAGCCAAACCAGGAACAAAGCGGAAGTCTTACTCTTATGAAATTAAGGCACCAGGCGACAACCTTGGGTTTCCTTTCTAAGAAATCACAAAACTTCTTATTCCTGAGCCAAACTGGCTCCTAAGATAATTTCTTTTCCTTCTCTTTGGCATGTGCTAACATGCCAACTGAGAAGCAAACTGCAATTCAAGAGCAATATAGATACAAAGCTGAGACGGTAGGAAAAATGTGGACCAAGAGCCACTCCATCAGCAGGGCCAAACAACGCCAGAGATGGCAGGGTCCGTTCCTCACCACGTGGCCCACCAAGACCTGGAAAGGCTTCACATCAGGTGATGCTGGAGCATTCAGGAGGGGCACAAAGCATCAATTGTGCCCTGATGTTTGCTCCCCTTCATAATTTTTTTTTTATTAAATAAGACATCACTCTCCTAGGTGAGCTATCTTCTCTCTGGCTGCATAGCGAAGCCATTGGTTTTCATGGAAATCCTTCCCCCCTTGTAATGCCCTCTACCATCCTTTGACAGGACAAGGGGGAATGGTTTTAAACTAAAAGAGGGTAGATTCAGACTAGATATAAGGAAGCAATTTTTGACGCTGAGGGTGGTGAAACACTGGCACAGGTTGCCCAGAGAGGTGGTGGATGCCCCATCCCTGGAAACGTTCCAGGTCAGGTTGGACGGGGCTGTGAGCAACATGATCTAGTTGAAGATGTCCCTGCCCACGGCAGGGGGGGTTGGACTAGATGACCTTTAGAGGTCCCTTCCAACTCAAACACTTCTATGATTCTGTGATCTTTCCCCTCCCCTCATATTCTTCACAGCTGTGGTCCCCTCCTCATCCCTGTTGTGCCCGTCTCCTTTCTTGTTGGGCGTGAGAAGTGACAGATTTCCCAATGAAACATATTTTCAGCTGCTGCTTCTCATTCCTTCCATGCTTTCCTGGGAGCCTAGAAGTAGGAATTGTCCGATTTCCTTCCCTTTGCTTTCCTAACTGAGCAAAACCTAGTGCCAAACCCCCTCTTTCTCTTGTCAAGGAAGAGGTCTTACTCCGGTTAGAGGGGATGCTATCAGTCTTACAGGGGGAAATTACAGCTGCCGAGACACCTACCTCTTTGCTACCGCTCCCTCCCATCACCCAGATTGCAAATACCATGTCAGAAGGTGGGAGGCAGAAGTAACGAGGATGCTGGGTAACTGGAAATGCCCAAACTCCATTTAGAAGAAAAAGAAAAAATTGAGGACAGGTATTGCCAAGCACGAGCAGAACATGGAGACACCAGAGGAGTCATCAGGTGGACAACAGCCAAATTCGGAGAGGAAGCAGTGATAGAGATTGTCAGCTGGAATTCACTCCAAAACAGGAATTGTTCAGTTTTGTCTTCTTTGAGCAAAGGGGGTGCTGCCGTTCCTGGGTGAGATGGGGGTAATGGAGAAGGCGATCTGGAGGGATGGCTGGAGTGGGTGGAAGAGCAGGTGATGCTGTGCAGTCCCAGAGAGGAGCCCTTAAGACAGCTGGGCTGGACTGGGATGAAAACCCCTCATTTCTGGGCTTAACAAGAACATGGAAAGGAAAAGAAAAATAGCCCAGGGAAATGCCAGGTAGCAGAAAGATTGTTGCTTTAGCAATAGCAGAAAGATTTGTGCTTTAGTGTTTTAGTGTACTCGGCCCTGGTGAGGCCGCACCTCAAATACTGTGTTCAGTTTTGGGCCCCTCACTACAAGAGGGACGTTGAGGTGCTGGAGCGTGTCCAGAGAAGGGCAACGAGGCTGGTGAGGGGTCTGGAGAACAAGTCTGATGAGGAGCGGCTGAGGGAACTGGGGTTGTTTAGCCTGGAGAAAAGGAGGCTGAGGGGAGACCTCATCGCGCTCTACAACTCCCTGAAAGGAGGTTGTAGCGAGGTGGGTGTTGGTCTCTTCTCCCAAGTAACAAGCGATAGGACGAGAGGAAATGGCCTCAAGTTGCGCCAGGGGATGTTTAGATTGGACGTGAGGAAAAATGTCTTTCCTGAAAGAGTGGTGAAACATTGGAACAGGCTGCCCAGGGAAGCGGTTGAGTCCCCATCCCTGGAGGTATTTAAAAGACGTGTAGATGAGGCACTTAGGGACATGGTTTAGTGGGCATGGGGGTGTTGGGTCGATGGTTGGACTCGATGATCTTAGAGGTCTTTTCCAACCTTAATGATTCTATAATTCTATGATTCTATGATTCTATGATAATACAAATCTCCCAGTTAAGTCACTACCCTCATTCCCACCGACTTTAATAGGGTAGGAGAGGTTAGATCATCATACAGCTAAGCTGCAATCCAAGCCCCCAGGCAGATATTTGTAGCACCAGGTGGAGGGGAGAGACAGGTGAATACAGATGGATGATTTCAGAACCTGAACTTAAAAATTCACTGAGCTTAGAATTGAAATTGGCAGTAATATTTTTTAAAGGGCATCATTAACTGCTTTTTTTTCACCTGACACTATAAACTTATAACGCCGTTTGTAATTGCTTGTTGGGAAAATATGTTTCGGTGCCAAAATCAAAAGTGTAGGCAGCCCTGTGAGAACTGAAGCACAGAACGTGAAAAGAGTCCAGCTTCTTCATATTGCTCCAAGAACACTAAATAGGGTGCAACCCCCTGCTTTACACAAACCTACAGCCATTTTGCAGCACAGGACGGCCAGAGCCTACAAGTAAACTGCTTTCTGGATTTGTTTTACTATGTTTTAGCCGGGTAGTGAAGCTCCTGTAAATATAAACCTCAAGCAGGGACAACTGCCCTCTGAAGTGCCTCTTCCTCCATTAAATATAGGGGGAGCCTAAATTACCCTACTTACACTAAAATAAAATCCTTACATTTATACAGAGAGAGGGGAGATGGCCTTTGTCCCCATGTCAACACTGCCAGTTATGGATGTGCGATGCAGTCAGGCAATAGAGGCAAAACAATTCCCCCAAGTGCAGCGAATCCCATTTGTTATCCCACTGCAGACTGCAATTCTTCTAGTCTGTTCATGCAGGCAAAAGATTTATTTTGCAAGGTCGCCAGCCTTCCCCACGAACTCCACCGGTGCGTTGTCTGAACCAGAAGGAACAATCAAAATTCTGTGTTTCACCAAGAATATGAAGAATAACATCTCAGCAACAGCCTTTCAAGTTCAGTAATACGAAATCATCCATTTTCTTACACTAGTAAGGATCTTTTTTACTTCTCCCCTCCACTACCAGAAAACAAAAGATAAGGTTAAAGAAGTGTAAAATTGAAAGCACAGAATTTAACTCCACTAATTTCAATAGTCATTCTTGACTAAGAAAAATGAGGGAAAAATACACTCCGTGATTTGCTCTACCTCTGAAACGCAAGCAGGATCCACGCAGTCATTGCACTTAATGCTGACACACCAGTGACAGTCCTCATCTCACATTCCCCAAACACTCAAAGCATGAAAAATCATCCAGCAACCACGTTGGCCCCGGGTGCAACACAGAGCTAGTCCTGGGAGAGGGGACTCATCGCACTGGAGCCACCTGAAAGGCTGGATGTCTAGTTCAGACCAGCAGCCAGGGTCCCTCTATAGCCAACAGGAGAAATACCCTTGGGAAGTCTCCTCCATTCTTTATACGGGGAGCCATTATAAAGGGTAGGGAAATTGAGGCACAGAAGCACATACGATCACTGACCCACAGTTAAGCTCTTTGGAGAGCCCAGCCCTAAGCACAGCACGTGAACTTCTAGCCGGCCCTGCTCAAACAGCGGCTGCTGAGCTAGGAGAGATGACATTGCACGCACACGCTGCCGTCCGATGCCTTACCAGCACTTCTTACCTAAAGGGCATGACCAGACAAGCTACAAGGAAATCTGCCATGGCTAAGGACATGATAAACATATAGGTGACGGTGCGCAGCCTCTTTTCCACCACCGGGCAGATGAAGACTACCATATTTCCCAGGAGCGTGATCAAGTCAATGAGGGTTAGTATCAGTCCAATGACCACCTCCTGGAGGCCGATCCCGGCCCGGTTGCCACCTCCTTTCACAAAGGAGGAGGCTGCAGAGGAGAAATTAGAAAGCCAAGAGTCATTTTTGTCCATCAGCATCTTCCCACTGTTAAAATCTGAAAGAGAAGAAAGGGGAAAAAAAAAAAAAAAAGGACTTTAATGCACATGACTTGTAGGTCTATGAAAGGAAGTACAGAAATAATGTTTGTATTTCGTTTACTTCAAGAAAAATCCACACACCCTGCTGTGTCTGTGCCATCACTGTCCCATGGTTATCAGTCCGTTAGAAGCATCTGAAATCCTCAGGGTGAGGACAAATACACAGCACTGGCTGAAGTCCTTCATGGCAATTAAAAGCCCTCCTGTGAACGAAAATGCATCATCAGGCAAAGCCTGATACAGAAAAAAAAGCACTGAGAGCAGAGAGAGGACAAGCAAGCAACCAAATCCAAAATTAAAGCAGCTCTGCTAAATCCCACTGAACAGCATGCCGTGTTCACAAAATACGGGGGTTGGAACTAGACAGTCTTTGAGGTCCCTTCCAAGCCAAACCATTCTATGATTCTATGATTCTATATTCTCATTATCATCTTTGCCACCCGCAGACCGGGTGAGACTGCTTGCCCAGGCTGGCTGTTCTCGTAACCCCACTACTCAGTACATGCTCTGGGTTGTCCCGGTACTTTTTTAGACTCTGAAGTTAAGAGCTTTTTACTACCATGGTGGGCAGCTCCATCCTACAGTCTGAACGGCCATGCAGAGCTGCCAGCAACCACACAGGGAGCTTAATGAAACATTCCAGGTCAGGTTGGACAGGGCTCTGAGCAACCTGATCTAGTTGAAGATGTCCCTGCCCACGGCAGGGGGGTTGGACTAGATGGCCTTTAGAGGTCCCTTCCAACCCAAACTATTCTATGATTCTATAACACAAGTAAGCAAGTAGTTGAGGCGTCTCAGGTGCAGCAGTGACCTCAGACTCATGTCCCCTTCAGTGCCCAGCTGGGAGAGGATGCTCCCAACTCCGTAATGGGGGACTTCTCAGTCGAGGAAGTTCACGTGCTTGTGTCCACAGCTCAGTTCCCAGACTTTGACCGAGTGGTGTCACAGGTACCTGGGAAGGTGGGAATGATGCGCTGCAAAAATTCCAGCAGTTCAAAATTCACTGGTGTGGCTAATGGGAACACAAAGACAAAACTTGTGGGGAAAAGAAATTATAGAAATATGTCCAGACATCAAATTGTTATATTTGAATACCGCCACTTCTCCCGTGACTGGGCTCTGCTTCCACAGTACCCTCAGGTCAATCCCACATCTCCAGGGCATCTCTACTGAGTGCAGTGTGGGAATGGGTCAGGATGAACATCCATGTAGTCCAACATGCCTTATCTCACAGTGGCCAAACTTTGCCTTAGGAGGATCATAAGAATAAAGCAGCACATAGCAAAATTTCCCCGATGTCTGTTTTTCCTTCCAGCAGCCTCTGATCCTGAATTACCTCTAAAGATGGTTTCAAGGACTTCTAAATCATGAAGTTGTCCTGCTTGCCCTGGGGCCCATGCAAACTTTTAGCATCCATGACCTCCTATAGCAACAACTTCCACAGCTCAGCTATGCACCGTGCAAAGAAACACCTCTTCTTGCTTGTTTTGAGCCTGTCACCAGCTAGTTTCATTTGATGCCCTCTGGTCCTTGTATTGGAAGAGACATCACGCAAGCAATCCCCATCCACTCTCCCAATGCCACTGGTGGGCTCTTTAATCTCTGTCACATCCCTCAGCCCCCTCGTCATCTCTTGGTCAGGCTGAGGAGCCTTCGCCACTTGCTCATTCCTCGTACAGAAGCGATTGAGGACTCCTGGCCATCCCTCCCACTCCTCTGAGCTTCTGAGGTGGACCAAAACTGCAAACAATTTCCAAGAGGTAAATGCACTGTGGGTTTACGTAAGGGCATAATGATGTTCTCTGTTTTGTCCTGCTTCCCTTTCATAACAATCCCTAATGTGGTTTGCTGCTTTTGATTGGCACTTAGCACTGAGCTGACCTTTCCACAGAACTGCCTATCGCCGTCCAAAGATCTCGTTCCTGAGCAGTAACAGTCAGCTCAGAGCCCGCTGCTTTAGGTTGGAAAATAGGATGAAATGAGGAAATCAGGTTGTCTCCATCTTCCCCAAACTCCATCACTTCACAGTTGAATTTCTTCTTCCATTTTAATGCTCACTGAGCCTCACAAAAGCTTTTCTGCAATTCTTTAAGCCAGGCCTTATCCTTCATGCCCTGATTAAACTTTATTTCGCCTGCAAATATCACCACTTCACGATTCACAATTTTTCCAGTTAGAGATTTCTTGAACCCCACATATCCCAGCCCCTACCCCTGTAAAGAGCACTGCTGACCTCTCTTCCACACGGTAACTCACTGCCCACTTCCCCCCTGCATTTCACCTTTCAGACAAGTATTTATTCACACAAGGAACTTCCTTCTTAACTCAGGACTATTAAGTTTCCTTAAAAGCCCCCGCCATGAGGGACCATATTGAAAACCTTTCAGAAATCCAAGCAGACTACATCAACTAGGTGCTTCTCATCCACATACTTGCTGACTTCTTCCAAGCACTCCCATACGATTGTGAGGCTGGGCTGCCTTTTGTAAAAGCAATACTGACCTTTTCCTTGGATGTAATCATGTATTACGTGCACCCACTCATCCTTCAAAATTCTCAGCTCCCTCCCCTGACTTCTATTTACTTGCAGGATTTAGTGGTTTCCTTTCTTTCAAGTTAAAAAATAAAAATCAAGAAATGACTAAAGCTGTCTAGAAAAAATTGAGAAGAAAAGCTCCTCCTCTGCCCCTCCTCACCGGAGCTGGGACTTGCTGACTGAGACCTGAAGCTCTCCTGCTCCTCCAGCGCTGAGAACAAGCAGGTTTGTTGGACATCAAGCTCTGTGGCAGGCCCCTGAGCAGGAGCTGCTAAAAGTCTACAGGGTGTCTTAAGCACATCAGTCTTAATGAAAATGTTCCTTGGACAGCATTTCACATCCTGATAACACCCTATAAAAATAAAATAAAAAATCCTGTCTCCAGCTCTCACGTTATTGACAGGAAAGAGGATAAGCTGCACCATTCTTTCTAACAACCCCACTGAGGATGTCATCAAACTGGATGAGCTCCTGCGGAAGGGTTTGATTTCAATGCGGCCACACTTCCTGGCAGAAAAATCGTTCAGCCCGTTCTCCTCCCTATGTGGTCCGCACAGACGGCACAGTGAGTGCTGGCTGGCAAAACCACGTGGTGATAACCCACGGCCGCACAGCCAGCCAAGTTGCAGAGCCTGCCACTGCAAGGTCCATTACATGGTCCACATCCATCTTCCAGCTCATCTGGTCATCTGCCATCCCCCGTACCTGCTGGGAGATGCTGGTGTCCTCAGACCTCCGGGGCCCCTGCGAGGTCTGGAAACAGTCGTCTGATTTCTGAGTTGATCCCTAACCAGTTTAAGCACGTGAACACCACCCAGTCAGCCCTATGTTCTCCCAGAAGAGCGGGCAGCATTAAGACAGGCTCCCAAGACGTGAACAGCAAAAATCAGGGTTAATGAAAAAACCAATGGTTTAAAAAATCAATGTCAGATTTTAAGGTTTAAAAAATCAGGTCTTAAGGTTTAAAAAACCTATGTCAAATATTTGGTCTATGGCCTTGAATAATCATAGATGAGAATGCCGGATTCGTTATTCGGGTTTTTTAGATGTAACACTGAAACAAGAAGGTTTAGAAGTCACATATTCCTTCTCCTGCAAACAATGACTGTGCTCACACGGTTGTTAAGTATTTATCAGTGTTAGTAAAACTCTAATTAAAGCAGATCATTACTTACACAACGTTTCTCTGGTACTGATCTGTGAACACACACTCCACTCTAAGTAGAATTAGGGCACAGCTATTAGAGTTCATCTTTGCAAGCTCTCTATGCTACTCAAGTACCACCTTAGCCACCAGCCTGGGCTAAAAGGTCTTCTCAAGTGAAAAATTAACAGCAGGTTGCTTAATGCAGGATACATCTAGGAGCATGACACAACGATGCACAAATACAGGAGACAAATGTGCCCGCACTCACAAAACATTAAAGAAACACTCTCTTGGTCATACTATTTTTTCGTCAACACAAAGACAGGCTGAGGGGCTGGAAATGAGACTCTCCTCATTTGACATCCATGATTTCTCTGACAACAAAAAGAAGGGATGATGGATGCTTGAAACTTCAGGTTTGAACCCTGAAGTCTAATTCAGGGTGCAGATAACAGGGTCCTGCTGCTCCTGGCTCCTTTTCAAGGATCCCCAGGCAGAGAGTCCCTGGAAGCTCATCCGCAGCCTGTGTCACAGCCAAGCACCCAAGCTTGATGTCTCTCATCTTTTTTGCCTCTGACTGGGCAGCCAGCAACTTACCTCTCGCTAAGAAGTGCTACTCCTGAACCATCTGGAGGATTGTTAATACAGGAAAGCGGGGGATGATACAGTCTTAACATCTCTGTGGAAATCTTTGGGACAAAGCGGGATGTGCCATCCTTCCAAGGGATGTACTTCCACAACTTAAATATGGGAGCTTTTAAATTTTCCTATGAGCTGCAGCAGCTCGTGTGGTTAGGCTGCTGATATAGCACAGTGTCTTTCTTTAACATCAGTCTTTCAGCCTTTCCTGTAAGGAGCCTTCTTAAATCAATGGGATAAATGTCCAGTTGTACCATGATGTGGGATCATCCCAGGTTTTTTGGGGATCTCAGATGCCTTAGGGTTGGCGTTGTCCTTATTCGGACATTACAGTTTTGTTTCCCTTCAAAAACTGATGGGCTAGATTCTGTTCTCAGGCTGCCTGAGAGAAGCAACTCCATCATTTCAGCAGTTTTCCTTTAATATACTGAAAGTTTGACCTAATATATTCAGCAGACAAATCCCAAGTAAAAGGTTAATTTCATCACTAAATGGTACGTTTTGATGGCAGGGAAGGAAAAAAACCCTCTGCAATCTCAAGGCTGATTGCACTGTAAAATCTTATAGGAATTAAGAAAATTGGAAATATATTTGCTGCCAGGCTCTGCTCCTCTGCTAAACTGAGTACGAATCAGCGTATGGCAGCATGCAACCGTACCTGCCCCAGGACCTCAGAACACATTTCCCTGCTGCCCTCTGCCACGAGCCGAGACTGCAGTGGCTCAGTAATTTGTCGAAGAGTGCATTGCTCTGCAAGGCTGGTGTGCAGTGATAAAGGAGGAGGAACATCCCTGGGGATGCTTCCACCTGTAAAACATGCACTCAGGGAGGCCATGAAGCAAGAGAGCCTTCGCACTGATTTTCCTTCTCTCTCTGTCTCCCTCAATACAACTTTCCCATTTGAAGGGCAGCATTTCTCAGGGCACGAACGGTTTCTTTCCACCCCCAAATCAGCGCAGAACAACTCCTACAACCTCTCCGACAGCTAACCAGCCCCAGGTCTGGAAACCCAGCAGAGGCAACGGCGCGATCCTTACCTTCAAAACAGACCGTTGAACACAGCCAGCCAGCTTGAAGCAGCTCAGTGGTACCGCTGAGCCGGGTGCGTGGTGCTTTTCCCAGCAGCAGGGCACAAGGGACTCACGCCAGCTCGCAGGACTCCCAGATCCCATCCCACGGAGCTGCTCCCAGCCTGACTGTGCACGACCAATGGTTCCTGCCCCAGCGCAGGATGTCGAACCCCCACCTATGAGACAGCACAGCGGTTTGCCCTTTGAGATCTCCCCCCCCAGCAGAAGTGCACACTCTTCTGCAGCAAAAGCAAGTCTATCGCAACCACTTCTCCGAGGAGCGAGGAGAGACTGAAGCGCGATCACAGCCGCAAAACTCAAGGCAAAGTTAAACCCATGCTGCAAACGTGGGGGTGCCCATCGGCATTAGGGGAGCAACTGAGCTGGGGTGCCAAACCCCAACCCCCAGAAGGGGGCAAAACCCCCAACCCCTGGGTTGCAAAAACGCCAACCCCTAGGGTGTAAAACCCCAGCCCTGGGGTGCCAAATCCCACCCACCGGGCGTCAAAAACCCCAATCCCGGGGGGGGGGGGGGGGGGGCAAAACCCGTAGCTCCCCGGGGGGTAAAACCCCCAGCCCCCTCGGGAGGGCAAAACCCCAACGATGCTGGAGGGCACATCCCCCCCTGCACCAGCCCGGATCAGGGGGAGACTGCCCGGGGAGGGGCTGGGGGGTCCTGCCCGGGAAGCAGGTCTGCCTCGGAGGGGGGGGGAAGGAGCGGGGGGAGCCCTGCCGGGCGGGGGAGAGGCAGTGTTTGGTGGGGGTGGTCCTTCGGGCAGGGGGTACAGGACCTGCCTGGGGGGAGCCTGCCGGAGGAAGGGGTCCCACCCGGAGGGGCGAGCAGGGGCGGTCCTGCCCGCGGAGAGCCCTGCCCGGGGAGAGGGGTGGCAGGACCTGCCCAGGGATGGGGAGAGGGATGCCGGCGGCGGCACTTACCGGCAGCGGGGGAGCCGGCAGCCGGGGGAGCCGCTCTCCTCCTCCGCCCCGCTCCGCGCCCCTCCGCCCCGCTCCGCGCTCCTCCGCCCCGCTCCGCCCCGCTGCCAGCCGGGAGGCGTTTCATCCCTCCGGGCGCCGTGGCTCCCCGTGGAAACGGTGCTGTTTTCTGCGTTCAACCCAGTCCTCCCTCGCACACGGCAGCTGCGCGGGCACGGCGACCGCACGGCTGGATAAAAACAACAACAACAACAACGGGGGGGGGGGGGGAAGAGGCGTGCGATGGGATTGTCTTCCCTGTTGCTAAAAGCGAAGGGCTGCTTTGTTCATAAACCAAACCAAAATGCTAAAAAATCCCAGACTTTAAGAGGAACCTGCTAGCGTTAGCGTCGGTGAGCTGCTCCCCAGCCCCTCTTGGCTTTGCCGGGGAGGCCGAGTCGGGCTCGGTGCGACGGGACGGTGGCCCTTGGGTTTTGGAGCAGAGCTGGTCAGGTTGGAAACCGGGCACTGGGTTGTTTAGGCACGTCCCTGGGGGAAACCCAGCTAAATTGGCTGCTCGGAAAGGAGAGGTCCTCCTCCCAGCTGGAGGCCTGGGCTTGAAGGAGTGACTGGCACCTCTGGGACTCCTCGGGGAGCTGATTCAGCTCAGCGGTCTGGCGGAAAACCAACTTGGCAAGAAAAGGTGTAAAAACCTGGTTCTTTGAGAGCTCGGGTGAGTGTCACACACGAAGCTGGGAGCGTGTAAACCTCATCCATAGCTCCTGTCCTAAAACAACCCCCCAAATCACACCCAAATGCATCAACTCTTCACGCTTGCTTGCTGTCACCAAAATGTCCTTCTCCTTTCCCACCTGTTTTCCAAAGAAAATCACTAAGGTTTTGGACTGTATCTTCACCCATCACCAAAAATGTCCTTGGAGCATTTTCTCAACGGGCCTGGAGAGGAAACATCTTGAGCGGGGTTGGTGGAAAATACAGAAACCCAGAGTTACTGTCCTCTCCCTGGGACAGCTCAGCTCTCGGCTGGCCACCGGCCTTTCAGGTTTCAAACTTGTGTTTGACATGAACAATCAAACTGTGATGGATGAGCATGTTTGGAACCTTTTGTGTCATATTTATTGCTTCAGAAATAGCAGATTACCCTTTCAAAAGAATAAAATCTACTTTGGTATGAATGAAACTTCTGTGTATTTCTAAAAAACACTATCTTGTTTCCTAAAAAATCAGTTTTGACAATTTCTGTGTAAAATACTTTAACATTATTGTGTTTAAAGTTATCTTCTAATTTACACTTAATGTTTAAAAAAAGGCGTTTATGAAACTTGAAATTTGAGCAAAATATTTTCTTTCTGATCAAAAAGAACAATTTTCAAACCTGAAGCAAAGTTTTCATGTCTTGTTCACCAAACCCTGTTTGCAAGCTGACCTCTTGAAGCCGCTTTCTGACCTCCTTCCTCACGCTGTTGGTGCCACTGAGCCAAACGGGAGCACCCGGCCAGGGAAGATAAGCAAAGGGGAAGAAGAATATAATACAAATAATTTAGGGATTGAGGGGTTTATTAAAAAGCTTGTACCAAAATCTGTTATTTCTCCAGTACGGACAATCAAACATCAATAGAATGAAATTATATATAATATATATAAATTATATATTCTATTATATCATAATATATTATATCATATTATAGTGTATTATTACATGCTCTATCATATGTTATATATAATATTTTATCTAAATTTTTATATTATATATAGCATATATATAAAAATACAGAAGCAAGAAAAACCTTGTCGTTTTAAATAATGGCTGCTTTACCTTTTTTTTTTTGACAGAACCTTCCTAAAGCACGCTTTTCCTCCTCCTCTATTTCCCTTGAATTTATAGGGCAAAAAACAGTCCAAAAAACGCCAAAAGAACTCTCCTCTGTCCCTAAATTAGAGTTAATCGGTCATGGCCATGGGTGGGAGGTGGCTGCCGCTGCCCGGGGCACCCCTCCCGGCGCTCAGGGGATCGCTCCGCCCGGCTCGGGCACCGTGACTTTCCCCTCGCTGTGGCTATCTTTGTCTTCATGTAATCTAGGAAGGCTGTTGGACTCGAATAATAGAGTTTTTACAGAGTAGAGAATAATAATAAAGGCTTGCAGTTCTTCAAGAGTAATGGCACCGATCCCAAAACGCTGACAAGATAGATAACAGCAAGGAGAAGAAAGTGATTTGGACAAAGTGCTGCAAACGCTGCGTCAACCGCTCGTATTAACGTCATATGTGATCGATACCACCTGTCAGCATGTCACAAACCATCAAAAAACATGGCGCAATTTAATATTTATGGGGATTTCTAGGATACCGTCAAGCAGGAAAAGCTCTCACAGATTGCTGGGGTTTTGTTTTTACATTATGCGCTCTGCTATCTGGAAAGGGAGAAGTGAGGAAAAATAGAATTTAATTGACATTCTGATCTTGGCAACAAGAAGAGTAATGGGAAAGGTATATTCCAGAGCCTTTTGCATTATCAAAAGCAGCTTGATCTCAGAAAATCTGAACAGTAGTAGAGCTGTGTTCGTGCAGACACCGAGGTACAGCCAAAGGTAGAGCGCAACAAATCTCCTTAAATTGCCAAATAAGAGGGTACAGGGTGTGGAATAGCCGGGAATGCTTTGAGGCTTCATTTACCCTTGGTACCAGCTTGGAAAGCATTGATGGGAAGGATCTGGGAAGGATCTCAGACAAATGTGGTGTTGCCAAGTGGAAGGATACAAGGAAACGCTTTCCTTGGTAGGTTTTAGACATCCAGGCTTCAGCGGTGGGGATACTGCCACGGCATACGATAACCCCATCACACAAGGAGATCTGCCAAAGGCGTAGAGAATAACAAATAAAAGAGGCCTGTAAATCACATGGCATTGGGTAAATAGGCCCGCAGGAGTGGCAGGTTTGCTTTTTTTGTGTTTTCTCTTCCTTTGCCTTTGCAGGGGGAGCCTGTCCTGATGGCACTGCCCCTTGCTAAACACCGTTCTTAGGGCAGCTGCATGAAAGGTAGAGGGAAGAAAGGAGCATTTGCTTTCCTGTCTGTCTTGATTTAGCCAGGTGTGAAACTGCACAGTCATCTCTACTGCTAAATAACTCTTTAATAACTCTTCTGATTGACAGGGTTTCTGAACAGAAGCCGCCGAAGACACTTGCTAACCACTGCTTTTCTAGCAGCGCTACGGATCAGAGGCAGCTGCCTCTGAAATGTGCTTTCTGTCAGGTTGCATTGGCGAGCTACGCTTGATTTCTGTATAAATGGTGTTAGTCATCAGCGCAAGCAATGAAGTTCCTTTGACACACGATACCTGCTGTGCTCCCTGATTGTGCTTTTTTAATATCTTACGTGCTGTTTTGTCTGTGACATTTCTTGTACTCGATGAATTCTATCTGACAATTTCCCTTTCAATTTTCCCTCATCAGACCCCATATATTTATGTTTTCTTTTTCAGGCGGGATTTGTAATCCTCCTACCTTGACATATTCACCCCTAAAATGAACACCAGGGGATTACTCCTATTGCCTGCTGCAGGCATTTAGCTCAGCTCTTCTACGCTGCTTCCAACTTGCCCCTCTGACTCCAAAAGTGGTCTCACTTTTCTCCAATGGCTGTATAGGGGTTATACACTCCTAATTTTTCCTGTCTCAATTGTATCTAATTTATATTCTGGAAGTAAATAGTACAGATACTACCACTGGCCTTCCACATTTGGCTTCCAGTAATGTTTCTGCTGATACACTTCTAACCCTGCAAACACCTCCATGTCCTTGTGCATGCCCGAGCTGAACTGCAGCCTGTGTCCTTCTGCTGAAAAATCAGGATCCTCCTGGTTTTCAAGGAAACTAGAAATCCCAAAAACATTCCTCGTGAAATCCACAGGAATTACTGGAGCCTGGGATAGAGTTTATCAGACATTTATTATCACAGCACCCATTAATTCAAGGCAGGAAGATGGATATGTAGTTATGGAATTATAGAAAGAATAAAAGAAAAACAATTCTCGAAATTTAAACTGGCTCAGCACAGCAAGTGTTTGTAAGCATCAGGAGGTTTTTATGGAAGTGCTCAATGGTTTTGGTCTTACGGGGCAATTTTGGGTCATTGGATCAATCCCACTTGGAGAGGAGGAAGGGCATTTGTCATTTAAAAACTTCAAAACCCAAACTCTAAAATGCGGTAGAAGTCTCCCATCCAAGTGTTGAACCACCCCACTCTTTCTTGGTGTTGAGGACCCAAATGTAATGTCTGACAAAGAGCAGGATTGGACAGCTGCGATAGAGATCAGGGCAAAAAAGAGGGCAGTTTTGCAGGGGAACTCCTGAGGTACAGTCTGTGTGACTCATGTTGAGAGGACAGTGTATCTTTGGTAGATTGTTCTTCACGAAAATGAGTTTCAAAATCCTTATTCTGTTATTCTACGTGGGTTTCTTGTTGGTACAAAAAAGCAAAGTGTGGTTTCCAGAAGGACCTGGGGTCACTCTCCCCATAACTCCACTCACAACTCCTCAACTGCAGGGCTGTAGGTACTGAACCAGGTTAATTAATATATGGAGTTACGTGTCCCAGTTCTGCTCAATTATGGATTCTCCTCTGAGCCACGGAAGAGTTTGAGGCTTGTGAGCTGCAAAAGCATGTTGGGAAACAGAAATGGCATAGCACCGCCCATAACTTGCAACGGTGACAGCTTCTGAGTGCTCTTTAATGTTTGGATTGTTCGTCGTGGCTTCATTTCAGCCACACTCAGGCGTTGCTCCACACAGCAGTGAGCAGCTCCAGCTGAACCGTCGTGACACCTTGAGGAGACCTTGGGCATTTTATCCCATCGAGAAAGATCTGACGCTGTCAGATCACAGTCCTTTTACACTGACTGATAATCCAACAGCCACAGTTATGCCTGAGATGTCCTATAATTCAAACAGAGGTATCTAAGGCTGGCAGGAAAATATCCCTGAGTTTACATGGAAGCAATCATGATTTTTACAGTAGGACCAGCTGTTACGTATCAGGAGACTTTCTGGGAACTTTGGTTAGCTTGCATTGAAGCGTGCATGCGTCTGCTATATTTTCTAATGAAATTGCTTGCTCACATCTCTGAAGTGGCTTGTTTATCTCTTTGTAGCTGCTGGGCAGATGCCTTGTATTTGCGGGGGACATTTCTCCAGAAAATTGATGGTACTTCTAAGCAAAATGTTTTTGCCTGTAAAAGGGCATGTCCTGGTTATCAGATGGTCAGGTTTTCAACAGGGGCACACTCCTTTCCCTTGTTTACACCGCCGCGCTTTCACCTGAGAATCACCGTGTTTTGCAAACAAAAGCCCATTGTCAAGAAGGAGCCCTGGTATTTTTACCCTTATGTTAATGAGGAATGAACCGAAACCCAGTGAGTAAGACCAACATTCCCCAAAGTGCTCTCTAATTATGGGCACCTCCGTTCCTAAGCGTCCAGATTGGGATACCTGGGCTGGGTTTGCAGCAGGGTTGTGTAACTTAGCCTTGTGTGTACTTTGAGTTCTCACAGACCTTCAGAAAATTCAGGCCCAAGAGGTACGAAGATGCTCAAACTGAGTCATCAGAAATGAGTGGACATTTTTGTAAGCCCCCGTCGCTTGCCAAAAACTGAATAATGACTCAATGTCATGGTCTGAAACAAAAACTCTGAGTTCTGTGTGTTAACTATTGGATCGTGCCTGATGTGAGGGAGGGAGAAAAATACAAATCTAGCCAGAAATCCTGCTGAGTAGACACTAAAGATCTGTTGCAGAAACCACCAAGGGGAGTTGGAAAGGCTTTCATCGACCTTGGAAGCAAAGACCACCAGTGGACACACTGATACACAAAACAGTGTCCTGAGAGGGAGGAGAGCACTGAAGGCGCACAGACAAAACAACCGGAGGAAAAAAGACAGTATATCCTACACGCTGTATCAGGATGCAGTATCTATCTGAATAGCTGTGGTATTTTCACTAGTTTCCAACAATTCTGCTTCATGGCTCTATTATGTATTTCTAGCAACAGCACCAAAATTATTTTATAACTCGTTGTGGGAAAAAGCCTTCTAAGAAACTTATCATCGAAACCACTTGTCAGGCTGAAAAAAGTTGCCAGAGAAATTTTCTTTTCCCTTTTTATTGTCTTCCTGACAAGCTGGACAGGGGCTGTTTTTTCTTGTGCTGCAAAATCTAATTATATACATACATAAAAAAATAGACGGCACTAACCATTTGTCTCGCATGACTCACCACTGTCTTTCCAAATGTTGTAAATGCTGGCAAGCAAACTACAACCACGAAACACATCAGTGTCTCACAAGGCTGCTTGGCTTGATTACAGGCTGGCAAGGATTAGGCTGAGTAATTGGGAGAAGATGGGAGGAAGATTTCACTGGACGTCTGGGATTCTTGTGTGCTGGAAACATTGCAGAAGATAAACCACTAAAAGGCAATCTAATGCCCTCAACGGCAATCCCCATCGCAGGGCGTTACGGTTTGTACAGCCCAGAAGACATGAAGAAACGGAGCGTGGTCCAAGTGGAAGAGGAGGCACCCACATTTGGCAACACCTAAGAACAACAATGTCTTGAACACAACCATTCCCTGGGAATGGTGCTCTTCTCATGCACCCTCTTACTGCAGCAGCCACGGAAACCAAAACCCAGACCTGCTCCTACCTAGTCTCTGCTATCATAACTTGAACTTCTCGCCCCGGATAGACCTTGGGAAGCGTGCTGAATGGGACCACAAGCTACACTTATAAACACAAGCTGAGTGCTTCTCTGCAGTTGCCCTGCTTTAAACCTGCCCACAGCAGGGGGGTTGCACTAGATGACCTTTAGAGGTCCCTTCCAACCCAAACTATTCTATGATTCTATGATTCTAATCAGGCTGTCCAGTTCTAACCCAAGAAGTCAAATTTAGCCTGGCATCTAAAATAGAGGGCTGTGAAACAATAACTTGGGCCTCCTGTTTTAAAACAAAAAGTGGACCCCTCTCTGGATTACAACTCCATGGCCACCTCCTGTGCAGGAGTGAGGCTGATGCCTGAAAGCCCTGCTCTGGACCAGGTGGTAGGGAGGAGGGTTTCCAGTACGCCATGGTGAGACCCCAGACATCCTCACCAGGGTGCACCTTCTCACATGGTGCAGACAGTACTGCACAGTTAATGCGTTTTACTTCCTCGCATACCTCACTGGAAGGTCGGGGTCCCGTTGGGCAGCACAGCAGAGCTTCTCCTCTGCCCTGGGACTACACATGTCAGGGCAGACCAGAGCCAGAGAGACGCGCGTTGGGCTGAGTAGAAGATGGGGCCAAGAGAGTAAGTCTTAGTCTCAAAGCATCAGACACGATGAATCTGCTGCAGATAAGCTTTAATAAATAAATAAATAATCAAAGTTACTTCTGAAGCCCTGGAGAACTTTGAAGAAACTCATCCCTTCCTAGCGAGGTGGGCAGTGCATTTCTGAAACACAGTGTCCCTTAAATGCTCTTCCTTAACTTTCATGGCACTGATTTGCTGGCCCAGATCCTGGTGCCAGGACTTGTCTGTTCCACAAGAGCCATTCTTGTTTCCATTTTACAATCCCATTTGAAAATGCATCCCCTCGCTGTTTAATTTCCCATCCCCGGAGCGCAGCGCTCGGTCTCATTCACATGCACAGCATTTCCCCGCGCGGTTCAAGCCAAGGCTGGCTGCTGGGCTGTGAAATGTGTGTGCTTCCACTCCGCCGGCTCCTTCCGATGTGCCTGGAGCAAAGACTTTGTCTCACTGGGTGACGTCAGGACAGTGGTGCCCGAGCTTTGGAGAAGATTCACAGTAGAATATTACAAATCAGGAAGAAATACTCAGGTAGAGAGGGAAATTGTGGAAAATAAAAGAACTAGGCATGATGCTTTTTTGGCACTAGACTGTTTAAATCTCAGACCACCCTATGCTGCATTGAGATATTGTGCTCTCCTCTACAAACAGCTGCATTACGTTTTTGTCATTCAGCAAATACAACTGGTTTATTTTTAGCTTTAATTGAGTATCTCCTTTCAAATCTTATCACTGCCCACCCACATCAAGTGGAATGGACATAAATACAAACATAACGTAAACTACCTTATGCCGAAGAGCACAGCAACAGCAAATTAATAATCTTTTTTCCAAGGCATTTCATCTCGAATGCAGGAGAGACTTGTTTACTGACGTGATTCATAGCTGAAGAATAAAATGTTGTCTGGCAAGGTTGATATTTCACATTTTAATATGGATTTTCACCCGAGGATCTCAAAATATTTACAAACCTTAAAGCCTGATCTACACACAATTTTTTTGCAGCAAATATCTTTTTTTTTTTAATTAAGAACATGATTCCCCCCCCGTACATCTCAATAAAATCACAATTACAGTTACAAAATATTTTAGAGCTGTGCAACTTAATTCCCTTGCCAATATAGAAATTTTTTTTACTAACTTCAGTAACTTGATGATACTAAATCCACAGAGCATTCATATATGAAAAACATACCATCATGTGTCTTCTGAAGCTTAACCAATGCTGTAATATGCCTTGCAGCTCCATGGGTGGAGAGTCGAACAGAGCAGTCAAAGCCTTGCTGTTCCACTGGGAAGTGTGGGATAATTGCCCACGGTTGTGCTGAGAATACCCACCTGATCTGAATATCTATGGAAGTGTTTGTAGAAGTGAGGATGTGTTTAAACTAGCAGGATGAGAAACATGCTGCTTCACTGGGATGGGAAATCAAACTCTGGCAGTGGTACTTTGCTCCAAAGGTAGGTAAGCCCTGGGGAGAGTAAAGGAGCATGTGCTGGAAATTAGATGTTATACTCCAAGGATGTTTTTTTGTACAATGTGTGAATCTTACTTGGTCATAAAATCTGGATGGCAAGAGAAGGGCTAGAATATAAATGGAAGGTCAGTGAAGGAAGATAAAAAATGAAACTGTTTGGGAGCCAGCAAGAATCATTGCACATGTTGGTAGGTTGTTAATGGCATGCGTGCAGTGCGCCAGCAGCTCCTGGCACCTCTGCTGGGGATGCCCAGCTGTGCCCAGCTGTGCCCTCTGCCACTGCGCAGTTGCATCTGCTGGGTCTCAGAAGGAACAGGAGATAGGGAAACTTCATTTGATAGGTTATGAGATAAAAGAGGCTGAACAGACGATAATATATCTTGTCTGCTAAGAAGATGAACTACTATGAACTGGAATACACAGCTCTTTAGGAGCAGGACAAAAATCCATCTTGTCAAAACCCTATCCTTTCCATGGACAATATAAAGGAAGTGGGGAAGGGAATAAAAAACTTACAAGATCATTGATAAGGACAACAGAAATTACGGGGGGTACATTGCCCTGCCAGTGAACTGTACCCACCCAGCAGATCCCTCTATCAGCTCTTTGCTTCCTTGTATTTGCTTTTTTTCCCCGTTCCCCTGATCTTCCGCCTTGGTAATTCTCTCCTAGGCATTCACATAAAGTGGTGCACCAGGTGCTGCCTCTGTGTGGATCTATAACATGAATTACTTTGTCTATCCAATAACTTATGAACAAAGTCCAAAAATGTATTTCTATTGACGTCCGTGTCAGACTGAGTCCTAAGGATCCCCAGAGACCTCCTTTCACAGTAATAATCTACCTGCTCTCCGCTGCCTGATCTGGAGTACTAAAACATAGATTTATCTACTTTTTGGTTATTCTATTTTTCATGGCTGGCTTCGGCACTGGCAATCTGATCTGATTTCCAAATTCTATTCAGAATTTGGAAACCTTTAATTCTGCTGAACGCCTTGGTCATCTCAATGAGAGAACATCCACTTTTCTCTCATTTCCATCTTATGTGCTTTGCATGTTGGAGCTTCTATCACTGACATATCTGAGGCGGAGTATTTGAAGATGTGATATATATTTATGTGTGTGTGTGTGCGCTAAGAAAACTCTGTACTTAATAACATAGGGTGGCTGCGTTATATTTTTCAGTCAAAGGACTGCTTTCAGGGGAAATTGGGATTCAACATTATAGAGCCAAAGTTATGATTTCTATAATAAAAGGAGAAATATTCCTCCTCTTCTGCTTTCTTCCATGAATTTTATTCCCATCCTTTGGAGAGCAGAGTGCTGGAGTAAAAGTCTGTATGATTTAGTGTCTGTATTGGCTCTGTGGTTGCACTGCACTCAAATCCCGTTGTCTGCACACAACAGAAAGCTTCCCACTTTCTTGGCTGCAAGGACACATTGCTGGCTCGTGTTCAACTTGGTGTCCACCAGGACCTCCAGATCCTTTTCTGCTGAGCTGCTTTCCAGTTGGGTGGCCCCCAGCATGTATTGGTGCATGGGGTTGTTCCTCCCCAGGTGAAGGACTTCACACTTCTCCTTGTTGAACTAAATTATTGCTATTATTACCCAAAAGTCAGCTGTTCCCTCCTCTCTGTGCATCCTAGCCATGCTGTGTGTGATTTTGAAAGGTTTTAAGTGCAGACTTGCCTTATTTTTGAATTCCCAGGCAGCATCAGTCTAGAGATAAGTAGCTAGGTGTTTACCTAAAGCCATGATGTGGGCTCCTCTAGGCACACACAGAAGGATTTTATGTTTCTAAGCAAGTTTTCCTGGTAGAAATTCCCTGGGACAGGTATCTGTGACACCTCAGGTGCTTGGCCCTCTTTACGCTTTGGCTGCTTGTTTTAACACTTGGTCTATTGTACTTAAATGCTTAAATTCTGCCAAGGCTGCACTTTAACTCTTTGTCAATGGATCTGCTCCATATCCAGTGAAGCTGCTCGATCAGGCTCTAAATAAAGCCTCTTTTATCGCTGAAAGGAGGTATTTGCCTGAAGGCTTTGCCCATATTCACAGCAGAGGCACTAAGGGAGCGATGCCCGTGCTGGGTTGCACAGGATCAGCGCCCCATGTTTCTGTCCCCACGTCTCTTGCTGGTTTGCCAGAGGATGCCCGTGTGCACACACTGATACCTGTTTTAGTCAAAATCAGCTGCTAGATACAGACCTGTCAGCTACATTTAAGCTGACCTGGGCAATTTTGACTGAAATGCCTAGAAAGCTCTCACAAATAGTTCAGCTGGAGAGGGGAGAAGAGCAGGCACTGGCAGATGAGGGGTTCTCAGTAGCTGGTGAGAGGTACCCCTCTTCTATCTCCAAAGGTGGTTACAGAGATACTCCCTTTTAATCCAGCTAGACAATGCAAAAGACAGGGACAATATTCCTTCATACAAGCCAGGCTATGTTGGTTTGTTTGCCACTGACTTATGCAAGATAAATATGATTTCTGCTAGATAAATATAGGTTGGATTCAAAGAATTAGTATCCAGACTATTTATGTTAGCAGTTTTACTGAATCAGTTTTAATCAAGTTAGATAAGTAACATTTGAATATAGAAAAAGAACCAGATATAAACAAGAACACAGGTTATAAGATGTTCTGACAGCTTTTCTTTTCTTTGCAAAACTGCCTTTTTCTGATTATGGTGATGAAGCCGTCATTCACCCCTTAGATCTAAGGTGACACCATCCATAGCCACAAAGCTGGCATTTCCCAAATCAGGCATATCTACAAAAGCAGATGAAGGACAGAGCGAGCTTCAGGCTTGCCAGGACGTCGTCCGGAGGCACTGCTAACGCTACCCAAAGCAAAGCTTTACTCTCTGCGTACCACCATTCAGGCTGTGCAACTCTCCCCTTTCAAGGTCAGGAGAGCCAACCCAAAGAAATGGCAGCTGTGCACTGAGGGCCCTTCCCTCCTCTCACTGGGCTGAACACCAGAGTGCTTGAACTTCAGCAAGACCGGCATAAGCAGAGCTTAGTTTGGAAGAGGACCTGGGGGGGTTGCTTTATCTCAGCTTCCTCAAGCTCATTAAAAAGGTCTGCTTAGCTGAAAAAGCAGTTTGCATGGTGGTGTTTGCCTGAGTTCCTGGTACTTCTGAAGCTGTGAGCTGCCCACTTCAGTCTCTATAGTGTAGGTTTTGTTCCTGTACGTTCGCATTGTACCTCTGCATCCTCTTGCAGAGGACCAGGCAGCCACACCTTCCCTCTCCACGGCAAACCCAGAAGCAGGATTCAGCCCGGTATAAAGCAAATTCAGGAAGACTTTCTCAGCTCTCTTTCTATCTGAGAGTGAGTTAAGCAGGACTTTTCTCTCCGTATCTAGACAACGTGCAGACCTGAGGTACTCTTCATTCATTACCACCTCACACCAAGGACCAGTCTAAGCTCTGGAGAATATGTATCCACCTGTCTCGACAGGGAATTTGCTTTGTCTTGTCTCAAAACCAATAGAAAAACAATCCCTTTATGGAGAAATAAAGCTTGACAAAACCAAAAATGCATGCAGGCCTCTGATTTCCTCTGTCCGCACGGTCCACTCAGCTGGGACGTACGTGTACGTAGGCAGGGACATGTGGTAGTGCAGAGACATGGATTCAAATGAGAGATCTGTGGTACCTTTGTCACTGGTGGGATGTGGGTTCATCCAGAGCGGGAGTTTATTTCTTCTTATTTTTCCAGCGGCTAACTCAGGAGCTAAAGTACATGGCAAAATGTCTGAGGAGCAGGAGAAGCTTTCTTGGCCTCTCCATTCAGCCAGGAGGGCTGCCTGGCTGGGCAGGTTCAGGAGGACAACCCAGGGCAAGGGCTGAGGAAACCTTCCCATCCCACCATCCAGTGGGAGATCAGTTCACCCAGCATGGCTGGCAGAGCATCTCCAGGAGCCTTTGGGCAATCTGACATGAAGGAGCTGGAGCTGGCTGCGTTTTGCAGAAACTTGTGGTCAATAATTAGTGCTTGTCCGTTAAAACCGTGGCTGAAGCAGAGTCCTTTGACTCTGAAGGCTGAATCCCACATAATAAAATGAGGAAAATAACCTGAGCTGAAGCCATCACCGTAGACAGGGAAGACTTCACAAGCGGTATAACCAGCGGTGGGAGGCTGCCAGCTTCGGCTCTGATGCTCTAAGTGATCGGCAGGTCCATAAAGCATCACAGGGAGGAACTGAACATTTCTCGTGTAAGATGTGGAATTTAAAGCATTTTAAATTCTCAGCTACATTAATGCTGAGGGATAAGTACCTCCCTGCGGCTTGCGGATGAGTCTGCAGAGGAAGACTGGGCAACGGGTGACTTGTGTTTCTGACGTGCTAAAATCAGACCCTATAGGAGGCAGAGCTCCACCTTTTTGGCCCTAAGTGACTATCGGGCAGGGACTCTGCCCCTCTCTCTGGGGCACCTTCCCAAGGGTGGCCGTCCCTGTGGTCTGGCCTCTGCTGGGTGGTCTCCAAACGGCTGAGGTTTGTGCGGAAAACTCAGCAGAGATTTAGCTACAAGTCAAGTCCCCGAATACAGAATCCTGCATTTCCCAAAGCTTCGTCCTGGGGAACGGGTCCCTTTGATGGGTCATCAGATCTTAGGCTGTCAGTCATTTTTTCTAGATTATTGCAGAATATTAAGAAGGATATCAAGATGGCTTTTCTGATAATTTTTTTATTTTTATTTTTTTTCATGTTGCACAGAGCATTAACAGAGAGTATCATGTGCTGTTCCTTTTTTAATGAAAACACAAAGGCTGCTCTAATTAGAGCAATTCAAGTGCTTTCGAATGAGGTGACTGCTTGGGAAATGCTACTCCATTAAAAAGGAGAAAAGATATTACAGAAATATAGACCACCCCCCAAAAAAATAGAATATAGAAAAAATTGTTGGGCAACAGCAAGCAAAGCAGAATTTCTGGCAAAAGAAAAAAACCCTGCAATAGTCCAGGGTCCCCCCACACTGCCCAGTTCAGACCTGGCTTTCCTGCCCACTGCCCTTTTGGATGGTTGACAGATCTTGGTTTTACTTCATGTCATGTTAAAGTCTTTATTTTTGGTAAAACAAAATCCTATTTTTCTGGCTAGTGCTTGTTACGATGGCCTCAAGGGAGCATTACATGTTCATTTACTTCACCAGAGTTCAGAAAGGCTTAGCTCAAGCCAATTAAGTTTTTAATTAAACATGCATTAGGAGGAGAATCTTGCATATGAAATTTCTCCACATCTTTTTTAAGAGACAGAGCAATCAGTAAAGTTTGGCAACCCCTGCATTACAACAAGTTAAAGCCCAAAAACTTTTTTAACCTTTGCTTGTGAGTTGCATGACTCACAAAATTGAAGATCTCGGGGCAGAACCCTGCAACTCTATTTCTTTTTCCCAATGTGTTGATTTATGTATTGATTATATTCCCCAGGTTCCTCTGATAGAAAGGCTGTCATTTAAAAAATAAACAGCATTTCATTTGTGGGCACTGCGCTTCTGTGGATTGCAAAGCCGATATATGCAATTCTGCAGCTAGGCTGTTAAAGCAAGAGCGTGTCCAGTAATTGATCTGCGTCAGCGTCCTCCACCACTTGAATGATAATGCATGTCTTAAAAAGATTGGTCTTAAAAACTAGAATGAGCCTGGCAAAAAATGCCTGAAGAGATCCAAAAAAGAAAGATGTGATAAAAGAAAGTGTTACGGAGTCTCCTCTGTGCAATGTCTTGAGAGAGTATTTGGATGTTTGGTGTCCAGAAGAAGTGGCTGATGCAGTTGATTTAAAACATACTTCAGTCTACTTATTGCTTGCCCCCAAAAAAAGGAAACCCCATACCAGTGGGACAGCAGGTTGCAGAAAACATTTCTGTGAGCAGGATGAGGCTGAAACCCAGTCTTTCGTGCTTGTTAGTAGGGAAAGGGAAACTTATTTCTGAAAATCCATAAACTTGATTGCATGTAGGCTGCTGATGCATTTAGTTAGAAAATGAAAAATCCCATCAAAATGCAAAAATCTTTTTAGTTTGGTTGAAAAATAAATCATGTACAGTGATAAACAACCAGCTTTAAAGTGAAGACAGGAATGTTTTATAAGGATAAGTTAATCTCAGGTGAAATTGCTTTTCTGTAAGACCGAATCTATAAGAAAGCAATAAAGGGAAAATCCAGCGCTCATATATTTTCAAAGAAGAAAAATATCCATCTTTGAAGATTTTCTAAACTGCTTAGGTGGAGGTATCTAGCAGCACCTCTTCACTGGCTTGTGATGTAACATAAAATAATGAAAATATGTTACTGCAGCGATGTGAAAAGTCATTGCAGAGGCAGAAGTGGGTCGTCAGAGGTAGGGAATTAGCAGCAGAGGCAGTGCTCACCCAAAACCTGCTGCCGAGGTACCCAGGAGAGCCTGTGAACTTCCACCAGTGCAAACTAAAAAATGTATTAATTGGCTTTGAGTATAAGATTAAACAAGCAGCAGCTCTCCACATATAATTTATAGGTTACTGGCGACAATGTCACACTCGGCTGTTCCTTCTGAAGTGGCATCCTTCTCCTGTGATTCACCCTCATCCCTATCAGGGATAAAAGCTGTATAAAAAACCTACGGCTGGAGCCGATCTATATTTTTCATTTCAAACTTTGACACATGAAAAATAGCCTGCTTTGACTTAGTGCTCTGATTTTAAATTTACCCTTCCAGTTCTGTGTTTAAGAAAAACCAGCCTGTTTGCTCTTTAAAGATTTCGTTTCCTGTTATTCATTTTCTTTACCCCTTTAAATGGGGCCTGTCGATACCTTTTTCAAGTTGGCAAAAACACTGGGAAAAGGGAAACCCAAAGAATTTTTGTTTCTAAACTGAGAAAGAAATGTTTTCATTTTTTATCTCATAGCGGGTAGAAACTAGTTTTGGAGAACAAATGAACAGAATAAACTTTTCAGATGCTCTTCCTCAGCTATCCGAGCGTCATCTCCTTTGGCCACGGCCCTTACCGCCAGATCCCGGCGTAAGGAGGCAGCCCTGGCTGAGCTGCATGGAAAAGGCTGTGAACTGCAGGAGAAATTTCTTCTTGCCTATCCAAAGTGGGGAATGTTGCCCGATTTCCCACAGAAGGGCTGGGCTCAGCATCTCCCCGTGGGCATGTTCAGCAGCTTCCCCTTCCCACTGTTTCTGGATCACATTCCCACACGTCCAGTCCTCCCCTTGCATTACGATGGGGTTGAAGGTACCAAACTAAGGCAGAAAAGTGCTTAAAAGAGGACAACAGTGCTGTGAGACGAGTGGTCTCAGTATTTCTGTTGCTGCAATATTTCACAATTTTCCAGTGCTTTCCAAGTGCCTGGACACACAGGTCCCTGCCAGCCCTGAAGCGTGGTGGGAACTCAGCGTGGAGAGGAACGACACCAAAGCAGAAGGGTTTGAACAGCATCCCCCATCCCAGCCTGGTTCCCAGCCTCTGTCTTCTCAGCAGGTGTTCAAGATGAGGTCCTATTTGAAAGGTTTGTTTTGAACATCAGTCCCAAATGAGAAAATTGGGATAATACCCTAAATGTGAATTACAGACAGGCTTAGACCATCCCTGAAGAGTAATCAGGATCCTCTTTCTTTGTCAGATGGACAACACCCTAAAGACCCTTCCTACCAAAACATGGACAAACGGACTTCCAGTACTGGCTAGGTGCAGCTTTCAAAGCCATAATTTGGACTTGTGTACCTAAATCCCTTTATGGCATAGCCATTGACCTCTAAGTCACTGGGACACTTTGGGAAGTGACCCACATTTAGAAAACACATTTTCAATGTTGAAAAAAAAAGAAACAAAGTTTTGTTTTCCTTTTTGCCTGCAGGAATCCTTTGGCAAATGCCTCAGACAGTGCCTGCCAAGCGTGGTCAGCTGGGATGTCAGCTGGGGATGAACAAATACAGGGGAGGAATCTGCCGGAGTCTGCAGGGCTGCTGTAGGCACTTGGAGATCTGTTCACAATAACACCACATAACTCCACAGCAGGATTGACCTGCAGCTTTCTGAGCCCCCCCACAGAGGAGCACCCGCTCCTCCATGGCATGTGCAGTCTGCCTGTGCCATACATTACAGTGCCGTATATAGCACATCCTATCGTCAGCCTTACAAGCAATGGCCAAGGCGCTCACTACTGCTTGGAAATACCTGGAGGAAAACAAGCCATGAATCTGAACAGGGATGCGTGAAGGATTTAAACCTACTTACAGTGCTCTTGCTTGTCCTGAAGATGTTCTTGAGATTCCTGCTATAAACCAAATGCCCCAGTGAGATCTATGGCCATACTGGTTTTCAAACTGTGCTCCATGAGACTCCAGCGCATGCTCTGCTGCTGCCTTGCCAAATTGTATCACTGCTACAGTATGATCATTTGAATTCAAAACCCCACAGCAGTGAAACACGCCTCTGTTGGTAGTCATCAGTGGTCTACACTTGGGAGCAAGTTATTCTGCAGTAAAAGAAAAGAGTCTGAGGCTGAAGGTCAGAAAAAGGCTGAAGAAAATGTTGTCTGAGCTGCGCTGAAGTTCCCAGCTCAGTGTTAGACCAAACCAATTCTCTCGTTATCCATTGCCACGTGGCATCCTCACGAAACAAACCAAAACCCTGGAAGTTTAAGATTTTATTCGCAACATGAAAAGCTTCATCTTGCCCTTGGCACAATAAATAGTCTGACTGAAGCAAGTGCCTACCCTACTTTATAATTGCGAAATGCCCGCTGACCCATAATAGGCTTCAGCAGCGTACGGGTGCTGTATTTCTGGTCACAGAACGGGAGG
Organism: Aptenodytes patagonicus; assembly: GCF_965638725.1. Lineage (NCBI taxonomy): Eukaryota > Metazoa > Chordata > Aves > Sphenisciformes > Spheniscidae > Aptenodytes > Aptenodytes patagonicus. The sequence goes on from NC_134952.1 coordinate 5,964,015, forward strand.
GAAAATGCAGATTTCATGAGTTGCCAGTGGAGCTTTATATTCAGCTGGTTAATATCTCTGAGCTTTCTTCACAAGAAAAGTGATTTTAGTTGTCACTGCGTGTTACGCTGTGTGGCCAAGCCTGGCAACGCAATTAGTGCTAACCTGGAGACGCAGGGCATGCAGGGACCACCGCAACGCTTCTGGCATTAGTAGATATCACCACTTACCATTTGTGATCTGGCAGTTAAATACTCTTCCTTCCCACGCTGCCTCAGATATGTAACCATCCATTTTCAGATCTCTGCAGTCTTTGCTGCTAGAAAAATGAAATGATGATGGCACTAGACGCAGGCCAGGAGAGATGAATGTTTATCATTGGTGCGTATCTCTTAATAAACATCTATAGAGCATCACAAGATGAACAAAGGTTGTTCCACAGTAAGTGGTACTGTATGGAGGAAGGTGTGCAGCCAGAAAATATCCAGGTATGGCATTAAAAGCTTGAATTGAACTCCCAAAGCTGATAATTACTGGAGCTTGCCTGGGTGCTTAGCAAGCAAATAAAAGACTTATATTAATGAAAGGTTCATGATAGATAAATGGCAGATGGTAACTGGGTGCAGGAGGTATGGTATGATGCACAAGGGACTGATGAAGAGGAGCTGTAACTTGGACACTTTGGGTGCCAGACATCTGGAGCATGGGATGCACATGCTATTTTTCCTGCAAATACAGTATTGTGCCTATAATTAGGTCGAGACACACTCATATATATACATACATACACACAAATGTATATATACACAGTGCTAAATAAAAAATGGTCAAGACCTGGCCACAAGGCTGAGCAGCCGAAACTGGCTTCCATCCACACTAATTAAGGCTAATCCTCTGTAGCAGGTTTGTCTTGGAGAGCCGTGGAGTAAGCCACCAATTCAGTTAAGTGGATGACAGTGGTCCAGTGCTTCAGCTGATTTCCCTGGCCCTCTCATTTAGCAGTATAGATGTGCCTTCAGGATTCCTTTTAAGCCCATTCTCCATGGTCTGTGTAAATGTGGAAACAACAAAAAAACAGTTTTCAATGCCATCCCTCAGATAAGACTATTAATTATTCATATTGGTCAAGGTTTTGAGTGATCAAGGGACAGCGGAGTGGGTTCCTGCCATCTCCAAGGGGAAAAAAAAAATCCCGGTGCTTGAATAGGAAAACATCTGTTATAGGACGTGCAGTAACCGTGGAAAACATGAATCCAGGAGCAGCTTTATGAGGGATGACTCAGACATTGGTCATCCCCAGAAGAGTGGTCAAAACAGTCGGGAATACAGTGACGGGAAGGCACCCGCATTGCAGAGCTGAGGTGACTCAGCGGGAGAATTTCATCTCCAGCCTCTGGGATTTCTGTCCTGTCGTGCAAGCCCGATCCCCAGGAGCATCCCCAATCCATCCAGGCTTCCTTCCCCGGCAGCTGCAGGCCTGGGAGTCTGGGGCTCACACTCAGGCACTTTCCCCCTCCTTCCCAGAGGTGAAATTTGGGGGGGAAGGGAGGGTCCCCTTCAATGTAGCTTTCATTCAGAATGAAAAACTGTTTTGGCCACAAAGCCATTTAAAAATTCAGATGGGTTTCACCAAACACCACGTGCTAGCATGGTTAGGATGATGCTGACTGTAGGGACAGCTGACTCTGCCCTGGGAAAGGTGAGTGATCAGATTAGGTCAAAAATGAATGGAAAAAGACCATTATAATTTCCCAGAAGACCGAGTACTGTCTTTTCTCAAGTTCTGCTTTCCTGCCCTTTCTTAAAAGCTAGAAATGTGTCAGTGAACAGAGAAGGCCTGATTCCAGTTCAAAGGCTTTTCCCAAACTTCTTTTAACCTATAGCAATGTGCTCCCCAAACCACAAAACGCCCCATCCTCACACTCACCTGACACCCCGTGCCCTGACCCCAACCGGGACAGGCTGGTGCCCGCACCCCGCAGGCACTCCCAGCTGCCCGGGGATCTCCAAGTTCTTCTCCATCCCACAGATCTGCACCACCACCCTCTTCTCCTAAGCCCTCCAGCCCTTTCTTAGTCAACAGAGGAACTCCATATGGTCTTCCTATAGTCTCCTCCTCCTTCATGTCTCACCTCTTTCAGTGTGATCTCCAGAGAGGACTGGAGTTAGATAACTTCCAAGGATTGCGGAAATGCTGCTTTGACATTTTTCCTGCAAACACAATATTGGGTTGAGAAAGAATTGTATGTAGAGCCAAAGCATCTGAGCTGGCATTTCTCAGGCTGGCTGCACAGCTCCATTTGGAATAAAAACCATTTACTTTGTATTAGGCAAACAGGAAACTGATGCAAGCAACAGAACTGCTGAATACCTATCATTCCTTGTATGTGCACTGGCTGGGTTTCAAGGCAGCACTGTACAGGCATAAACACGCTGATGTAACTAAGAGTTTCATCACCAGCATCTGACTCAGGCACACATACCACCATACCAAGTCCCCTATCATCCTCCCTCACATCAAAAGGTCCTTGAAACGTCAGGGTCCCTGGGGCAGGCAGCATGCTCGCGGCTCCAGTGACCCCACGAGGACTTTCATCCCCTGTAATGAGCCCCTCATCCTCCTCCAAACTCAAGGTCTCGCCCTTGTATAAGATGTCCAAGTCTCTATGCAGCCCTCAGTCATGGACATCTGCTCCAGCCCCTGTGCGCTGCAGGGACTCAGAGGGCATCTTATTCCCCAGGCGCATCAGCTGCTGCTCAACTATTTTTCCTTTATTTCACCAATTCTTCATTTCTTTGCTAGGCTTGAAGCAGTTTCTTCCAGTTCTCAAAGCTATCCTTCTCCAACAGCCTCAGGGGGTTGTTTGTAGGTTTGAGGGCTCTGTTTTGAGCCAGTGCCCCTATTTTTAAGGGCTCTGCTATTAACCCATGTTTTCTGCCCCATCACACCTGGTACCCAGCACCAGCCTGTGCAGCATGCTCATGTAAACAAGCCTAACTCAGCAGTGGTGTCTTGCAAAGCTAGCGTAAGGCACAGTTAGCATAAAACCTGCAGGCTGGTGTTAGTAGCAGCAATATTGGTTTTACTGGTTTTATCGCAGGGAGCTGCAACTGCCACAGGCACCAGGGCAGGGAAGGGCGATGGGGAAGGTGAGTGCTTTCAGCCGTGGCACTGCAAGCAAAGAGCCACGGCGGCAGGCTCCCCTCACTAATTTTTTTCAAGTGCTATAAAGTCTGAGCCTCTCGAAATAAGTGGAAATCTTTCCAGGGGATTCAATTGCCTTTGGATGCATCTTTCGGGGTATGTGAGCCCACCTGTCCCTGCAGGAATGCACAAGGGTGATCATGCCGTAGTGGGAAATGCAATGTGATTTTGGGAAACTCTCTGTCACGTGTGGTGCAATGCAGCTGATCTGGCCCTCCGGGTAAATTAGTTTTTCGCTAGAAGGTGTCACAGCTGAATTGAAGAGGGTGTAGGTAATTATACATGGTAGGAAATCTCAGCCCGTATCTGCTCTCCTACATGACACTCAAGACAGATTGATTGAAATAAAATACTTAAGTGCTTGTTTTCACTTTTCATATTTATTTATGTCTTTTATATGCACATTCCTTGGGTAAATACAGTGAAATCTCATACCGCGAACCGAGATTGAAAGCACGAGCAGTTGGCATAGCCAGGCTGGAAGACTCTCACCTGTTGATTAGAGCAGGAGCTTTCTGATGTGACCGTTTGCTCTGCTGACCTATTTAAGCGATTGGCTCATTATCAGCAACCCAGCCAGGAGCCATGTATCATCTGTGGGAATATTTTCCCCAGATATGCAGCCTGTAGAGAAATAAAATCTATTTCTTTTTCCTATTGCTTTGGCATCTCATTTTGCTGTTGAGTAACACATACAGCTGTATGTCTCCAGCTGGCCATGGAAGGATGAGAACTGAATTTGCAAATGTTACAGCACGTTTCAATTTGACAAAGTTAAAAAAAAAAGGAAACGTTTCATATAGGCTTAGTTCGCTGTAAGATTGGCTCCTCCTTAGGAGGATAGGCCTGGCTGGATGTCACCACCGTTCGCTGGGAGCACGGCAATGCTTAGGTCTTACGAAGGCCATATGATCCCAGCGTACCTGAGATGTGTCCTCTGCGCCAGGCATGACCTGCAAGGTAAAGGGAAGGCTCAGGCCACCCAGAAGACAATTTTCCCAAGGTCCAGTGACTGAGCAGCTAAAGAGGAAAGTAAAGCATCGGGGTCAGCCCAGCCCTCGGTTGAAACATTTCATTTTGATCTCACCAAAGGAGAACTGAAAAATACGGGCAAAATCAAAACGTTAGTATTACAAAATATGTCATTTCCAATTTAAAAAAAAAAAAAAATCAGTGGAAAATTCCAACAGCTTTACCAGTGTGGCTTATATCTGATGGAGGTAAATCCAGCAAGCAACGTGCAAGCTGACCACGAAGCGCGCAGAGGTGCCAGTGCCAAGCCCAACAGCAGGCAGGCATTTTCTTCCAAAAGAGGGAGAACTGAGGCAAAGCATTTGGTACCTGCCTCTGAGCTGAGCACAGGCCAAGCAGTTGCATGTAGAGGACTTGCCATCATCATGTAGTCATTTATAACTGTAAACTCATTTTTATCTTGCGGCAGGGTCAGGGAGATCTGTACACCATAAATGGAGTCATTCCATCTCAGTAATACATTCTCTTTCATTTTCTACTGGATGATTCATGTAGTTTTTAACCAAACCAAAGAATCTCTCTTCATTTAAGCAGGCTCAAATAAAGGCAGTGAAGACCCCTTATGTGCTTATGAATTTCTATGAAGTTAATGTCCCACGTTCAAGCTCAGCAGACATGGTCCTGAACACTAACAGAACCTGAGCTGCCACACAGAAAGAACATGGAAACAGGCATGAGGCCAGTCGAGGCTGGTTGGAAAGCAAAAGACTTGATTTCAGGAAAAATTGGGAGGAGTGGCCGACAGTTGCTTTTGCTCTTGACTCTTGCCAAGCCATCAGTTACTTTGCAATAAGCCTTTCTCGCTTCTCCTCTCTCTTTCTCTCCACCTCTTTTGAACCTCCATCATTGGCCCAAGAAAGTTTCATTAAAACTATACCACTCCCAAAGCTTTGTTTAATCATCATCCCTTGACAAAAATCATAGTTTGGTGAAATATGTTAATTAACAAGTCCTTTCCCTTTGCTCATCGTTTCTGCTCAGGTTGGTGGCTGAGCCATGGGCAGGACTTACCAGAGGAGACCTGGCTGCAGCAGGCAGTGTTTGTGCACCATTAACTCTTGATACTTCAGCCCCCTCTGAAGAAGGGCACTTCCCACCCTCTCCATGACCGCTGCATTATAAAACATTACATGAAGAAGCTGTTCCAACAAAACTCTTAAACACACACTAGCTTTAAGCACGTGGTTAGTTGTCTTGCAATTAAGAGATCAGAGATGCTGCACTGGTGGAGTCCCCTACTACCCTTCTCCATGGTGACCCACGGGAATTCTGCTTTTCAGCCCATTGAAGCCATGTGACTATTGACGTGCTCAAAGCTGTTTTGCTCTGACTATTAATTGCTAAACAGGGTAGTGGGACTATTCACAAGGCTTAATGTTAAGCACATACCGAATGATTTATTGGATAATTGCCAGGTTGGGTGGTGGCCATGGGAAGAATTTTCTTTGAAACGGGAGGAAAAGTTGATTGCATGGTGATGGGGCTGAGGATCAGCCTTTGAATGTCTTTACAGCCTTCCAGGAAGGGGTGGCTTTCAGCAAGCAGCGCTGTTTGCAGAGCGGTGCAGGTGTCCAAGCAGTGTTAGTGCAGGCGCTTTTCTTTTACGAATTTCACATTATACCAATGAGACCCCAAACATCAATGTTCTGACTCTGCTGGGCTAAATTCAGCTTCTAATTAAGTTTGTACAAACTGCTCTGAAAATTTATGCCTGTTCTGTCACAAACCCCTAGTTCTTCCTAACCATGCTCTTCCAAGGAAGCTTTTATGAGGCCGTTGCAGTGAGATTTCTGCCTGTTCCTATGCAAGTTGCAGACAGCAGCAACCACATTTGAGGTTTCGGTCACTCCTTGGTGAAGTAGATGTTCTGTAGTAGGGACCAGCATGGTCACAGACATATTTTAGGCTGTCTTTCAGCACTGCATAATTCATTAAACTATTCAACAAGGAGGTTTTACACTTCTAATGTCCAATGAGATAATTTGCAGTGAAATCTAGAAAGCTTCAAAGTAGAGAAATAGTCATTATTGGATTAACCGCTGATCATTTTGAATGAATTCTCCCATAAAGGATGCATGAAGTAAGTTCAGCATCCAGTCTGTTCTTCCATGCTGGGAAATAGAAAAGACAAAAGAAAGACAGAAAACACTACTTGAAAATTCATGGTGATGATGAGGGGTGAATCCAGAGCATCCTTTTGCCTGAACAGATATCTCCATTACGTACCCTAAGGAAGACTTTTATTTAGCAATTTAGCAAGACGAGGCAGAGCCACGCTCACACCCCCAGTTGCTAAATGACTGAACCTGCACAGCCAAGGGTGTTCGGGCCACACGTTGCACCTCCAAAATGAGAATTTCCCCTTCCACCCAGGAGATGGCACTAAGGCACTCACACAAAAAGCATCACTTCAGCCTTACCAAAAACATATTCTCCCTGAAGTTGTGTGTTGGGGAGAAAACCTGCAAAATTTGCATTCACCGGGTTGTGCATCTTGTGATGCGACCGAGTGTCCTAAGAGGGAACATGTTTCTGACTGCTCTGTGGATGCTATCATTTGGATTTGAAGTGGATCGTCCTTCTCATGGTTCCAGTGAGTTTCCCACCAGACAACTGGTGGATCAGAGCAGCCTCCATCCAGGGAAGTTCCTCTGTTTCGGACACAAGGCAGCACCAAATGCTTTGGAGAAATATGCCCAGGGTTAACCATATATTCTGATTCAGCCATTTGTTTCCACCGTGGTGGCCTGTTTTGATTAGCATTTAGCAACATAACTTTTTCCTACTGAAGATGACTTGAAATTATCTTGTATATGTGCCCTAAGCATTTGTCTAGACACAGCCCCTGTCAGTGTAACAAACTGTTGGAGCGGAGCAATGTCGAAATCAGCTTCAGGAGTGTGTCTCCAGCACAGGGAGGCAGGAGAATGACATTTTTTCAGAAGAGAAACCTATCAGTGAGGCCATGGGATTCATTTTAAGTGCTGCAAAAGTGCATGTCCCATTAAGAACATCTTTATTCTCATGGTTTCATTCCCTAAGGAAATCAAATGTCTGGGTCTCTTCAGGAGCCTCTGATGTAAGCAAGTGTTATTTTTCCCTATTTTTATGTTAAAGGCAGTTTCATCATTTCTGCCCTTCAAATTCTGCAGCCACTAGTCCACTATCCTTAGCTACAGTGGAAATACCTTATGCCACCCAAACGTCGCATGGGCTGTGATCAGTAACGTCCCATGCCAGGGCGGGGAGAGGGGGCAGCTTTGCAGAAACGCCGGACCCTTGTACCTCCCTGTATCACCTGCTTGGAGCTTGGCCTTGCCAGACATCATTTTGACAATCCCCCAGTGCTTGCCCTCCTGCAGGGAAACACAGCCATGCACATGGCTTTCCTAAGGTCCTGCAGCAAGATAATGGTAAAATTTGCCATGAGTAAGTGGTGACGGGTTGAAACACTTTTAGAGTTTAAGGAAGAGAGGTGATTCCCTTTGACGATAAACTCCTTGGGGCAGGGACCAGTGTGCTGCTGTGTATATATAGTCCCTGTATAGTCCCTATAACCATCAGGTCTAGGTATGCTTGATATTACTGTAAAATAAGTTATTTGTTGTCATTATTACTATCTTTTGATATTTTAGCTGTATCTGTTAATCTCTTATGGCTGAATACCGCAAGGATGTCTCATTAAAAGCAATACCTTTTAGGCGCTAGGGAGGGAGGTCTCTACACCATCTACTCCAGGCGAATTCTGACATCAATTCAGAAGCCCCAGAGTCAGATCACTAAAGCCACAGGGCTCAGCAGCAAGGCTGTGAAGGGCACGGTCCTGCCCGGGGACATCAGCCCTTCCCAGGTCTCGGATCGGCGGCTCTGCATTGCCATCTTCAGGCTGGGAGCAGCCTTGCTCCTCCCAGAAATCCTAGAAATCTCCCAAACAGACACGGCAAACGCAGTTCCGGCTTACCCAGCATTAGTTGAAATCGGTGGCCAAACCCTGGAAAAAGGTGTTAAATACAAAGGAGGGGAAGGAGCTCTGCAAGGCTGGTACTCAGCTGCCCTGGGTAACACGGATATTTCCCTCCCTGTGAGTATACAAGGCTTTAAAGAGAGTAAATTAACACAAGCAATGCTGCTTAACACATACTACTTCTTGCTGTGAGACAAAGTTTATTGGCAAGTTTTCTTTAAAGTACATAAATTGAAACTGCCTGAGTGATTTTAGCTTTGTAGCCTGCACTGTCCCCAAAAAAGCCTTTTTCTGACAATGATAAAAGCTCAGATTCTTGGGAGATTTTAATGATAATATGTCTTTAAAAAAGTTTATGCCAAACACTCCACAGGTATTTGATAGATATGGCGGTGGGTTTGGAAGAGAGGAGGTTTCCAGGCTTTCAGGGTCTCTGATGGACAATATCACACAGACAACTTGGAGAGCCAAGGAGCTGTAATCACAGAACATACCCTAAAATAAATCAGAAAATCATAGAATAAGGTAGGTGTCCTGGTCCAGCAGGGCCAGCTTAGGCGAGGTTGCTCAGACCTTGTCTCATCACCTTGTGAACATCTCCCTGTGATTCCCCCACCTCTCTGGTCTCCAGCCAGTGTTTGACCACCCTCATGGTGAAAAATATTCTCCTAATAAGATCTGCTTGGAAAATGACTTTCTAGGAGCCCAGAAAATCATAGAATCATAGAATGGTTTGGGTTGGAAGGGACCTTTGAAGGTCATCTAGTGCAACCCCCCTGCAATGAACAGGGACAAATGCTGCTACTCCGAAGAATATTCCAGCAGTAAAGCTCTTACCATTTTATCTCAGGTCTCGTGACAGTTTGTACCAGGTCTCACAACTGTTTGTACTTTTTCCCACTGCCTCAATCCCTGAAATCCCACCATTACTCCCAGCTATCAGCGAAAAAATAGGCAATCCTGATACTTACCATGGCCACCTGTAGCACCACTCACTGGGCTGTGTCCATTGCAGTCCCTGTCCCAAAGGACAACCCAGAGCACAGCCTTGCAGCAGGGATTTGCGATGACCAGTTCAGCCTTCGCAAGAAAATGCTGTAGTTGTCCTTGTACTCGGATACCCAGCGGTTCCTGCGAAGAACATGGAAAAGGGGATAAGAAGAGGACTTCCATCCTCTGCTTTCTGCACCAGAAGGGACCTGCCTCCCCTTCCGCAGCGGTTGACCACCCAGTTGGGAAATAGCATAGAGCAAATGAAAGCACATGCCGATGGCATGGGGGAGAGGGGGAACAGCCTGTCTCCATCAGGACCGGCGCAGATGCTGCGACACACATGGCTGTCACTGGGACCAATCTCCCACCTAGATCAACCATTAGAGAGGCTCGGTCTCCAGCCCACACATAACTCCAGGATCGTAGATCAAAATCGAGACTTCAACGCAGAGCTGAAATCTATGTGTGTGTTAGGGGGAGGTCGGGGGGATGAGGCAGTGGGGAGGAATTGCCTTTCCGGTGAGAAACGAGAGCTCAGGAGCAGTTTATGCCTGTTTGTTCATAGTGTGCGGATGAGTCATGTTGCAAACAGCTCCTGCCCTGTCTGATTTGAGAGAGCCCTTTCCCAGGGGAAGCCCAGGCATGGAAATGTTGAGACGTGCCTCCCTTCCCCAGCCCCACAGGGACCTCGGCATCTTCTTTCCACAGGGACATATCAGAGGTTGTCCCAGGAAAAGTCTCCCCACTCCTATCAACCCTGCTGCAAAACTTTTCAAGAAAAGGCTGAGCAGGCCTTGAGAAAGGATTTGGCCCCAAGGGAATTCATTTGAGCTCATTGCGTAACACAGACACGGAGAAATACGCTTGAGAAACACCTTCCAATCCCAACCAGCTCCAAAACCTCCCTGCCCTACTCTTACCCTGTCCCCATTCCCACCAGCCGCCCTCTCCCCCCAGCCCACCTCTCCCTTACTGGTTTAAGTGCTCATCTTCAGGGAAAATGTGAGAAAGGCTCTTATTTGCTCTACAGTATCCACCATGGGCTCCCGGCCAGCACTGGAAATCTGTGTTGTAGGTACTTCTCCAGTCAAGGTCAAAGCACTCTAGTGAAAGAGAGTCCAAATAATTGAAAGACTTTTTTGGGTCTCTATCTCCTGTACCCCCCAGTCTGACTGTTCCCCCTTCTGAGCGCCATCGGCTCTTTATGCTTTCAGCACTCCTGTTGGAGCTACCACGATCGAAGGGTTAGCCAAAGGAAAATGGAAGAAGCGCTTCCCTGGTGTAGATAAGGTCTTTTAGACAAGATTATTCAGCCCTGATTTTCTATAGCCTTTTATGTATGATGGAAGTCACACAAGGCAGATCTGGAAATGATATCTTGTGTTCTTCCCTTCTGGACATTGACTTGTCAGCTGGTATATATTTTCTCCTACTGTCTAGATTTTCTCTTTCATCATGGCAGAGCAATGCGTCTCTGCTTTATTTAATGAGGGACTAAACCAGGGAAGAGATCCAGCGTCCACTTAACCCCCAAGTGAGGACCATCACATCTGTTGTGCTATCTTCCCCAAAATTCCCCGTAAGAACTGGTTTGAAGGGGTGCCGTCTCCTATCCTGCTCTCCAGAGATGCCCCATCTGTATGTTAATAGCCCGTGTGTGTGTCCTTCTGACTGAGCAGATCTGCCTGCAGAGAAACGTGCTGCCACCTCTCCCAAGAAAGCAGGGAGGACGCGCAAAGAAGAGCCACCAATTGTAGATATTTCAGATTTTCTGTGTATTTTAAAAATGACACATTCCTGTAATGAGTCATTAGTAAAGTATTTTTGTTGTTTTCACTGAGGCTGAGGTTACAGGCATTTCACACGTGCATGACCATGTCAGGCTGTTAATGCAACCCGAGCGGCCGCAGCAGCAGTTCCCGTGCTGCGACATTATTTCCAGGGAGGCCACATTGAGCAGGGCTGCGCTACATGGAGTGGCCCATATGGAAACTGGGATGAAAGAAACGTTATTTACAACGCTCCAACCTCTTCTGGAAGACAATTGTTTTTCTCTGCTCTGCTTCTCCCCACTGATGGGCAGATGGTTACGGGGACTCTGCAGACCTTCCCTTCACCTTCCTCAGTCTCTTCCTGCGTTAAATTAAAAAACCCAAAGCCAGGCTGGGCCACAAGTCACCCGCATGGGGCAGCTGCCACAAGCTCCATCCACTGACCTTCCACCAAAACAGATGAACCCAGGATCATGCTCCTGTTTTGCTGAGCATCATGCTGCCTTGCCTGGCACGTCTCCAGGGTGAATTGCTGGTAGGTGGCCCAGCCTGGAGCCAGCTTCTGCCTGCGCAGCAACATCCCTGAGAGATGGGAGAAGAAAAGAGCACATTAGTCAGGAAGCACCATCAATTACTCACCCAAATCCTACCCTTGGGTGGGAGCAAGCAAGCAACAGCAGCAAGTTGGAGCCTCAGCTGGCATAAATCGGGGAGACCCATTGACTTCAGCAGAGCTTTGCTAAGGTGCATCAATTTTGCATCGATTTGGTTCATAAAGCCAGTAGGGGAAGGATTTATGGTGATGCGAAATAAGTGGAAGGAGCCATGCTGCCTCCATGTTGCCCTGGAGTGCTAAAAGGAGCTGAGATCCTTTGCAGGAGGTTCGTGTATGAAAGGGAAAGACTTTGCGGGAAGTACTGCACTGCTGGGCTACACAGGAATAGATCAGGAAGGGAAAAGCCCACAGTAGTTGTGTCATTAGCACAAGGCAGCTTCAGATGGGCTTGGCGAGGAGATGCTTGAAGACCTCAGATGTTAACTAGAGTCTAACTGGACAGTCCAAATGGAGATCTGTCCAAATGGAGACATGTCCATCTGAGCTGCTTGTCCAGACTCTCCTAGTGAGTGGAGAGAGAGAAAACCTGCCAGGGCTTACTTCACCTCATCCTCAAGGTGGCATTTAAGCTACGGGAGATGGCTGTGTCTTTTCTCCCTACTGATCATGAAGGGAGCTGAGGTGATCAGCTCCAGACACAGACATCCCATGCTGGGAGAGGTGAGCTCAGGGAATAGAGGACATTCCTGCTCATGTCCTCCTCTTTGGTCCTGGAGCATTGCTGAGCAATGCTGCACTCCTCTCTCTCACACAAGAGCTCAGAGGAAGAGCTCCGCTACTTTGGGAAGGTTGGGCATGGCTGGGTGATGTTTGGTGACCACTAATTTTGTTTTCCTGACTTCCATCAGCATTTTAATCCATGCAAGCAAGCTGTTAAGTGGCGTGGCCGAGGGCTGGCTACCAGCCCCTTTGCTGTATTTGCTGCCAGACAGTTATCCCTAGCAGAAGGGCACTGAGGGCTGCTGGTTTGAACCACCCAAGTCCCTCGTGCTCAACCAGAGTCCTTTTGCCTCCCTGCGCTTCTGTTTGCCACCTGCAACACGGGGTTAACTGCATCTCCCTCTATCCCAAAGGAGCTGCTAAGATGAAACCCCTAAAGACTTTGCAGTGCTCATGCCTTGGTAGCAGAGGGTCTTCATGCACAGAGCGTGGCTCTGCAGAGGTTTCTGAGACTCCAGCTCACTACGTCTGCACTTGGAGCTGGCCTGGGAGCTGCGTATTCGTGGTAAAGGGGTGCTGTGCCCACACTGCTAATCTTCGCTGGGCTCAGCCCAGCACCAACGCTTTGTCGGGATGCTGCCATCCGCGCGTGTCCAGCCAGCGTGGACCACGGGCAGGGGGAGCTCAGCTGGCAAAGGCCCAGGCAGACAGCCCCTCAGGTAGGTGGATATGGCCAGTCAGCTGTTCGCAAGCGGCCGGCGCCGGCGCGGGGGAATTACCTGCTGTTCCAGCAGTCTGAGCAGCAGCTGGAAGATGCTGGCAATAAGACAGCTCATTCTCCGGCTCAGCGAGAGCCTGCGGTCTCTCCGATTTCTCTGCCTGGGTTGCTGCCAGTTCGGTGGCAGGGTAGTACTTCGGTAGGTAGCTTTCTGCAACGGGAAGGACTGAAGTAAAGTGCTTTCTCTGCTGCAAGGCCTTGGGGCCCGAAGCGCTGCCTTCTGGCTTTCTCCCTCCTGCGTCATCAGCATGACTGCTGGCTTTGATGCTCGATGCTGGGATGACTTCTCTCCCCTGCCAGACAACGCTGTCACTGTAGGTCATCGCCCGCTCCTCCCGGGGTACGGCAAACTCCTTGGCTTTTAGCTGGGAGTCTGCAATCTGCAGCTTCTGCAGGAAGAAGTCCCATGTGAAGGGAGAGACCGTGAGTGGGAAGGCCAGTTGCTAAAGCACCAACAAGCAACGCTACCTGCCCACAGCAAAGCCGAGGCTTTGGTGGGGTCAGCATCCCTGGGGACACAACAGCCACAAAGCAGTTCCATAACTGTCATTAAAAACGCACGGACCGTCGTGGCTTCCTCCTTCTGCCCATCTTATGGCTTGGGACTCTGCTGGGCCCCAGGTGGACAGTAGGAGGGAGCACCGGCACAAGCAGCTGTTTGCTGGTGGGAGAGGGGACAGCTCCAAGGTTCGTGTCGGGGAAAGGCCAATGGGGCTGCTGGCATGGCTGCTCTGGGGGGTCTGCTGGCTCCAGCCTCTTCAGCTGCACACTACAGCTCCATCGCAAGCCAGTTGCTCCTTTCTAGGGGCTCAGAAAGAGACCCTCCTGCTGTGAGTTCTGCCAGGCTGCTGGGGTCAGCAAGGACCATCTTCATGGGGTTTGTCCATCGTCATTTCGGATCTCCATGGTGGAGATCCAAAAAAATCCAAATTTTGTTCCTCAACCTCCAAGGTCCCCAGGGCTCTCCCCAAGGTGGCTTCTCCTTCACCATGCTGACAATAGGGCAGGTGGTAGCTGCAGAGCTATGGGAACTACCTGTATTTGGGAGCTTCCCCCACCGAGGATGGCCAGAGCTCCTCATAAGGCATATCCAGAGGGATAGGAGCCTCCAGGAGCCCACGGTGGGGATGGCTCACCAGCCAGTGCTTTCTGGCCCAACCCAAGGAGCTCCCCACATTCCCCTTGGGAGCAGGCTACCCTCCAAAATTTGGCAGAGAAAAAAACATCATATTTTTTAAAGAGTTTTTATCCTCTTAAAATAAAACCAAATCCTGGCAGGGCTAAGAGGGAAACCTGGGCCTCCTGAGTACCTCATCATCATGCTATCCTGTGGGACAGCTTTCTTCTGCAGGCCTTGGGAGTTAATAAAGAGGCAATAAAGAGTCAAAGGGAGCTGCAACCCAAGGAAAGCAGACATATCTCAGGTTCTCCCTCCCTTTTTATCTCCAAAAATACATCAGGACCTCCACAGGAAGCGTGCAGCCTTCAAAAAAAAAAAAAATTAAAAAAAAAAAAAGAAAAACAGAAAAGAAAAGAAAAAGAAGTTGAGATGCATGGCTTGGAAACTGTGCTCCAGCAGGCAGGGGTTAAACCCTGCCCTCCCAGCCAGGATCTCGGCTCCTGGAAGCGGAGCAGCCACCTAAGGCTGGGGCTGCCCGGGAAGTGCTCGCCAGCCCCAGAGAACAGCGGGAGCCCCGGGCAGGACAGTTAATGAAGGCTGCTGGCAGCGGGAGCGCTTCCCCGGGGCAGGAGGAGGGGAGAGGGGAGGAGAGGCGAGGGCTCCCCAAGCTGCTGCCCAGGCTAGGATGGCAGCAGTGGCCACAGACAGCCCCTCTGCCCCGGCGGGCACCTTCACACAATGATTTCTCTGTTGTTGTCCCCCCCTTTTTCCTCCCCAGCCTGATCTTTTTTTTTCCCCCTCTCTCGTGAGCGTACAAGCCCAAAGCACTTTAGCAACCGAACATGCCCCCCGCCACTTCTCTGCAGTGGCCCAGTGCAAACCGCAGCTGTCCCCACCGGGCTGCCACAAGCAATTAAGCCAGGGCAGGCCGAGCGAGGCAAATCAAATTAAATAGCTCAGGGGGTCGCTCGCACTGCAAGGAGATTAGAAAGAAAACAACCTCAGCTTCCCTGCAGAAGTCTTCTCAGGCCCGTGTCAGGGCAAGGAGACATCTCCATCCCAAACGCAATCCCCCACCTCAAGGCGGTACCGGGATGGGTCTAATCCTGACGTGCTCCATCAGCCCCACAGGGAGCAATAGGAGTCCAAAGCTTAGGCGCCGGTTCAGCAAGCAATCATTAGTGCCCTGACTTAATGAGTGTAATTAGCATCGCCCGCCCCAAACAGCTTTACCGGAGGGCACGAGGGGGATTTCCCGCAGAAGGGATGGGGACACAAGCCAAGGGCATTTGGGCGTGATGTGACCTGCTGGTGGGTCACAACGATGGGGACCAAAGCAGACCCTGCCAGTGCAGACGGCACCCACGTCTCCTGCCCCCTCAGCACACCCCCCGTCCCCAGCTGTCCTGTAGCCATGAGAGGGGAACTGGCACCACAGGCTAAAGAGCCAAGCAAGGAAAATCCCACGGTACCTGCACGTCCTCCTCACTGGGTGGCTTGTACTCCTTGCACCACCGGTAGTCTCTCCTGTACAAACTCCTGTACATGCCCGGTGACACAGGCAGCTGAAATGAGAGGAGGCAAACACAAGGAGCTGCTAGGACTTGGGGGAAGCCTGCAAAAGTGGTGATACAAACTCAAAATGC
This sequence comes from Aptenodytes patagonicus, assembly GCF_965638725.1. NCBI lineage: Eukaryota > Metazoa > Chordata > Aves > Sphenisciformes > Spheniscidae > Aptenodytes > Aptenodytes patagonicus. The sequence continues at coordinate 5,979,780 of NC_134952.1, forward strand.
TCCCTCGTAGCCCAGGAGAGGATGAGCTCCTCTTCTGGACGCAGCCTCTGTCCCCTGGGCCACCTGGGTCCAGTCCAAGAGGGGCAACCCCTCGCTCAGTCGAGCCCCGAGCAGGGTGGCCAGGAAGATCCTACACTCTTTTGGCAATGGTTTCTGGGGCTCTTCTTGTCCCAGGCGGTCCCTTGCAACAAACACCTTCCTCCTGCCTTTCTTAAGTCTCCTCTGACTGCTCAGATGTGCCTGGGCAGAGCACTAATATAAAGCTGCCGAAATACTTTGATCAGCTGCTGAGGTCCAGTGTCACTCAGGTGAAATCAGCATGTGCTTCCATCTCCTATTTCAGTAACATTTCCCATGCGCTTATCACATATTTAAAGTTAAGTGCTGGCTAATATCAATACTCATTCTGCAAAGCGATCAGAAAAATTATGGAGGAAAACTCTGCCAAGGTATATTAAGCCAGTGACACCTGCCCTAACACCGAAAATCACGGCAGTGCAAACTGATGGAGATGGGGAGAGGATTTTTAGGGAAGAAGGACTATGTGCATGTCTTGTTTCCTGTGCTCCTCCCTCGGCATCCACCATGGGCACTGCTGGAGCCAGGAAATCATGTGAGAGGAGCCTTCAGGCTGACCCGAAAGAGCTGGTTTTATGCTAAAGCATTAAATGTGCTAACTTGTCAATGCATGGCAGAGGGCTGGGGGAGATGAGCTCTTGTGCAGTAATTGAAGGTGTTACTGCGATCTCCACTGCTACATGAACACGTCTACCATGCAGGGGTGGCTTGGCCGGCCAAGGCATGGGTCTGCGCTCCCATGCCTCGTGTGATAAAAAGGAACCAATAACTGCACCAGCACACAGCACCTTAGGGAAGGCTTCTCGTGCCTTGCCAACAACGTCACCCATTATGGGCAAGAATGTATTTTATATTATCATTCCTTTTTTCTAACATTTCACTCTTTTCCCCCTCTGGGCTTCCCAGACCAGTGGCTGCCTTTGGCCAGGACCCAGAAGCTTGTTGTCACCAGCTCCTATTATCTTCCCAGCCTGGCAGACACTGCAAACCCATTACTCAAACACCAGTGAGGATGAGAGTCCCGTGTGTACTTCACCTTCGAGTGCGCTGTTTTCCTCATTGTGTCCACCATGGTAAGCCAGGAACCTGGACCAGAAGAAGTCACTCAGTTAACAAACAGCAAACCAGATCCTCTCCTCCACACCGCCCCAAGGGACAAGGGATCTAGAGACCTGGAGTTGGGTACTGGCAGGAGGAAGGGGATTCAGCTGGGGCTGTAGGATCCCTGTGCACCCCGAATCGGCAGTTAGAGTATGACTGACTTCATCCAACTTCAGCAATGCAAAATATACCCGTCCAGCCCAGCAACCAGCACGTACGGAGCCTGACACCTCAGGGGATGCAGCTTGGTGGGACCCAGCAGAGAAGAGATGGCAGCACCCCACCACTACCAGCCTCAGAGCCAGCTGGGGGGCAAACACGGGTGTCCCTTCCTGGGATAGGGTACGTGTGCAATGGGATCCACCAGTGTCTGCGTGGCCACAGTGTTTCCAGGGACAAGGGAAACCTCTGTCCCTTTGTGAGACACCCGCACTCCAGAACCCTGGAGGCCTTGGTGGGAGGGGTTTCCCCATGAAGGTCTGGGTTGAGGGCTTCTTGGAGGAGAAGCCACCCCACAGTCATAGCTGGGGAGCTGCTACCTGCTCTTTCAGCTGCAGCCAGCCATGCTGGGGACATATGGCCAGGAGAGGGACAAAGCCTCCCCAGCTCCTGCTAAAGATAAAGATGGGAGCCAAAGATGGGGAAACAGGGGAAGAAAGGACCCACTTTGTGGATGTGTTGTGGGGAGTGGAAGAAAACATCATCCTTACCTTACTGCATGGAGGGCTGGGAAACATTGCAGAAATAAGGCAGACAGGGATCTCTGCTTGGTCTTGGAGCGTGGCCGAGTACACCTGACCTGTCCCGTCCAGATGTTGCAGCCCCCTTCCTCTGATGACCCGCAACATAAGACAGCAGGGGATGCTCAGATTTAGTCTTCTGTCCCACGAATGGACAGGAAGGGCAAACCAGTAAAGAGTATTTACTCTTTAAAAAATGTCAAACATTAACCAGGTTTGGATCCACCTCATCCAAGACTAATCTCACCTAATTTTAGATGTCCACAAAGAGGACATCTCCCTTTGAGCTGATCCTTCCTGGTTTCTTGGCTCATTTAGCCCAATTCATGTGACCAATGTAGATACGTACTTGGGGATGAAATAAACTGCTTTCCTAGAAAGCTTGAGTTTGGTCAGCTGAATCTCATCCAAGAGTCCAATTTCTGTAGCTACACATGAGCCTGGCTATCGGTTCAGAAATGAGATTCTCTGGCACTACAGAATGCAAATAGTAGTAAATGCTGGTGATGACGTATGAGTCAGAAAGATGACATCTTGGCTCCAGGATCCTCCACAGAGGAGAGCCGGTCACGGACCTGGGTTCACAAGCACCATCGGAATGAGCTGAATTTCTAGAGTTATTTCTCTTTGCACCCTGTTACTCACCGGTGTATAACTGGAGCCAGAGGATGCTAACGCTCTGGCAAGGGTCGTGTGTTGCTAACAGCTCAGCACTGGGGTCAGGCAGAAGGAGAAGCCCTTTGTCCCCACGGTATTTTATGCAAATTAATATTAGAATAAATGATGCAACAAGGAAAGAAATTATTTCCAGAAATGTGAAACTCTCGTGTTCTCCTGTGCTTATATTAAAGGGATTACACTCCATTTCCTTCTTAATACAGCTAATGCTCTATGGGAAGCCCTCAGGCCAGGGATTAAAGCACTTATTCAATTAATTAGGAACAAACTTCTGCCTTAAAGTCAAACACACAAATATCAGTAAGCCCTTGAGAGTGTCTTCCTTCCAGGGCAGGGAAAATGGATCCTATTTCTGATGTAAATGAAACCAAGTCTGCACTCTAAAATTATCAGGAATAACATAAATTAAGAAGATTCACTTTTAAAGTATCGGTGTTCTGTAAAGCAGCACGGTAAAGGAGGGACAGTGCCATCATCTTGAACTCAGCATCTGAACTCCCATCAGTTACAGGGGGAGCAGAATCAGGTCGTACAAGACTAATATAAGTGAGATACAATTTTAGGATGTAACATTGGTAACTAGCTCCAACTGCAGGCACAGCAGTGTTTGGGAATATTTGAAATTAGGGGTGAAATCCTGGCCCTGCTAAACTCAAAAACCAAAATGCTTATTCAGTAGGATCTGAATTTCACCTAAGGTGTCTGATTCATTACTGAGATAAGAGACAATTTCCAAAACCTGGCTCCAAATCCTAATCTTCCTTGATGATGGCTTGATCCTTCCGTCTTCTCACAGGCGCAGCTCACATGAAATTAAAAGGCATTTTGCCAGGATAGTTCATGCAGGAGCAGCCCACTATCGCTGTTCAGCTTCCTATTTCTTCTTCCCAAATACCAAACGATGGGGCTGATAATTGCCAACATAATCCTAATCAGAAGTGGGCAGGAACCAAACTCCCAGCTCTCATCTTCCTCTACCTCCGAGAGAGCTTATCTGCCTCCTCGTTGCTAGTTCAGATATGGAGAAAAAGTAAACCAGCCACATGCCTTTTTTTTAAAGTGTTTTTATACACGTGGACTTTTTTAAGCTTCCTTCACAGACACCTGTGGGCTGCAGTGCCGTTCTCTCTCCTGCAATACCAATTCCTTGCAATGGTCCCAGATTTCTCTTGAGCCCTCCGATACAAGGAAACTCAGCAGAAGGAGGCTCCTGCATGTCAGATCCCCCCCCGGCATCCCCGCACACAGTGCTCAGCGCGGGCTGCACGTGAGAAGCACCAGGAGGGAGACATCCAACTGCAGTGAATGGAGTATTGTGCTGGCTTCACATAAGCTGGAATTGCCCCTTCCCTACAGCATTAACCGCTGCATGATCATTCAAACTCTGCTGGGCTACACAAAGCAGCACCGGGCACTTCAGTGTTACCTGTGAATCTCAGCCATGGGGTTGCTTTGTCAGCATTTTTTGACCAGGCAGCTTTTCCTGTGCCTTTTCCTCCCCACCTTCCCCCAACTAAATACTTTTTTTTCTAAAGCTTCCCTGCCCTAGGAGAAGAGGGCTCACTGTACCCTGCATGGCTGCTGTATGTTCAGCTGTCTGCACATCTCTAAGACAGAAGTTAATGCTGAAGACCAACACTGTGCTATGAACACCCGCAGGAGAAAATTGCTCTTAAACAATCGGTTTATTTTTGCAATACTCCAGGGAAGCGACAGCTGAGATTCCCAGGGTCAGGAGCCTAAACCACATACCTGAATGGAAATGCCCCTGTTTTTCAAGGCAATGATCACCCCAAACAGCCAGGGAGGTTTTCAGAGGGTGCTGGTGCTTTTGACCTCTCCACATCATGCTACGTGCATGGATACAAGGAAATTAGAAGAAGCCAGCAGGGACCAGATTGTCAAAGGCAGACAATTATGTGTTTTAGCAGCACCTTGGGAGAATTTTCCAATGGGCCCAAATGCGTGACAGCTGAGTTCAGGTCCTTTAAAATCAAAGTCAAGGACCTTAATTATAATGTAAAACAATGAGATTTGTGTACCTGATCTGTGCAGCTCCTTCCCAACATCCTGCTGGACATTTCCCTGTGCTTAGAGGTACCTATGTACCTCTGGAAAGTCTATCGCGTAGCCTCAGTAAGACTGCAGTAGCATATAGGATGTGACACAGAGATGAATTTCACCTCCATTTGGCCCTAACTTCCCATAACTGTTGTCTTTTTCCACCTGTGAAATGGCAACGGTGCTATCTAAGCCTGTATTGCTCTTGCGCAAGGCGCTGCACTGGGTACCGGCAGGGTTCAGGTGAACCCTCTCAGCGATTAACAATTCAATGCAAGAAAACATGGCCAAGGAGGACATACCTCCCTGTCAACCCAGCTCTTGACAAGTGCTCTTTGGGCTAGGAATAAGATTCATTGCCCCTGTGAGGATGTTGAAAGAGGGAAGTGATCGGTAAGCAGGACCCCCATCGCATGAAAGAGGCAGGACGTAATCTGTGAATCTCCATTCAGGTTATCACCACGAGGAGACAAAGCGCAAAGGGGAGACTCTTCTTCAAGGGACGAGTGCTGACAGCCCATTCTGTCAGCACGAGGTCAGTCATCCATTTGGGTCTAAAAACATGAACTTTCGTGGCAGTGCAGCAATCCAGCATGGGAAGGTTTCCCATGGAGTTATTTATTTCACGCTTCTCTCCAGTTTTCTTCATACATCGGTGGGGGCATTTATGGCATCTCGTGATCAGAAATAAGCAACATCCTTCAGCCTAAATCTGAGGCACATGTAGCCCTCTTCCAGCCACCTAAATCACTTACAGGACTGAGCCCTCAAAGTCAAACTCCTTGTGGCACAGACACTCCTCTCCGCAGAAGACAAGGGCAGCTGGTGAACTCAGCGGTGGTGTCCCAAATCTTTGGGCAGTTCTGCTGTAGCCTGCTAAAACAATCAGCTGTTTGCTCATGGTTCCCCCAAATAAAGCATCCATCAGCAGAGGATGGCTGAAATCTCATCACTGGCTATGCAATGTGTCCCGTGATACAAATCAATGCATATTTATGCACCTGTGTAAGGCAAATACATATATGTATTGTTGGAGAACCTAAATCTGCTCACTAATGCTGTTGTTTAAATAGCCCTTTAACCGCATCACTTTTCTCCTCGTTAGGTTACGTCGCTAGAGGTGAAAAAGCCCTTCCAAAATGGTTTTCACTCACTCACTCAGTCCAAAGTAAACATGCCTCTGGGACCATTATGTGTATCAGATATCCAAGGCTTTGTTAAGAGCTTGCCTGTTAGGTAAATTCTGCTTCTCTTTCTCCTTGGAAGGAGAAGGTTAAAACTAGAGATAGGCTTACATGAGTATGGCAGAACAGCACCATGCGTTACGGACATGTTGGAATAACAGGCGAAATTCAGAGCAGAGCACGTAAGTGACCCCAGTCTCGGGGAGGCTCTTGATCTAACATAACTCTGGTTACAATATGACACTGGCTTGACTTACGCCTGTCACTTGCAATCACATTTGTCACAGATCTCACAGTGGCCGAGAGCCTGACGTTTCCACCAGCAGTCAGTGGAGCCACCGTACAGAGCCCGCAATAACAAGCACAAGTCTTTGCTGGCAATAAATATAGGGGGATAGTGCATTTATAGCATGTGATGGAAAATCCTCAAGCCATATCCCCACACGTCTGGAGGAGCTCATGGGTTTCAGCCAGCTGGACTTCCCTTGAGTCTCACCTCGCAATACAATCTTGTCTACTTCTTAAAGGCAAGTTTGGCAGGATAATGACCACTCCAGATCAGCTCACCTAGACCTTATCCACAACTGACTACAGTGAAGAGGAGCCTTTCCACTGACTGCACCAAGGTTTGGACTGGGTCTGCAACCGGGAGATTTTCCCACTGCAGCCATTAGCTGTTCAGCCGATCTAAATTTGTCGGGGAGAATAAAGCAACCACCTGCTTCCAGTGACAGGAAAGGTAAAGTGAGATCAAACGCTAGCAGGAGGAGAGAATTTAAGCAATGTGAGAGGTGGTTGCATGTCATTTCAGAAGTCACCTTTTGTCTTTGATCTGTGCTTAGGAAGCGGGCACCTCCTGGATCAGATGGTCATTAGAGAAGTGTGCCACCGAAGTCATCCCACCTTGAAGTCTCAAGTGTTTGCTTTCCCTGGGGATCCTCCTCCTACTTCCGCCGCCGTGTAAATCATCTGCCCTGAGATTTCCTTTAGAAAAGGCAGTTAATACAGGTTAGGGAGCAGGGACCAGGACTCGTGTCCTCCTCTAATGCCAGGATCATTCACTGCGATGAAGCTGAGACTGCTCTTTTATAACTGTATTATACACACACAGGTAGGCCCTCTAAAGATCAGAGGAGAGTTATTATAAAAGCTGTTATGCCAACAAAAAAAGCCCTGGCCCTGAAGAGCTTACAGTCTAAACACGAGACAGATAAAGGACTTTGATTTGAAGGATTTCAAAGACAAAGCACTCCGAGACAAAGCAAGCTGCAGATCACACAGAAAATCTGTGGCAAAACTGTGGATAAATCCCGCTTTGCTGAATCCTCACTGCTGCTCTTAACAGCTCCTTGGAGCACTGCCTGGTTATTGCTAACAAAGCATTTATTTTAGCAGCACACTTTGGGGAAACAAAATACTGCGTAGTTTTAATGTGGCAAGTGCGTGCAGCTACCCTCTAAAAGCAGACATTTACAGCAGGTGTGCATGCAGGTATTTGCCAACCCTGGGCATGCAATAAAATAAACCCTTTGCATTTAGTTTGTTGATACTTTCGGTGAGTGTTAACAAGAGGCAAAATCATGGGGAAGCGAGAGCCTGGTCTCAGGTTACCCCATAAATTGGTTAAGGCTACAGAGAGGATTACAGTCCCAGAGCCACCCTAAGTACCGAGATGTCATTACGGCAAAATCAAAGGTAACCATGGGGCTTGGCAGGTAACTGTCAACAGCTATGGGAAAGAGCCAGCCCGGGAAGGAGCTCCGCGTCAGGATGAAATTCAGCCACCTTTATTTTCATTTCAGGTGAGGGGTCAAGCAGAAAAGCTATCCCCAGCGGCCTTTATTTACAGTTTTCAAGGGAGCGGCCGATGAAGCATTTAGAGGAAGAAGGATGAACCCACTCGTCCCTCACTCACGGAGACCAGCCCGATGACAGACGGAGGATGCTGTAATGGCACGAGAGCTGGGAAGACGCCTTTTATGAATGAAACAGCAGTGGTCCTAATGAAGTCATTAACAAAACTCCCAGTGACTTGAACAGGGCCAGGACTTCATCTGTAATATTTGCAAGGAGACCAAGGAAAAGATCTTCCTGTCAGGACACTTGCTTTCTGCGGCATAGGAGCTCACTCCCAGCAGTGGTAACAACAGCAAAGCCCCATAAACAGATTTCAAGGCATTTCTTCAGCCTGAGTTTTCTTTTACATTTCTTCTCTCCATCCTACCTAGGCAACCAATCCAAATTTCTAGAAAACCACAATATGTTCATTTTTTTTTCTCCCAGACATGCAGACAATTTGCTATAAAAACCTTGCGAAGTTTTTGTGTTTCTCTGGATCTCCTGTTGATGAATGAATATGAAAGCTATAAGTGGTTTTGTGTTGTCAAGTCAGAGTAGATACATCTATGCTGGAAAAAATACCAAGGACTGTTCTTTGGCCCTGAGCTCACATCCACATAGCCCAGCCAGCACTCCCCAAAGCAGACCCGTCCCATGGCAACTGCCCACTGAGAAGTTTATAGCCTCTGAGCCATGCCTGGGCATGGAGGAGTACTGTTAACCCCAAAACATGCCTGGCCCAGGCTAATATTTTAACTTTATGGACCACTGCAGGTCACCGGCTGGGCCCACGACCTGGTCCTGTTTAATGCAGCAGTGGAAGTATAGCCAGTGTGTACGTACTGGGCATGCAGTATTTTTCTATGTTGCCATCAAGTAAGTGGTAGATGACTTGCAAGGGAGTTTTAAGACCTCGCAGCTTCAAGCTGACGAGCACGGGGAGGCAGAGGGTGATGGCACCCTGCAAGGACACTGCAAGGCACAGCCCCGGCTCCTCCACAGACTGCGGGCTGCAGCAGTGCAAGGAGCCGAGTGCCTCCTGCCGTGCCCAGGAATCCCCACCCAGGGCAAGAAACAGAAAACAAAAGGTGAAATTTCTCCTTTTCCACTCAGACATGGGAAATCTTCCTTCACCCTCCCTCCTCTTTAAAGACCTAAACCCTACCAGCAGCCAGTTTTGCAAGGGTTAACCAGCATGAAATGAATGTGGAGAGACAGTCCGGGACCGTAATTACTTATTATTTTCAGGTAATATGCTTTATCTCTGACTAATCTCCTCATCTGGAGAAACACTCGCTGCAGACAAGAGTCACTGAGGTTATCTCTGATGATGGGGCTCTACGGACTACTGGCTGCGAGGACCGAGGAGAGGCCAAGGAGAGGACTTCAATTATGGCCTGAACTATGCTCTGGTAGCTGAAAGGCCATTGTTTAATCTACTAGAAATCATCTATTTTAGCAGATAAAGGGATTACTTGGGTTTTCTTTTCCCCAAGAACAGCGTGTTATTCCAACTACTAATGGAACACTCGGTATTTAATTAAAGAAAAAGCACAAGGAGAAGCAACACAGGCATCAACATCACTTCTGGGGAAATTCAAATTGATTGTCACCCTTTGATGCTGCTCAATCACCTCTATCTCACTCACCCTTCCTACAGCCCAGATTAAATCATCTGGTTCTCTCCATCCTGCACATTTGATGATTTTTTTTTTTTTTAGGGATCCCATCCAAAACTTTGGGACTACGCAATGTGAATTCACTGCTCTGCAGAAACCTCCTGACTTGTAACGAGCCAGATTACCCGTCAAGAGGAGAGTGTGGAAATTTGAGTTGGATTTTGCCTCTTCTGCACGCTTGGTGCTGGTTGCTGTCTGGCAGGGCTCTGCCTGCCGGGCCCATTAGAGTGATCTGGTGTCACAGGTCCAGTGTTTGGAAACTCAAAGTGGCTTCATTGCTCAAGGATGAACTTGAAACTGCTGCTTGCACAAAACTTCTGTTTGCCCCTTTTCCCTCTCAGTTCCCTTGTCTTTGCCATCTCCATTTTCAGAGGTTTGCCCTTTATTTTTTTGTCCCGCAGACTAATGACCATAGAGGACAGCTACAAGTCATTCTCAAGTGCTCCACTGTGTTCAGCAAATACAGACTCATTTTCTTATGTCATCCACCCCTTCAGGTCCACAGACTGCAGACTCAAAGGGTCTATGAAGGAAGATTAGGAAGTAGCAGCTTACAGAGGTAGGTGTAAATTCAGTACGTAGGGGTGCAAACCTCCGTTGAGAAAATTGTAAAGCAAAAAAAAAAAAAAATCAAAATGAAAACCAATAATCTAGTTTTTCCTACCATCAGCATCTTAATCCTCTTCCCTTTACCAAAACAAAGAACAGGGTACCTTGAAAGTGGTTATCCAGCCAACCAGCAGCCAGAGTTTCCTCCCACAGATGACTGTCCCCTTTGTAAATCCTACTGCTGACTGTCCCATTTCTGACACGGTCTCACAATCTGTAACATTTCGTTGCAAATCCCAGCTGCCTTTTTTTGTTTTGCCTTCCTGACCATCCATTTCTTTGCACATACAGCAAGGACAGGGACCTACTGAGTAGCCTGATTTTTGCTTTCATGATTTGTCCGTGCCTTTTCATGACTGCTTCAGGTGATCTACGCCCACGTGCGCCAGCTACATCCTCCTTCAGATCTCTGTAGAGGGATCTGTTGCTGTCCTGTGTGGTGAAATTTCTCAGATAAATGGGGCGGTCCATCTTGTCCACCCTGCTGCTACCTGCCTGTGCAGTTCTCATCCTTTCTCTCTTTTCTCCTGGTCTTTGTCTGGCCCACGCCAATGTTTGATCCACATCATTCATCATCAGACGCAGCAACATGACTTGGCACATCTGATGAACTGGCACCACCACTGAAGATGTGATCATCCTCAGGCTCTTGATCTCCTTGTCTGACTTTGCCCAAAGTCTTTGGTGGCTGTAACTCCATCCTTCACTTTCTACAGGCAGCTCCAGAAGCTGCTGCAAATTATCAAGTCACCCTGTCTGTTACCAGTCATTGTGTTGAACCAGTTGTTCAGCTTGCTCTTGACCAGGACTGCTGACCTCACCTCTTCATAATGTTTTGCAGCTGCTTCTCACACATATCATATAGCCCTAGGACACTCCACACACCTATTGCAACACACTGGGTCAAATGACTTTTTGAAATTGTGCAACTGAAGTTCTTGATACCTCTGAACTTGCCAGTGACCAGCGTCTTGCACTGGTTTTGCTGTACTGTCCCTCTCACTTTGTGGAAACTGAATCCACCTTCTGAATCCTCCGGCGAGGAACACAGTGAGGAATTTGCTTAGGTATCAGGAAACACACAGAATTTGGAAGGTCACGATTGTGGGAATTTGCTTACTAGGATCCATTTTTCCTTGTTCAGGGGATCTTTTCTTTCCTGATAACATACAATTGCCTGGCTGGGTCAATGACCCATGCCACAGCCCCATCAATCCATTCTCAGCCCCTCAGATTTTTTCAGTCTCCTGACCCTTCTTTGCAGCCTCTGCCAACAAGATTCTTCTTGTCATCCTGCTCCTGAAGCGTTATAATCTTCCAAACACTGACAATCTCTTCATCTCTTGATCAGTCGTCTGTAAAGACTGTGGTAATATTTCACCCATCTCTTCAGCCTGGCCTTTTCTGAAAGCAGGGGGCTCTCCTCAAACTTAATGTTGTGGAGAGTACATTTGCTCTTCTTCCTTAGCATCTATTATTAAAGGCCATCTTGATTTGGAGTTTCACAAGAACGTTTTAATGCTGCCTTGCTTTTTAAACCAATTCTCCTTGACTGCCCTCGCTATTCGACTTTTGCCCAGCTCTGGGCATGCCTGCTCAGGGTATGTCTTTTCACCTATGCATTCTGCTTATCACTGGCCAGGTGGAGAATGTCTTCCAACACCCAGGCCCAGTGGCTGCCTGCTTTCTTTCTCACCAAGCCATGTTAAATAAATGTTGTTGAGACAGATGATGAGGTTATGACTGCAGAAGACCACTGCTCCAGGGGATATCCAGTGCTTGCTCTTCCTCTAATTGCTAACTTTGGTCTTCCTAAATGCCAGAGCTTTTCAGCTCTGCTGCCTGTTTAGTTTGCACTTGCACCTCTTTTTGCATGTGTAGAGTCTGTAGAGCCTATGAAAGCCTGCAGGCACTTGCCATATTTGCTCCTGGTTAGTATTGTCTTTGCCAATCTTTGGCATGTGCCAGTCAGTCACGAACATCAGTCACTGGGTACGTGAATCGTTCATTCCCAAGGTACGGCTTAGGCATGCCTTGACTGGTAGCAAAATCGCCTGAAATTCTTCAAAGAAATCAAGGAAATTCTTCCTCGGTATCTGTCATGGGAGCCCACAAGTCTATAAGCGCTACAGAACCTGTTCCACAGCCCTAAACTGAAGGGCTGATTTCTGAAAGGTGACAAATCTTGAGTTGACCAGGGTTTTCTTTTTACTACTGTGATTCCTGCTGATGCCTCGCTTGTGTTTTGCATCATTGCCTTAAAACAACGTTTTCCCATATGGCACCACTACCTTGTCTGTCCACCTGATTTTCAAGAGTTGCACAGTATTATGCTGGTACATCTCTAACTTGCTCATTAGGAATGAAATTTTACCCAAACAGATCTCAGATTCCTGCTTCTGCTAGCCAAAGCTTCCATTAACAGCAACCCTTTCACTGGATCACTTCCCCTCATCAGACACTGACCTAGTTACAGATATCAGATAGCATCTACATGGCCAGGAAGACTGAACAGAGCTCAAAACGTTTCTTGCCAGTAGCCTTCATGGCAGACACGGCCCTGTGGGTCTTAGCACATGTTGCTCTGCATCATATGAGTGGGGTTTTGGCTTAGATGATAACACGGTGCTCAGCCCTTCTCATAAGTGCCATACTTCCAAAGAGAGGGCAATTCTTATTTAGGCATCACAGCAGTATCTAAATTACCCAAATCACCTGCCTGGCTGGGCACTAAAACCTGGACAGAAATATCACTGTATTGGGCAAAATTAAGCACAGTGCAAAGACAGCAAACCAACCGAGGAAAGCTCTGAGTCTGGAGCTGGAGTATAGCGCAATGTTCAAGGTAGGACTGATGGTGTGAAAATGGGAACATGGGAGATCACTGTGGACAGCCTATGTGGATGCAGAAGGATCCAGGCTAAAGTTTCTCTTAGTAGCTGTCTTCTTTCAAGTACGTATTAGAAAAAAAAGTCCCACCTTGATTTTAAAATTGGTGGAGAATCCACACTAAGTCCTGGTAAGCTGTTCTAACAATTATGCATGATAGTAAAAATTGATACTTTGTACTTAATTCAGTTGCACACAAAGGTGTTTAGAGCTGTCTGAGGTTCCCTGCCGTATCCGCAATGCCTCACATACTTGAAACAGTGCCAGTGGGAGACCACCGGAGGCTGCAAAGCACCTCAAATAGTCCCAGCTATCCCTGTGTGAGCAGCTGAACTGAACCCCTTCTATCTGTCCTGCTTCAGTCCTGGCCACTGGTTCCTGTTTTGTCCCTTATCCTCATGCTTCTGCTCTTGCGTAGGTATTTATAGACTGCAAATAAGTCACCCATAATATTCCCTTCCTGTAAGTAATTAAAGTGAGTTCCTTGAGAAGCTTCAAGGCTTAGCTTCACGTTGTGTGCAGCGGCATCTTCTCAGGAACACGGTTCCTACCAGTTCCATTTTCTGTCCCCTAGTTCTTGTATTCGACTAGATAGTGAACAACTTCATCCCTGTTACATTACCCTGCTACTCATGATTTTATAGGTGCTATCATAATTTGATGCACTACCAATATGAAATTATTATAGTTCATAGAACCATTTAGGTTAGGAAAGACCCTTAAGATCGTTCTTTTTCCTATGCCTCATTCACCCCAAGATCACAACGAGGAACAGACGATTATTCAGAAGAACACCAACAACTTTAAAAAAAAATTAATTACTAATTTCCAGGATGGGCTCCATCACTGGAGTGCAGTGCACTCTGAATCTCAGATTTTGTTCCTAAATGTGTCCTTTTGCTTCTCTGTATCGAAATACACTCTGCCCATTTGCTCCCAGTTGCCACATGGAGATCGAGGTAGTTCTGTGTCAGTGAACTGTCCTCTTCATTATTTAACACTCCATAGCCCCAGTTTTAGACTCCTACACATTTGGACTACAATGATTCTTTATTTTCCTCCCAAATCAATGACAGAAACAGAATAATGAACCAGTTTCCACAGGATTTCCCTGCAAAGAGACTCAAGGATTCATTTTTCACAGTGACATTCGGAGATCTCTGTTTAACCAGTTAGATCCACTTAATTTGCACCATGTTGATTCCATACCCTTTTTGAAAAATCCACCTCCAACATGGTATTAACCAACCACTTTCAGAAATCATCAAGAGTTGCTCACTCTTACTGGAGAACAACAGCAAATTGATTTGACAAGGCCCATGTTCTATATATGCATGCTCATTTGCATCACCTTTAAGAATTCATTAATCAAGTGATGTGCCTACTATTTCTTGCCTTTAACAGTGACAGGCTGACAGTCTTAGCATTACCCAAATCATTTGCCCAATCCTTTTAAATAATGAGCCAATATCAGCTTTCTTAGTCCTTTAAAATCTTTCTAGTGTCCCAAAATGAAAAGTCAGCATTAATGGACACATGATATGTTCCTGGTTCCAAGAGTTCTGAAACTCTTGGCTGTGAATTACCGGGACTGGCTGATCATAAAATATTTAATTTATGTGGTTGCTATTTAACATAATCCCTAGTTATTAATGGAGCCCAAAATGCTCTTTCACCAGCACCTGATACTAATACACTATCTGATTTTCTCCCCCAGACAAACATGGAAAAGAAATATTAATTTAATATTCCTCTGTTTCCTTGTGGTGGTGGTGATGGCAGCTACTGCCTTTATCTACTAATAGTTTCGATTATTTTCACCTTAGCTGACCATACATTTATCTTCATGTTTTTCTACTTCCATTACTCATTCCAGGGCAGAGGTGGCCTATTAAGACCAAAAGATACTGGCCTTTACCTTACTCTATAGGAGTGATCACTATAGGGCAACCAGCCCAGAGCACTAAGCTCCATTTCAAATATCCCTTTACACATCAAAAAGATGTAAAAAGCACAAAGATGTTGCTTTATTTCAGCCCAGGTCAGCTTCTAGCTCGAAGCAGGAGGGATGAAGCTCCCTGCTTAACACTCCTCCCAGAAAAGACACTATCCGATAGTACCTAGTTAGTCACACCTCATTGCCAGGTGGATATTTTTATTGTTGCAAAAATAAACGAGGAAGGATTAAATTCGTGGGATCAGAGTGGGGATTTTTAAATGCTTTTTATGAATCTTAAGCCTGAGGAGAGGCAGGAGGAATGCACGGCGCTGAGAGCTTCTGCGAACGTGCTTCCAAACACCTGGGAGCGTGTGCTTAATCCACCCGCAAACAGTTGACTTCCTTCTGTCACCCACCAGGCTCCTCTTCCCCCCAAAACCCAAAAGTCAGGCTTCTTTCCCAGTTTTGGTAAAATCACTTCTGACACGCGGAGCTACTGAAGCCTGGCCATGCTCCTTTGTCCCCCAAAACTCTGAAATACCCACTTGCAACTGTCTCACTCCCAAGGTGTCTATTTAATCCCACTTTTATTAAGAGCACAGCTCCGGGTAGGTTACAGAGATTACAAACAATGAAGCTTTTATCAAAATTTTGGCTAATCAGTCACTAACAAGCTCTCATTCGGGAAGGGGCTAGGCAGGCCCAGGCTAAAACTAACCTGAGGGGGGGGGGGGGAAAGGAAAAAGAAAAAAAAAAGGATTGGGGTGAGGGTGTTCCTTTAGAGCTGGATCAGGTCTGAAGCATTTCTGCCCACAGAAACACTTGTGTGAGCACAGCAGACAGAAAAAGCAGCCAGGAGTGGACACAAAGCAGAACTGCTTCTTTCAGCGATGGTGTTCGCTCACGACAGCCTAAAGTGCTGGAGTAACTACGGCTTGCGATAAACTACCATTTATTCCTTGCTTTGTGGCGGAGTCCAGGGGCTCCATCACGCTCAGCACCATATAAATGCACCGGGAAAATATTTGCTATTCCAAAATGCTAACCCTCAGTCTGCAGCCTGCAGTGTTTTTACAGAGACCGTGAACTAGAATCAAAACCAAACCAAGCCTGTTGTCGGTAGCCTGAAAATTGTGGAATGAGGACACCTCCCCAGGAAATGTTGCAGGGTCTGAAAAATCAAGAAAGATTTGAAAACCTCTGATCTTATCATAAGGTAAGTTGGCAAAATTTGATCGCCAGAACTTCAGTCCAATAGATGACTAGATACAGGGAGGGAGGAATATACATTATTCTCCTTAGGTAAGGGATAAAAGTTACTTCAACCTGTATACACGTACACAGAACACCCTTCCCAAATTCATGGCAGTGAAACATCTATTGCACACCATCAGATACTCTCTGTTACCCATCTGCAGGACAAATCAGAGGTTTAGTGAAAAAAGAGACTTTCTTAGAGCATATTAATAGGTGTAAAGTACCCAGTCTAGGAAGGAATAGGCTTAGCTGTAAATAAGGGAGTGGTACTAGAGCTTAAATTTAATTTGAGCTGTTCTTAGTCAATTCCTTGATATTCTTGAGAGTGGAGCCACTGTACTGGACCACTGCAAGAGAAAAGATAATTCTCCCGTCTTGTCCCTGAGGATGAAGAACTCATTCCCAATTTCATCGATTACTCTGGAGAAAGATATAAAAGAATTCTTCATGTGCAGACTGTATGTGGGCCATAGAGTTACTGCCTTGCCTCTTGCCAGCCCTGGAGAAAAAGTGAGACTTACATTGCAAATGCAGCCAAAACAAATCAAACCTGTGGTTCCTGCTTCACTGCAGCAATTCGGAGCCACTGAAGGGATCCTGGTGTCTCTCCTACTGGTAAAGTCAACAGCAGCCAATATGGGCTATTAGGTCCCGATCCTCCAACACGTTCCCTGTGCCTAGACCTCAGCATCCTCGGGAAACGCAGAGAGACCCAGGTGGGTGCAGGTATCGGTTCCCGCTGCGAGGCTGGGTGCTCAGGTCTGAAGCATTTTCAGGTTTCCGTGTTCAGCTGTACACACCTGAGATTCACAACAGGAAAGTTAAGCCTGTACCTACATGTTCAGAGGAGCAGGGCCTTAGAGGCAAAGACAGTGTCTTCTTAGCAGGGGGAAATGCGCTTGCCGCACGCACAACAAGGACAAGCACAACACCAAAGCGAACAGTGTGGCTAGCACAAGGCAAGGATGGGGAGGACCTTGCTTTCCTGCAGCATTTTTCCTCGGGAAGTCTTGAAACACTTTCCAAGGCAGCTGGCTGGAGAAGTTTGCACGTAATCGCAGCTGGCTGGGGATACAGTTCAGCCCCGACTCGCAGGTGCCATGGGCTCCTCTACCCGGCAGACCTCACTGCCACACTCGTAATGCCAATGCTAACAAATGTCCCAGTGACTCGGTAATAACAGAGTAATTTCACAGCGTTGCTCAAGCCCAACCCCGAATCTGCTCGCAGTGAGGGACAGTAGCCTCCGACCCTTACCTTGAAACTGATTTCAGTTTTGTGGTTTGGCACCTTGCTTGCCAGCTTCTCGGTGTGTTTCTGAAAGGCAAACGGCTCCCAGACCTCTCTGGAAAAAAGCAGCGTTTAGAAAGCAGAGAGGCAGAGCGCTGGATCGCTTCATGCTGCTCTCCTCGTGCCTTGGCAGAAGGGAACGGCAACAGGTTTGTACTGAGAGCTGACGATGTTTCAAGGCAACACTGCATGCTGCTTGCAGGATAAACGCATTAAGAAAATTAAACATTTTTACAGCTGTCACACCATCAAAGCTTTATTCTCTCCACTCTTTAAGTGTTGGTTTGCATATCCATGCCATCCCAGCTATGTAATAACCTCTCTAAAGCTATTTTTGTTTTACATTCCTTACTATTTGGTAAAGCAAGCTGGAGTTTTCTGAGGACACTCTTTTTTAGAAGAACTAATTCAGCATTATTTTCTTACCCGTTTCCTTTGTTGGAAGCAGAGAAATCAACTAAGGAAAACCCAAAGTTAGCATACCATGCCTCTGAGGGAAACTGCCTTCCCCACCTCGTCATAGCCGGGCTGTTCCTCTAGATGGCTCTGCCTTTGCCCAAATACATCAAATCCCTGAAGCAAAAATCGCAATTTCGAGCGATACGGCGATACCACTGACTGCTCCTCTCCCTCCTGCAATGATCGTGGGTTTTTTGAGCAAACGGATAAACACAGATTTGTTGTAATTGTAGAGAATAACATTTTCGGCTTAGCTCTTCAAACACAGAGGGAAGCTGCTTTTTAAAAATCTACCTGCTTCTTGTCCTTTAGATGCCCTTTCCAGCTGTGATTTCCCCTTAAACTGCTTGTTTTAGACGCTTGTTGTCCGGTCAGTCTTCAAAGCAGCATTTTCCAGTGCGACCCTTCTCCAAAGAGATGAGGAGCTGTTATAAATGATAAAGGCAAGGAAGCTGAGAAGGGAAAAAGCACCTTGCGAAGCATAATGTAAAATTTTCTCCTGTTGTTCTGGCTATCCAAATACACACGGTTAGCTCTTTCCCCAAAAGATGCAAAATCAAATCAGCAGCAGCAACAGTGACAGAAACACAATAACAGAAAAAAACCCCACCCCCCCTCAAAAAAACCCAAAACACCAAAAAACCCAAAACCCCAAACACTTCCCCTTATGATTAAAGGAGGAAACCCAAAATCCTAATTCTTTATCACACTCACTTTTAAGTGATTCTGTCTCCAAACTGTCTGTCCACTTTTTTTAAAACGAAATATAATGGTGAAGATCCTCCAGTTATTACATCCCTGCTTAGATCACACGAGGGATGACAATTTGGGATTGGAGGTAGCCCAGGAAAGCCGCCCCGATTCAGCTTCACTGATTTACATGTGCGTTTATAACTATTTTATCGAAGCCATAAAACGCAAAGACTTTTCCCAAACGCTCCTCTCTCCCCAAAATCCTGATGTCAAATCAAGACACCCGGCGCTTGCAACCCTGGGGAGAGCGCTTCGCATCTGTACCTGGAAAGGGGATTTTTAGGCTTTTTTACCAGCAGAAAACTGAGTAACAATCCCGTTTAAGACCCGGGGATTTACGTCTTCTAAGCGACTGACAAAGACTCTCTAAATTCTCCCGCACCGTTGACCGTATTTTTCTTGTTATATCGTGTGCTTTGCCCCGGACGAGAAGGATTTGCCGGGGCTGGTCCCCGTACAAACCCCGGGGTGTCGGGATCGTTACGAATACCGAGAGCTTTTTCTCCGGAAAAGGACGCGCTTTCCCTCAAGCTCCCGCGAAGCACGAAGGCGAAAATCAACTTTTATTCATTAAATCGCGCCCCGCGACTGCCAGCCCTTTCCTCCCGCAGTACGAGCGAACACGCCAATGTTGGTTGCTTGTTTAATTTCGGGCAATTCTTTATCCAAAGCTAATTAACTGCGATCTCAGCCCCTGTTGTTGTGAGACGGGCGGCAGCATTACACATAAATAACAGAGTTTAAGCGAATTTCATCCTTCGCGTTCCCGTCGGGGCAACCGCAGTGATGCTAATCTCCCCCAGACCTCAATTTCGCGGCCCGTTTCGGGGCCGAAGGGATCAGGGACGATCGCATCCGTGGGAAAGGGGGATCGGATCCCTGAGCGCCGGGGCAGCGCGGAGAGCCCCGGGGAAGGGGCGGCCGGAGCGGGGGGCGGCCGGGCAGCGCCGGGGAAGCGCGGAGAGACCCCCGGGACGGGGCGGGGGGGGGGGGGGGGGACAGCCGAGGGGCGGGGGGGCGGGCAGGCCGGGCGATGCTGCCCCCGCGCTGCCGGGAGCCAAATCCCTGGCGCCTCCCGCAGCTCCCGCCGCCGGTCCCTCCCCCATCGCCGCTTTTGGGGCCCGGCCTTGCCCCCCTCCGCCTCCCTCCCAGGCGCGGAGCCGCGCTACTGGCTGCTCCCTGCGCGCCGCCGCCGCCCGCCCAGCTCCGGCCGCGGGCGGGGAGGCCGGGCGCACGGCAGCGCCTATAAGGGCGTCGCGCCGCAGCCCCCCGGGATTTTTTGGTCTGGGGCCACCGGGGCCGCGGGGGGGGGGGGGGCTGTCCGCGGGAGAGGACGGGAGCGGGGGGGAGCGCCGGCCGCCCTGCATGGCCAGGGATTATGAGCGCCGGTGAGTTGCAGCAGGCGCAGCCCAGAGCCTCGGCGCCGGCGGCCGCCCCCGCGCCCCCGCAGCCCCGCAGCGCCCAGGAAGCCCCCGACATGGCGGTGTACTGCAGCGAGAACTTCAGCGTCTACCCCCAGCCCAGCCTCCACCCGCCCGGCGCCGCCGCCGCCGCCGCCGCCGCTGCCGCTGCCGCCGCAGCCGCCGCCGCCTCCTCGGGGCAGCGGGCGGGCGGGTACGCGCTGGGGGACTACGGGGCGCCCGCCAACGCCGGCTACCTGTGGGGCATGAACAGCCCCGCGCCCTACCTGCAGGGCCCGCCCGGCTCCGCCGCCGCCGCCGCCGCGCCCTTCCTGCCGCCGGCCTCGTACGGCTGCTCGCGGGGCGGACAGCTGGTGGGCTCCCCCTCGGCGCCCGGCTCGCCGTCGGCGGGCGGCGCGGAGCTGAGCTGGCTGAGCCTGGCCAGCCAGGAGGAGCTGCTGAAGCTGGTGCGGCCGCCCTACTCCTACTCGGCGCTGATCGCCATGGCCATCCAGAGCGCCCCCGAGAGGAAGCTCACCCTCAGCCACATCTACCAGTACGTGGCCGAGAACTTCCCCTTCTACAAGCGCAGCAAGGCGGGATGGCAGAACAGCATCCGCCACAACCTCAGCCTCAACGACTGCTTCCGCAAGGTGCCCCGCGACGAGGACGACCCCGGTGAGGCCGCCGCGCCGGGCTGGAGGATGGGCCGGGGAGGGGGGAGCGGCGGGCGCAGATTCCGCGGGGCCGCCGGAACCACCGTGAGGAGAGCGGGCGACAAGCGGTCCCCTTGTCCGGAGGGTCCCTTGTCCCCTCTAGCCGGGAGCTGTGAGGAGTCCGGGCTCCCTTGTCCCCTCGGGGCCGGTGACATGAGGAGACCGGGCTCCCTTGTCTCCTCAAGCCGGGCGCTGTGAGGAGTCCGGGTTCCCTTGTCCCCTCCGGGCCGGCGCTGTGAGGAGACCGGGCTCCCTTGTCCCCTCGGGGCCGGCGCTGAGAGGAGTTCGGGCTCCCTTGTCACCTCGGGGCCGGCGCTGTGAGGAGACGGGGCTTCCTTGTCCCCTCAGGGTCGGTGACACGAGGAGACCGGGCTCACTTGGCTCCTTGGGTCCAGTGCTGTGACCGTCCCCCCTCGCCCCCCTCGGGCCTGGCGCTGGCCCCCGCGGGAGGTTTGGGCGAGGGGCAGCTGGCCCCAGCCCTCACCCCCTCCCCGAGCTGGCCGGGTGGGCTGAGGCTGGGAGTGCCGGTTGTGCAAGGCCCGGCTCCTTCGGCCGTGATTCACGGCTCCCCTCCCTGCCCGCCGCTCGGCGGCCCGGCCCCGGGGCACAGCCGGTGCCCGGGAGTGGGCGGAGGGCGGAGGTGCGCCGGGACGGTGCAGGTCCGGCCCGGCAAGGAGGGGACGTGCCGCTCTGGGGCCTTTGGGGGGACGCTGTGGGGTCACTGCTCCCGTCAGGCCCGGGCATGGGCAAGAGGTGTGTGGGGACAGCTAATGCCACCACAGCCCCCTCACACTAAGTGTGTGCCCCTGCTTGCTGTGAGGCAGCCAGGGCAGGGGGAGCCCTGCTTCGTGTTCCCTTCGGCCAGGTCTGAGGTAGAGGTGCAGATACTCCAGGGAGGTTTATGCTCGGTGGTGGGGAGGTTCTCCTCCTCCATGTGGCCTTAAGGTTCACTTGGGCATTGGAGGAGTGGGTGTGATGATGTCCTGGAGCCAGGTCTTGAATCCTTGTTCTGGACAACAGACAGGAGGAACAGGTGTAGGAGAGGTGTGGGTGCTGTGCAGATCAGACAAGGCATGGATATTGCTTATCTGTCTGCGGTGGGGCTTGCTGTCACAGAATTTGACTTTCTCTCTTGTTTCTCCTGTTTTCCACCAGGGAAGGGAAACTACTGGACCTTAGATCCCAACTGTGAGAAGATGTTTGACAATGGGAACTTCCGTCGCAAACGCAAGCGGCGCTCTGAGCCCAACGCCCCCGCGACTGCATCTGCAGCCTCCTCTCTGGGGGGCCTGAAGGCCGAGGAAGAGCGACCCATCCCAGCCACAGGCAAACCGTGTGGAAACAGCCCACCCCCAGAGCTGGACCCCTCGCCTTCTGCCAGGGACCATCCAAAAAGCTCCTCTCCCTCCGGTATCATTTCATCCACCCCTAGCTGCCTCAGCACCTTCTTCAGCGGCATGAGCTCCCTGAGCAGCGGAGGCAGCCGGCTGACAGGGGGTCTCAGCAGTGACCTGCATCACAGGAACTTCTCTGCTGGACAGCTGAGCAGTGGCACTTTCACCCCTTCCAGCAGCTCTTCTCAGGAGGTGCCTTCGCCAGACCAGCTGCAGCGGGTTGCGGGACCTTCCCCCGCCTACTACAGCTCCTTCCATCCCAGCAGCAGCAGCCAGGGAGCCCAGTACAACCACTACTACAACTTCACGGTTAACAGCCTCATCTACACCCGGGATGGAACAGAGGTGTAGGATGCTGGGGCAGTCGGCCGGCGAGCTCTGCAAAGGGAATGGGAGTTGCAGGTGTATTTGGCAGCACGGAGGACCATATGCTTTTGCAAACAGCATTTCAATGTGGACGCTTCCCAGGAGTTCTTCCAGGAAGACAGACCTTCTCACCTTTCAAAATGAGAACGCCCCTTAAACACCAGCAGAAGGCAGATGCAAAGTCTTTTCCCCATCCTGGAAAATGTTAGGTGGTTTAGATGGCTTGCCGTCTAAATTCTGCAGATGAAAGTGAACTGAATTAATGTTTTCAGAGGTTTCTAATCCTGAATGTAGAATAAGAAGTTTAAAAACTGTAACCATAAAGCGATATCAGCAAGAGCCAAGTGTAGATATCCAGTGATTCTTAGAAGAGAACAGGAGAAAACAAATGAAGAGATTTCTTATGAAGTGCCTTGTACAATGTGTTAAAAAACTCTTCTGCCAGCAATTGCCTCTGTAAGCCCTTGCTTTCTGCCCTGATCCTGCAATATGCAATGCACGGGGGAGATACTCTGGGAAAACACCCACCCAAAACCTCCTCAAAACCCACAGAGGTTCTCTCTGGTCTTCCTGTGTATGGCATATTGTACAGCCAGGGCCGTGTCTTGTAAAACAATCTTTTCCCCTGAGCTTAGTACCAAAGATAACTCTAGCCATGCAGCTTTAGCAAGAGAATAAACACTGGGGTATTTTTATACATATTTGTACGTAATGTAACTCTTCTGTACATATGTTTCTATGTGGTTTTATATTTGTAAATTATGCTCTGGAGCTGTACTTATTTATAATGTGTTTTAAACTTTGTTAAAGTTTATTTTACTTCATTTCCCCTTCTTTTTGGTTGTTTTATTTGTTTTGAATTTTTTGTTGGTTTTGTTTTTCTTCGTTAGTATATTAATGCAACTTTTCAGGCTGAACAGCTGTTGGGAATAAAATGTTAACAATTGTTAGATTTTTGCCTGGTTGTTCCTCAGTATGTTTGAGGTATTGTAAAACTCTGGGAGCCAGGTTTTGCTTTCACGTGGGTTGGGATAAAAGGTGCAAAGATTTACGAACAATTTCATCTGCGCAGTAAGGCAGAAAAAACCTGCTCTGGGCCCAAAGGAGACGCATCTGAGCTGATTTGCAGCCTCTCATAGTCTCGCTGTGCAGGGTGGGCTCTCTGGGCTTTTTTGTTTGTTTTTGTCAACGGTCTGAATTACAACTGTCCTTTTTCAGCCTGATTTAGTAAAAAAAAAAATAAAAGCTGGCGAAAGTAAAAGAAGCGGGGCTGGTTCCAGCGTGGTGCTAGCTGGTAGGAGGTACGAAGTCTGAGCTTGGCTGTTGGCTCGATCCGTTTTGCAAATCGGTTTTTCGAATAGGATTGCACCTGCTTAAAACGGCAGGCTAGATGAGGAGTCGGACCAGTCAGCTAGCGGGCCAGGCGGCCGTCCGCTGTAAACAGGCGCTCCTGAGAATCCTTCCCGATTCATGCTGCTGGGAGAGGAGAATCCATCCTGGAGCAGCCATTATGCAAAACGATCAACTCCCAGTTCTTGCCGTTTGCATAAGCTGTTTGTTGGGCGCTGTGTGCGGGTAGAGCGTAAATATAAATGTCTTCATGAGGAATGTAGCATCAATAATGAAGTTAAGCATGAAATTGCAGCTATTTAACATATATGCATCTGCCCTGATATAAGGCCATCCCTGCAGGCTATTCAGAAAACAAAATTGTTGGCAGTGCGATGCAGCGCCTCTTCACTGGCTACCTGCATAACATGCAGGGTAGTGATGCAAGACAAACCACTGGCCTGATCCAAAATATAATGAAGCCATGACGAAACGTCAGATGACTTCCATGTGCTTGGGATCGGGACCAAGTACTTTCCCCAGCACTGGCCAACTGCCATTTGTGCAATAGCTGAGACCAGTGGGCGGGTGGCAACTCCTGCCTCTTCCCCCTCTCGCTCACCCCTTCCCAGCACAGATACCATCTTCCTGGCTTTAGGGGTAATTCCTCCATGTCTTGATTTTTAATTGCGTCTCGGGTGATGCGGTGGTGGTGATAATGGGAGGGAAAGGGCCGACTGCCACTAGCAAAAAGACAAGGTGGTCAGTCTTGTCCTGCTCGAGTTCAATCACACCAGGTGTGGAATAGCTTTATTTGGATTTTGGACTGCTGAGTTTGGTCTAAAAGCGGTGGAGGGATTCCCAACACCTTCAAAAGATTTAAAGCCAGTCCTTAAGTAAGCCAGGAACTGCTTACTCGTGTATCTAAGTGACCATTGCACCCCTTCTCTGCTCCACCTGCCTGTTGTCAGATCTTAGCAAGCAGTGGGCCAATGCGGGACACTTGCATGTCTCCAGCTCATGTTCTTCCATCCAAATTTGTTTCAGGATTTACCCTCCGCCATTTCCATCAGCTGTATGTTTCTGCAGACGGTACCCATAGAAGTTTGCTCCTGAGGATCCCGAATCAGTGGCAAATTTGTGTTGCTGTGTGGTCTGCCTCCGGCAGTATGTCTTCAGCAAATATCCCATGGCTCAACAGACCTTCTCGTGCCACAGCGGTTGGGTGGTGGCATAGCCAGAACCTGCCAGAGCAGAACCAGGGAAGGATTCACCCACCACAGTGCTCCAGCCCCGCTCCTGAGGGATGGTGGTGCGCTCTAGGGAGGTTTTGGCAGCTCTACCCGTCCCCAGTGCACCTTTCCTGCCATTAGCACCAAATCCCGCTCCCTCCAGGGAAAGTGAGCCCTTAGCTGGAACCAGGGGCTGTGGCCCCTCCTGCGGACACACCACCCCAAAGGTTGGTGTGCTCACGAGAAAGCAACCTGCCCAAGGGACACTTGAGAGTAGATTTCAGCAAATAGACACCTAGTCTGCAGAGAGGAGCCAAGCGAATGAGCTAATGGCAGCCTTTTAGGTTTCCTTTTGTCATTAAAAGAGACTCTTCTTTTAGCAAATCTTGAGAGAGGGAGGGCAAGAGGATTGAGTTTAATGAAAGGCACTTAAAAGCAGCAGGGCTATTGTCATGGGTTTGGGGGATTTACTGTGATTCCCCCATTGAAGAAGGGGGAAGACAAAGGCAATTAGCCTGCTGGTCCCACCCTGAGAGTCCCCACTCCCCTCTAAATGCCAAGGCCATGCCTGGGATGGGCAGTTCTCCATGACAATGAGCCTCTTCCCAGTCTGGGTCAGGTGATAGCCCAGCAGCCCAGGGCATAGCCTGCTCCCAGGAAAGTCAGCGGAGTATTGTCCTTCCCTTGGAGAAAGGCTCAAACTTCAGGCCTCTGTCCTCTCTGCTCGGGCAGCCATAGGAATCACCCTGTAAAATGACGACTTCTGGCTTTGAGGGAGCAGTGATCTCATGGGGGGGTAGTTGGGAGCCCACAAATCCCATCTGCTGGACGCTAAAGCTAAGCATTGCAGGTAGTCTCAAGCTAAGCATTGCAGGTAGTCTCATCTTTGCTTGGTTCCTCCACTCTTTCTAGGTGTCTAGAAAGATGCCACCTCAACTGGGCAAGACTGATGCAGCGCAGCGGTACTCGATGTGAAACCACAGTCGTGCTGATGGCTGCAAGCACAACTGCCTGGTACCTCTGCCCTGTGCTACCTGTACCCTTCGACACTCCCAGCCAGGGACCGTGGCTCTTCCAGCACACACAACTACTAAAAAAGGCAATCCCTGCTTGAAAAGAAGTACAGTCCGAAGGCATTTCAAGAGACGCGTTGGATCAGTAACACAGATGCTTGCTGGCTCCTACGTGTGGCACTTCTCCAGCATGGGGTCGTTTAACTTTGCTCAGTGCCGGCCTTATCGACATGCCAGCAAAGGTTCAGGCAGGCACCCACTGCAGGTCTGCACTTGAGCTACTCCACATTACAAAGGCTTTGCCAGTACAGCTGGATCAGCCCAGTCCCCTAGAGGAGACCCAGCTCCCATCAACAAAGGAAACTCTTGTGCCAGTAAAGTTAAACCCCCCACCCCCAGCAACATCGAGTATATTGTGGGGTGGTGGGAGGGGATTCAAGAGGCAGAACACAGCCATCTGCACTGGGTTTCATCGCCCGCCAACTCTTTTGGAAATAGGGCTTCAATTACTGCCACTGGCCATGGACTGTGGTTTGCATCTCCTCTGAAGGAGGAGGCTTTTGATTTGCCCTGTCACTCACCAAGTCCATGAAAGTTGGCCACAGTACGTTGTGCCTGTACAGAAGGTTTTATTGCCTTTGTTATGCTGATTGAGGGTGATTTTTCCCTGAAAACTTTAGGAATCGTTCAAAAGAAGTAGTAGTGTTCAAGGAAAGCACTCCATGGATATCCTGCCCTTGCCCTCACTGTATTTCTAGCAATGGAAAATCTTCATCGGACTTCTTGAGGTAGGGCCACCAGCCCTGCAGATCTCACCTGACTTTGAATGCAACGTACCTGAATCCTGTCCTGCTCGTGCATGGGAGGTGGTCCTGTCGGTCTCATTCTGATAGCACATAAAATAAGAGGGACAAAACCTCATTTTGTAGCTTGACCCAAGAGAGGCAAGATGAGAATCAGACCTGGGTGATGGTACATAGATGGCTGATGCCTCAGCTAGAAATAGCTGTGCCAGATGGAGACTGCAATTGTTGGGAAATTGTTGTTTCTCCTTAGGCTTCGGAAAAAAAAAAAGACTAGTTTTATTGTCCTGTTAGAAAATCCCTCCAAAACAGATTTTTTTCCTGATTATTTTTTTTCTCTGATTGTTGAAAGAAGAAAACCATGGATTTACCTTTTCTTTTTCCTTCTTTTTGGCAGCAATCTCCATCAAGCTGAACTCCCCCCCCCCCTTTTTCTGTTAAAAAGAAGGTTGATGGAATGTTTTTGACCAAATTACCGAGTGCAATATTCACCTGGGTAAGGTGACGAGAATTTGCCCCTCAAGGAATAACTGAAGTGTAATGTAAAACATCAAAGGTGTTATTTTTTTTTTACCTTATACCTGAGCTATCTCTGAATCATATCAAATAATCTTCTCGTTTCATAACACCATACAATGCAGGCTAAAAGTGTATGTGATCTGCTTTGTGTACTGCTGAATGGATGATTAAACTGTCTAACCTGAGGGATATTCATCCAGGGCCTGCCCCAAACACAGTGAAGTCAGGGGAAAGACTCCCACTGACTTCAGAGGGCTTTGGAGCAGACCCATAATCAGCCAGGCTCTAATATACTTCAGGTGGTGTCTACGAGACTGCCCGGGGACACGTAAAAGGAGCTAAAGATTGCACATTTGTGAATTAAACATTGTAGGCCTGATCCAGGCAATTGGCTGCCGTAGGAGAGCGGAAGCCGTCTCCCCCGTCCACCCAGGCTCCTCAGATCATTTTCTCTTTCCTGCAGTCCATTGTGTCCGGGATTTATTGACAAAGCAAAGCTCTCGCCGTGCAGCTGGTCCACCTTTGCAATAAACAGTGACAAATCAGGTCAGGACCGATGGTTAATCTGCCCTTGGACCCTTCAAGTGGTGCTGATTTTATATCTAATTAAAGTAAATAGCGGAGCTGAGCTGTGCCATTTCCCTCCCAGGCTGGTTCAGAGGGTGGCAGAACCTACACCTCACCCTACCACTTTGGGGCCACCACAAATAGCGATCCTGAAACAGGCAGGGTTAGTGCCTCAACTCCAAGAAAGCGGAGGGAGTCAAAGCTAACACATAGCAGAACCAAGCTTGGACTTCTTTCGGCAAAGTGAATGATACTCAAATGGGGCCAAATTATATTGTGTGTGGGGGGAATGATATTTACACCCATGTAAGTGTTCTTCTAGTCTAGACAATGGACATGTAGTGAAGCTGCCAGGCAACAGATTCAAAGCAGACCAGAAGAGGTGGAGGTGACTTCCTGGTGGTGGAGATGCCCTGGGGATCTCCTTGCTTCAGGAGGATGGAAGCTTGTAGGGAGACAGGACAGGTTCATAGAAAGAAAACCGAGCAGGGGTTAGGAAATGCAAAGACCCCCATCTTTAGGTAGAAAGTTCCTGAACTGCAAAGTGTTGGAGCATGGGAATATATTTTGGGGAAGTAGCACTGAATGGGACAGCCTCCCCTAGGCAACCACCTTTCGGCACTGTGAGACAGGACAGTGAGTTCAACAGTCTGATCCAACAGAGCCATTTTATGTTGCTATATTTATAATAGTGTAGTTGAAAGCAGCATTTCAAGTTTCCATCTTAGTACAGGCTGATGCAGAGCTCTGGCTAATCCTATTGATTTGCATCAGCACTGAAGACACTCAGCTTGCTGCAGCAGTTCTCACTCTGAAAAAAAGCTGTCTAAGTTAGGGCAGACAAGTTGCCCTCTGCAGGTGCCTATTTCTCTCCATCCAATGCAGAGGAAGCCTGGAGAGCTAATTTAGGCCAAGCTTTTAGACCTCCCCCAGGGCAGGAATGCGTGGATATCTGTAGATATGGGGCATCTGTCATGTGTGGTCTTATATATGGTTACAAATAGTACCATGGCCACCAGAGATGGAGGAGTCCAAGGAAGTTTCAAAGCAAGACACAGGCCTAATCCATAGGTGAGCCTCCTTAGTCATGGGAGAGGTACGGGAGAAGAAAACTCCTGCATAGTGTTTCCTTCTCCCATGCAGCAGCATCTCAGCCTTGCTTTGGTTCATTCAGTTCTGGGGAGAGACAGGGAATTTCTTTGAGGTGAGACAAGAAGGTTTGATGAGCTTTTTTACTCTACTTATTATGTTCTTGTTCACGCACTGTCCTAATCAGTGTAGGCACCTTCCAGCAGTGCAACGTGATCAGCATGTCATGTATTCTCTCTTTCCTGCTGCAAGAACTGCTAATGAAGTGTAAAGGTTTTAGTGTCGCAGGGAAATATTGTTTCCTACATGTCCAGGCTGCTCTGCGTTTCTCGTAGAAAAAGCTGTTTGCAAAGGGCAGCCTGGCTGGAGGCGGCAGGAGGTGAGATTTGTGGTGCACTGAGATTTGCAGCTCCACCGCACCCTAAGCTGTCCCCAGCACCTGGGGCAGCAGTTTTGAAATCATGAGCCCAAATCATTATTTGATCAGTAGCGTCAAAACCATCGGATGTCTCAGTGGCAGAAGGCTGGACAACCTTTGCTGGGCAACAGGAGAGCAACACTCATGAGAGCGCTATGGCAAGACGCCTTGGCCTTGCACTGGTGAAGCTTCATTAGGGCCCTTCGTTAGACCAGAGCCCATCTCAAGTTCTGGGAAACGGATTCAGATCCCAGTGAAGACAATGTGAGTTCATGGCTTTCCCACAAGTTAGCAAGTCAAAATAAACCATAGTCTCTTCAGACAGAGCTCTCAGCTCACGGGAAAGGTAGGGACCACTTTGTCCCTGCTTGCATGTAAAGCCATGCGAGCTAATGGAGAGCAGCTGGGTTCGGTAGCCAAGGCAGTGTGTGCCTAAATGTGGATATATGTTGTCAAAAGATAATAAGAGCTGTCATACTTTGGTGGAGAAAAAATTACTGTCTTCTTCCTCTCCAACATTTGCAGCTTATCCTTGGCAGCACGGCAGGGAAGCAGACCTGACAAGAAACCAAGGAGACCCTTCAAAGAATCAGGGAATGCATTTATTAGAATTGAACAAGGGACTGTATTTATTTTCACTGTCCCTGACAGGGAATATGTGAGCAGTGGGAAGACTAGAGCAATGAGCATGTCATGAATGTTAAGGTCATTTATCATAACTCTGAATGCTGTTTCTTTCCAGACAGCAGCTGCTTGTCACAGTGTGAAACCTCATTCCCTACCCTGGAAAGGTGACAATGCAAAGAGACAAGTATGACTGAGGAAGTGTTACTGGCCCCATTTTACTGCCAGGGGTCAAGAAACATCATGGGAAAGTGATTTGCTAAAGGTCACACAGTGCTATAGCAGAGTTAGGTGTCAAATCCATACTTCCCAATGCCTCCATCACAAAACTGTCCCTGCTGAGTCAGCCTGAAACACTCTGGCTGGCTCCAAAATCATCCTTCCTTGGTGCTGTTACAGGAAAGCACAGTGGATCACAACATTTCTTGCCTAAATCTTGCCTATAGCTGCTTTGCACAGGAGCATGGATGCTGCTGGGGGAACATTGGTCCTGCCTAGGGAATCCAGTAGCATTTAATCTTCCTCCCTCCAAACCCCACAAGTCACCTGCGCAGCCAGGGGCTGGTTCTCTCCCAAGGGATTTTCATAGTGTGTAAGACCTGCTCTTAACCACGGGACAAATGGAAATGTGCTAAACCTGCCAGAAATAAATACCAGTAGCTTGTGATCCATTTCCATGCGTTACAAATCTGCTCAGGTTTTATAGTAGCAATGTTTAGTTTGCACCCCATGATCTTAGAAGAAAGGGTTAAAATGTGTTATGAGCCGAATCCTGCCCTGGAGATCTGATAATCTAATTACAGCAGTTCGGGTCCCTTCTCTACTCCCAGTGCAATCATGTTTGCATCCAGGAGTGATACCGATCTGATTCCACCCAGTTTGAGCTCTCTCCAAGCAGCAGCGTAACATGTGCTGCTTGCACTTGTGCACCTCCATGTAGCTGCTGCAATGCACCGGGAGCATCTGCTCTCCCTGTTCCCGGGTGTGGGGGGAGCTTTTTCCCCAGTTTTTGGTGGACGGATGAGCTCCTGACCTCTGGTTTGATGAAATGCTTTGGATGCAGGAATGCTGCTTTCCCCTTGCCGCTGGCAATCCATCTCCACTAGGAGAAAGCGATGCTCAGTGTCTCTACCGGGAGGGTGCTGGAAGCAGCAGGAGGGATGACTTGTGAACTGACCTCAGAAGCGGCCTTTGCCTGGCCAAGCCACCATGACTAGATCCTCAGGTATTAGGAGGCGTTGGTTCAGTAAGTCTAGGAAAACATGTCAATTTGCAGCAGAGGAATTGCCCCAGCTCACTTCACGTCAGACATTTCACTGCGTGACTCACTCCCTAGGCTCCTCTGACTGTACAGAGCGTATTTCTCCTGCTTCTTACAGGACTTGGACACCTCGCTCACTTATAGACACCCACCTGCAGACGTGTACGATTCAGTGTCTTACCTGCAAGCTGCATCCTGCCCTCCCTGCCCACCTACATATCTGGCTCTCAGATCCTCACCAAAACTCCTCAACTCTTTCTAAGAGTGGGATTAGTTTCACCAACTTAAGATGTTTCCAGCACAGCTGTCTGCATCTGAGCTAGTCACCCTTGTCTCCCTTTTGAGCTGAAGTAGAGAAATTGGTGCGATGCACCTGCTTTGGTTTTTTGAGGTCTCCTTCAGGAATGGATGAATTGCTCCCTAGATCTCTACTGCAAATGGAGGGGGGCAGATCTACTTTAGTTGGATCAATTCCCTCCCTGCAGTACTGCAAATATCATGAAAGCCATCAAGGGCATAGAGGGCAGAGACCCAAATTAGTGCCTCCCCCAGGGAAACAGTTATAGTTCAGCAGCCCTGGCCTTCATACCATGCTGCTGCATGCCCAGAGAGCGAGGTGGGAGATGTGGAGGGAGAGAGGGGTTAAGCAAGATAAGACAAATCCGTCAGGAACCATTCATTTGTTCCACTGCCCATGGAAAAGGTCTTTTTTCTTTCGCTCCAACACCTAGAGAAACCACTGTTTCTCTCTAATTGTTGAAGGAATGAGGCCAAGTCCCTCTTCTGATGTAAATCCCCCTGGATGCATCCTGCTATTCACAGTACGGACAACTTCATTTGCTCTGAAAGCAGCACAGGGAGCCACGCTGGGCCCAGGTTGACTGACTGACACCGAGAAATAGAATTCAATAGCTCTGATTGTTAAATGCTGCTCAAGCAGTGAAGAGAAACAGCCCGCATGGGCTCTCCTCACCAGTGAGTCGCTCCAGCTGTGTTTCGCTGGAAGGACGCAGGCGGGTTTATCTTCTGACCGATGCAGGCTTTCCACCAGCGTTGCTGCTTGGAGTCCACCACCACCAGTCCTAGGAGGTAAAGGGAAAATCTCCCTTTGTCCTTTCCAGGGGCCAGTGGGGGCAGAAGGTCCTCTGTGTTCTCCTCCCCTCTCCTCAAGGTTTTCAACGGAGAGGAGGAATAGCCCCCAAACCATCCTTTCACATTGTGTTTCCAACACCTGGCTGGTCTAGAAAAATCAGGGCTGGGCACACCAAATCACATTCAGACTTAAATCCCTTCCAGGTTTATAAAGATTTTCCAAAGCTTAACTACATTTCTAATTGTCCCGCCACCTGTATTGAAATGTACTGTATGTGTTAATCTCAAATTCTTTTCTCTTTTCATAATCTTTTCAAGTTTTCCTGCACTCAGGCAGTAAATCCAATTAGGTCCATGGATGTTAATAGTAAGCCAAATTTACTTTTCAGCTCCAGACATTCTTTCTCTTCTTTTTCTTTTTCTTTTTCTTTTTCTTTTTTTTTCTTTTTCTTTTTCTTTTTCTTTTTCTTTTTCTTTTTCTTTTTCTTTTTCTTTTTCTTTTTCTTTTTCTTTTTCTTTTTCTTTTTCTTTTTCTTTTTCTTTTTCTTTTTCTTTTTCTTTTTCTTTTTCTTTTTCTTATTTTTATGTTTATGTTTATTTTTATTTTTATTTTTTTATTTTTCTTTTTCCTTTTTCTTTTTCCTTTTTCTTTTCGTTTTCTTTTCCTTTTCCTTTTTCCTTTTCCTTTTCTTTTTCTTTTTCTTTTTTTCTTTTTCTTTTTCTTTTTCTTCTTTTTCTTTTTCTTTTTCTTTTTCTTTTTCTTGTTCTTTTTCTTTTTCTTTTTCTTCTTTTTCTTTTTCTTTTTCTTTTTCTTTTTCTTTTTCTTTTTCTTTTTCTTTTTCTTTTTCTTCTTTTTCTTTTTCTTTTTCTTTCTTTTTCTTCTTTTTCTTTTTCTTTTTCTTTTTCTTTTTCTTTTTCTTTTTTCTTTTTCTTTTTCTTTTTCTTTTTCTTTTTCTTTTTCTTTTTCTTTTTCTTTTTCTTTTTCTTTTTCTTTTTCTTTTTCTTTTTCTTTTTCTTTTTCTTTTTCTTTTTCTTTTTCTTTTTCTTTTTCTTTTTCTTTTTCTTCTTTTTCTTTTTCTTTTTCTTTTTCTTTTTCTTTTTCTTTTTCTTTTTCTTTTTCTCTTCATCTTTTTCTTTTTCTTTTTCTCTTCATCTTTTTCTCTTCATCTCTTTCTTTATCTTCTTTTTCTCTTCATCTTCTTTATCTTCTTCTTCTTCTTCTTCTTCTTCCTCTTTCTCCTTTCCTTTCCTTTCCTTTCCTTTCCTTTCCTTTCCTTTCCTTTCCTTTCCTTTCCTTTCCTTTCCTTTCCTTTCCTTTCCTTTCCTTTCCTTTCCTTTCCTTTCCTTTCCTTTCCTTTCCTTTCCTTTCCTTTCCTTTCCTTTCCTTTCCTTTGCCATTCCCTCCTCTTCTTTCTTCTCTAAACCCTTCCAGAAGTCACACCAGTACTAGCACTCTGCTCCTCTGCACGTTCCCCTTTCCTGTGTAGGCTGAAACTGCTGGAGGTAGAGGTGTGGCAGCGATGTTTGATCTTATTTCACATTAAAACTCTTCTACCGAGGGCTGATCCCCCCACGCACACCTTCACCTTGAAGAGCATCCTACTCTATCAGTGCTCTGCGGGAATGAACAGGCAGAGTAAGGTAATACCCATTGTAAGTAGGGCTGGCAGCATCTGTCCTCGAGTAAGCTGCCATCCCCGCAGGCTGTAAAATCTGTAGCCTCCTCCAAAATAAAGGTGAACGTGATGGCACTGCTTTTAGACAGTTCGTGCAGTTCATGCCTCAAAGCATATTCTGGTTCCAGCTGAGGATAAAACCTCACCAGGGCCAGGATTTTGCCTGTGTCTCCCTCCGAGGAATATCTCAGAGCTGCCTGTGTTGCCCCTACTTTATTCCTATGAGGGCAGAAGTAGGCACTTAAGAACATCCTAGTCTGCAGCCTTTTGGCTTCCCAAATACAAATGGATGGGAATTATGCAGTGACTGATTATATAAAATAGAGAGGTACTTGGAGAAGGTGTCTGCGTTAGGGCCTCAGAACGATGAATCAGGTGTGAGGAGCACACACTCCCCGAGCTGGCAGGGAAGCTGCAGGATTGTCTCTGATGCGCTTACTGGGATTTAAACAAGCCCTTCCTTTTTTGTTGCAAACACTGAATAGTTTCCTCCCAAAATGTTTTGAACGTCACTACATCGAAGCAGCACTTCAGACCTGTTTTCTGCTGCCCACCTCATTGCCCTGGGAAACACCTAGTCATTTTAATGCCCTTCGTTTTCAGCTCCGGGAGCTCTCAGGGGCACCCCAGCCCACCCAGGCAAGCTGCCCCGTTGCAGGCATCTCCAGGGAAAGCACAACTCTCTTGCAGTCAGGTCACACACAGGACTTCTGGGCAACGGCCCTGTGATGAGGGAAGAGAGCAGCTCAGAGGAGGGCAGACTGGGAGCATTAAGGAGCAAATCTTGGGATACTCTCTACATGGCATGCCCATGCTGGGGACAGATTTTAAGTTGAGGAGCAGAGAATTAAAAGCCCCTGTCTGTGCAGGCTCACTTTAGAGGCAGTATGCAGAAGGCAGGAAGGGTCATGTCTGTCCCCAAGGCATGGAGAGGTCACCCAGCTCCAGCTAAGCATGGATGTGGGAGCTGGAGCAGCCAGTCCTAGGTCTGGTTCCTGCAGTGCCATCAAGCTTTTCCTTGAGAAGATGTACAGTGGAGGCCTCCTCCATGGTGATTCATGGGTTGCGCACTGGCCAGCAGAGAACCATATCTTGGCTCCTGTGGCCACAGGTACCATCACCACCATTAGTGAACACCCAGAGATCAGTGGTGCTTCTTCAGGCCCTCCTTCCCCAGCAGATTGGACAGGGATACTTAGACATGGAAAAGACATGGACAGCAGTGAAAAAAATTCAGAGAAGGCCAACAAAAAAGCGAAGAGAGTGAGTGAGAAACAGAGAGTAATTGAGTGTGAATGGCAGACAAGCCAGAAACATGACCAATACCTAGAGGTATGAAGAGTCAAAGGACAGGGAGGAAATACAGAGGATTGTGTTAGTGGGTATGAAACTAAATGCAATCAGCAGAAATACAATGGTTGCTCCCCAGCTACTCCATCTCCAGTATTTATGATAATTTTAAAGACAATATTTGCTAGAGACACAAAATGGCCCACTAGGAGAACACTAAAGGTTTCTGAGGAAGAGTGGTTTCTGTACCTGCTCCTAGCTGACCTAATCATGAAGGCACTTGACATCACCTCAATGACAAACAGCCTGCAATGTCTCTCCAGAAGCTTTCTGAGGGTCCATAGCTGTGAAGATGCACTGCCTTCCTTTCACCCACCTCTGCTGCACTCGCACAGAACACAGGAGTCCTTACACCAGCAAATCAGTACGTCTTCTAAAGCCCCGGTAATGTGCTCCATGAGTATCGATCTATTTGTCTCGCTAAGTGCTTTTCTGGCCTGCTCTATCAGGGTTTTTCAGGCTATGGGAAAGGACAATGTTTTCCCCTTCTACATTACAGGGGAAAATTCTTGTGTAAGGAAGAAGGGCTTGCATCAAAATTACTGGCGGGGGGCCATGTATAGTGGTGCATTCAACAGTTGATTGTGAAGGTGGCATTATTCAGAGACTTTTTTCCTCTTGCTGGCTCAAATGGGATGACATTCCCTCTGCCTGCCCAATGCTGGACATCAAAGGGGAAGGCACCTTCCTTCTGAAATACAGTATGGAGCCTGGATGTCATCCCACCTGAAAGCACACAGCCTGATCTTTGGCCAGCTGCAGCAAGAGGCGGGTGCCTTGCCACTCAGCTGGACCTTTCCTGGAGGCTCTCCAGGCAATCCCAAGGCTTCACACTGCCTACGTGCTGCCAGGTGAATACCCTCCTTGAAGTGGATCTAGGAAAGGCAAATTTTTCAGCCTACCTTCAAAGCACTGGTGGTGCCAGGAAGAGCTCGCTCCAACTTGGCCAATGATGTTGTAAGTCCTAGAAATTTGGGCCTGGGCCTGGTGTAGGTGGCTGCCAACCCATCAAGGTTGTACAGATGCAAAATAGCCAGAGGAAGGACTCTGAGCATCCTGAGATTCCCACAAGTAGGATTGGTTAGGAACATAGTCATTGCCTTGCTGGGATCAGTCCAAGGTCCAGCTCCTGTTTATTATCTGCTCCTTCATAAGACGGAGGATTTCAGTCCTCCTCCCTGTCTCCAACCTATTTTAATCTGGGGTATTCTTGTGAACGTAGAAATAGCCAATACCCTTTTTAAATCCCCTAAGCTCTGGGCAGGAGTGACGTCTAATAGAGCCGGGTCTGATAGCCCAGCTGTACCTCTGTGGGAAGACTTTTCCTTTCTTTGGGTTCAAATGTCTTCCCTTCGATTTTGTGATAACACTGCTCTGTCCCTGCATTATAAGAGTTAGTGAGGTACCAACCTACCCGTTTTTAGGCTCCTTTTATGAAAGCCCCTCCATTTAACAGCACAAGAGCATACACCCTATGCCTATGGTTGGCCTGAGGAACCAGAGCTATTTCAAGATGTTTTGTTTTCTCCTACAGCGTGATGCGGTGAGGAAGTGATGCCTAGTGGTCTGCACAGCCTCCTCGCCTAGGAGAATATGAGTGGCTCCACTAGCACTGTCTTTGAGTGAGCCAGTGATGAATTTATGCTGAGCGGCTCCTGGGGGGCACTGCTACACAAGTGCATGACACTTCCAAACTACGCTCATGGTCACTCGTGGTGGTTAGTAGTAGAGGCTCCTAGTTTGGTTCACTTTCTACTAAAATGGCTGGCTTTCTGCAACCACGATAGGAGATGGTTCATTTGAGGAGCCAGTGCTACCTCAAGACCCTATCTGAATTTAACTGAGATTCATCTTGGACATTTCTTTTCGGTGGATTACCTCAAGGGTGACTCTGTCTTATTCATATTAGGTGTGGTCCTAACTGTGGTATATACTGGTTAACTTTGGCCCCAGGGTCATGGCAAGGTGGCAGTGTAGTGCCATCAGCATGCAAAATGTCCTGTGGTTGGATAATGTCTGGCCACTGTCAATTCATACAAGGACATGTGACATAACCTGAACATGCGCCATGATGGCTGGGTACCCGCATATTCCCCTGCTCCCGTGTCCTGCCACTGTAAACACGGATAATCCCCAGCTCATGCTCACTTGGTCCTTCTGAAAGCACCTCATGGGCTTGAATTTAAGCTCTGCTTTATGACCAAGGGAGCAGAATCCTTGCAAAGCCCCAGTAATCATAATACGCGGAGGCAGAATTGATACATGTGGGCTTTTTCTGTCACTCAATTAAATGGTTAGTTTATGCAACATGCCGTCTTTTTGAATCAAAGCTGGGTCACTGTTAGGCTGAGGTAACATTAATTATTTTTCCGCTTGTCGGATCCCATGAAAAGGATGTGAAAATGGCCTGTTTATGAAAGAGTGCGGGCAAAGGCTGTGAGCTGATTATGTCAAACATATTCAAAGCTTCCTCTGCAAAAGGGATTGTGATCAACAAAGCATAGCCCACACCTGCACCCATTTCACAATGAAAGCTGTTAGGGCCACGAAGATATTGGGGGAAAAGAGAGGTTGCATTAACCCTTTTGGGGAAGGGGGACCTCCACTGTAAGATTTACACACACACACACACACACACACACACACACAGAGTTGCTTTTCTCATTCCCTCAAGTGGATCTCAAGAATATTAAACCAGTCTTTTCCATCTAACTTTTTTTCATGCATGGACTTTTCTAAGTCTGGATGAAAACATCAGACTGACGCATTTTCTCCTGCTCTTTGTTGATTTCCAAGGGAAGTTGCAGAGAGGAGCTATCTGTGCTGGAAGAGCAGGAAAGCAGTGCAAGCTCAGACCCCAGTCCCAAAAGAAGATCCATTCAGGGCTATCCCAGCACCCTCAGGGTAAGTGCCTATCACACGGAGCACACTGCTGGAGCCGGGCCACCTCCTTAATAAAAACTGTAGCTGCTTGGAAGGCAGGAAGAAGGAGATGTGCTCTCAGAGAAGGTTGAACTGGATCCTAACTGCAGGGTACCTATCCCATTTTTTTGCAGCCCTGTTGGTCATACGGCAACTGGATAAGATGGTCTGAATTCAGTATGGAGCCTGGTTTGAGCAGGAGGTTGGACTAGAGATATCCTGTGGTCCCTTCCAACCCAGGTGATGCTGTGATATGCAGTTGTGTTCTCATGAATCTTCATCGCTGAGGGCGATCTTGCATCTGCTCCTCTACAAGGGAATATGGGACAGAGCAATGTGCCATCATACTTCTCTACAGCCTTAGTATCTGTTCTTTCTTCTCCGATTTGGGTGGCCACGCTAAGGGAAATGGAGTTACAGCAAGTGTGACCTCCTTTGCCAGCCTGTGGTGAACCCCGCCAGGTCACAGTGCAAGCTCAAAAGGCAAAGCAGGAGCATTCATCCAGCATTTTCCTGCAGCACCCCAGGAATTGTGCCAGGGGAGAGCTGAATGCTCAACTTCTGCACACAGAACCCCAATATCTGCCCAGAAATACTTCTTTTTGGAGAGAAGGTCACAATCCCACCTGTGTGGGAATTTTCAATTCACACTGTTCGCTAATACGGATGAGCTCTCCATGAGCAGACGAGCCCTAGACAAACTCCCTTGAAGTCAACTGAAGTCAACCATTGCACGAGGGAGAGAAGATCCACCACAGGATAAAGATGATGCTAAAACTACAAGTTTCTGTTCATGCTTCCTGTGGTTCAACAGATTTCTCTGGCTCTATCCTCTAAATCCTTTCTGGGTCCTGTGCCAAGTCAGTATTGTTTTATAGTGTGCTGGTTTTGGCTGGGATAGAGTTGGGGTTAAACCACGACAGTCCTTTTTGGTGCCCAACGTGGGGCTCGAAGGGTTTGAGATAACGACAGGTTTGATTGGAATGTGCTAGATCAAATTTATAGCTGTTCTTGCTGTTTAGCTATTAATCAGCAGGCTCCTGTGCTTGCCATGGGGTTTGCTTGCCTCCCTGTATATTAGAGTCTAGTGCTCGTTAGTGGCTGCTTTTTGCTTTCGCTGCTTGCTGTGCTGCTGTGCTGCTGATCATCTGACTCTGCTGTGCCTGGGAACGTTTTGATAACAGCAACGGTGATGCGCCTGGGCTGGCAGATGGCCAGGGCATCGCTGCTGTTTGTGTGCTGCTGTACTGGACAGGCTGGAACTCCAGTGTGAACTCGAGTTGAAGGGACTGTGACCTGTGGATGAGTCCACGCGGGAGCAGGACACCCTGAAGCATCTGGCCATGGATGAGTCCACACCAGAGCAGGTGCATCTCGAAGCGTCTGTGGCCATAGTTATGTCTGTGCAGGTATACCTCTGATGGGATTGTGGCCCAAGGATAAGTCCACACTGGAGAAGGTACACCTCGAAGCATCTGTGGTGGTGGATAAGTCCATGCTGCAGCAGGTACACCTTGAAGCATCAGTGGCATCAGTGACCATGCAAGTGCATGAGGTCATACTGGAGGACCTCAAAGCGTGTGGCCATGGATAAGCCCACGACAGAGCAGGTACACCCCTGGAGAGACTGCAGCCATGGGTAAGGCCATGTTGGAACAGGATTACTTCTGAAGGGACTGTGGCTGTGAGTAAGGCCATGTGGAGCAGGTATATCTCTGAAGGCATTGTGGCCCATGGAGAAGGCCACGCTGGAACAGATGCACCTCAAAGCAACTGTGGCTGTGGATAAGTCTATGCTGCAGCAGGTACACCCCTGGAGAGACTGTGGCTCATAGATAAGGCTCCACTTGGAGCAGGCACACCCCTAAGGGACTGCAGTCTGTGGATAAGTCCAAGTCGGAGCACGGGCAGGGGGGGGAGTTCATTGCAATGTTAAACTCTGTGGTCTGGTCCAAAGGGACCAGGGGTGGAAATTGTAATGGAAATACCTTTAAATTGTTGTAACCCATGATTTGAGTTGCATGTTATAAGAATTACTATAGCAGGAACCACCTGAGCCAATGGAGGAAAAGCCTTACAAGAAGCAGTGCAAGTGCAGCGGTGACCTGACCTGAGCTGGCTTTGGTGCCCAGTAACTCCACACAACACACCACCTCTCCTGTCCTGAGTGACCACCATAACAGATGGAGCCCGAAGTCATGGACTAAATGAACTCAGTGGACATTTTGTGGACATTCATGGACATTTTACAGGCATTTCACAGGGGTGGTCCACAGACTAAGGGAATGATATCTGTGTATTGTATCAAAGGATGGAAAGGGGGGTGGTGGGTAATGAGAATGTATTAGATAGTGTAGGACCTGAGCACGACATAAATGGTATGGAATAAGGGGTGGAGAATGTGCTGGTTTTGGCTGGGATAGAGTTAATTTTCTTCCTAGTAGCTAGCACGGGGCTGTGTTTTGGATTTGTGCTGGAGACAGTGTTCATAATACAGGGATGTTTTCGTTACTGCTGAGCAGTGCTGACACAGAGTCAAGGCCTTTTCTGCTCCTCACCCCACCCCACCAGCGAGCAGGCTGGGGGGGGCACGAGAAGTTGGGAGGGGACACAGCCGGGACAGCTGACCCCAACTGACCCAAGGGATATTCCACACCATATGATGTCATGCTCAGCATATAAAGCTGGGGGAAGAAGAAGGAAGGGGGGGACGTTCGGAGCGATGGCGTTTGTCTTCCCCAGTAACCGTTACGTGTGATGGAGCCCTGCTTTCCTGGAGATGGCTGAACACCTGCCTGCCGATGGGAAGGAGTGAATGAATTCCTTGTTTTGCTTTGCTTGCGTGCGCGGCTTTTGCTTTACCTGTTAAACTGTCTTTATCTCAACCCATGAGTTTTCTCACTTTTACTCTTCCAATTCTCTCCCCCATCCCACTGGGGAGGAGTGAGCAAGCGGCTGGGTGGTGCTTAGTTGCTGGCTGGGGTTAAACCACGACATATGGGAAGACCTGGGACAATCCTTTAATTCAGCAAAACTACTGATTAATGTAAGAAATCTGCCTTAATAAGGATGCTATAGACTAATTGCATTTGTTCTAATTAACACTCCTGAGGGGAGATCTAGAAATGCCCTGCTAAGCATCACATATTATAAAACCAGATTAAGGAAAATCTCCTCCTGACTCTTTTCAAGGTTGAAGTTTTCCCTGATTGATTGCACATCATGATGGCAAAAAAAATGAAATGCTCCTCTTGTAAGTATTAAGACACTTCCAGAATTATTTTCCCACATGTGCTCATTTAAAATAATGTTGGTATAGTTCTACCCTGAGTATGGAGCAAAAGTAATTACACATCATAATAAACCTCTAAAAAATTTTTTAATATCTTCAGGTCAGACTTTAGAGTCTTTAAAGATAAAATGCTATGAAAAGCATTGGCTAAACGCTTTGACTGGGTTGTAGTCTTTGGTTGGGTTGTAATCTAATCTCTGGGCTATGTTAATTGGAAATGAGTAAGAAAGTAGGGCACGTTACAAAGAGGTGTCAGTGACTCCAGGTAAGGCAGCGAGTAGGTCATTTTCCATTATCAAATGTTCTAAAAGATACTTTAACCTTGTTTGGAAATAAACAATCAAACAAAACCTCCAGATACCTAATCTAGCAATCATAATTAGCACAGAGCAAGGAAAAGTGAGTTTGGTAAACATAAACTCAACTAAGAAACTATTCTTGATTAATATGAACAGCAGTCATCAGAATAATTGTTTTCTTTCAAAAATCATTCTTTTTTCTGTTGATAATTTAAATCCCTTCCCTCAGGAGTTTAAAATAGCTTCAATTATTTAAAAGGAACGGAGAGTAAGAACACCTTAGTTTAACAAATGCTACGAGCTCTTTTGATGGCATAATGAAAGCCACATTATAAATGATGGAGAACAGTCAATATTTGATTATAATTATGTATAAATACACTAGACCTCTCAATAGTATTTGTGAGGGTCATTACACAAATCAGACTATGGTTTTCTGCACAGTAGTTGATTCAGTCATGAATACACCTCTTCAGAAAACCAGAATTTCCCGCTTGCAGGAAATTCTCTTATTTCAATTATTTATTTCTAAAACTGGAATTAAAAGCCAAAATACCATCATTTTCCTGGAAATAACACCCTACAAAATGTTCATAAATTGAAAGTGTCAATATGCAGACATATTTTCAATATATTTTTCCAAAATCTCAGTGTTTTAATACTCTAAATAGTAATTCAAGCCAAAATGTTTTATTTTGATTTTTATTTTTTTTCTTAGGAAAAAAATAAAAAATGCTTTTTAAACTGATAATTACTCATGACAATTTTGAGGGGAGAAAACAGCGAGATAGGACCAAACCAGCTTCAAAAGGGACTTAGAAATGGTTGTGGAAAAAAGTAAAAATGAACCCTGTCTGAAGAAAAGTTCCTGTTTTCAGGATCTGTCATTTAAAAGCAAACCCCTCCTCTGGCTGACAGCAGATGCTAATGCCAATGGCTGTGTTGGTCCCTAGCAGCCACTGCAGCTTCTTTCCCTCCAGTCTCTCCTGCAGGTTGGACTTCGCCAGCTCCAGGCACTGTGAGACTGTGCTGGTGGTGCGTAGGCTGGTTTGGACACTATTGCAACATTGCTAGCTAGACTTCTTGAGCAGTCCTCTGCTACACCCAGAGACTCATTTTTTTCTGAAGAATATTTCTGCTGCTGGAGTACCTACTGAGGTGCAGCATACTTAGGGGCCAAATAGGTGAGGCTGATCTGATCAGAGGTAGGTGTCTGCCCAGCTCACTCCTCCATCTGAGCCAGCCCCCGGGCTTCTCTTCTCATCAGGGGAGAGAAATAGGGTTTCTCAGAGCCTGACTCCATCGCTCTTTAATTCAACATCCGCAGCTGACTGATGAAACGTGCCCTACTTTGCTTTGTTGACTATGGAGGTATAAAGGTGGGATGGACAGCTCAGAAGTAGACATCTACAATACAGACATCTGCAATTAGGCAAGATGAGTCCTGACTATCTATCCACAACTGATGTGGCTATTCCTCTTCCTTTTCCTTGGAAAACCACTGAAACACCAGCCAACCAGGCCAGGAGCAGGAAAGCTCCTCAGGCACTGCCCATCACATTTACCCCCTTCGACCTCTGGGACATCAGCACTGTGAGCTGACTTTCCTCAAGCTTTTTCCCTTTCAGCGTGGAACGGAAGTGAGGACTCAAACCCTGTAATAGCAAAGATATAGGAACTCTGGTGTGTATACAACTCCAGCTAAATTCTATAGGGGCCACTAATAGCATATCTTTTAGGATATGCTATTATATCTCTTAGGAAGCAGTCAATGACCTGCTACGCCACCTGGATGCTCACAAGTCTATGGGGCCAGATGGGATCCACCCGAGAGTGCTGAGGGAGCTGGCGGAGGAGCTCGCCAAGCCACTCTCCATCATTTATCAGCAGTCCTGGTTAACGGGGGAGGTCCCGGGCGACTGGAGGCTTGCCAATGTGACGCCCATCTACAAGAAGGGCCGGA
This sequence comes from Aptenodytes patagonicus, assembly GCF_965638725.1. Classification (NCBI taxonomy): domain Eukaryota; kingdom Metazoa; phylum Chordata; class Aves; order Sphenisciformes; family Spheniscidae; genus Aptenodytes; species Aptenodytes patagonicus. Next base: position 6,023,661 of record NC_134952.1, read on the forward strand.
AGGAGGATCCGGGGAACTACAGGCCTGTCAGCCTGACCTCGGTGCCGGGGAAGATGATGGAGCGGTTCATCTTGAGGGCGCTCACAAGGCATGAGTGGGACAACCAGGGGATCAGGCCCAGCCAGCACGGGTTCATGAGAGGCAGGTCCTGCTTGACCAACCTGATCTCCTTCTATGACCAGGTGACCCGCCTAGTGGACGAGGGAAAGGCTGTGGATGTGGTCTACCTGGACTTCAGCAAGGCCTTTGACACCGTCTCCCACAGCATTCTCCTAGAGAAGCTGGCGGCTCATGGCTCAGACAGGTGTACTCTGCGCTGGGTCAAAAACTGGCTGGACGGCCGGGCCCAGAGAGTTGTGGTGAATGGAGTTACATCCAGTTGGCAGCCAGTCACGAGCGGTGTTCCCCAGGGCTCAGTACTGGGGCCGGTCTTGTTCAATATCTTTATCGATGATCTGGATGAGGGGATCGAGTGCCCCCTCAGTCAGTTTGCAGACAACACCAAGTTGGGCGGGAGCGTTGATCTGCTCAAGTGTAGGAAGGCTCTGCAGAGGGACCTGGACAGGCTGGATCGATGGGCCCAGGCCAATTGTATGAGGTTCAACAAGGCCAAGTGCCGGGTCCTGCACTTCGGCCACAACAACCCCATGCAGCGCTACAGGCTTGGGGAAGAGTGGCTGGAAAGCTGCCTGTCGGAAAAGGACCTGGGGGTGCTGGTCAACAGCCGGCTGACCATGAGCCGGCAGTGTGCCCAGGCGGCCAAGGCGGCCAATGGCATCCTGGCCTGTATCAGAAATAGTGTGGCCAGCAGGAGTAGGGAAGTGATCGTGCCCCTGTACTCGGCGCTGCTGAGGCTGCACCTCGAATACTGTGTTCAGTTTTGGGCCCCTCACTACAAGAGGGACGTTGAGGTGCTGGAGCGTGTCCAGAGAAGGGCAACGAGGCTGGTGAAGGGTCTGGAGAACAAGTCTGATGAGGAGCGGCTGAGGGAACTGGGACTGTTTAGTCTGGAGAAGAGGAGGCTGAAGGGAGACCTCATCACTCTCTACAACTCCCTGAGAGGAGGTTGTAGCGAGGTGGGGGTCGGTCTCTTCTCCCAAGTAACAAGCGATAGGACAAGAGGAAATGGCCTCAAGTTGCACCAGGGGAGGTTTAGATTGGATGTAAGGAAAAATTTCTTTACTGAAAGAGTGGTGAAACATTGGAACAGGCTGCCCAGGGAAGTGGTGGAGTCCCCATCCCTGGAGGTATTTAAAAGACGTGTAGATGAGGCGCTAGGGACATGGTTTAGTGGGCATAGTGGTGTTGGGTTGACGGTTGGACTCGATGATCTTAGAGGTCTCTTCCAACCTTAATGATTCTATGGTTCTATGATTCTATGATTCTATCTTTTTATGGGTTTGACATATATACCCTGCATTATTCATCCCCATGTGCATACCACACCCTTGAGGAACACCAGGGCCCCCTCACAGCCTGACCTAGAAAGCCCAGTGACCCTACGCAGGTCATGTCCAGAAACCCTGTCCTCAGTCTAGGGGTGGACAACTCTGTCTCCCGGCACAACTGCGAAGCAGGAATGGAGTCCCATGGTCATCTGCAGATTGCTTGGCAGCCAAGATAGCACCAACATCTCAGAGGGAAGGAGAGGATGGACAGTTATCTGTAACCTCTTCCTCCTGGGCATCCCCCCTGTCCTCCTCACTGATGGTGTTTTTTCATGCTATGGTTTTGGGTTTTTTTGTTGGAGTTGAGTCCCAAACAGTTAGGGAATGGAGTCAAAAGGTAACTACTTGCTTATCTTTGGATTTTAACCTGGAGGTGTAGCTTCTCCACCTTATTTGTATTTCTCCTTTTTCCACGTCTTTCTCCAACATCTCCAGTGGCAGATGTAGTTACTGTTCAAAGGAAATGCCAGCAGGTCATTTAATGACTTTCCCTCTCCTCCAAGTGCTTGACTCTTAATTATACATGGAAAGATACACAAGAGATTATAACAAAAGGGATAGCAGGCAGCCAAAACCAAACTGATTTAAGTGTAGTGTGTGACATATGGCAACATAAGACTAGATCTCTGGCTTATGGGCATTTTGGCAAGACACGAGGTGGATCCTATGGCAACACCTTGTGTTTGCACAGCTCCCATTTCTGCTGCTCTGTCCTGTTTCTTCTTTCGTCTCTCATCTGTAGGCCTTCAGTGAGAGGGCCCCAATCTTCCTTGGCCAGTTGTGACTTAGACATTGCTTAAACACATGCCCACAGCTGAGCATCACACTGCTTCAAGCTGTTCAAGGGATAAAGCATCTCAGAGAACATTTTTGTCCCATTTTCCCAGACTGTAAATGGAGATAGTGATACTTACCTTTTTTACCCACCTCAAAGGGTAGTGTGAGGGACAGATAGTGTTTTAAAGCACCATCTAGTTGTTGGGTATTTTTCTTATCGTCAGGAAAAGGAAGAACATAAGAGCAGCCAGTCTGGCTCAGATCACCCCTCTGCCCGGACCAGTCATCTGTATCCAACAGGGCCAAGAGCAGGAGCCTGGGGAAGGGGTATCAGGATAAGGCAAGACCCTTCACTTGCAGCCTTCACTTGTTTCCCACTAAGCTGAAATAATAATAAAGGACTGATTATTCCCTTAACTGCCATTCCTTTCCTTTCTTCATCCCCATGGATGACTTTCATCATCCCCATCCCCATGACTCATCTCCCTGGAAATGAGTCACCATGTGAGACAGGGAAGGCAGGAGGTGTTTGCTATCAATGGGAAGAGCAGCTCTCAGTCAAAGGCAGTGGGGCAAACCTGCTTCCTACAACTGGGAAGGGAGTGGAAATTTCCATGGGGCTGGTGCTCATGAGTCCCACCAGTCTTGCCTGCAAACCCTCTACCTTTGATTCCAGGGTCTCCACACAATGGACTTTTTATGCATCATTCCGCCTTTGATGACTACTGCCAGGTTATTTTTCTTATCTGACTTAGGAAAGATCTAACAGGATCAGTTAGCTAGCTCCAGGGTAGGTTCTTTGAAAAGCAATAACTTAACAGGGCTTTCTTTTACCTGCTCTTGGGGTTCTCCAAACTTTCTGGTTTATCCAGCTCTCTAAGACACAGCGTTGCCCTCAGCGATGCCCGGACGGGCTTGGTCGAGGTGCTGGCACAGCCTGACCCATGGCTGTAATTCCTCCCTCAGTGGGGGCACACGGTTGCTGATTCTCGCTGCGGAAAGCATCTCCAAACACAGCTTGAAGACAAGGGGAAGCCTCTTTGCAGAGCATGGATGTCCAAGGTGCTTAGAGTTAGCAAGCAGGTAAACACTGAGTTAATTTGCACTAAAAGTGGCTGCCAGAAAGCTCTGGCTGTGCATGCATCTCTCCTTTTGGCCTCCTCACAGCCCTCTGTGATGGTGGAGGCAGAAATTATCTCAGCTCAGCCGGAGCTGGATGCCAATAAACACTTAAATACTCAGCTGGCTTAAGTTGGTCCTGAAGTTGCACGGTTTACTGGGATGGAGAGGAGATCAGCAGCCATCTGAGGGTGATTACGAACCAGGCTCCCACATTGAGAAGGATGGCTGGGACCCTCTGAGGAGAATCAGGGGGACGCAAGCCCGCAAGGTCTCAGCAAACATCAGGCACCTGGGTCTCCTCCATGGGAAACGCAGCCGCATTGGGCACACTGGCCGGCGAGAGGTCTAGCTGGAGAAGCTGTGATGTGAAACCGGTGGTTTGTGGCACTGTCAAAAACAGAGTGGCTCATGAAGGGGTTGCATGCTTGAGCAGACCCGAGCAATTCACAGTCAGAGCTATCAAAACAATGACCCAGCTCCTTTAACACGCTGTCTAAAATCATGTTCAGAAACTTTAACACAAAATCTTAATGCTCCGTTGTATCGTTCGAGACAGGCCAACAATTATGTTTTACATTTACACGTGACCTTCCACACCAGAGACTCCCATTGGGAAGGTCTGGAGTGAGTTTAGGGGACTTTGGGGACTAATGGCATTATGTAAAATGTACGTACAGGCACACAGCAGCTCAATGAAGGAAAATCCTGGTCTCCTTCCAAAGCTGGAAAAGTTTTAATGGGGGAGGATATGATTTCACCTACTATGGACACACAGAGGGGTTTGGATTCACCAACTTTATTGTCTATGCCTAAGCTAGTGCTCTCCCTGTAGCCCCATTGAGTAACAGAGAAGCAGAGGCATCCCGTCCACCCCAGTGAGACCTCACACCTTCCTCGGGCTCCTGCTCTTCTCCTTCACCCTCAGAAGAGACCAAAGAAACTAGTCCACAGCAAAGCCTCGACCTTCAGATGGCTGAAGGTGGGGAAGGCAAATCCTGCTCACGTGTGCCCGTACGCAGGCAGCACCACTGAAATGCACCTTCACGTGTTCATAGAGACTTTTGGCCAGGGTATCCAAGATCTTCACAGGCTTTTTTTTGCTTGCCATCCACTGAGAAGCGGAGAGTCAGATATTAACATCTTGGAAAATACGTCAGTGCCTCAATTCTGTTCAACCACCTAATTCCCCTTGAAATCAATTTCTATTGGGATTTAAGTGCCTAAATGCCTATTCCTGACATGCTCAATGTGATGTAAGAGGCCCATAATAGAGCATAAGAGTTCACAAGGAAATCCTTCCCCTCAGCTCTGACCAGTCTGGTGTGGGGTTGGACAAGATCAGACAAGAGGTGGAAGAGCTGTGAAGTTCAACACAAGTCCAGTCCCTCATGCCCCATGTCCTGGTTTCATTGCTGTGAGGAGACGGGATGAGCGTGTTTAAAGTTTTCCAGTGTTAGCTGGTGTGGCAGAGCTGTCTGGCTCCAGATACCATGGCATAGAGGTCCTTATAGACGGCACTGGTAGATGGAAAATGGAAATTCAGTGAAAGAAGTGGATTTTAGGGCATGGACTGGGAAACCAATAGGGAGTCAGTTGTGTAAGCAGAACTGCTCATTGGAAAACTCCACTTACCCTGAGAACCGCAGATGTAAGTCTCAAGACAGACCCGTAGCTGGTGCAAGTTTTTATAACCACCCCAGGCCATGGAGAGTAGCTGAGGATCCCTGTGGTGCTGGGGGCAAGGGAGCAACCTCTCAAGAAGATACCACGGTGGTGGGTCTTTGTGAAAGGGACAGGCGGCTTTTCATGTCCTCCGGCTGCTTCCAGACCTCAACCCAATCTGGCCCATCTGTCTTCCCGAAGGACTCCTGCTTAGTGATTACTACTCCTTGCTCTTGCAGTGCCCTGCATTGCTCATAGCTCCAAAGGGCTGGAAACCCACTCCCTGCAGTGCCTCTAAGCCTCTGCTCAGCAAATCCCAACGATGGCTTGACTTAACATCGGAGACCTGCCTACAGTCTTGCTGAATGACAGCCAGGGAGCCTTGGACATGCCCAGAGAGGTCACCATGCAAACCAGGTGAAGGTGATGGACAAGACCATTGTTCAGCTGCAAGAAGGTGGAGGGGAGCTCCAGCCCTTCATGGCAAAAAGGGGGTCCAGACAGGAGAGAGGAAAGGAAGGTGTGGGAGGAGAGAGTGGGCTGTGGGAACAGCACAGGGCAAGGCTTGCAGTGATGGGGCTGCCTGTCTCCTGCTCGCTGGGATGCCTGCCATTTGTCCAGATTAGAGCTGGTGATACAGCAAAGCTCTTTCTCTATTTTTTGTTATTCAGACAGATAGAGTGTTTCTTTGGTTGCCATATACAACTCATTTCAGATCTGATGCCAGAGGATATTCGATACAAGATCTAAACAACGCTATGTGTAAATTCATAATGCTGTCTGTGCTGGAACATGTTGCACGACTTTGAATCTTACTGTATGTTAGTGCCATCAGATATACCATAATACAATCAAATGTATCACGCCCAGCTAAAGAAAAGATGTGACACCTTTGCTGTAAAGCTAACAGAAAACTAGCCAAAAGGGAACAAAACACAACTTGGCAAAGCCTCAATCACCTCAGAGGAAACTCAGCGTTCATAGTGTGTAAGTACTCACAGTACCCAACATAGAGGGTGAGGAGAGACTTCTCTGAGCAGAAAGGGAAAGGAAGCTTTGGCAGAAAGGTGCGTTAGATAACATTGCTCCTGATCTTGCCTGAGATTCACACTCTGCTCTGAGGCTGGGAACATCTCTCCGGGATTCACCTGTCTGGATAGACTCCTGCCTCCAGCTCTGCATTGCCTCCCTTCCTGCCCAGGGAGTTGCATTGTAATTCCCACTCTTTAAAACTTTTCCTTAATAGGATATATATGGGGCAGCCTGCAGATAATGTACTCAGAGAGGACTGCTCGCTGTCAGATAGGAGAGTCAGCGTGCCTTCCCTGCATGCATACCTCCAATATGGGTTGTGTGCAGTCGTGACAGCTGGTGCACACATAGCTGAGCTGGATTCCACATCTTTGGTGATGAGTAAATTCTCTGCCATTGCAGACGCTGGAATCCTAAGGTGTTTCAAAATACATGTAGTCATCCGAGTTTCTTCTCACAGAGATTTCTGCCTTCCCTGTGTGTGTTTGGCTGTTGGTGGAGGGGAAAGCTTCTGTAGCTTAAATATGCAAATCTGCTCATGCAGAAATTAGGGTATTCAAAATTCCCTATAGTTTCCATATGACTTCAGTTTCCTTCCCCTCCTTTTCTAAGCATACTTTCATTTGGCTGTCCATCCCAGAATAGGATGTAGCACATCCCCTGCAAAGGCCTTGTGGTGAGTTGATGGAGCAGGGTGCCTTCAAGCAGGTTCTTGATTAGACAGCAAGATGGGGGTCATGTATTAAAAGGTAATTGCTTTTGCATGGTTTCCTGTTCTTTTTAAGTGTGTACAATATGGACTAGATATCCTTAGTATATTTTCCTGTTCATGTTCAGCATCTTCCAAATGATTATTTAGTGCACAGAACATGAAAATATAGAAGAGAGACTCTGAAACATGCCCAGTGAACGTGAGCACACAGCCAGTGTTCCGCAGTAGTTTGGTGATCTTCCTCATACAGGTCCAGCACTCCCTGTCATTCACTTACATGGGGAAGCCCATGGTCATTTTTCATACCTGGCCCTATAAAATTAATTCAATTGGTTATGATTGTGTCACACCTGAATAGCCTGCAACATGCAACATTTTTTTGAGGTGAACTACAGAATCATCTCATCCATCACGATGGAGAATGAGATTTCTGGCATCTGGTTTCACATTTAGATGTTCAAGAGATTTGTCTTGCCATCAGCATGGATTTTTGCATTATGACTGAGCATCAGCCTTGTCACTGTGTTCCTTAGCCTTTGTATGGAAGTTATCTTGTAAAATGACAGCTGTCACTGAAGCTGGTGTAGAAAGGGATGGGTATAGGAAGAAAGGGTGATGTGTGATGAAGAATGTGTGTGTTGCTCTAAGTGATCAGATGGTTTGACATCTTCTCCTGCAAAAGTAGCTCTCCCAACCCCAACAGCTACCTTCCTAACTTGCAGCCATTTCTTTTTATGAGGCAAATGAGAGTTTGACTCTGCTTCTCTGCTGCTTCACCGCTATGGGAACTTTCACACTCAGAGCATTTTTGTGGTCAGAGCACTGGCCTAGTAAGCAGAAAATTAAGTTAAGTCATGGCTTTGGAATAGATACCTACATGCCTGTGAGTCAGGTCCTCATCTAGAAAATGAAGATACTGATACTTTCTTATTCTGGTTGATTGTCTTCTGTGCTTACCCCTGAAGATCTCTTTGGTTGCAGAGTCATTGCGGGGAGGACTCTGACTTTGGTCAGCCCCATGGCCACTGCTGTATCCCTTCCCTCCCTCCGCACCAGCCCTCACAGCCCAGCAGGTAAGTTCCTCTGCAATGTGATGATAATAATTGCTTGTTCCCTAAGACATGGTCCGAAGACCCTGAGCCAGCATTTTGTTATTGGGAGGTGACTACAACAGATGCTTCTGCTGTGAGACAGAGCTTCGACCAGCCCAGAAATAATGCTTTTGTTTCATTTGTCAATTGTTAAAATACATTGGGTTGCTAAAAATGGAAAGATTTGTTCAGTGCTGGGCACAAGGCAGGGACAAGGGGCCAACCATGGTGATGACCAGGTGTCTGGAGTGTGAAAGCCCTTACGCATAGAAGAGGAGGGTTTTTTTCTGTACAAGACAGGATCTCATGTGTGTTCAATGCACACAAGAGACAGTCAATAGCTCACCCTGAGAAACAAATAGCTTCCCTTCCCAAAAACTTCTCTGAGACAGTAAGATGACTCTGTCTATAATTTTAGTAAACCCTATAGATATTATTTCACATGCAACTTGGCATATGTTGAAAGAGTTACTCTGCCTGTCCTGTTCCTCACGATGTTGTTAATGATTCAGTATGAAATGTACATGCAGGGTACAGTGAAAATCAACAGGGAGAGCAAAGTAAAATCCAAATGCAGGTAACAATTTACTGTGGATAATGCTCATTATGCTCACTGTCTAATGACTTGCAGAGACCACACTCTATTCAATAACTGCTTATTTCCCTCTTCAACTGATCCCACTTCAAGTCCCCTGCTGCTTTTTGCAGCTTTTACAAATAACAGAGTAGTAAATCTCAACTCTAAGAGGTGGAATCTGAACAGACTCACCTCTGTGTCTTTCCTGTCTGTTTTATCTGCTGGAGGAAGCTCTAATTACAAGTCTGAGTTCAGGCACAGAGGAATGAGCAGATGCATTTCAGAACTCAGCCCTGGATTTCGGAGGTTGGAAGATCTTCAGGCAAAGTCAGCACTTCCTTCAAAAATAAATAGGCTTGGATACTCTTGGAGGTGAGGTTAGATGGCTCAGATCAAGCGGCAGAGACATGCTAGGAAGGATTCAGTACTGCAGACCATTCTTCAAGCAAAGCAGTTGGCTCCCTGGATCATAAGGACAGCAGCTTGCAGAAAAGACTTTGAGTCTGTGCACAGGGCAGAAGACCGGTATTGGCTCACCAAAGGAGTGACTTTTAGTTCACACTCAGGTTTTCAGAAGCGTCTGCTCTCCCTTCAACACAGAGGATGATGTGTCAAGCAGTAGTCATGTAGACCCACCATTGAGGATCAAATGTGACAGACCACCAGCACATTGGAGGAAAGGGATTCAGAATGAGCTTGCCAAGTCAAAGATTCAGGCTGGAGAAAACAAAATGTTGTTACCTCAGTTGCACAGATATACGATCCCTGGTTGGGTAGTAGTCTTCGTGACAGGACCTGGGGATTAGGCTGTTTGAAGAGTTGAATGGAAGTCAGCGCATTGTGAAAACAGTAAACACCAGCCTGGGATGTGTAAACACCAACCCCTTGAAGCAATCCTTCAGTCCCTTCAGCACCAGTGGGGGTTTGCTGGAATAGGATTTCCATTTCTCAGCATAACCAGCCAAAGAAGATGTGGGCCACTGGAGAGGGGCTAGAAGTTATTAACAAAAAAATGTCTGTATCAATCATAACCTACATGGAAAGACTGGACAGACTGGGATTGCTTAGCCTAAGGAGGAGAAGGCAGAGTGGGAGTAGGCTGATGGCCTTCAAATACGTAAAAGGCTGCTGTGGAGAAGGGAATGGTGTGTTCTCCATGTCCATAGAGCAGCACAAGCCGTAATGGTCTCTGAATTCATTTTAGCCATTAGGAAACCTTTCTAGCAGTAAGGTCAGGAAGCAGTGGGGTAGTTTTGCTGAGCAGGCTGGGATGCCTATATCACTGGACACCTTCAGAAAGTGTATCCAACCTGCAGAACAGCCTTGAGGTGTGGAGATAGACTTTTTGAGGTCCCTTCCAGTCCCATGATGATGCCAAAAACTGAGGCATTGGTTAGACAATTGGATTTCTAATAACTCTGCACTTTTTTTCCTATAATTTTTAAATGGGAGATGGTAGAATTCATGCCCCTGGATTGATAATTTTAATCAGAGGAGAAGCAAAATAACAGCATTAGGATTACCTGTGCACCACAGTTTGTCCAACCAGGACATAAAAGACATAATTTATAAAATCACGATATAAACCCAAATGTTCCTGAATCTGAAGAGGAGCTGAAGCCCTCCATTAAGTCCTTGTCTTATCAGAATGGTGAATAAGAATGAAATCCTGCAGTAAGCCTTCAGCATGTGTGCATACCTAGTTGTCTGCTATGAATGTATGTGTGTTTGTATACTCTTTCATTTTCAGACTTTTTTTTACTAGTGGTAATGGTGTAGTACTGAGTGTAGAGTGGAATCTCTGTTTTCCAACAAATATTTGTTCTCATTCAAAAGTGAATGTTTATTTAGCCATCCTCAGGATGATGCAGGCTCCATTCAGAATAGATATGTAAACACATTTTAGTAGCATGACTCATCACTGAACTTCTAATTGTATACATTTTTAACTGTGTCTGTGTTAAGATTAGACAAAAATTATATGCTATTTCTTCTGATTTTTGAGATACTGGCAAATTTAACAGTCATTTACATATCTACATTCACTACATTTCTGCTTACACAAAGTTAAAACCACATGACCTAGACACGTATGATGTAGCCTATACGGTGAACTGCATATTTTTAAAACCTTCCATAAACAGGGAAAATGGAGATCGATGATTACTAGCTACAAAAATTCGCAGGTCTTTTGAAGTTGTAAACATTAAAATTTCACAGGCTGTTGAGTGACAGTGTGTGAACATTAAAACCACGATAAGGACAGCTTGATGATAAATAACCATTCTTATTAAAAGATCATAGCTTGGTATTGCTGTCCGCAAATTACTCATTTTTCATCTGCTCAGGTGAATTTTAGAAGTCCAAATATTATTATGTCATTAGGAAGATGACATTACTGTACTGCTACTATTTATATTACCACTAATGCTACCTAAGGACATGTGGACCAACCAAGAACAGGTTTTTATAGTCCTTAACAAAGGACATTTACTGAGCGATAGGCGGAATCTGCTCCACGTCAAAAATTGTTATATGTTAGAAGACAGTGGTGGCAGTAACCACTTGTGATCACATCCACTGAGTAGGTAGCACTAAATCGTGTTTTGTGCAGTTAACTTCTAAATGTCCCTGGGGAGGGGGACTCCCCTTGGGAGTCGATTTTGTAACGGAGAAGATTGCTAACCTTTTATCTCTTTGGAGTTTATACTATTTCCATTTCGCTCTTTCTGCGGTTCCCATGGTAAAGTACAAGTGTTTTCTGCTGAAATAATTCAATCCATTAATTGTATTCACTTGTACCCACACAAGAAATTCCTCAACATCCTTCAGATATCAGCTGACAACGTTCCTACCTTCCACTCATAGACTTCATCAGCACCTGGCAAGCTGGACATATTCACCTCTTTCCATCTTTCCCCCCAACACAGCCTTTGCAAGGACTTTACACACACAAGCTGTCCACAGCGCTGGTGTCTGATGTCCCAAAGCCACTGAAGTCTCCCAGTCCCAGGGAGCTGCTCCCTGCAAGTTAAATTGATTTCGGCATGGCTAAAAATCAGCTTTGTGATTTAAGAGCCTAAACATCGATTCTAGACTTTTAAGCTTGAAAATTGTGCCTTGAATGATCCTCTCTTCTCTTTTACAAGGTGTCTGCCAGATGTAACTCTGCCAACATGCCAACACAGCGGAGTTCTTTGCAGAGCGAGGAAGAAGCACCACGATACATTAATGCACTTGGATGTGACTTTTGCGTGACGATGACATACCGTGTGCCTGGGCTGTTCTGTCATCCTGAGAAGCAGAGCCTGGATGCTAGATGTTGGTCCAAGTTCAGGCGCACACAGACCTGCAGAGCCCTGGTCACTACCAGCCCTGCAACCACAACCCTGGGAGCCGCAGAGGTGGCTATCGGAGGTCTGTGCTATACAGGGAAACATAGAGCTCGAAAGGAACGGAGCTCACCAGAAGCCTGAAAGGAAGGACAAGTGTAAGGACTGTCTGAAACCTGCGATTACTATTCTTTTGCTAATGTGCTCCACACTGTTCTCTTTATAAATCACTGAATTATCCTTAGGAACAAAAGGTATTAGGGTCCTGCAAGCTTCTCTCAGTTTGTGGTAGGACTAATTCATTAATGTGGCTCCAGCAGGAATGTGTGCAAAGTTCTTTCTAATTGGACATGACTGGTCAAGAATGACTCGGCCTCCATCCAGATCACACTGTCACTTATGCTGTATAATAAGCTACTACTACTGGCCCATGAATCAATTTTTAAACAATCTCCAGTAATGAACTTGGACGGCCCATTGTTGTTGACAAAGAAATGCACAGTCCTGCTATTGTCAAGGGGCTCAATTATGGGTTCTTGCTGATAAAATAGAGGAGGGGGGATAAGGGGGGGGCGGTCTATGGACAGTAGTGACAGACTGAAAGAAGCGTTTCATCTCTGGGGTCCTTACAGAGACTGACAAGCCAAAAGGTCAGTTTCTTAGAGGTTTAACTCGAAATGTCTGAGGACAAAAAAGGCATCTGGAATCATTAGGAAATGTGAAGTTTGACTTGCACCATTGGAAATCCTTAATATATTATTTTAACTGTAGATCTGACAAACTCTTTGCCCACTGGGTGGGAAAGAGAGGTTAAGGGAAGTAAAAGCTTTATATTTCTCCAGTGGGGGGAATAAAAAGGTTAATTTTAGTAACTCTGGGAAGAGTCTGTGGGGAAACCATCAATGTTTCAGCCCATTTACCATTGTACTGCGCCAGCGGAGTCAACACGGGTAGCGGGAGAGGCTACTGGCTGCTGGACGCTGGGCTCCCAACACTTTCCCCTCAAATAACCTTGCCAGTCACCGAAATGTCATGGCTCTGCCCAGTTCCTCCTGCCTGAACCAGCCTCGTTAGCACAGCGATGCTGCCTCTGTGCTTCACACTTTTTTCAGGGTTACTCGCACGTTACCGGGATTCCCTGAGCCCGCCGGCATAAAGAAAATAAATATATCTGAAGTGGTTCTAGCAAGCTGGATCTGGTATGGAAAAGCATGTGTTTGCAATACTCTTCCCAGTTGACCAATGCCTTACAAAGTGAGCTCTTTGTCATGCCCATGTGGGGCCACAGTTGCCAACTCTTATTTTAAAGCTTTAAAAATACCATGCAAATTCAGGGAATTGGTTCCAGGTTTCTTCCAGCAGTAGAGTACACTGCTGTGAACCCATGGGAGAATGCACACCCAAATTAAAACAAACAGGCAGGGTGTAAATTTGCAAATGAACATGTCCACTGGGCCCATGGGCAAAAACCTTCTCCCTTTCCTGGCGATTTCACCACAGAGCCAGAGGAGAAGGGCAGAGGGCAGCCTGGACCGGGTGACTCCGCTACCTGTTTCCCAGGAGGATAAGTCACTTCTCCATCTGGATAAGACGCCTTGTCTCCATTCCCCAGCCACAAAGCAGGACAACCTCAGTGCATTTGGAAGGCCAGCCTTGAGCAAGAACAGTGGGTGGGATGTAATGAGGAGGGGTCCAGCAGGGAAGTGGGGAATCAAGCGCATGCCGAGACTTTGCCGGAGCAGGAGTGCATCTGGACGCGCATGGCTAAAGCCTGTTTGAAGGTGGAGTCTGAGCCACACCTGCCATTGCGAAGGCTGCTGGGGCTCGTCTAGCGGATCAGCTCATCTCGCAGGATAGTCCTTCCAAATGCCCTTCAGAAGAAAGGGGCGGGAAGGTACTGAGGACACCATGCTCAGCACACTGCAGCGCCAGCTCGAGTCAGGGGTAGATGCTCCAGCAGCACACAGGGACCTGGTAAAGCACGTTGTGCAGGCGGTTCATGAGGCAGCGGAGAAAAAGCCATGTGGAAGCGTGTAGCTTGGCATTGTTCGCTTTCTGTTATTGCCCAGACCTACAGCATGTGGGGGAAAAAGCCTCCTGGGGAATTAGAAGCACTGGGACAAGTCTGGGGAGACCCTCAGCAGAGGAACGTGCTGGGTGGCAGACTGTAAGGTCTTTGCAAACACAAGCTGTGACTGTTGGGATGTGTCCTTAGGACAAGGTCCAGTCTGGTGGCACTCCCTCGCTGAACTCCCAAAGTAGCCAGCATACAGGTGGCTCCCAAGTTTCTCAAGGAAAGAAAGGAAAGCTTCCCCTCCCCATTTTCCCAACTGTCGAGAAACCCTTTTTTTCCCTCCCTAGCAATGTGCCCTCCTGTGAATATACCTGGACCTGTGGTGCTAATGGTTTGTGATTCACTGGGCAGGAATGCATCTCTACGTCCAAGCACTGGGCTCTGTTTTTTCCACTGCTCCCTGGGATGGAGGAACAAGCAAAAGGAAGGTACGTGAGCCCAACCAGAGAAAGAGGGGCTGTGGGATGAAGAGCAGCAGGCATGGTGAGTGAGGGTTGGCTTTCCACCCAGCACGTCGACCCACTGCTCATTTCAGTCATCAGGGAGCTGAAGACAGTCCTTGCACCTACCGGGAGCATTTTGAGACCCCTCATGCCCTGGGCAAATTGTACTGCAGCAACCCTGGACCATGGGACAGAGCCAGATGTGCCAGTGGAGGCGATTCCCGCATCAGCCAAGGTCTCTGTAGGGGCTGAGTGGAGGAGAAGGGTCTAGGGAGCTGGAGCGATTTGGGCACTGGCTGAAAACCCTCTACTTACACAGCCAGAGACCGCAGGGGCCGTATTCGGTGCCTGTCTCAAGTCTGGGCGACCCCGTCTGTTCCCATTAGGAGGCCCAGGCGGTAAATTGGGCCCTGAATATATAATTAGAGCAAAGGGCACCATCCTGAAGCCAAGGTTCACACTGATTTGTTGTGGCTGGGGTGGGAACAGCCCTTTGCAAATCAGTCGCAGGATGTTGCTCCTAGTCAGCTGGAAACTTCGTAGCTCAATTCCATAAAAGCTGGATCTAACGCTTCAGCTCCCCAGCTGGTTTCGGCATCCTGACCAGCACGCAATCCTGTGGCTTGCTTTTCTGCACGACAGTCTGGAAACCTTCCTTGAGAGCCTCTTGTTTGCTGGCTGCCAGGATTTGCCATGCAGATTCTTGCCAAAGGGATAATATAAACAAAGCATAATGTCAAGTTTCCCACACAAGTAAGATGATCTATTAGCACTGCACTTTGTACTAATTATTGCACAGTGGGTGGGGGCTTGTGAAAGGAGATTTATGCATTCAGCTAGCCTCACTTTTATTATTTGTAAGTACTTTTTGGCAAGGAATGAGCGAGATATGTATTTTATTGTTACGCTGTTGCAAACATCCTAATCTTCTGCACTCATTAAAACCTCATAACAAATAGTAAGAATGATATATTGCAGCCACAGAGAGCGTCTCATTCATCCCCAGGTGGGGGGAGGGGGGTGAGATGCAGGGGAGAGGGAGGACAGGGGAAACGGGAATGTGGTTTTTTGGGCCACAGTCATATTTGCAGCACATGGAGGGCCCAGGTACCCAAAGGGTGGAAATAAGGCAGTGGATGGGGAAAGGCTGCTGGGATGCCAGGGTGGATGGGGAGCTCTGTGGTAAGGTCTCGGTGTGGAAGGAGGAGGATGCTGCCCCAGAGCATGAGTCAGTGCTCCCAGAAAGTGAGAGCCCATCTACACCCTTCCTGGCATGAAGCAGTTAAACTGTGCATCTGCTCTGGGGGGGCATGTTCACATTGATACCCGGCTTGCAAGGCTTGTGCCTGTGTGTCAGGACCTGGCATGAGGAAGAGCCCAGGGCACACCGGGAAGGTGTCTCAGAGTATTTCTGCACTGCCTGGACAAGCAGAAAAGACCCCAGAAGTTGCCCGACAGGTCAGCTTTTCTTTGGGTAATACACCACTGGGTGACGAAGGCTGGATGTCTCACTGATGCAGCTGGGTCAGGGTGGACCGATTGTCATGATCATCACTTTGATAATCCCTGGTCATGGCAGCTTCCCCAGTGCAGCGCTTGGCTGGTGACCCAGAAAGGAATGGAGCGAGCCCAGAGCCTGGTCCAGGAGAGATGCAGATCACCACCACAGTAGGGATGGTTCTGCTGCGGCAGCTCCCTTTGCAATGCTCTGCCTTCGCTGTCCATGCCGACAGCCTCCAAACTGCCTTAGTAATGCACAGGGCTGGGGTGGACATGCCCCAAATATCTGCCTTGCGTGAACAGCTCAGGACAAGAGCAGGAGCAGCAGTGCCACCAGCCTCACCGGGGAGATGATACTCACTCAAAGCCTTGTTTTCCAAATCAAAGTTCAGGACACCCTGCTCACTGCTTTCCTCCTGATGACAGCAAGGCAAATTCAAAGTGCAGCCTTTGGGTGTTGTACCCATTGGGTTGATGCTGAGTAAAAGCCAAAACATGCCAACTTTGGCTGTCTGTTGTTTTGGGGGAACAAAGTTCAGTGGAAAGCTTTGTCACAGGTTGAAGGGCTCTGATGGTACTTCCGGGGCACCACAACAGTTGTAGGGCATTTTTTTACTGGGAATTCCCAGGTAAAGTTCAGAAAAGGCAACCTGGACTCGTGCATACACTCTTGAGACATTGGAAAAGAGTGCAGGAGGAGTTGGATGGAGAGGTGGCAGTAGCCCCAGTGAGACACGGACCCACATGCTCACACCCTGGCCTGCATGCCACAGCTCTTGGAGCTGTCCCCATCCCTGGCTCATACTTACTTGAGATGGCATGAGAGCTGGGGTGCTCTTCTTCATAGCTGGTGGGGTTTCTCGGTGTTTTCCATCTAATCAGACCCCTTCTTGCTCCACCATTGAGTCATCTGGAGGGGTTGGGGTAAGAGAAGGACTTTCATCCTCTTCATCTGTTGTTCCTCCCACCCTGAACATAGTATTTCAAATATTATAGGCAGGGCTTGTCCTGAGCCCCAGGCTGCTGCCAGCCCAGGACCTTTCCCCTGGTCACCCCCCATTCAGGTGTCCTTTTCTCTCTTCACCTGCTTCTTCCAAAATATCACTTTTGTTCTCTCTCTTTCTAGCCTCCCAATAAGTTACATCACTGAACTGACCTCTGGATGCAAAGGAGGAGAGTGTGACCGAGAGGCTACTTCTGACTGTGAGCACCAGCCTGGGGCAGGGTCAGCGTGGAGCACAGCTGGGCAGAAAGTCTCAGACACCCTGTTTCCAGCACAGCTTTGGAGTGGCCACGTGTCAGGCAGCCAACTCGACCCTTCATTAGGTACCTCCAGGAGGGCACTGAAAAATGGTACTGACTTTTCATCCCTCCAAGCTCAAAAGTCTTGGCATCATCTTTCTTCTTCAGTTTCAGGCAAATAACATTTTGGGACTGGTTAAAAATTACAACCCAAAAATTTTGAAGTATTTGGGGAATACCTCCTGCGTTGTCTTCTTCCCCAAGTCTTTATGAGTTTTCCAGCTGGTGTTGGATTAGCCCTGGGATGTTGCTAAGGAAAAAAAAAAAAAGGACAGGTAAGATGGAAAGGGAGAGAACGGGTTGAATTTGGGAAATGATAGATATTGGCTGGACTTTCAGCCCATGGCAAATGGGCAAATGTAGAAGGAAGGAACATTTCACAGAGATCCTTTTTGGGTGTTTTTTGAGATGCCAATTCTAATTCTAAATGTTTCATCCCCCCTCCCTCTGGCTGAGCCCTGTTACTGCAATGGCACTATGCTCCCAGGGGACCAAGGAGGGCATGTTCCCATGTGGGAACAGAATAATCACGTGCCCTTGGCTTGTGCCTTCACCCAGATATAGGAGGTGGAAAGGTATACTCTGCTCCACCGTCTGGGAGCATGGGCCCATCATTCATTACTCTGAAGTCACGACACAGCTAATATAAATGCTGGTTTAGGTCAGGTCCTCCACCTGTGTTGGACGCTCAGCTGGAAGAGCAGCACCAGGTGGAGAGGTTGGTTCCCAGTCCTGCTGTCAGCATGTCCATCATGGAACGTTGAGGAGATGGTTTCTGGAGAAAGCCTGGCTCCTCTTTGGGGGAGGAAGCAGAGGTGTAAGGGGAGAAACGTGGCGTCTGAGACGGGAAAAATGAGGATTAGGAAGGTTGCCGGCATGAGGTAACTTGTCTCTCAGGCTTAAGAAAGTGTCAAGTTGCCAAAACAGAGATCACAAAAATACACCCAGCAAGGAAGGGTTTGATACTGTCTTGGGAACCACTGGTGTGAACTCAGAATTGCTCCATTAAGGACCCAAACTGCAGGCCCATGCTACTGAAGGAGGGATTGTCAAGGCTGCTACTGCTGTCGGTGGCAGTGGACCATCAGCGAGTCTGCTTCACCGCAGTGTGAAACCCCAGCTGAACAGCGTCACTTCGCTCCTTCCCATCACCAACAGCCCCTCCTGCCCCATGCCCGTCCGGCTATTTGCCCATCCTCATTTGATTTTTTTATCCTTTCAGACCTTACCCTGGTCATAAACTTTAGCCAGAACCGAGAAACTCCCTCCTTCAGCCGGTGTCTGTCATAGTCTGGTATTATTTTTATCCCCACCTTCCTCACCAGTCGTCTCCATCGCAATGCAGACTGCCATCTCATCCCTTCTCCCATCTCCCCCCGTGCTCCCTCTGCACAGGCTCACCCTGAACAAACCTCTTTTGTCGGGCCACCCCACACAACAAGAAAATTAGCATCATTCGGGCATGTTGAGGCCACCACAGCAGCTACAGGCCGTGATTATGGTGCATGTGGTTAGCACAGCCTGCAACATCAAACAGCGTGTTTACAACAGATGTAATCCGTAATGATATAACAGGTGTATAACAGTCAATACCAGCGTTGTAGCGATCAAGTAACTTTGTGGCACGTTCACATTGATCCGGTATTAATCCAACTCCCTCGGGGTTTTGGTCTATGATTTATATGACTCACTGGGAGGTTTCGGCACCTATTTGGCACAGCACCAAACTCCAGGCAGGGATCAGTATATAATTTACCTTTGCAGCAAGAGCTTTTGAAATCCACGCTCTTAGCAAGCCAGGTTTGTCAATGGCACTTTGAAAAGAAGGGCTTGTCGGAGCACGCAGAGACATGTTTCTTTCAAAGGGTGATTCATGCGCTGCAGCTTCAGCGACTGTCTTGGTTTTACATGCTCGAATGCTGATGAATTAAAGCAGCAACAGGAGCGTAGCCCGTGTCAGCTCTCGCAGGCTCCTGCCCGCGCTACAAATTTCCTCCGCATCTCTTTATACGTTAGCGCAAATCGCTTACCTTAGCGAGAAGGCATACGGGAGAGGATGGGATAAAAGCATATCGAGGGAAGGAGGATGGGGAGCTTCTGAACAGGAATCAAAGTGAACTCCCAAGGTGGCACATCCAAAACTGATGGGGGAAATACTTTTCCACCCAGGCCCTGGTTAAATTGTTTAATTGTTAAATTTAAGAGCAAAAAATGGGTGAGATTCAAGAAGGCGATGACCGTTCAGAAGGATAACAAGAACATCTGCAGCTAAGACATGGGATGCTCGCCCAGGGCAGGTGTCAGAGCCTGGCTTATGTCTCTGCTCCTGCCTAACAGGAGTCAGCCCGCCTTTGACTAGTCAAGGGTCCTCATTTAGAAACTCATCATACACCTAATTTTAGTTTGCACCTCTACAGGCAATTTGCAGGCAAAACATCGGCAATCAAACATACGTGGCAAATTAGGAGCTGCCTTTTAATAACGAGGGTGAAATACGTTGCTGAAGGAGCATGGAAAGGAAGCTGGTGTTGTGCATGCTGCAGTCCAACAAATGAGCTTCGCTTGCAGTGGTGGCAAGCTGGTAACTTTCATGAGTATTAAATGCAATTAAAGAAACAAACACTCTCCATCATTCCCCAGAGTGAGAGATATTATCAGTTGTGGCTTTGTATTTTTACATAATCACAGTTTAAAGGAACATTTTTCCATATGTGGAAATTCCCTGTTTTCTCCTCCAAACGCTAGCAAAATCCTTGCCGCTGGCTGGCTCCGCTCACTTCACGGCTCCCTGTTATGGCACTCCTGCTTGCCCCAAGGCCCCAGGGAGAAGAGATGGGCCCAAAACAAACACCAGAGGTGAACGTGCTGGAGATCCAGTTCTACACCCAAACAGCACACGTTCCCTCTGCTCGGGGTGTTTTTTGAAAATTCCCCTATCCCAGTGTTGAAAAGGCTTTTGTGATCTCAGAGCCCTCCTCTTTCAGGCTTCCCACCCTTGCGACGTGATCAAGAGGCACGTCCCACCCATTGCTGCGTGCCCCTCACCCCGAAACTGGGCTTCCTCCAGGGGTAAGTAGTACGAAGGGCACAGCAACCCTGGGGAGCTCCACGGGGTTTAGCCCAACTGACTCAAACCCTCCTGTACCACTGGGTGGACACCTTGGGACCTGGCTAATGAGAACGGCTTCCTTCTCTGATGCAATTAAGGCCATTGAGCACAGCCTTGCTCCAAGACGAAACGGGTCACACACGGGGCTTTGACTCGGAACTCAGCTGCTCTGCGGCAGCTTCATGCTCTTCACTCTTCAACCCAATGGCCAAATTATTTGCCCCCTTGATGGGGAGAGGGGCTGGGTACAGCAAGCTTGGAGGGAGGCTTGTGCCAAGGGCGCGCTGCTCAGTACACCCGTAGCTTGCACGAACATGTTTGTACTCCCAAGCTGTCTCGCACACCCATCCAGAAGTGTCCACACGCCCATCTAGAAGTGCCCACATGCGGTTGTCCATGCGTCTGTCTACACCCCGTTTCAGTCCAGCCGCAGTCGCTTTTCCCCATAGACAAAGCAGATGCATTTCTCTTGCATCTTCAAACCATTGGCCCAAGCACCCTTTGCACCGAGCGGTGATTTCTGGCTTGCTCACACGGCCTTTGCTCGACTTGTTTGTTTGTTTGCCGTGCACGCTCTTTGTGTGCAGCTTGCCTGCTGAGCTTTTCTCTGTCTGCATTCAGTACGTGGGCTGGCCTGCTCTGCTCTTGGATATCATCTCACTTGGTTGCAAGCCTGCAGAAGCTGCCCAACTCTCCTGGCCTCCACCACTCAGCCCATGAGCAAGCTCCCAGCACAACCAGAACTACTGCGGGGGCTAAGGTGAGAGTCTTGGAGCATCCTGAGCTCTCCCACCGCCTCAACTCAGTTCCCAGAGAGCTCTACAAGCTGTAAACCTGATCACCAAACCTTGAAATAATAAAGGTCTATTTTTCTGGTGGGAGCAGGAGAAGGTCTAATGGCATCAGTACACAGTGAGTGGAGGCACTTCATTATGCTGACCTACTTATGTTGCCTAAGGAGACCTAAATCCACATGGAAATCATCCAGGAAAGTCTATTGATACTGAGTCCATCTCAGGAGACACTTAACTCGGGACTGGATTTTGAAACCTGTATCCATTGGGTGACCCAGACAGATCACCTCAGGATATGGGACACCAACCGTGTGTCCAGGATGACTTAATAAAAGAGGGAAAGAGTGAGGAACAGTCCTACCATCTCTCTGCCAAGCCACACTGTGCTATACATGAAGCTCCTCAGGAAGGGACTAAGCTCCGTGGCATACTGACCCGTACTGTGCTTTCACACTCTCCTGCATGCACATTCCCAATTCGGTGTGAGGCAGACAAGAAGATACCAAGGATTTGAAGTTTTTCTCATACCGAGGCAGTTATTGCTGTTATTTTCCATCTGGCAAGACTTTGAGGACCTATGGCTGTTTCCAAATATGTTTTCTGGGAATGTTACCATATTAGAAAACATTTAGATATAAAACGTCACTGCTTATGGGAAAATCTTGTTAATGTGGAGCCACCGGCAGAAGCTCTCGTTAAAAAATCCTTTCTGCTTGATAAGGGCTTTCCTTATCTAAACAGTGGTTTGGTGTCCTCTCTCTGGTAGGCTGGTGTTGTGTCACGGAGTCTGGGAAGGCTCTTCCTCACAGGCAGAAGAGGAAAGTCTAGATGAGCCACCTTTTGTGCCATTGTTTAGGTGGCTGGAGCCTGTAGCGTTCGTGTTTGTTATCACTGCCAGGCGAACCGCCTGGACCTCGCCACTCGATGCGGTGCTGCAGGCGGTGAGAACCGGTCACCTTCACAAAAATAAGGACAGACACACATCACAGGCAGATTGCATGTTCGATTTGCAATTGGTGTTGTCTATCGCATTGCAGAGTCAAGGAAGGACAGGTCTACTGGGGAGACCAGCCCTTCCTACAGCCTGAATCCCTCCAGGGACACGTGCAGGCAGAAGCTCTGTCTAACCCAAGGCTCTGCTCTGGTCCTGGACCCGCTGGCCATGCACCTACCCATGTCCTGGAAGCAGAATCACCCCCTCCATGGGCAACCTGACAACCAAACTCGGGAACACCTCTTCCCCTGTATCCTTCCTGTTTCCCTCCTCTTCTTCCTCCGCCAAAATCAAACCATCCTGGATACTGATCATCTCTGATGCTCATGCTCATTCAGCCACACAGGGCTACAGATAGCTGCCATTATTTGATTTTATTTCTAATCTGTTGTCATTTTTTTACCAAATCCCTTTAAGCCCCTTTTAAGTAGCTCAGGGACCATCAAGGGCTATTTCCCAGCTTTGCTTCTCCTTGTGCTCAATCTCTTTCAAGCACCTTTAAATCCTTGCCCATTTTTACCCTTTCTGTTCCTGTCAGGTAACCAGCATATTGCCTACAGCAAAGCCTCAGCTCCTCTCAACTCCGATGGGCACCTCTGCAGACCAAGGACCTCCCTGGTGGCTACTACATGAAATTGATGCTCCACCACCTTTAGCTGCAGGAGCTCTAGCAAGGATGATAATTTTCTTGAGCAGCTCCCAGCTTTCCATGTGGAGCGGAGATTTCAGAACTTGCAGGCTGTGAGGTGAGGTGGTTCCCTCCTAGGGGAGCCCAGGAGATGCCGCAAGCCCAGGGAGAGCTGCTGGACCCGTGTGTCCAAGGTTCCCCAAACCCACGTCAGGTCATGCAGGATCCTAAGAGCCCATCCCAGGATGTCTGGCTCTCAGGCTCAATCCTGGAGCTGGTGGCCTCATAGCTTCCCAGGAAAGTAACTTTGTGGGGTGGGAGAGGGGGGTCCCAGGCTTTTTTGGCTCTTGGCTTGCAACAGGGAGGCTGAAAGCCTAGAGGTAGGTTTACCTCTCCACCCTCAACCTACATGCCTAGGCCTCTGCTTCTGGTCCATGAAAGCTTGCTGAAGCTCAGATCTTCCTCGCAGAGGGAATACCTGAGGATGAGCAATTTGGCATGTTTCTACAGTGCTTCACTTGCAGTGTCCTGTGACTGCGACCATTGTGATCCTGAGCTGGAGGCTGGAGGAACCACATTAACCTGGATCCCCTACGTGCACCTATATAGTGTCCACCCTGGCAGGGACCTCCAGGAGCTGAGTCCAAGACCCTCACCCAACCCACCCCATATGAACCATTGCTGTTTGGGAACCTCGGTGCATGGGCACGGCAGCTCCCACTGAACCCAGCTTGCCCACAGCTTGGGAATATCTGCAACCCACACCCCAGTCTTGATCACTGCTGTATTTTCTAAGCCTTTCTCGCTCCTCCTCCTCCTCTTCCTCGGTCTTGCTGAGCTGCAAGGTGAGTCCCCAGCGATAGCTGAAGGATTCACTGCAGAGCATTGCTTGCATTTTTGATTATGCAGCTCAGAGTCCTCAAAAGAGCCCTGCAGCCACTTAGCTCATGATGACGACTGATACCAAACACTGTTTCCTCTTATTGCAAGCAAGTAAAAATAAACAACATCCTACTGTACCTGCCTCTATCCAGGAAAGCACAGGAACCAGTATTTATAGATAAACAGAGATACATTGCCTGCTGGGGTCTGCTGCAATGAATTTAGACCTAAGATTGAAAATCCAATTGTGTTTATAAATCAGCTGTGACATGCCAGTGTCATGTCATCAGTGGAAGGCAAAGGGCATGTTTACTACAAGCAAAGGCACACGCTACAGTCATATGCATAAGCAAGTCTCTGCGCAGACAGGTTATTTTTTGCATAGTGGTTTTTTGATTTTTACATGACTTAAGCATAATGCTCTAGGAGCCTTCTTTTTTCTTTGTGCAATTGTTTTTTATAGCAATGTTGTTTTTTCCCCTTTTGTGATTGACTGGAGGTTTTGGTTTTTTTAATGTTCTGAAGAATGTTTGTGCTTTTTTTGGCATCTTATTACATACCTCAAAAAACCTGACTAAAGGCCTGGCTGCTTCTAAAGCTCCTGCCAAACGGAATTCATGCTCCTCTAAATTTGCCGTTTGCATTTCTCGTTCCAACTGATATTTTTAATAATAAATATGGTTACTAAGAATAGCTCTTTACCACCTCTGTCAGCTCTGGTCTTTTATTTGGACTCAGATCTCGTCCTTGGGTTAACTGTTTGTCTTGAACAAAAATCAGCGCCGTATAAAGACTCTGTGGGGACCCTTCTAGCAAGTTGTCTGGCATCCTTAGGATGTGCAGCAAGGGGCCAGCCCTGGTGCTGACATGCTGCAGCCTCCTATCCGCCTGGCATCTCGGAGGTGCCGTGACTTACACGGCTAAGCCCAGGCTTTCCCAATCCCCAATCCCTCTCCATGAATCGCTTTGTTTTTCCTGATGCTGCCTGTCGCCAGCTCCGCAGCCAGGTTTCCACATCCGTCTCCTTCCATCATGCTAGCCAGGTTTTTTTAGCTGCTTTTTTCTTTTTTCTTTTTTTTTTTATCCTCTAGACCAGGCCCTCTTATTAGATATGCCCTTTTCACTGACCCTGAATTATTGCTACCCATGGTCTTAGAAGAACAGTGTTGTTTGTTAGTCTAAGAGCACATGTGACAACCCTCTTCCTGGCCAACACCAGAGGTTGCACCAGAGATTTCCAGGCCAAAAACCAGGCATTGAAGCAAAAGCTACGGGCTCTGAATGTGATCCGTGGGGTCAGAGGAGGACAAGGGAATCATCGTCTATTTGGGGACCTGCCGGAAGACACTAATCAGAAAGACATGCAAAATTTAGTCCAGAGCACGCAAGAGTTTTCCCCGGGCTGAACCTAACCTCTGTCAGTGGCAAACATCCCATTCCCACTGCAACGGGGCTGCCGGCAGGAGCCGGTATTTTAATGCCTGGGAGTTTTACTACATCTCATCTGGAGCAAGCGGTGCCTGACCGAGCCTGGCTGGTGGCGGTGGGGATCGGGACATTAATGGGGAAGGGCATCCCGGTCCATAGGGGTCTGGGCTGGAGGAAGGTTCTCAGCTCCACGGCTCTTTAGGGTTTGCAACAATTTGCAGATCAGTGTTGGCACTTCCAAGGCTGGGCTGGCAGCGAGACCTTTAACCAAGACAGACAGATTCCCTGCTGCAGCACTGTTCAGCGGGTTTAAATGGAATAATGACGTCTCTCCAGCTTGAGTGATATTGGGTCAATCTTTTTCTGTTTCACTGTGTTTGCCCCCGCCGTCCCCATCCTCCCCCCGCTGCAGGTCACTGCTGCAGCCTGGGTCATCGGGAGGGCTGTGCGCTGCTGCTCTTCTACCTTTGTGCTTTGGGAGGCGGCGGGGATCATTTTTATAACTCTTTGTACCAACGCAAGCAGAGCTAATGGTAAAAGGCAATCAAATCTTCTGCTTCAAGGCATAAGCTGGTTGCCTGCAGGGTCAGGAAGGAATTTTGCCCTCCCTCCTCTCCTGGGCTCCAAGGCTGCTCAGCATCAGCACAGTTTGAGCCTCATCCCAAAAAATTCTCTGGTTCTTATAACTTCCTTTTTTTCGCCGTGTTGCATAGCTGTGAAAAATTACAGAGGGAATGATAGGTGCTTATGGAGTCCCTGAGGAAGGTCCCCGAGGAAGGTCCCCATTAGCACCCGCAGAGAGCAGGGCTGGGAGAGCTGCTCATGGCTCTGCTGGACCTCAGGGCAAATCCCTGCGCTGGCATCGGGCTGCCTTTTCTGTCAGGGTTTTCGATTGCCTCTCTCTGATCTCCTGCTCTCCCTCTGTGGCACAGTGGGAGTTTTCTGCCTTTAGGTCCTTCCTTTTCAACTCCAAATGCCTTTGGGTGCTGGATTCACCCGGACTAAATCTCTACGTGTGCCTGAAGGGTGGAAGCCCTGGGGTGGGAGATGCCCCCACCACCACCCCAGTGCCCCAACCTGAGTCCCTTCCCCGGGGAGAAGCTCGCCTTAGCTTGGTCAAGGCGTACCAGCAAGACACACGGCAAAAATACAAGCAGGCACAAGCAGAGAAGCAACCGTTGGGAAGGCAGGAGTTCAGAGGTAAGCCAGCTGTCCTCGGGTAACAAACTCTGGGCCACCCACATCAGAGCACCAACCTCAGCTCCCTCCCAGCAGAAATGACCAGGGGCAAGTCTCAAAGGCAGAACCAACGCGCAAGACGCACACCGATCAGCACGGTCTCATGGGGGAAGATCAGGCATCAAAGGCATCGTGGCCTCTTCTCCCGAATCCAGCTGTGCTGCAGCCCCAGGACACTGTGCCGGGGAGGATGGAGGTGCAAGGCGGCTTTGCCTGGGCTCCATCCCAGCTCTCAGCACCCCTCTTCTCCAGCCGGACCCACAGAGGGGTGAACCCACTGCGGCTGCCTCCCACGAGAAAGAAAACAGGCACACACGAAAAAAAGGGCTGGAAATATTTTTTTTTCTGTTGCATTCTGAAACCAATAATTAAATTTAAAAAATAACCCAACAACAATTAAAGCAAATTAAGTATGAAGTCTAAGCTACCGGCAGAAGTTTGATGTGAAAAAAGCAAAGCAAGCACTTCTGGTTGGGAGCCCTGATAGTTTGTCTCATATGGATGGTCAGAGAGCCAGAGAGTGAGGGGGGGGAAAGTGGTGAGAAACCATGGCTAATGCAGGATATGACCCGCAGACGGCATGGGACCCTCTGGAGCTGGCAGGTGGGTTACGGCCGCACCTCTCGGTTTGCACCAAAGGAGCATTTGGGTGGCTGTGGCTGAGCGGCGCTGGCTCCACTCCACCGTCTCCAGCGCGCATGGGCTGCTCAAAACCTCGCCTGAAATAAGGCAACCTTCCCCCAAAATCAGAGAGCTCTCAGACCTAGAGGGGCAGGGAGAAATGCACGGGAGATGCTGTGTTCATGGGTGTGATTGCCCCACCCATCCCCGTTAAGTATCTTTTTGGGGCATCCTTTTCTCCTGGGAGAAAATCCCGCTGTCCCTTCCCATTCCGGCCCATCTGCCCTCCTTACCGCTTGGGGAAAGTTTGGTGCCTTTTTGGCCCCGGCCACTAAGTCAGCCCAAACCAAGGGTCCCACCAACATACAGCTGTGTCTTTCTGTGCTACAGCCACCAGCTCATCCCTTTGGTGTGAGTGAACACCCACATCACACAAGGCACATCTACGTCCCCCTGAAGGGATAGACAGAGGGGCTTGCTCTGCCAGCCCCCGAAATGCATCACTGGGCTCCAGACCTTCTCCCAGGGGATAAAACCCCACAGCCTGTCCCTGAGGCCAGCCTTGCTCACCCACCTTGACTATCACCTGATGGCATACAAGCTGTGCTGCTCAACCTTTTAAAAAAATCCCTAAATTGTTCTCTTTTTTTTTTAATTGGGTCTCTCTGTCTATCCCAAATCCTGGCCTGCCTGGGGCGATGAAGGAGTGGAAAGTGCCCTTTTCCCTCCTGGCTGACCCCCTTGGGCATTTCTCACCAGACACTCATAGGACCACGGTGTCCAGCAGCCCAGTCTCTTGCGGTTTCAGCTCTTGGGGGTGACCCTAAAGAGGGGATCAGGTATTTCAGGCCACCCTGGGGGATGGGGGCAGCAAACCCATGGTCTCAGGGGAACCGCTGCCAGCTGCTTCCCTCCACCGCCCCCCCTGTCCTCTGCAGCCCCCTCCCTGCGTCCCCCACCCACGGCCCTTCGCCGGGGGAGCCGCCGCGCGGCGCAGCCTGCCCAGGGCTGGCAGGTCTGCGCCTTGCGAGAGACATCAAAGTCTCGCCTGGAATGTGTGTGGCTCTGCAGGGCTGCAAGAGATACGGAGCCAGGGATCATGAAAGAGATACTGTGATGGTTATCGCCCCATCAAATCAAGGGGAAGCTGAGCGTCAGGCTTGCCAACAATACCTGTTATTGTTCCTCCCCTGCGCGGCGCTTTATTAAGCGCTATAATCATTTTAATATTCATGCATCTCCGCAGCCATTCCACCCCCCTCCCCTTCTCCTCCTCTTTGCTTTTCAACATATTCCACGTTGGAAAGTGCCTTTCTTGCATTTCCTGAAAACTCGCTTTCCCTCCGGGCAGCAGGTGTTTCGGTCCGCAGCACCCAGGCAACGTCCCTCTCCACACCAAGAAAAGGGGATTTTCTCTTGGTCTTTTGCTTCGCTCCCCCCCACACCTCCTTCCATCTGCCACCGCCCCCTTTTCCTTCAAGTAAAAGCTTAATTAACCACCACCCTGCTCAAATGATGGCATTGTTTCACTATCAATACAAGGGAGAAGCTGGAAGCTCTTGGCCACACAGTGCTCCCGCTCTGGTGGGGTATGTGTTCCCGGGACATCCCCTCCATCCCCAGATGGCTCAAGAGTGGTCCGAGGGTGTCCCCGCACCGATGCTGTAAGGCAGATGCTTTCCAGCGGCTGTGCATGGGGTTGGGGTTTGCACCGGCCAGCCTTGGGACGAGCAATCGAGGCACAACGGTTTGCACCACTAAGGTGGTGCAAACATGGGGAGGTGCCTTTGGCCATCCATCCTTTGCAGGCTCTCCAGACTTCATTCCTCAACTCAAAGAATAAAACTGTTTGCGGGGTGGGTCTAAGTGCAGGTAGCCCAGAAATCATGGCACCGCTTCCCCAACCTCCCTAACCTGATGGCACCAAGTCCTCGGCACTGGGACAAGCTCAGCCCCAGCCAAACCATCAGCCCCCAAACAGCCAAAAAGCCCTGCTCATAACCTCTGTCCTCCTGCCCCATCCCTGGACCAGGGGCAGCTCGTCACGACATCTTTGCTGGGGATGGTGACCATCATGCAACTCACAACAGGTTCAAGTGGCAGGATGTTTATTCGGGGATTACAGCCCTAAGAAATACCTACGACATAGAGATTTATTTTTCGGCGTCTCATCCGTTCTGGGCTGGGCAGTGTTTTCCCAGGGGTGTGCCTGTCACCGGATCCCTGGGAGCAGCGGCTCTAAGTCATTGAGAAAACAGCAAATTTGGAAGTTGTTTCATGGGCAAATACCTCAAAAATCTCCTTCAAATGGCTGTTCACGGGATTAGCTGCTGATAAGGGAGGAGAAGCATTGCAGCTGGCAGGCCCTTGCAGCAAAGGCTGCTGCTGAGGATATTGGGAGTAATTTGGTGAAGAGGCTCCAAGCCTGATGCTGTGCTGCTTCGCACCTCGCCTGGATGCTCGCAGCATTGCTTTCCTCCCACTTGGCCCAGCTGTGAGCTACCCCAAAAAATGGGGCCACAGATTCATGCACTTTCCCCAGAGATGCAACCAGGCCTGACAACAGGGTGAGGGACACTTCAGCCAAAAGCAAAGCTCAGAAGCAGCACCTCTACCTGGCTTCCAGCTCCACCCAGAGCATGTGGCTTATCCCAAAATTTACTTTCATTTTGAGGCAACTAAATCCATTTTTAAACTCCTTCCTCCGTTCAGTAACTGAGCATTTCACTTGGAAATGAGATGGGGAAAAGGTACCTCTGAAATCACTAGAGTGAAATTAAAATTTAAAAAAAGGCATGGTGGGATAATTGCCCAAATTCCCCCAAGTAGCTTGGGATCCTTTCCAAACCCTGGCTTTCTGGTTACCATATTTGAGTAAAACCTTCCCCTGTTTGGTGTTTTCGGAGCACCTGTGGCAAAGGGAACCAGGTGCATTCAGAGTCAGATGGCAATGATGGAGGAGCGGAGGGGAGAACCGTGAGCTGCCAGGGGACAGGCGAGGGGACAGCAGAGCCCCGTCTGGGCCAGGGGAAGGTGTTGGCCATGCACCACATTCCAGGGCCAGGCTCCCTCCCCATCAGCAGCAGCTCAGGGTACCCCAAAACGAGACGGGACTTCAAGGTGGGTCGGTTTTTGGCTGAGGAAACGTGCCCTTCTCCTGCCTGTCCAGCAAATTCCCCTTTTCCAGCAGCAGGTCTGAAGCCCGGTGCTGGGCTCATCCCGGCACGGTGCAGGGGTGCAGGATGCGGCCTCTGGCGCCTTCAGCTGCTGCTGAGGTATGCACAGCTGGGGCTCGCTGGCAGGGCTCTGCGCCGCCGTGGAGTTCCCCCGAGTTCAAAGCTCTGCTGCTGACTTTGTACCCCGCTGGAAGACACTTCCCCTCGCCGTCTTCTGGGTGAGATTTCATAGCTGCAGGAGAGAGGGCTTTTCATCATTTGGCCTCAACTTTTCTTTCTTTCTTTCTCCCCCCCTCCCATCTTTTCTTTTTTTGGTAACAATATCCTATACAGAAAGGAAACAAACAAATTAACCGCTCGGTCTCCAGGCTGAGGCAGCCTCACCCACACACAGCAGCCGTCGCCCTTGATCCCAAAAGCGCTACATCCCCTGCACCATCCCACGGGCATGGCAGCAGCGGAGCTGATGGGGGCAGCGGGGGTTTTGCAGCTGCGCGGAGCCCCTCTCGCCCCATGGCAGAGCTCAAGGTCAGGAGGGGGCTGCTTTGCTGGGGCAGCCAGGATTTGACCCAGGGCTTGGCGTCAAGGGTCAGGGATCTGCAAGGCTGGTGTGCAAACGTGCCTCTGCTTCAGTCTCCTTCTCCTGCAGGGTTTCTCCTGTGAGCACAGAAACTATTGAGTCTTTTTCCCTAGAAAATAAGCGATGCTGGGGTACGTCAACATAACTATTTCTGCAATATTCACACCTCACATCTGGTTGCAAAGCAGCATGAAGCTTTAAGGGAGACCAATGAGTGCTTGGTGCCCTGTGTCCTCCTGCCCACCCCATGCATCAGCTTAATGGCAACCTGCGAGGCACAAGCCTCCACCAGTGCTACCTGCATCATTGTGTCCCCCCGGGCAGGTCTCTTGTCACTGTTACCAAAGCCAGGCATGGCCACCAGGGAGAGGAGAGCCATCCGTGACCCCTTGGCCCCGCCTGTAGAGGTCACACGTGGGGCTGCAGAAGAGGTCCTCGGAGGTCCGTCAGCAGGGATGTTCCTAAAGTCACTGCAAAGAGCTTGAGTTGGGGTGTAACTGAGACATTGACAGGCAAAGATGAGACCTTGGGGCAGGCAAGGCTACAGGAGAGGGATGGTTTGCCCCAGACACGTGCCCCTCTGATGTGAAACACCCAATGACGCCCACTGGTGCTCCCATCCCTCCCTGCCCAGCACCCATGGGGTGGGTGGGCTCGGTTGGGATGGGGTCCTGACTAGGGGGGCTCAGCTGTGCTGGGAGGCTGCAGCTGCCACAGAAATGGCAAAAGCCCCACGAGTGATAGTGGAGCATGAGGGAGAGAAGGAAATCCATGCAAGCGCACCAATGGACCTGGGATTTGGGAGTATACCCAAATACTTCTTCACCAGCTGGTAAACAGCCACTGTCTATCTTAAAGCTTTTAGCATGGCAGAAAAAGCAGCTCAACTCTTGAAAGGAGATGTTTGAGCCTGTATGAAGCAGTGTAGGACCCTGGACCATGACCCCTGGACCATTTTAAGTGGAAAATGAAGCAGTGCCACTGTCATGCTGAGAATCTAGCAAGTAAAAAACATTTGAGCACCAAGTCTCTTTGCAGCACAGTTGTGTTGACACCAAATATTTCAAGACACAAGACCAAATGTTGGTAATTGCACACCGGGTGACCTAAATCCCATTCCTAATTTTGAAGTGATGTAAATCTAATATTTAACCAACAGAATGAAGTAGCCTAGGTTTATTATGGGGCACACGGTCATACTCATAGCTTACAGTAAATAGGTAAGTCAGGCAGCTTAGCGGATAACAATCACGTTCAGGGGTTAGGGTATTGTTGAGAGCTGTTTTGCTAAGATAAGATTTCTGACATCCATCACTGCTTGTCAAACCTGAGAGGTTGTGAGCGTGATAAGAAGTTGTCGTGGTTTCACTTTGTTAAAAGGCTTTCTCGAGTTTAGCAAAGATTGACATTGCAGTGGCGATAATTCCCTGCAAGCATGTAGCATTCCCTCCAGCATCTTAAATAACTGTTGCACGACTATTTTGGGAGACAATTCTGAGAGATATTCAACTATTTTTGTCTATTATCTATCCATTTATCTTTTTATCTATTTATCTATGTATTTTTATTTATTTTGACCGAAACCAGTGCTCAGTCCAGGCGGGTAGATATTTTGCTGCTGTTATTCAGCTGAGTTTGGTGGGAGCCACAACTTCCCGAGAGCCACTTCAGGGCTCGTGGTCAACAGCCTAATGTGAATTTACCAAATCACCACTCATTAGCACAACTGCATCTGGTTACCATAAACAGGGTAATTCAGCCCAAAACTCCCTCGCTGAAGGCTTTACCCCTCACTGAGGCTCTGAGCCTCCCCATCCTCTCCGGGATGGAGGCAAAGGAGCAAACCTCCCTCTCCGAAGAGTTCAGGTCACGTGGGAAAACCGCACAGAGCATGGAGGGATCTCAGCGTACAAATGTGTGGCGCCTCTTCAAAGCTTCAGCACAGAAGCTGTTTACACTGTAAATAAACAGACACAAGTAGCGGGTGCAATCCTTTTCCTCACCCTCTGCTCCTCTGGGGAAGAAAGGCAGCTCTAGAGGTGCTGTGCCCGAGTGCAACGGCAGCAAAATCTTCCTTTTTTTTGTTTTTGGGGGGGTGGTGGAAGAGGATCTCTGAAATAAACTGAGCAAAAATGGGCTGAGGAGGCTGAAAATGGTGAAATAGCAGGACCTTATTTTAAACAGCAGGTTTTCAGAGGAGGCATGCAAAGGTGATGGTGCATTTGCTCTGGCCGTCCTGTGCCTGGGCACGTCCAGCTCCTCCGCCGGCATGGTCAGCTCTGAGGAGCGCTGAGAAATGGGGGCAATTTGGGGCTGGCTGGCACCGTCCATCCCTCCCAAAGCACTGGTTTCCAGGAGGGGAAAAACAAACTTCAGGTGAGCAATAAGTGAATCATTTACTCCTGTCTGATTATTAAAAGAAAATCCAGACTGGGATGACAGGTTTAGTGAGTATGAGAGTTACTGCTGCAGGTACCAGGCTGCAGCTCCCTCACACGGGTACAGCTTTTACCCAGGCTGCCGGGGTGTCCTGTATGCAGGACCCCAAAGAGCAGCCCTGAGCAAGCTGTGCCAGGGAGAAAAGTTTTTCCCCAGATTGGGTGAGGAGAGGAGGAAGGAAGGGAAGAAAAAGGCCATGTCTTAGTGATGGGGAACGTGGAGCAGGGCGGAGCAGCATCGAACCCTGGAGAGGGCAAATGGTTGCTCACCCAGTGCCCTGAGCACCCAGCGGGTGACACAGCAAGGACAGGAGCACCGTGAGCTGCTGTCTGAGCAGCCGCTTGGCAGAGGTGCGTAGAGGATCTCCCGTGGGTGACCCTTTCAGCCAAGGAACAGCTCTGCAACATTTCTCGGGGCTTTCAGACCTACCAGTCCCTTTGGCTTGGCCACCCAGCACCCTGGTGTCAGGCCTTGGAGGAGGGATGGGGAGCACACCTGGCTGTGAAACAGCATGAGACCTTCAGGGATACACAGCAGCCATCAGAGCTGCATGCCCGGAGCAAGGTGCAGAGCAGCTCTGTGGGGTCCAGCAGCTACACCGGCAGCTTTGCAGCACCGCTTGGCTTTCGGCCCCGAATGCATTTTCTCCTCCTGTCCAGCCCTGTGGGATTAAACTTTCCTCTGCCAGGCGCTCTGTGGTTGGGGCAGGACTTGGAGAGGCTGGGTGGTGGTGGGCGAGAGAGCTTTAAAATAACCCAGGGTGTGGACACCTCTCTGGCAGTCGTTATAAAAGGGGCTGGCTTGCCCAAACAGGTATGTGCTGTGTGTCCTCAGCCCTTGATGGTGGGTACCTCTGCAGTGGTGGAGTCAGCTGCAGGTGCCCTCATGGTGGCCAAGCCTTGGACGCTCGTGAAGGACCAACACTCTCCCATGGTGCATGGCAAAGTCATCCTTCGCATGTCTCCAAATAGTAAACCTTTGGGTCAGGCTGCCCCAGGGCATGCTGCCAAGCCTTGGAGAGCTGAGGTTGGACTAGATGACCTCCGAAGGTCCCTTTTCACCTGATTTATCCCATGATCCAAGGAATTTCCCTATGACTGCAAGAGCAGCTAGGTGCACATCATGTGCTGCTTGGTAATGAAGCTGTACCCAAAACTCCTCCAGACAGGACTTGGGTCATATAGTCTCTGACACTCCTGTCCCAGCAGGTCCAACAGTATCCTGCCATAAAACAAGCGTTACATGATGGAGATACGGGAGAGTTAATGCCATGGTCCATGGATGGGATTTCAACAGGAGTCAGGCACCGTTGTGTCACCAGGCATAAGAACCTGGTCCCACTATATCCAGGAGGACAGCATGCAGGTCTCCCTGCAGCCTGCCCATGCAGTATCTGGCCTCCAAACCAGGCTCCAGCCATGGCCATCCCCACCTTTGGATGTTTATTTCCACCTTGTCTGGTGTCACCTAATTTGCTGGCTCGTGCCCCAAACCATTTCTATCATGGGGCTGGTACATAGCATCTCAGCTGGGCAACCAAAACTGGCCAGAGGATGAGGTGGGTTGAGGCTGTATGTTCCTGCTATGGGAAGAGGGGAGGCAGGGTTCCCACCTGCCATCAGCACAGCACCACGGACCCTGCAGCTTTTCAGGGTCGGGCGCTTTTCACCAACTGAGCACCCAACTGCTCACATTGCCAAGTCCTCTGTGTCCCCCGATGCCATCCTCAGCATCGCCTTCCCCGCTGACAAGGGATCGCTAGTGATGAGATCCCATGTGTTTTTATTTGTGCTAGCTTTGCCGAGATAATTGCCGGCAAACACTGTAGCTTGATAAGCAAAACATTGGCAAGCTGCAATTTCTAAAGCATCTTTAGCTAAATTTGTAGCGGTTGTCTCCAATTTGCAGTCCTGTTTGTGTCTGTGAAGAAGACACACTTTCTCAGCTCCCTTCTCATGTTCCCACTTGCCTCGCACAGCCATGGAGGTAGAAGGAGGATTCCCCTTGCTTTATGCAGCTTGGCTTTGACTGAATAGCTTCCAGTTACCTTGAAACCTAATCTTCTTTTGAACTCTTTTTAAGTCAGTTGCATTCTTGGAAGGAGGTGAGCCTGCAAACTTGTATCATCTGATGAGAGAGATAACAGCTCTGCAGAACCTACGCCCGGTGGCAGGCACAAGCCAGAAAACATCTGCACCTGCTCATATGGAAAAAGCACCCGGGTATTAGAGGAGGCGATTTGCCTTTCATGAGTTTTGGGATGTTTATTCCATCGGGGAGCTTCTCAGAGATGTCCTGGCTTCCTGCTTTGGGACAACCACCCGTCGGTCCTATGTGAGCTCTGGGACGTGCTGCAAGACAAACCGGTACCTGAATGTCTCCAGATGCAGATGACCTTCATAATTTGCTTTTTGGGGTGGTTTGGTGCTGGTTCATAGCTGGTAATAAAGAAGCTGAGAGTCCTGCCCCTCCTTAGATCCAGGATTCCCAAGCTTTGCCATTCCTCTTGTCCTAAAATAGGGCAACAAGATGTGCTCAAAACTAAGCTCTGTCTTCCTTGCCAGTCTAGTTCCCAGTGGCAGCAGCTACCCATGGCCACTGGTGACCATGGAGGGAGCCCAAGAATCACATAATTTCTAAATACCATATGCTAGTGACACCTCTTCTAGGGGGGTCTATAGAGCTGTTCCCATTGTTGGCCCCATACCCTAATCATTGGGTTAAGGTATGACATTTGGGTAGTCTGTCTGGCTTCCTGCACAAATCTACATCCCTATAAGGTCCAAGTGTCTCTGATGAGTGTCTGAGCTTCCACCTGCAGGAGCCAAGGGTTTGGTGTTCAACTCTTCTCCTCCATTTGGAGCCAGCCTCAGGTGGCCTCGCTCTGCTGTTGACTTTGCATTAGTAAAGTTATTACTGCTGAGAAATGAACCTGAGGGAACAAGCAAGGAGAGGCAGGGACTCTGTGAGAAAGAACCAGATCTGTTTGCTCTCAGCCATTCCTCCACCCAAACTGCGAGACAACATGGTGGCCACTGCCTTTAGTCTCCACCATGGAGCAGAGGACCATCAAAAGAGAGGAAGGCTGGAGAGAGGGACAAAAACCACTGCATGTAGCATCAGGAGGTAGCGCTGGATGCTGAGTGTGAAGCAACCAACCTACCCAAGGGCAAAGATCTGGGCCCTCGGGTCTCCTGTGGGAAGCCGGGATGACGCCACGTTTTTCGTGTGCCTTCTGCGCTCCTCCATGGTTCCTTGGATCCTCAGCTTCAAACGCAGCTGCTTATCTTCCTACATTACTCAGTGTTTCCCTACGTGTGCCCTAATGCATCTTCAAAGCACAGCGCTCGCCACAGTGAACAGACCGGTTGATTAAATTAGCGACTTCTTCTTGGTAACGACTGCGAGGGCTGGGGAGACATTTTGGGGTAGCTTGGAATAAAATTGCCCTAAAATTGCTCATTGTCAGAGCCATTCAAGGCGAGACCCGGAACAGCTCAGGAGCCTTCTGTAAGGTCTCACCCTTACAGGAGCAGAGGAGTCTCTGCAAGAGCAGACGTGTATTAATGGGTTTTCCTTTTTTAGTAGTGTTATTCCCACTGGGATATTAAAGAGCTACCCCAGAGCATCTGGGCAAACAGCTAATTCCCCCAAAACCCAGGGCGGTTCATCAGCCCAATCCATTTGCTCTGAGTTGTTCTCAACACTTTGAATGCCAGATACGGGTTTCAAATTGTAACAGCGAGAGCGAGCGAGAGGAAACAACCAGCCCTTTTCCCCCTCGGAATTCCTTTGTTCGTTAAAAAAATGGCCAAAAAGTGGTGAACGTCTAAATTCTGGTTTCAGAGGGTGTGTGCAAGCTCTCAGCCGGAGCAGAATTGGGCCCCTGACAAAAGCAGGTCCCAGGCACCTCCTGGCCACTGGTGGTGGTCAGGAAGGAGGATTTTTTTCAGTATATACATTTTTCGAGCCATGGCATCACTGTTTATTTTCACCTTCCTCCAAGAGAGCGGTGCCGGCCCTCTCAGCCACGGTGGGATGGCATCAGGTCCTCCCCGATGACTGGAGAGGAGCCTCTTTGTCAAGTAACCCAACTGGAGTCCTCCCAGTATGTGATGGTCACATGATGGTTGTGGGGCTATGAGAAAGGAGGCGAGTGGGAGTGGGACCGCCGGCTGCCAGAACAGTTCATACAGCCCACAGCGTGCTCCTGCCCACATCTGAGGAGCTGCCGGGAAGGCGAGTGAGAAAGAGGGAGCTGCGGACCAGATGCTTTGCTCTGGTGGGCCGTCTCCAGCCTGCAGGCCATCGGGAAGGCACGCCTGCACCAACGCTCCCGGCGGTTGCTCTTTGATAGGTGCCGTGGGGCGAGATCATGCATCGGAGAGAGAGTGGTGGGGTGATCCAGTCCGGGAAGTCGTGTCTATCTTTGTTCTCCTCCTACCTGATTGCGGGATGACTCATCCCCTTCAAACCAGCGAGGCTATTTCTGACACGAGGTGCTACTTGGCGTGAGTAAAGATGGAAAAGCCTGCCCCATAACTTGGATGATAAAAAGGATAATAATTATACTTTATATAGCAGACTTACAAATAATGGCTTGCTTCTTTGGCTGTTCAAGACCACACACGCTTTTTTTTTTTTCAGGGGGAGAGGTGTGGGGGGTTAATTTGGGACTTTTTTAGCTGGAGCAGGAGATCTGTGTGGTCCCGTAGGCTCCTGTATAATAATTCTTTTAGCTTAATATCTTTTGATCTCCTCTAAGTTATTCATCAGCCCTGAATAACACACTGCTTGACAGTCAGAACTTTTTATTGGTGAAACAGTGCTTCATTTCACCTTCAAACAAAAGCAGACTCGATGTTGCACTTCCCCGGTTACTGCAGGAACCCATGGGCAGGTGTCAGGTACGTTAGGAGAAATGGGATATTAAGTGGAAACAGGAAGGAAGGGGAGGAAGAAAAAGCAGAGAGGTCAACAAAGAAAAGTACAACTTAAAGGAACAAAAGGAAGAAAACAGCCCAAAAAAAGAGAGGTGCTGGAAAGGTAACAACCAGTAATAGTTTTGAGGTTTTTTTACCCATTTAAATAAAAAGAAAAGGGGAAAGAAGAGCTGAAGTGAGGGACAGGTAAAGGGGAGTTCATTCAAGCCATCCCAAGGCATCCAATGACTCTCTGCTACAAGTCCCTGCAGGGAGCAGATGTTGGGCATGGAGAAAAAGGGAGTCTGGAGGAGACCGTGGCCACGGCTGAGGAAGCAGGGTGAGGTGCTCAGGTCCAGGAAAGCAGATTGTCTCATCCTGCAAAAGCCTGCAAGGTGGGGAAGGCACAAGTTAAGACCACCTCCAATTGAAGAACAGCCCAGGCTCCCTATATTTGAGAAGGAAGGAAAGTGGTCTGTCCAGCTAAGTCCTGTGGCCTGGGATCAACAGCATGGCGAGTGCCAGAACATCTCCCAACACCAGGAGGGACGGTACATTTTTACAGCGTAAATGTTTTGGAGACTTGAAAAATGCTGTAAGACTTCGGAGTGGCACACAGGGCATGGCAAGTTCCTCTGGAGGAGATGGGTGCTGCCGTGAGCTGGAGGGGAGCGGGGACCCAGCTGAGGGCAAGCAAGCAGTAACCTGTGCAGGAAAAGATCGATTGAAGGGAGATCATTAATGGAGTTCCCTAAGGATCAGCATTGGAAATCATTTCACATCCTCCCTGGTGACTTCAGCACAAAAAGCAGCAGTATATTGATAAATCAGCTGATGTCAAAAAACGGGGGGAGAAGGTAAGACATCACCAGTCTGGAAATGGATATGAATTGCAGTCCAGAAAAACTGTCTAACTCCACCAACAGGGGCACCAGAAGTGGGGTGGCACTGAAGAGCACAGGAGGCAAGCTGACACATTTAGGTTGGCATTCATCTGACCTTGTGTCAGTTGTCTGAAAGTAGTCCAAACCCACTCTATAGACAGCGCAGAGCGAAAGACAGGTCCAGAGGGTAGTTTTCTCCACCTAAGATGTGTGTCTGACTTTTCTATGGCTGAAATTCATGGTAGAAATGAAGCTCTCCGGTAGGAAGAAGCAATAATAACTGTTGCCATACATACACCATCTACGAGAGCCAGTGTAGAAGGAAAAGCTGATGCTTGCTGTAATATGTGGTTTTCCCTATGGAGAGGCACAGGGAGTGCAGGACAGGGAGCATGGCAGGGTGCAATCAGAAAGACATGAAGCCCCAAGGACATCGCCGGCATCTCTGGAACATCCACTTTAGGAAGAGATGGTCACACAACGGTGCTTGACAGCACTGGGACATGGAAGTGCAGGAGACCACAGCAATACAGCGAGGAGCTGGCTACCCCAGGTGGCTGCAGGAGATGGCTAACCAGCTTGGGGTTGGCTGCTGGCACATCCCCAGCTCACGGCAGTAGGAATTTTGAGTTTCGTCATCGAGTTTAGTTGGGACAGAGCAGTGATAGTCCATCCTCGGGCCTCCTACCAGTGCTGCTGTAATGTCTGAGGAGCATTTGTTTCCTGGCAAATCTGGAAGAGCAATGACTCTTCCAAGGCCTCTGCACTTCATGTAATACTGTAGCCCCCACTTCACCCGTCCCATCCAGGAAGGATTTCAACTCCATCAATAGCTGCAGGATGACATTTCCCTTCCTTCCTCCCTCCCAGTTATCCTCCTTTATCTTGTGGGGTACAAAGAGTTCAAAAGAAAGTAAAATGAAGGCCATCTCAAGACATCCGCAACAGAGTCACCTTGGTTCTGACCTGGGGGACCTGCTCTGCCAGGCTGGAGATGTCCCCTCATGAGAGCAGAGATGTTGGGAGAGACCTCTGTAGTTTGGTGTCCACCACATGTATCTGCCCATGCTGAGACCTATCTCCAAGGAGAGCCCTGGACTAACAGCAGAAAACAGCAAGCAATTTCTGATGTCTGGGAAGCAAGGGAATAGATGCAGAGGTCAGAAATACAGTCCTGGTGAACTGTGGACACCGTTGGCGAGCTACCCAAATCAGAGTTTCTCTCTCCAGGTTTTAACTCCATCCTTGCAGCACAGCAGACAGGTCAAAGCCTGCTTTGAAGCGAAACCTAGGCTGTAACCTATATGCGCAGGCAGGCACACAGCCAGGTTCACGCCGTGCAGTAACCCTGGCTCTCGGAGCTTGTGTACGGACAGTCTGGGTGAAAGCTTTGGTGGAAGAGTCAAAGCTGCGTGGGAAGCATGCTCCTCATGCATGGGAGGGGCCATGAAAGGGGCCAGAGGTGCAAAGGCTGCAGTGTAGCCAGGTGGCAAATGCTGGCGAGCGAACTGACGAGAGCAAAAGCAGTCCAGCACTGGTGAGTGGGGCCAGCGGGTAGGAACAGGGACCGAGATCCTGCACGGAGCTGGCTGCGAGGAGACCCGCTCCAGCCAAGCCCCTGTGTTGCACCCCCTGGATGTGGTGCTTTGGCAACGCCAGCCCACACTGGCATTGGGACAAACCCAACAGCGGGCAAGACAGTCGCAGCATCCAGATGCCAACAAGAGTGGGGCCATGCTCTGCCTGATGCCCCCGCGGGGGCTTTGCAAACCAGCCTCATCCCGCACATGCTGCCCCATCCCAGGGCGACCCGAGAGCAAAGTCTTTGTGAAAGTGCTGGGAGGGGGAAGGCAGAAAGGCAGAGCTGCTAATGCACAGTCTGGACCTGGGAAATCTGCAAGATTATTGGTATTAAGAGTTTGGTTTGGGCTGGAAAATTAAAGACGAAGAGCAAAGCATGGTATTTAGGTGTGGATTAGAAAGGAACAGTAAATAATGGGCAAGAATGTAGCCAGGAACTGGATGATTTACTATGACAAAGGCAAAGGTGGCTGAAGGCAGGAGAAAGCCATGGGACTGGGGCTGAGGGGCAGAAGGAGGAATGGAAAATAAAGTCAGGGCTGAGCCGGCATGCTTGCAAATGTCTTTGTGCCCTTCAAATGCAACAAGCCACAGCTGGGATCCTGGTGCTGGTTTTCTACGGGGAGCTTGAGGGTGGTGTTGGGGTGTGGGGGCATTGAACTGGGACTTTCTGTGCCTGTAAGGATTGAAGATAAACCAAGCGATGGGCTCAGTGTCAGGGACAATCCTGGCTCAGCACTCCCAAGAGTCTGCTCTGAAAGTGGTAGAAACACGCACAGGGAAAGTTGAAGCTACGGCTAAAATCTGCCCCTCCTGTCATTGTCGGGGACTACAGGAAAGTCATTTTAACCTCAGCTAAGAAGCAGACTCTTTGGCTAAAAATCTGTTGCCTTAAGAGAGGTGTTGAGATGCACTTCAGTATCCCCCCCAGTCCCCAGCTGCTGTTCCAAAAGAGCACCAGTCTCCCATGGACACATAAGCCAGCCCTTGAGGATGTCTCAGACACACCAGCACCTCTCAAATGGCCTCAGGTGCCCATATGTGGTTAACAAAATTTGGCCCTCGGAGTCAGCAGAGATGCTGGAGAGAGCTCACATGGCCCAGACAACTCTATTATAGAAACGTTCCCAAACTTAGGGATTTATGCCTCAATTCTGAGTCCAAACAGGTTCAGAGTAACTCCATGCTCCAACTGGGGAATATTTTTCCGGCTCATTACTGAGCTGCAAGCTTTCTCGGCCATAACAGTGGCTGCTATCAACTGGCTCTTGCACAAGCAAGACATGAGGTTCTTAAGTAAAGCAAAATTCACACATGCAACACTGATAAATCCTCATGAGACAACAACAGAATCGATGGGTCAGACGGGTCACATTTCCACGTGGCGTAAATCAACTTTGCTACATTCAAATGAAGGCAGTCACATCAATTTACACCTGCTGGAGAAGTGGACCTGAGAAACTTGATAGGAAAGCTATTTTGTCTGTCATGACTTCACTTTGCAAAGCAGGTCGTAAGGCAGTTTATTGAGTGAGATGTTCAGATGCAATATGATAAGGCACTTCCATGCCTGGAAGAAACACCTGTCTAGAGAGATTTTAATAATGGCTGCCTTGCAAAAGGGTCATACCGTTGGGCAGCAAATGTCCTCATTCAGACTGTGAAGAAGATCTGCATTTAATCCTGGTGCACCAGTTTTCCTGTTAAACCAGACTCCTAGGAAAGACTAATGCGGAAGAAGATGCAATCAAGGCAAGCTGGTGGAAAGATAACCCATCAATTACCCAGCGGCTTGGGATATTCCTTCAAAGGACCATTCAATTAGACATCTGATTTGCATGTCTTTCCCATTTGCTGTAGGTACTCATTAGGAGCATTTAAATACAACCTTTACTGCAGCCCCACAAAGCCCTGGGTGGATGCTTTCGAGAACCTCATTTTAGTTTATCAGAGTTGTCAGAAGTTGCAATTACTGTAGAGCAAGAAACAAAGTGCTTTATCGCCTCTTTGAATCTGCTGGGATTAACATCCCTCTCTTGCAAAAATAAGTGTCTTTGCAGTCTTTAAAGATCCCAAAGATCAAGATCTCTTAAGTCCCGTCAGAAAGACAAGCACGGTGACCCCCAAACACTGGACTGATGTGCGGCTCAGCTCAACGGCACCCTTTTCCCCCTCTTTTTAATAGGTTTGTCCCCAGGTAATTGGTTGCCATCCTGGTCTGTGTCAACTCATACCGTGGTTCAGACTAAGCCGGGGACAGCTGATCTCCCTTCAGCAAGAGACCAGGGCTGGGTCCTGCCTGTCCTCGGCTGCACTATCTTGGTTCTTCGGCAGTGGGGAGGGTACCGCCCTGCAGTCCCCGCACAACAGGTCTGTCCTGTCCTCCTTCCCCGACCTTTGCTGCTCTGTCCGAGCCTTGTGCTCTCCCTCCTGGCTTTTTAGTCTGAGCTGCTCAACATCACCTGAGATGAATTGGGACCAGAGTGACATTCGGACCCCCATGCAGCGGCAGTCAGATGCTTGGCTGAGAGGTTGGATTCTCCGCTGTCTGATAGGAAGCACAATCCCACCAAGTTTGGCCCATAGTTGGGACATTCACACTGTCCCTCTCCCATGTGGGTGCTGTTCTCTACCAAGGTCAAATCTACCTGGAAACTGCCCAGGAGTCTATTTTCATATAAGATGCAGGAATTGAATGTCCTCAAGTCTGCCTTCCCCCCTGAAAATTTGCCTGAAGTTGGCCCAAAGCTTCAAAGATTGCTGTGGAAGGAGAGGGTTGGGAGCTGATAGATGCTTGAGGAAAACAGCTAAAAAAAATCACCCCTCCCTTTCTCCTTCCCCCCTTTGGCAGAGCAACACAAGCAGACGTGGTGTAGACACAGCTGTAACCGCACGCAAGGGCTTTGGTCAGTGTAGCGTGTGTTATTGTGGGAGGTGGTGCAGCGAAACACGCTCTGGCAGGAGAAATCCTTGCAGCATTGGCCCGACCTTGGTCAATATTTGCCCTGAGTTTGCATGGACCCAGCCCTGCGGTCGGCGAGGACGACTTCACACCCCCACACAGGCCAGGCCAGGAGACCCGGGCAGGCACAAGGGCTGTCCACCTCCTCCAAACGCAGGGCAGGATGGGCGCTGGAGGAGGCATGACTGAGAAACCAGGGGTGGCCCTAAAACCCCATCCAGCCTGGTCCTACCAAACCCTTCGTGCTCCCCTTGTGCACCAGCACCCCAAACACAAGCAAGAAAGCAAACTGTTTTAAAAGAAGAAAAACATGTTAGCTCTATCCCAGCCTTTGACTTCTGCTTGGATGTTCTTGTACAAGGTATAAAGGTAGTGTCTCTAATGAGATTACATATTATAGCCAGTTGGGAGTTGTTAAAGGGCTGTTTCTAATGGGATTAAAATGTATAGCACCCAGTTATAGCCGTAATTGCATTACACCCCTAAGGAGACCCTGTAGTGTAAACTGAAGGCAGGTCAGGGATTCGGCGCACACTGCTTCGCTTTAGTATCTCCTGAGCTGCTTCCCTGTTTTTCCTTTTTTCCCCTGTCTTGGATGAAGAACAAAGAGGGAGAAGATTTAGCAGAGTGTCAGGAAGTGACTGGAGGCTAATCCCTCTGCTGACACTCCCCAGCACCAGGGGGAAGTAACTGAGATCAGCCAAATTGGCATATCAAAAGCCTTCTAATTATGTCACTGGTGGCTTGAGCCAATTCCTAACATTCTTATTCATGGAGTTTCCAGCACAAGAAAACCCTTCTTAATCCGAGCTGCTGTTGTGCAGAACGTAATGTCATGGATGGGTTTCTCTTTGTTAGTGCTGGGGACGCCATGACGGCTACCCGCTCACGGGCTGCATCCCTCTGTGATGGCAGGACGTGGTGGGGATTCTCCCGGTTGCTTTTGCGCAGCAGGGTTTTGTCAGCGTAGTTGTATCATCTGAAAAATAAAATCAAATCCCTCCTCCCCATGCACTTGCGTTTTGGTCATGGAGAGGTGCGGTAAGCTCAGCCCAGGTTTTTCCAAAAAATGATGGTGTGACAGGAGAGACCCTGCCTCCCTGCATGTGTCCCCGGGGTTGTGCTGCTCAAGACCAACCACCATGCCACCAAACCCCACTTGCGCACCATATAGTGGCCTGCC
Source organism: Aptenodytes patagonicus (assembly GCF_965638725.1). Lineage (NCBI taxonomy): Eukaryota > Metazoa > Chordata > Aves > Sphenisciformes > Spheniscidae > Aptenodytes > Aptenodytes patagonicus. Next base: position 6,068,155 of record NC_134952.1, read on the forward strand.
TGGTGTTAAACCCACCAAGGCCAGTATTGAAGTAGCTTGTTCGGCTCCAGTTCATGATCTAGCTCTTAAAAAGGTGCTCTTCAGCCGGTCCCTGCACCAGGTTTGTGCTCCTTGCTGCCACCCCAATGCTAGCAACGGTGAGGGTCCGTGCCAGACAGCACGCGGAGTGTGCCCATGGCCATTGAGCAGTCAGTGGCGAGGATGAGCCGAGGACCCAGGGCATCCTGGCAGCCAGTGTCTGCCCTACCTGTTTGGCCACACACCTCCCTTTAAACAGGGACAGCCAGCTGGCTTGAAGGGTGTGAGTTTAAAGCAGTAATAATACTCAGTCCGTAGGTAGCACTTTTCATCTGCAGCCTCAAATCTCTTGACAAATATTGCTCGCAGTAGCAGAGATCTGAAAAGAACAAAGGAATTGGGTCTGTGCCCATCTTGCTCCTTTGTAATATGCAAAGAGGGCCAGAAATCACTTTGTTCATGTTAGATTTTTTTTTTCTTTCTTCTAAGGTATTAGAAATTCAGATCTTCATTGCTCAAGAGAAAACAGTACATCCATATCATGAAACAGATACTGAGCAGGTGACACTCAGCAAACAGGGAAGTGATTTGTTCTCAAGCTACTTAAATTGCCGCCTTTTGTACCTCTCTGTTGTTATTGTTGTTACAACTCAAGAGCCTGCAAAACACTTGGGAGCAAAGAGACTTCTGGTAAGACCTCAGCGCGGCACAGTCACTGCTTGGCGGAGCTGAGATGCTCTAGCCCCGGCTGAGATGTTGGAGCTGCTGTGCCCAGCGATGCCCGAGCCGCATGCGGGCTGTGCGGGGTATCCACCCAGGGCACAGGCAGACCAGGGCTTTGAAAAGCTTTCAGTGTCCTTTACCTTTGGCACCTCTGCGAGGTTGGGGTTTGAGTCCGTGTTTGAAAGTAGCACATGGAGGCTTCAAGTTTATTGTTCTGCAAAGCACCTTTTTTAACGCTTTTTTAACGATGCAGCAAAGCATCAGCCCGTGTGGGACCAGCACTCAGCCCTCCCAGCTCCTTGAACAGTATCTGCCCTCGTCAGCAGGCACTCCTGCCTCCAAAGCCATCCTCCTTTAACCCTCCTGAGACACATCCCTGGGAAACACCTCTCTCGGGCTCCTGCATTCCCGGTGCCACACGGGACCGCCAGTGCAGCCGCGGAAGGGGTGATGATTCATGTGCCAAGAGCCTGTTGGACCCGCAGCCAACTGGGCCAGGGTGCCCAGCAGACCCAGAAATGCAGGCGGCATCTCCAGCCTCCCTCTGCCCTCCCCGGGCTCTGAACAGGAAGGCGAAGCTCTCTCAACCTACGTAAGGCAGGGCAAAAATCTGGCACCCACTCACTGCCCCCGCAAAGGGGCTCAGTCCAGAGAAACATGAGGAGCAGAGCGTAGTCCCGAGGTGGCTCTTGGGGAGCATGAGAGTGAAACGGGGGGTGCCAGCCATCAGCGGGGCATTTGGGCTGAGAGGGTCCCTGCTAATGTTGGGCAGGAATGAGCTCTGTCTTCCTTGGCAGCAGGAGCAGGGATGGAGAGGGTATTGATTGCAATGGTCCTGGGGAGAAAGCAATGGGGACAGAGGTCTCCCGAAGCCACCAGGGAGGTGGCCAGACCAAGGACCTGGCACAGGTTTTTAGCAAAGGACAGCATGGACCATGGCTCAGCCACATCCCAGTTTTTTCCAATTAATATTGGCTGTTTTTCTAGCCCAGGTGCTTGGGATGAATACAGGGTAAATGAATAACATACTCCCTCTTGCATTGCACAGCTGGCAAGAAGAGAGGACATAAGCTCCTAGCCTGCCCCAAATCCCATCAGTGCTTCACTGCAGGGATGTTAGAGCCAGGAGCGGGGGCTGGTGGCACTGGGAACATGTGGAGCCCTTTCCCCAAGCGCCTCCTAGCTAATAGGGCAAGACTGGGATGGGAGAGGAAAACATGCTTCAGAAGCAGGAGGCAAAGACACTTGGTTGCTGAGCACCAGAGCATCGAGCCACACTGCTGGCCCCATCTGTCCATCTGTCTGCCTGACCTCTCAACAGTGGTTACTGTCCTGGGGCGAGCTGGCAGGGACTCGGCCAGCTTCACCCTTCCCAGCCCGGGAAGTACCAGCACAAGCCCTCCCTCCACTTCTGGAACCCTGCACCAGAGCTCTAGCTGGAGATGCTCGGGGTGAGGGGACCCATTTCCACTCCTTCCCCCTGGGTAAGCTGGAGTAGAAAGGAGCCACCCTGGCTCCCAAGAGCCGGCTCCCTCGAGATGCCGACGGGCAGAGCCGGGAGCCCGGCCAGGGGCTGCCTGCGCCAAATGTATGCTCCATCCCCTACCCCAGGCTCCGTGTCCGACTCGCCTCCCCCAGCTACGGCATCACCTGCCTGTTTATACGGGAGATTTGAAAGCTGTTACCTCCAACTCTTTTTATACTTTGGTCTAATCTAGATACTGTTAATGATATTTACTTTCAAGACGCTCACCTTAGATTGGCTTTTCAACATCTAAATTAAGCGTTCCATCCCAGTCTTTGATATCATGACGGCACTTCAGCTACCTTTGATCATATCTACTAAGTATTCTCATTAGTAATCAACATTACTTACTTAAAATAAACACATGTTTTCTTGAAGCTTTGTGGTTACACTTAATCAGCCGCAAAAATTCCCCTTAAGACGGTTTGTATCATTCAAGGGCATTTGCGTCCATAACCCTGTAAATAGTTGTTGTTTTCCGTGCGCTCTCCAAAATGCCGTCTGCCGAGACCTGACTTTCCATTAAAAGGATTTGATATCCGTAACATCCCCCCCTGACTAAACCGCTGCTCAATACTGCTGCGTAAACTGAATCGCGGGGAGGATCGCTGTCAGCAAACTCCATCTTTCTCATCCCAGACTGTCGGCTTCGACAGAGGGCGGAAAACAGCTCCCATGGGGCTGAGCCTGACCCCTGACTTCCTGGCAGCAGCGAAACCACCCGAGTCATCACAGTGCTTGTAAGAGAGAGAACTGGTGGTGCTTTGAATGGGAGGCAGGTACCGCCAGGTTCATACAGCGCCTGTGCCCTCAGACCACGCCGTGTGATTTAGGCAATACAGGTCCTTACAAGAAAGGTCCCTCTGACATGAAGAAAATGGTGAGAAACTTTTACGTTTTGGGTACGCTGTGTGTGAATCAGCTGCTATTGCCACACCCTGGGCAAATAAACCCTACCTGGCTCGGGGTCCTGCATCCGACACACTTCACATTGCCAAAGAGCAGCTTCGTGTATGAACAGCCCTGATTCCCCCCTGCCTGCATCCGAGGAAGCCTCCAGGGGAGGCAAATAGGTGCCTCCCTTCTTCCCCCAGCTCTGAACATGTCCCCATGTCCCCTTCCACCTCCTCCCTCTGATATTGTTCTTGTTCTCCCCCGTTCCTCACCTCCTCCCTTGGGACCCCCATCCTGGTGTCCACGTCTTGGGGTGGCCCCAGATCCCCCAAATCCGTCAGCAGCCACTCATGGTGGGGGGTGGCAGAGGAGGTGGACCCCAGAAGACAGCGACAGTGATGCTGGGCTCCCACCAGGACTTCCCTATCCAGCCTGTCTCCAGTGGGAGAGGACCACGCAGCCTCCCTGCCTGCCGGGCGCAGAGGGATTAGGGACACAAAACACCCTGCCAGGGGGGGATTTTGCAGGGACTAAATCTTTCCTGCTGCTGATAACGTTTCCTCCGGCTTCACCCCATCCCCTCTGCCCTTTGATGTCAACTGGAGGCACCAGGTCTAAAACAGCCACTGCTGTTGATTAGACCTAATTAGTCCCTAATGCCCTCTTAAATCCCATTTTAAAAGGGAGCCATTCAGCACATCCACGGCTGAGACAGCCCTGGCTGAAGACAACGTTAAGGGGTCCGCGGTCAAAAGGAAGGAGAGTGCTCGCCAGGTAATTCAAGACGACCAGGGTGCCGGACAGGTACCGGCTCTTACAGCATCGGCTCACACAGGCTGGGCAGGAGGGCAGGCAGCATCCCCCCACAGCTGGGGGCACGCGAAACCCGTGGCTTCTTCTCCATGGAGGCATCTCTGGTGTTGGGGACTGCTCGTTTCTCCGCTGAGAGGAGACACTGATTTCTGATGTGGGCAGAAGCCATCAGCGAGGCAAGGAGGAGGAAAGGGGATGAAGGCTCCTGCAGTCCAGGAATAGTGCATCTGGTTCGACTCTCAATAGCAATATTTTTCTAACCAGATGTCTTTCTAGACATCTGTTGAATCAATCTGTTGAATCGATACTCCTTGGGGGCCATCCCTTGGTTGGGGAGAGGAGAGCATCGCCCCCTTCACCCAACTCATATCCCACCAGCACAAAAGGTACGAACACAGCCAGGCCTGAGCAATTAGGGCTTCGGTTTAGGAAGACACAACGGGGATGAAGTCCCGTTTATCACATGCTCCAGTGCCACTAACCTCCGTGGCTCCTTGCCACTCCATCCCCATCCCATCTCCTCCATGAGGCTCAAGAGCTGGGAACAAGATATTCCCCAGCCTGGGCCTTTGCCTCAGCCACACGACCAACCTCCCGCCTTTAGGTCCAACTTTCTCTAGAAACCGGGCCTGCGTCCAAATTAATTTTCTGTATGTGTTGTTGGAGCGATTAGATCTGCAAATCAACATAGCCACAAACTGAATAATGCACCAGCGCCTAGCGCTGTTGGGGCAAAGCCCCAAGTTCCTCGTCAAGTTCAGTCCTGCAGAGCCTGTAACTAATGATTTTTCTCACTTGGCTGGGAGTCAGCGCTCTGTCTCTCACATGCACACACAAACATTGTACGTGTGCCTCCTTAGCATAGCGCGATCTGCAGATAAAGGGAGGGAGAGCAGCACACCGGCGCTGGGACACTAGCGCGATACCTCACCGTCAGCACCCGGCAGAAGATTCTGAGACCAGGAGAGCTGGCGGGACATTGAGAGAAGCATCCCACCATGCAGCTCTGGTCATGTTGGGCCGCTTGCCCTTCTCCCCTGCTGGGACATTCTGCAGGTCTCTTTTTTGTCCTGTTATTGAGGGCTAGCCCAAAGCCCACAGATGTCAATGAAAGCCAAGGATGAGTTCAGTGGACTGACAGGTCCCAGGCCTGGACACCACCACCCTGGCTACACCAACATGGAAGTAGAGGGTGGTGGCAGCTCCCAGAAACTCCCCAAGTGTCACCTGGTTGGATCCAGGGAGAAGAAACTGATGAGGGAGAACCGGGTACGAGATGCCGCCTTCTACAAGCATGCACTGGTCCACAAGGTTTCTTTGTTGGAGATGTTGGACCCTGATAGGTTTCCCTCCCAACAAGTTAGGGTTTCCATCCACATTCACACCCTGCTCTGAGCCACAAGCTCCACCTCTGCAGGTGGGCTTTCCCATTGCCCCCAGTCTTTCATGCCAGAGTCGCAGCCCTGGGAGTGCTGCTGGTGTACAGGAATGCCCTGCAATGGGGAAGCCAGCACACAGCTGTGGGCTGCTCTGCCTTGCAGTCATCCTCTTGCAGCCATAGTGATGGGCCCACACTCATGAGCTCTCCAGCAGCCTGGTGGGAGGCAGCGAGCTTAGACTGAAGGAAGCGAGGATGCTCATCTCCTAACTTACCTCCTAGGAGCTACTTGTGGCACATATACAGTCCACAGCAAGAGACAGGATGCCCCAGAGGACCATCCTGCTCCATCTTCTGAGATGTGTCTAGGGCAGGTAGGCTGAGTTGCCCTATGGACGTGGGTATTTTGGTCTACTCACTACTGAAGGAGCCCAGGCAGCCAAGTGGGACTAGGGTAGCATTCACATCACTCACCCATCAGTCTCTGCAGTGTTGTCTTCTGGATCTGAGCGGGTACCTCAGCTCCCTTTGTAGTCACCAAAGGCCCTCTGGAGGTGCAATTCACCCAGACTGCTTGCAACTGCTTTAAAGCAAGATGAACTGCACCCTAAATTCCCCTGGCTGTACAAGTTAGATCTCCATCAACTATAAAGGGAGCATAGTGAGACCTCTAGGCCTTTTACCTGTCTGCATTTAGTCATATAGTTCCCACCCTTGGTGACTGAAGCTAGGTGAGATAAGGATTTGCGTTAATGGAAGAGAAACCAGGGTAGGTGAGGCCCCCATGGCTGGAACAAGGAGAAGATCAGCAAAATGGGCTTGACGGTGAAAAAATTGATCTGCCCTATAGGGGTGTCCCTGCTTGGATGGGACCTGTGCTGATGAGTGCTTAGGGCAGAGAGAGGACCTCAACGGTGGATGCCAGCTCCCAGGACAGAGTGGGTATTTAGTCCCAGCTCCTCGCTCCACCTAAAGCCAACCTGCGGGGTGAGTGGCATGTCCCTGGGCTCTCAGCACTGCCATGCAGTGACACAGTGAGCCAGATCAGCTCGTGGCATTAGCTTGACCTAGCTAACTTACCATTGCAGCAGCCCAACCCAGCACACTGGTGCCAACCCCAGGGACATGTAATTTTTCAGGACTACCATGGCATTTGCTGGAGAAGCATCTTTGCGAGTGGCTTGGTCGCCCAGCCCAACATCTCTCTGTTGCAGATACATGACGTTTAATGCAAAGCAGAGCAGCAAATCTTCCCTCCTGGTGCTGAACAGGATGATCTTGTGCTCAGCTATAGTTTTAGCTGCGATCGCCAGTTGGATTACCCCCTCCATTATCCTGTTTGTTCCATTTCCTTATGATAAAATTATCATTTATCCATTTTATCGTTTATGCTTGGTTGTCAGTCAGGTGTGATAACTGTAGGGGAGGTTATTCTTTATATTACACCTCCTAAACAGGCTGCTGCCTCTTAATCTGATACCAGCAGGAGCAGATCTACCTCCATCAGTCCCTTTTCCCCCATCCCATGAGCTGGCCACCACTGAAAAGGAGAGGGACACCCCTCAATGCTACTGCTTCTAGTGTAGCAACTCTAAACATACTCCTTTAAGGTCCTTTCAAAGGATATCGCTTTAGCATGAGCCTTGAGAAGGAGGTTGTGTGCTCAACCCAAGCCCATCTGTCCCTTGCCTTATCCGTATGTCCCTTGTCCCCTTCCTTGTGACCATGCGGTGGCTCACCCAGCTGAACACTAACTTGGCAGGGCTTGGCCTCAGCTATACCACTGAGCTCAAAAGGGTTGTTTCTACAAGGTTGGGACCTTGGGAGGCTGCAAATGTGACCCCTGAGCCCATACAACATCTGTGCCAGATGATGGGAGAGGAGCAGCATCACCCTGGAGTCCTCCCATCACTCTCCTTGTGCCAGCACTGATCTCCTGAGGTAGACCCAGCTCACACCAGCGGGAAGGAAAAGGAGTCCTGCAGGTGTAGCTTGTACCAGCTTGCCAGGCAAAAGATCAGTGCGAAAGAATGTACCTACAAGTATAACTTCATGGATTTACCTTGGGGCCTCTGTCACTGCAGAACTATCGCCCCAGTTCACGCCCTGGCCAGATGTTGCCACACAGCAAAGGTTTTGGGTGAAGTCACCCTCGGGAGAGGAGAAGCCAAGAGGACTTCTGCTCTGGCCTGGCTGTGCACTGTGCACACAGCCGCGGGAGGGACAGCCCGGGCTCCCCAGCTAACCACCCTGGCAGAGACCGTCCACCCCTCCCCAGGGCATCCATCGGCTGCTGTTCTTCTGCAGGAACCTGCTGGGGACCTTCTCCCCTTTCCATGGTTTTCCTCTGGGAAAGAAAGCTATGGAGCTGGCCAGACAGAAGCAGGACATCCAGGAGCCTGGGGAAGGCACAGCTTGCACCCCCTGCTTGGTTTGAGTGCCTTCAGGGAGGATAGGTCAAAATTGGTGTCCTGTCAGCAGCAAGTCTTGAACAGAAGTCCCTTTTCTGCAGGAGACGGAGAGGGACAGTCATCCCTGGCCATCCCCATGTCCCCTTGGGCAGCATCTGAGCAGTGTTGGAGATGTGCCGCAGGGCCCCAGTGTGCACCAGGACATGGCACGAGGACAATGGTCCCCGGACGGATCCTGACACAAGGGGCTCGGTGTGGGAGACGCGGCCCTGGGCCGGGCTCGGCCGCCCACTCACACAGCATCTCCCGGTACCCCACCGCATGGCTTCTCCTCGCAATGCCTTTTCTCTGCAGCGAGATCAAAAGGCATCCAACCCACTGATCGCTCGGTTTTGTGTTGAAAGGCTCCCTGATTACCTCACCATTAGTTGCACCCATTAAACAAAATCCTAAAGGTTTTAGACAAAGCTGAGGTTTCAGATGAGAGGGCGAAGGAATGACTCAGTGCCTTTAAATGCCAAAGTCTTCTCCTCCGTCCTGTTTGTACAGCACCTAGCACGAGGGGTCCAGGTGCATGCCTAGGGCTCTGAAACACCGCCGCAATTAAATAATAAGTGTAATAGCAGCTGTACTCCCACCAGCAGGGTTTCGTTTTATTATTTAAATATTCAGTTACGCTTGGTAGCACCTCTCGGAGATGCAGTTTGCTTCAGTGAGGTGGAGAGTGACCCCCCGGCTGGCCACCAATAGCCACTGTTGCAGCACGAGGATGGCTGGGAGCCCGTTGGTGCATGCCAGCACCCATGGGAGCAGCCCCGGTGCTGGTGAAAGCAAGGACAGGGTAGGACGCAGCAGCCCCAGGGTCCTGCGGTTCCCTGAGGGCTGGGGCAGAGCTGAGCAGGGGGATTTCTAGCTGATATTAGAAGCTTATAGGGCCTATAAAGGTAGTGAGCCCCCCACTTGGGACTTGTCCAAATGAGACCCCCGGTTGTAGGCATCTCTCCAGCTGAGAGCATCTGGGGACAGCAGTCACAGTGGTGTCACCTGGAGCTGGGTGCAGGCGAAGGGGAGCAGGGAGGGGTGCAAAAGCTGTCTTCTCCTCCCTTTCCACCTGGAGAATCAGCAACAAACACTGAATTTCAACCCTAAAAAAAGAGCCAATACAAAACAAGCAGCGCCGTGGTTTGGCAGTGCTTCCTGAGGTTTGGGCTGATGATCATTGACTCACTGTTGGGCACCAAACCCAAGGTGAAGACAACCTCCAGGAGGACAGGTCTCCGCAGGGACCTTGGAGACCCTCTGCCCAGCTCCTGGCATCGGCTGGCCACAGCCCTGCATGGAGCCCACTGCCAGCTCCTGGTGCTGATGGGGCTCCTGGGAAGCAGGTTGCCCTCAGCCCGTTGCTTCTCCTGCCAGGTCCAGCTCATTGTTTCGGAGCAGTGGTGGGAACCACCTGCATTTATTGCAGAAGAAATAGTGCCATCTACTGACATTAATAACCCTATTCCTAGAAAGCGAGGGGTGGATGCTTATCTTCCTTATGCCAATGGGTGTTTGGGGTCATGCCAGCCTGAGAAATGCCCACACAGGGTCACGCTGGTGGGGCAACCCCACGAGTGATTCACACACAGGGCTGGGGTGCACAGGAAGCCTGAGAACCCCCCGAACATCCAGAGTGGCCCTGTGATTGGGATGGCCTCAGCACTGGGGATGCAGACCCTGAGCACCCCCAGGAGAAGGGCTGGAGGGGAAGGTGCTGGTTACTGCCACCCAGCAGAGTTTAATTGACGTCTTATTCCCTTCACTGTAATTGATGAACAAACCTAAACCCCTCCAACAGCCTGGTCTTCAAGTGCCATCTCCCATCCCATACAATTCCTTAGTATAGCTTTTTCCTCCCTGATCTGTGGTCCTACCTCCTCTGGTCCTGTGGGGTGCTGGAGTTACTGGGGCTCCTGGAAGAGCTACTGGAGAAAGTCCCTTGGCTGGTATGGTAAGGGCTGAGATTTTTTTTAATGGTCCTTCCCAGCCTCATGAAAGCCTCACCTCCCATACAAGTCCTTGGGAGGTAACTACCTTCAGCACAATGGTCCCTACATGAATTTCAGACTAAATATAAGCAAGAAATTTTTTACGCTGAGGGTGGTGAAACACTGGAACAGGTTGCCCAGTGTCGTGGTTTAACCTCAGTCGGCAACTGAGTACCACACAGCCGCTCGCTCACTCCCCCCACCCCACCGGTGGGATGGGGGAGAGAATTGGAAGAGTAGAAGTGAGAAAACTCATGGGTTGAGACAAAAACAGTTTAATAATTGAACTAAAATAAAATAATAATAATAGCAATAGAAATAATAAGACGACGACTATACAAAGCAAGTGATGCACAGTGCAATTGCTCACCACCCGCCGACTGATGCCCAGCCAGGCCCCGAGCAGCGGCCCCCCCGGCCAGCTTTCCCCAGTTTCTGTACTGAGCATGACGTCCCATGGTATGGAATGTCCCTTTGGCCAGTTGGGGTCAGCTGTCCTGGCTGTGCCCCCTCCCAGCTTCTTGTGCACCTCCAGCCTTCTCAGTCGGTAGAGCATGGGAAGCTGAAAAGTCCTTGACCAGTGTAAGCATTACCTAGCAACAACTAAAACATCAGTGTGTTATCAACATTATTCTCATCCTAAATCCAAAACACAGCACTGTACCAGCTACTAGGAAGGAAATTAACTCTATCCCAGCTGAAACCAGGACACGCAGAGAGGTGGTGGATGCCCCATCCCTGGAAACATTCAAGGTCAGGTTGGACAGGGCTCTGAGCAGCCTGGTCTAGTTGAAGATGTCCCTGTTCATTGCAGGGTGTTGGACTAGATGACCTTTAAAGGTCCCTTCCAACCCAAACCATTCTATGATATATATATATATACACACACACTATATAAGTTGTATATATGTTATAAGAGAGACCAGCCTCATTTGTTTGGTCTGGCACTGAGGCCACCTTCCCTCAGCTGCCACCAGTGTCAGACGTTGGCAAGGCAAAAGTCACTGCTCATGTCCAAAACTGCTGGGAGAAACTCTTCCCTGGGAGCATCCCTTCCCAGGCAGGGAGGCACTGGGACCCCAGGTGGGGAGAGCCCCGTGTCGGGGAGATGATCCCACCCCACCACCTCCCCAGGGACATGAGACTTGCAAAAGACCAGGTCGAAACAAGATGGCATAAGCTGCAGTGAGTCGCTGAAGCCTGATGGAGCTCGGCCTGGGAACAGCCCGTGGAAAGCGAAGCTGCTGATTTTCTGATTTTCCGAGCTCACCTACCAATAGTGAAACCATCAAAGCAGGAGGCGCATTCCTGAGGTCTGACCCAGCATGGCAAAGTCAAGGTAAGGTTCCCACTGAACTCAATGGACACTGGACCGCACCCACACTTACATATAGCCAAGATTTATTTATTATTTTTCCCCATGGTTTTATCCAAGACTTCATCCCACCAGGGCTCTGTCTCATCCTGCAAAAAGGAAGTCAAATTTATCCTACAGAGTCATTTTAACACAATAGATAACGAAATATATATAGTTAGAAACATTACCGTGTATGTGTATATATAAAAAACATATATATTATATATACATACAAATAACCTCTTAAATGAGAGGCCAGCATAAAAAACAATCAGAGTAAACACTAGTAATTCTAATTATGCAACATATTCTGCCTAGCATTTATTTTTAATGGTAGTCATTTTAATAGCTCTAAGGCCCTGAATTAGTCCAATATGTTCTTAACAACGTTCACTTTAAATACAGATGTTAATAACTTTTCCAGAGGGTTCAGCGCCCTGGATGAGCTTGCTGCACACCAGTATATTCTCCTTAACATGTTTACTTTTAATAACAGGTTTAGTGATGCACTCGGGGCCTAATAACCACGTTTAGTCACAGAGAGAAAAACCAGCTACAAAATACTTTCTCTAAAAACTAGGCTACAGGGGATTGCTCTGCCATTTCAAAGCTACAGCAGCCATCCTTTAACGCGCCTTTATGTATTTTGGCTCTGCCTGCGTCTGGGCTGGGGACCCTGGCCACGGATGAGCAGCTCCGATGGATTTTTGGAGCCGGTTTCGGAGTGACCCAGGGACCCTGCGCAGCAGCTGAGCCGTTCAGGGTGGTGAAGGACCGCTGCCGAATGTGGCCTCGCCTCCTCCCATCCGCAGTGCTCAGCAGTTGGATTTGGGGAGACGCACGGCGCGGGTTTCAAAGGAAGGTGTTCCTGGGCTCCGGCGGAGGCATCCCGGGGCTCTCACTGACGTTGCCAGCAGAGATGTGCCAAAGGGGAGCGCGTTTGAAAAAATCACACCCACCATCCATTAAAAAAACAAAAAAAACAAAAAAAAACCCCACCACCAAAAAACCACAACAACAACAACAACAAAACCCAACTCCTACCTTAGCTTTACGAGAGCTAGAAATACAACCAAATTAAGAAGCAGGCGGCAGCTGCTCTCTGCTTTCATGCCCAAATCAACCCATTCCCAGGAGGCCACAGCCCAGCCAGCCCTGCTCTTGTCTCAGCTCTCCCAGCTGGGGCTGGGGGCAGGCGGGACCCCCTGGGCACATTCACCCCAGCAGAGAGGCGCTTTTGGCTCCCCAAAAAGAGAGATTTGCCCAGCGGTGCGGCTGGCAGGGCTTCACTTTCCCTGGCTGTGTCCAGAACTGTCCGAGCCTGGACCTGTGTCTGGACCTGTGAAATCTCATGTGCTGGGGAGACGCTCAGAGCCACCTCCACGACCTGCGGGCGTAGGACCAGCCTGACCCCTCCTTTTCCATCCCCAGTTTGAAGGGCCACCCCATCAGGTGTCACATACGTCCCCAACATGTGGCGAGCGCGTGGCAGCACGTGCTGGCAGGGCTGGAGCTACCCCTGGGGCAACGCACTTTTCCCCCTGTGAGGGAGCATTCCAGGGCATGCATCTTGCACCAAAAAACCTTACGGATAGTCCTAAATATAACCGCGGCAGACCTCGCCAGACTTCAGCTCCGCTTGCATGAAAAACACTTGCAAGGTTTGAACCAGTTCTAATTTGTATACCTTCTGCCCCAGGGCCTGAGCGAAACGGGAGGGTGGAATCCAATAGCATGTTGTGCATAAAAAGATTATGCCAAAGATAACCTTATTGCTAATAATAACCCTGGAATCCAATTCTGTGAATAGGCCCTATTGAATGTTTGAACACAGGCATTCCTCAGTTAGGTTTTTCTGCCTACAAATATTTCGCTTGAGTCTTTAAATACTAATCACAGAATTCAGACGAAGGCTTTTTATCTTCAAAGTGCTGCAGAAAAAAAAAAAAAATTAATTCATTAATCGAAGATAATTAAAGGGCACAAAATATGCCTTTTTCAAGTGCGGGGAACCAGCCAGCGCAGCGTGAAGCCATCGCGGGGACTCCGAGCATCTCTCCCGCCGCGAACGTGGTTTTCCCGGAGCGGCGCCTGGGCAGTAGCCTTGCTTGTTCCCAGCAGCTCCGCTCAAGCTGTCTTCCTGACATGTGTTAGGCTGTGTGTCTGCCACGCAGGAAATAGGGTTTGAAGCTCACAGCCAGGAGCAAAAGCTGAGACTGAGGCTTTAATGAAGCTGGGATTGAGTGGCTAGGGTGGTTCAGTGAAGCAGTAAATGCAAACACATTATCACCTGAGAACTTGCTCCAATTTCACACCAATTAACTAGGAATGAGAGAGGAGGGCTGGGGCTGGCTGCAGAGATGGCTGATAATCCCGTGAATGGGCAGAAATGGCTCGTACGCAGATGCCCTTGTGCCAAAAGGAGTTTGTTAGATAATGCCAGTCCCTGCAATTTTGTCTTGGGGAGTGAGCATGTCATTACTGGAGCTGCTTTTATTAGCAAATATTAAAAACATTTGCAGAAATACAGATGCCCGTGAGGGAAGTACGGGTGGAAAGTAATAAAGCAACAGCTGATTATTTTATTTCTCTGCCAATGTGTCATATCGCAGGGGGAGGGAAGGGGTAAGGGGAGAGGGAGAAGAGGGCTGGCATGCAAAGGATTGCTGGTGCGAAGCCGGCAGCTCATGGAGGGGAATACCCCATCCTCAAGGAGTCCCTCAGGATGCTCAGCTCTGGATTTGGGGTGGGTTTGACATCTAACCCCCCGCCTGCAGATGTAGGTCTGAACCCTACAAGGAGGGCAGAGTGGGTCCCCAAAACTCACCTTGGCAGCAGCAATGGGACCCATCCCCGTCCCCTCCACCTGCACCCAGGAGCCAGCTCACCTTCACCCCATTTTAATATTTGAGCTATTTCCCTTTTTTCCTGCTGGGACTACTTCCAGGTTAGGAGTTAGGGTGGAAAAGGGGAAGCAATTTGGGGAAAGTGCTATTAAATGGATTTCTATGGATTAAATACTAAAACAAATGGCATCCGCAGTGTGCTGGGCCCCACATTACCCCTTCATTAACTGCTGGTTTCAATGTCTGCGAGTGACCGGCCTGATCTTCCAAACCGCACTGGCCACGAGATGTCCTGCAATCAGCAGGTTGAACTAGAGCAATTTCTTGTATTTAGATGAAATCTTGTCTTCATTTTAAAATGCATCAGTGATAAAGAGGCTTCTACAAATGCAGGGGCAAGAACCCCTTGCTGGGTTTCATGCCGATGCACCGGGCTGGAGAAGATCTCAGGAAAAACTGGGGTTTGGGTTGTTTTTCTCATTTGGACAGGAAATATTTGAGAGGTGGGGAGTTTCCCATCTCCTGCTGGGGAAGGTGCCAGGACAAGGCAGGGAGCGCTCCTCATCCTCTTCAGCGCAAAGTCAGATGGATGAGAGCAAAGCCCTCCAGGCTCAGCAGCATGCACCACCGTTGCTGCTCAGCTGCCGGGCTGGTCCCATCCATCAGAGGGATGTGAACAAACCACTCGTGAGCAGCAGCACCTTAAACCATGGCAAAGCATCAGCCTGGCTAGCAAAACACACTGGTGCCCTTGGGCATGCAAGTCTATATGGATTAACGTGGGTGCTCTAATGTTGGGTGCTCAAGATGCACTTCATTAGGGGACTGAAAGAGGCTGCAGCATTTTTAGAAGAGAAACCCTGTGTGCATGGTTAGCCCTGGGGAAGAAGGTCTGTGCCCCAAGAGGAGTCCTCAGTGCTGCCCCGGCTCCTCTGTGGCAAGGCAGCACCCGGGAAGTCATGTTAGCCCTGGGAGCCGGCCTGTCCTTCTCCCCGGTGGGGAGCTCCAACAAAATAATTGCAAGAAAGGTGCAAACAGGGGAAAAGCAGTTGACACGCTCCTCTCACTCAATATTGAATTACTCCAGGCTATGGGAGGGACTGAGATATCTGCCTTTATCATCAGGGAGATGTTTTCTTTGGCCGTGGAGGATGGATAGCTAGCGAGGGGCCAGGACAAACTGCAATATCCTAAAACAAAGCAAGTATGGGCCACCTCACTAAGAGCCAAGGAGAGTGCCGGGGCTGGGTGAAGGTGATGCCTCATATCTGGGCAAGGGGGGCCCTGGGTGCTCCCCTCCTTGCTGTGAGTCTGGTTTTCAGCATCCTGTTCACTTCAGGTGTGCATTCCCTTCTGAATGGGCTTGGGAAGGAGGAAAAAGCTGTGGCTTAAATACCATAGCAAGAGCCAGCACCTGCCGAGCCCGCTGCTGGGGGATGCTCTCCCCCAGGGTGGGTGGAGCAGGGTGCTGGGGGGACCTCTTGCTCCAGCTGTTCCAGCCACGGGGAGCGGGGACGTGTGGTCCTTCCCTCGTTGTGGCGTGCAAACAGCCCTCCCAAGCAGGAAAAACACTGCTAAGCGGTGAATCTCCTGTGCCGTACACAACGGTGCACCCAAGTCCCGGTGCAAATCCACAGGGCTCTTCCCGTTCACCCTCTCCAGCCTGTAATTATCTTAAAGGCAACAATTAAAACTGTTGAAACGCATGTGATGGGTTTAGGGAGCATAGCCCGGCTAATCCCCACAAGCATCCCAGAGGAGCGGAGGTGAGGAGCTCCCAGGGGCTGGAAGCCGGAGCTTTGCCGGGCAGGTAGGGACCGAGTGGGGGTGCAGAGGACCAAGCTCAGGGAGAGGAGGTGGCAGCAGCCCGGTCCCCAGCCAGCATGGGACCCCAGGAGTCACCCACGTGGCAGCACCTTTGCTGGTGCCAAGGGCTGGGTGGGCTGTGGGAGGGCCCCACGATCCCCATCCCTGGCTCAAAGCTCCCCAGGGTCATGCAGAAAGTCAGCAGAAAAGCTGACTCTTCTGCTTAAAGCTCTGATTGTAAACTTAAATGGCAAAAATGTCATCTTTCTTTTTCTGTGTTGGTCCAGGATCTAGCACAGCGAGTCCTGCTCCATTCTATGTGTCAGGTGCCAAAATAATGCTGGGTTCATACACAGCCCCTTCTGCCTTCCCCATCCTTTACTGCAGCATCCCACTGCTCTTCTGTATTCACGTGCAAAGAGCTGTGCAAACATGCACGATGCTCTCCGCTCAAGGAGTCCCAAAGCGAGAGCAAGGAGATGGATAGTGAAGAAATATCACTGTCGTCCTGTGCTCACCGCTTCTTAATTATATTTTTTTATAGGAATGATTATTTTTGCTATTTTTCTGAAATCATCACCCTCCTGGAGCCAAGTTATATGTGATTCTCCACTGCTTTCTTTAAGAAGCGGTTTCTAACCCACCCTAAAAACACTGAACAGCTTTGGGAGCCCCAAAAGGAGGGGAACTAGAGAGCAAAAAAGAGAACACAAACTCTTTGTTCTCAGTATCTTGTGATCTTAAAGCGCTCGGGGTGATCTCAGGGGTGTCAGGGCAAGGACAGAGCCACGCAGGGCAGCCGCTGGCTCCTCTCTTCTCCCGCTCTCTTGCTCCAGCAAGGCAACACTTTTCCTCCCCCCCATATCACCTTTTTTGTGATACGGTATTTTAAAGATTTCTAAAATTTCTAAATTTCTAAATTTGCTTCCTTTCCCAAAACTTAAACACAATTTTAACCATTTACACTAAATATGAGTCATTTTGGCTTCAAAATATCTTTTTCTTTAGCTCAGAATATTTTTTTAGTTTCTGTTCAAAATCAGCTCATTTTTAGAGGAACAAAATTTTTTGTTACAATCCAAACAAATCCAAATTCCTTTTCAATTAAATATTTAATTTCTGAATGCAAGCTAGCTTTTCTTCCTACTTTTTTTTCCTTTTTCCTTCTCATTTCTCTGCCTTTCTCATTTCTAAAATGCAAATAATTGGGAAAAATCCTCTTCTGAGCCACTTCTGCTGCTGCTAACACCAAAAGCCCTGAGGGTGCTCCCAGCCCTGTGCTCCCCTCGCCGGGGAAGGAGCCTGCAGAGGGTCCCGGACCCCCTCCCACACTCCCCGTGGGTACCCGTCTGGCTGCATGGAAACCACAGAACAGACCCAGCTGCAGGGCTGGGGGGACAGAAAAGCCCACGGCAAATCCAGTCCTGGGTCGATAGGACCCCAAAAGGGCCATGGCTGTTTTCTGGAAAGGGTGGGGAGCCATCAAGGCGGAGGAGCATCCTAGATACTCTACAGATCTCAGGTTATAAATTACACAAATGGATCCTTAAATGTTTCCATTCAAAAAAATATATATGTGCAGCTGTTGAACACACTTCCCACTGTCTTCACCACGGTGAAGCTCTTCACTGTCACTGTCTGTCGAGGAGCGGGTTCAGCTACAGGCTGACGTGTGGATTTGGGGTGACCGGCAGGAGCTGGCTCCGTTCCCCCCGCGCCTCCTCTCCTCCCTCCCACGCTCCCCGCAGCGGCTGCGGGAGGGAGACCTGTGTCTCACGGCCCAGCTCTGATCAGGGCATCCTCCAAGTGAGCTGCATCTTCCCCCACCACTCTTATAAGTGATACAGCAGACAGCCAGTGTCACTTCATGTATTTATTGATTAACAGCAGCATTTTAGATAAGTGAAGCCCAGTTGCCTTGGAGGGCAGGAATAACGTCGGGTATAGGTGCCGTTCGGCATACGGCAAATTTTATTCGGGGGTTGCCTTCCATCACGTGAACATCTGACTTTTTTATTTGCATTTCTAGAGGGCTTTAGTGTTGAGTTTCTATGTGAAGCTGGGGAGGTGAGAGGGCAGCAGGGCTGGTGGGAGCTCAGGTTCTCCCAGGAAGGGCACCCTGCACTGGGAGATTAATATTGACCACGGGAGCAGCATAGGGACAGGGATTTACAGCAGGGCCTGGTTTTTCACAGTAAGGGTGAAAAAACCTGGAGAAATTAAGAAGCAAGTGAGAGGGATGGACTCCTATCTCTAGATCTTCAGATCAAGATGTTCATAAGCAAACAAGTTGCTGGGCTCGATGAACGCGGCAGAGCCCAGCCTGTGTTGCGCCGGAGATCAAACAAAATGATCTCCTCTGCCTTTAAAATGTATGAAGCTGCAAAATCTTAAGGGCATATAAACTTACTTTGATTGCAGGGCTGGGATCTTGGAAGTCGCATTCCTTTAATTTCCTTGAGCTGGTTGCTTTCCCCGTGAGTGAAGGACATGCACAGGGTGGTGAGTTTTCAATGGAAACTGGTTTTGCCTCATTTTCCACTTCTCTCCTGCTACAAGGAAAGAAGTGCAGAGCTCCGGAGGCCTGCCTGCCTCTTTCTATGCAGACAGAAAGGGCTGGGTGTCTGTGTTTAATTACAGCCTGAAAGAACTGCATTTAAAAGACAACAGCAAGCTATTTAATTAATACTTATCATTAGCACATATAGGAATGCCTAGCAGCAAATTGCAACAACAAAGCAACTCCCTTTTTTTTTTTTTCCTTGCACTTGGGATAAATTAATTTAAAAAAAGAGTAAACAAACCATTTGCACCAGATTTGAGATGACTTTATATGGAGTGGGAGTACTGGGATAGTAGGTATTACCCTAGGACAGCAGAGATCTATAAAAGCAGGCTTTTCAATCTCCAGCTCTCCTGGCCAAGAAGCTTATCTTCATCTATCCATCTATCTACCATTCTATCTCGGCATTTACACTGGGCTCATCCCCATGTCTGAGCGCCTACTTGTCTTCATACCTGTCCATAAATTACATGGTGCCCTCAGGGCATTATAAATAATAATTCAACTCCCAAACCTTCAGAATATTGTTTTAAAGAATTGGTTTATAATTCACCACGCTGCAGACTCCTCCTCCCAGCCCCTAAAGGTAACGCTGGAGCAGAAGGATGTGACACCCCCGTCAGCAGAGGAAATGCCCCAAAATCAGTTCCTTGGGTGGGAGTGATGGGGTGGGCGGCCACGAGTTGGAAGAGGGGGATGGACATCGTGGCAAAGCACGGGGGAAGGCTGGACTGCTCTGCTCATGGGAAATAGCATCCTCACCCGCAGCCCATTGGGGATTTGTATTATCCCCCTGAACTTTAGCTCGGCCAGCACTGCAGACAGCCGGTCATCCCATGTCTCCCTTTAATTAACAGCACTCTTAATGGCACTGGTAATGGTTGGAGCAATGAACCACAGTGTGGCTCTGCTGTTGATGTCTCCACAGGGTGCAATGCCAGGTGCCAACCGCTAGCTCGGAGGCAGATGGCTTAAAGGGTAGACCCCATGTGTAGCCAGACAGATCCCAACCCACGCTGGGACAAGAGCCCCAATTCCATATTGGACACACCAACAAAGTCCTACAGGACAGCAAGATGCTTTGGTACGTGTGAGCTCTTGGGTAGAAACCTCCAGCTGAACCATGGGGGACCCTATTCCTCTATCTCAGTACATTGCATTTCCATCCCAACACATTGCATCTCCATCCCAATACAATCCTTCTTACTTGAGGTACTTAGGGGTTAGGAGCATGTCCCAGCCATGTCCCTCAGTGTGAAGGGTGTCGCAACCTCCACAGGAACATCCCTGACAAGGCACGGAGCCCTTGCAGAGGATGGCCCCTGGCTCATGGACAACGCTGTCTCCTAGAATGTGTGGGTCGGCTCTGCTCGGGGTGAGGAGCCTGAAACTGGAATTTTTGCTGGGGAAAAGTGTGATCAGTTGATGTATGAGATGAATTATTTCACAAGTCTGGCCTGAACAGCTCTGGAAGGTGCAGAAGTAATATATCGTCAACCCCGTAAACACGTCAAGCTGCCAGCGCTTGCGGCTGCCCATCAAAGTGTTGGGTGAGGAGGTACCGCCTTTCTGCACGACTTTCTTCTCTGTGTTTTCCATTTTTCCATCAAACAAAGCTGATCCTCCCTCTCAGACAGAGACCTGAGGAGGAGTGAGCAGAGCCCCGAGCACCCGTCTTGGGGCCAAAGTGGGAGCGAAAGCCCCCGGTGTGGGAGCAGCCAGGGATGCCACCGTCCCCGCGCAGGCGGTGGGACACGGCATGCCCACGAGGCCAGGTTCACCCCCGCATCCCCAGCACCTGGGCTGCCACGGGCGGCCGTGCATTGCCCTCTGTGGGAGCGCGGCCACCCTGCAAGCCGAGCCTGTCTGTGCTCCCTCCACCTCAGCTCCGGGCGTGAAACAGGCTTTTCCTGCTGCATTTCTGCCCCGGAAATCCCAGAGAGAGGTTTCGTAGTGTCCTGCCCGAAAAACATCTGGTTTTGACTGGGGGAGAAGCAGCACCTTCACCCCATAGGAGTATCCTCAGGGATGTTTGAGAACTAAATGCCTTTTCACCCCGCATGGGCATCATCTGCCGCCTTCCTGCAGCAAGGCTGGAGCCTTTACCCATCTGGCTGCTTCGAGACGGGAGCATGGGGATGTATTTGCTATGCTATGCTATGTTTTCTGCTTGCAAAACACACCAGCGCTTTGGCTGGCTGCAAGCCCAATACCCCTCGCCCTGTCCTTCCTGGTGCTCTCCGGACAGGGGTCCGGGTCCAGGTCCAGCCCCTCGCCCTCCCGCCCTCCCCTCCTGCTCCAGTCCCGGCCAGCAAGCTGGATTTGCAACCTCTCGCTTGGATGTGGAGCTGGGTGCAATTTCAGGCCTCTCCCCCATCACGGGGTGTCTTAAGCTATGATTAAGAGCTAAATTACAACCAGGCAGCCGTCCCTGGCCGAGAACCGCAAGTTTTGGGGAGGCAGCTATTAAAGGCGGTGGAGTCCAACAAGTATAACGTGTGCATCAACGAAAGGGGCAGCCAATAGCGGGGGTCATATGGGATTGGGGAGGGTTTCTCACCAGCATCACCAATGACTTGCTGCATCAACCCCTGGTACAAAGCCATCCTTTGGGGCAAGGTTATTCCTGAGGACAAGGCTGCGTTGTTGCTTAAATAAGAGGTATTTTGCTGGCCAGTTTGGCTCTTAAAGAGGGGTGAATGATGGCCTCATGAAGCATCAGAGCTTCCCTGGACCCCACCACCATTTTTCTCCCAACTGCTCGATCCATGCAACTAGTAGAGCCGTTAGCATTAAAAACATCCAGCATCCAAGCACTGTGGTTTTTTGCATCATTTTCAACTAAGGCGTTTCCTTCACCCCCGTTAATTGGGATGGGGCAGCCTCGGCCCCTGCCTCGGAGGAGGTGCGGGTCCCTCCTCTCCTGCAGGGTTTTGGTGGGATGGAAGGAGGTGGCACGGGGCCGGCTGCGCCAGGGGCAGACAAGGAAAAGGCTTCCCAAGCGCCAGCAAGGCATTCTGCAGCCCAGGCAAAGCTTCCCACTCTTCCCACACATTCTGCAACATCCCATACTGATTCACTTCACAGAATTTACTTTTACCCTGCTAAATGCCACTAAACCTTCAAATTAATCCTCCCATTATGGGACTTCCTTTGATGTCAAAGGGGGAATTTTTTTTGATGGCAAAGGGGGATTTTTCCCCCCTGGTGTAATTATTCCTATTTTTTTTCCCCCTTTTTAGGCACAAGAGATTCCTGCCAGATGCATGACTTGTGGAGGCAGCTCCCACACGAGGTATTTATATATTTATATGTTTATGATGGGAACGTGGCATTGAAAGACCTGAAGTCTCAGGCTGAAGATAAGGGGAATTTCCCATTTCCTATTTGTTTCAGTGGAAGTTGCCCAGGAAGAGTCTGCAGCAGGACTAGGACCAAAAGCTGCGAGATACGGCACTGGGAAGTAGCTCCTTAAAATAAACACATCCAGGGAAAACATCCACTTTTTAACACTATCACTGAGCGAGTTTTGATGCCTGGGAATGATCCCTGGCTCTGCTTAAATTATGGGGATGGGGAAAGTGGATCCACTCCAGCCCTGCCTAATTTTCCCGTTGAGCATCTCGGGTGCTGCTGGGACCGCTGGGCTGAACATCCCAGCACGGGGCCAGAATCGCTGGATAATGCCCAGGAAGCTGGCGACTGTGGGTAGTGCTGGGGGAGCTTTCTGTAGTAGGATGTAATGATGGAACAGGTGGGTTTATTCAGAGTTTCAATCAGTTTTTATGAATTTCTAGGAAAAAGAGGATACAATTGCAGAGCTCTCTACTGAAAATGTTATGAAATATTCTATATAATTCAATGGCAAAGTGTGTTCCTGCTAATAATTCATTGCACGGAGACTGTAGGCTCCTCTCCCAGCGTAACACAGGGCTCCCCTGGGAATGGAAAATGAGCCATGGGAGGCATCGGCCAGCCATGCTCCGGTAGCTCAGGTCTGTGTGACTCCCTGGCCGGCGATCCCCCGCCGCTGTGCCGTGGCTTCGATCCACTCCCGGAGTGTTTGTGTCCAGTCCTGCCCCTGCTCCAGGGGAGTGGACCTGGTCTCCATTGCCGTTAAGGCAGTGATTTCGGGGGGAAGCTGGGGAACCAGGCCAGCTCGGAGCAGGGCGTCCTGAAATTTGGCTGCAGAGGCTGGAGCTAAGCAGCACCGGGGCGTGCTGAAAAGGAAAGAAAAGCAAGAAGGCTTTTGACGTAGGCAAGCCCTGAACTGGAGATGCTGCAGGAGCAAAGGGAGAAGTGATGCTCCGGTCCCCAGTGCTCCCGACTACAGCTGTCCTTACCCGTCCGTCTGCAAGTAGTGGTAGTGAGCAGCCACGGCGGAGTGGGGGCACAGCGGGTAGCAGTTTTCCTCCCAGCAGCGCTGCATGGCTCGCACGATGTCCTCATCGGAGGCCGAGCACGAGTGCAGGGTCTCAGAGAGCTGCGGCCCCGGGGAAAACGGGGAGGTTTGCACAGGGCGTCACCACCCCACGCGTTCCCAGCTGGGCTTGTGCCACGGGCACTCAGCAAAGCAGCTCGAAACAGGGAGTCTGGAGGATGGGGTTCCCCAGGGACTGAAGGAAAAGGGGTTGCTGCTGCAGCCAGGGGATGAGGCACTGCTGGAAATGGCCACGGGGCTGGGGCACGAGCGAGGGGTTCCCATCCCCAGGTGCCGGGATCGTGGGTGGAGAGGAGCCGAGACTCAGCTCCTCAGCTCTGCACTGCTATTTGCATGCTCTGAGGGACTTTCTGAGGGCTTGTAAAACCCACCTCAGTGTAATAGCTCTTCTTTCTTTTAATAGTGTATTTTTTTCTTATTTATTTTGCTGCTGTGCAAGCAGGAGCAGGCGCTGGGCAAAGGATGCTCAGCGGGGGACAGCATGCGTTGGATGGGAAGAGGCAGGACTTTGCATCTGGCCCAAAGAGCCTCACAACACAAACGTTTGGTTTTCTCTTGTATTTGTCTCTGCTTTGTGTTCGTGCTCCCATTTGCCACAACACCGAGGCTGAATTGCAGCACTGAACCCAGCAGATGCACTCCCAAAAGCCACGCTCAGTTTGTGCCAGCACCCGCTGCACCATGCTGGCACTGGAGTGGCCAAGGAAGGGGTGGTTGCATATTCTACTTAAGTAATTGTAGGCAGTTTTTAATCAGTTTTGCAAAGAAGCAAGAGGTTTCTTTTTAAAAAAAATAATTAAAAAGTGGTTTTTAACACCCCCATGCACACACACCGATATAAAACTCCTCTGGCCTCATGCTGAAATTTTTGGTTGGAAACTCTCCACTATGATTTTTTTATTCTGAAAATGAGCTGAAAACAACTAGTAGCGGTAAATCTCCTTACACACGCACACACGGCACCGCGTGCGTGAGGAACTGACCTTTCTGTGCAAATCCTCCGGCAGCTTAAGGCTTTTCGACACGCTGAATCGCTCCATCAGCGTTTTCGTCAGGTGGCTGTCGGAGCCCGAGAGCAGCCAGAGGATTCTCTCCATGTTGTAAGGCTCCTGGGATAACAAGGCAATAGGTGAGCAGCAGAAATTCGAGCATCTGTCTCGAGGGGAGAGCACCTGTGTGGATTCTCTGATGTCTAATTAGGGTCGAGGTCCTACTGCCGCCTTTTTTTTGGTGGAGGCTGGGGTGGGCTTTGTGTCTTCCCCCCGCACACCTACATCCCAAGACAAGTCTTTGGGAACCCAATGTCCTTCAGACCTCTGACCTGTCAGAGCAGTCTGGCAGTGACCATCAGATTAAAAAAACTTAACGAAGGGATAACTGATAAATCGACGGTGTGACCACATCTGTATAATCACCTTGAGGAACCCAGGCTAATAACACACTACGTATTTGAGAACCAGAAATATCCAGCTGTTTACTCAGTGCTGCAGATGCTGCTGTGAGTCACCCAGCTCCCGCGTGACTTAATGAGACACCCAGGTCCCTGCAGGGCTGACCGATAATCTTTATGAACATATAAGGCACATATACGGCCTGACTGGCCTATGTGGCTATGTAGCAATCGGTGTTGCAACACTGCAGCAAAACTCGGTGCAAGGCCATACAGGAGGGTCCCAAACCAATTTCTCCGCTCACTGTCTCATTCCTGCACACTCGCAAGCACCGAGAATCATTCACCCAGGTGGTTTGGCCGAGATACCTTGTAGGGACAGACAGGACAAGGGGCACCGACTACTGAGTCCTCATCGCATCTCCTGGGTTCAAGTGCTGGTTTTGGATCAGCTCTTTATACCTTTTAGCAGCTGACAGTGCCTGTGACCTTTTGCCTCTCCATCCTGTCCTACCTTGGTGAGTCATTGGGACTTACTCAGCCTTTCGTGTCCTTATCTGGGTGGCTTATGGCCCCAGTCCTGTTCTTCATCTTCCCACCATCATCTCCCAGAGCCTCGAGCTTGCAATCTTCAGTCTAGTCTGGGCATAGTCTGCCCCTTGCTTTAGGCTGTCCCCTGTTTTAGGCTGTCCTCTGCTTCCCAACCTGGCTGTCCTGAGAAGCTACATGTCAGCATGCCTGGACTACAACGACCTGCTACTGGAGGTGCCTCCAGCACCGTCCTCCTGTCACTCCTCCTCCTGTCCTTCCTTCTGCTGCTCCCACATTCAGACCTTCCCCTTCCCCCTCCATTCGTACCAGCTTTATGGTTTCCACTACAGATCACTGCATTGACACCAGTAAATTGAACTCGGCCAGGACACTGGTGCAAGCACTGACCTTGCCATTCAAGTTATTAGCCAGCTCTCTGGTCTGGTTTTGTCCCATGCCACTAGAGTTGTCCAGGAGAACGTTGAGGCCCATTTTGGAGGACAGGTCATGCTGGGGACTGTTCCCAAGGAAAGTTTTGTCATGTGGACATGAGGTGCATGGTGCTTCCTGACCTCAGGGCCAGAGAACAGCCCCTGGTTTAGGTACTGCAAAGACACAGAGTCTGCTGTGATTCTCCTGGATTGCTCCTTACAAGGCTTATCCACGCTAGACTTTCTGCTTCACCTTCAACTCTTCAGTTAGCGTTTAACTGGAAAGTTTTCTCTGCTTTAGCTTAGTCTGCAGAAGAGGCAACTTAAAGAGGTTGTGCACTCTCCATCCTTGAAGGTTTCCAACACCCAACTGGACAAAGCCCTGAGCAACCTGGTCTGACCTCAGGACTGACCCTGCTTTGAGCAGGTCCCAAATAGAGACCTCCTGAATTCCCCTCCAGCATGAATGATCTGTTGAGCTATGGAAATATTTGCACGGATGCTTCAGATGTGGGCTGAATGATGATGTCTCATGCAGCTGTGGAGAGGGATGTGCAGACCCATCCAGCTCCTTGGGAATCTCTGGACATCACCTCGCCTGGCTGCCTTCCCTCATGATCCCAAAGTCTGGCACATGCTTGGGCGCCTCAGCAGACCAGTGCTACTGAAGGGACGCGGGCCAAGAGAGGAGCCCAGCTATCCCTTGAGCTCTGAGGAGCCCCACAAATTCACGCCTCAGGAGGAAAGTCAAGCTGCAGACCACAGCAGCCTGGTGATAGGGCCATAATGACTTACTGACTGCAAAGCATGGTAGTTCCTCCAGGCTCCCAGTTGTTCCCAATGTGTTTGAACAGCTTTTGGAAAATCCGGGTAGCTTAAGGCCACGGTGATACACCACCAACTGTTTCACACTTTGGTCACTTGTTTGGAAGCAGATCCAATCCCTGTGGATCACAGGGTAGGTATGAAATGGGAGGTATTTGCTTCCAGGTGTTTGGTTTCTGTACCTCCATGACTTTCCATTTCTGAGGCCTTTGCCTGCCTGCTGAGACCTGTTTTCCTCTGAGCAAGCTGCAGATGGGCATAGATGAGACATTTCTTCTGGGCTTCCCTACCTTCGTCCTGGTCTCTTCTCTTGCCTTTGGTGGAGCCTTTCAGAAGCATCAACAAGAGAGATGAGACATGATGGGATTTATAATTTTCTAGGTGTCACATTTTGAGAAGAAGGCCCTTCTCTTGCTAACCTTGCACATAATGAAACCCCAGAAACTCAGCATTTAACAGTGAAGATTACAAAGTCAAGCTCTGAAAAGTGAGGAAGAAAGTGTTTGATCTATCTCAGCTGAGCAGTCTGCAGCTTAAATGCTCCATGAGTCACACCTCTCAATGCATCGCTGAGAGGCATTGCCAGTGGCAGAATTATGCTCTCATAAACCAGGTAGAAGAGAGTACAAGGAAAAGGATTATAAAAATATATAATATTTGGTATTTTCCCATTTTGGGCAATTCATTTCATACCTGAATATCCATGGCTGATGCTAACGTAGCCTTCACGCTCTCTGACAGTGAGAAATCTCCATGTTGAACAGTCCTATGAATGATGTCATTGCTGTTAACCACGGCAACAAGTCGAATCGGGAGACCCATTTTCTGGGCAATACAGCCAGCTAGGAAAAAAGTGAAAAAATACATGCATTCTTGTGATGAAGAAACATTCAAAGGAGATTTAGCAAAGAAGTCACCGTACAAATTGATAGAAATTGAGCATATAGGTCAGAAGCAGCTACAAATTACATTCCCTAATGGACTCTGAGATATCTATCTTTAATGCTTTGGTCGAGCACCAGATTATAAAATCCTGGGACGCAATGCTCCTCCTGCCACGACAGTCCTTTGAACACTGACCCTTGGGCATCTCCAGATTTGAAGATGGATGGGCAGGGGACCGAGAGGTCAGGCAGCTGCCATTCAAGCAAGGGAGATGAATCTTTTGGGCTCTTGCATCTTATTAATGCTGCCTCAAATGGGCAGCCTGGAAATACAGTGAGTGCAGTTGAGTGCATCGAATCCTTTATTGCTTTCATAGGACAGTTGTATGCCTATTTTGGGATGGAGGCAATCAAGGATTCACATTTAGAAGGCCAGATTATGCAATTAGAAGTGGTTCTCTTGACTGCACACTACCATGCAAACAAGAATAGGACCAGGCAGGATTCCACACCTCTGTTAATGTCTCACTTAGGAAATCAGAGCCACAGTATTTTTCCCTCTTTTCTGGATCAAACACATTTTGTCCTCTTCTAATGTGCCCGTCCTCAAGATAGCTACAGTTATCATCAAAGGGTGGTTTAAGATTTTCTGCACCTTGCAAATCATCAGTGACACCTGAATGAGTAATAACCATACATGAGTAATAAAATATAAGTGGTTCTGAAGAAACCCTACCAGAGAGTGGGTGTTTTAATAAATAGCAATACCCAGCATCTGCAAAGTGCTTTTAATCCACAGGTCACAGCACTCTCTCTCTTCCCTATCTAACCTATCTTTTTTCCCTTCACCTGTGATATTTCCTCCTCCTCCTGTTGGCACAACAATTTCCACCACTGGCAGTGGGGTGGTATCTAGGGATGGGGCGCACTGAAAGTAAGCATAGAAGTGGTGAGCAATCTGCACCATAATCCTAGACCAATTGACCGAATTCAAGCTCATCAGATTGTATTTTCTGGCAAAATCGACATCAGCGAACAGTTCCTTGATCGGCTCATCGATTTCATCACTGTTCCCATGAGCTGTCAAAAGGAGAAAGGAAAGATTAGATCTGCCAACATCAGCGCATCAGGCACAAAGTATTTCTGCTCAGAAATACGGCCAGTCTCAAGCCCTGGGGTTTGCTGCGGCCAGGGGCGTCCTGAGCTGC
Source organism: Aptenodytes patagonicus (assembly GCF_965638725.1). Lineage (NCBI taxonomy): Eukaryota > Metazoa > Chordata > Aves > Sphenisciformes > Spheniscidae > Aptenodytes > Aptenodytes patagonicus. The sequence goes on from NC_134952.1 coordinate 6,096,229, forward strand.
CCGGCTGCCTCGGGGGCTGTACGAGCCGGGGGTTGAGTAGCACCGCGTGGATGTGAGGTGGTTTCTGCAGACATTGCACTCTGGGTGCTTGCTTATACCAAGTATATATTTGCCAGGAAGTCAAATGCCTGCACACCCTGTGAGATGCCAAGGGGACACCTGGCTGAGCAGAGGAGTCCGTGGGACAGCTCAAGCACCCCATGGTGATCCCTACCATGGGGACGGCACAGCAATAGGGGATGGACCACCCATGAAGGTGAGGAAACAGAGGAAAGGGGTGATTCTTGATCCTTTTAGTGCCAAGAAATGGTGCTGAATTCAGTGCAGCTAAACACCAACCGCCTGCATGGGGGCAGCTCTGGTCTGTGTCCAGGAGAAAAGGAAGCCTTGAACCACTTGGTCATCAAACTGGACATCTGCTACAGGCTCCAGTTAGCCCGAAGTCTGGGCACGGTGACCATGATGGCAATGACCTGGCTGGCTGCAGCTGCTAAAGCAGCAGCCCCCTGAGACTTTTAGGGTCATGGTTTTGACACAGCAGGGCCATAAAGCGGACAGTCCAACAGCAATGCCAACCAGCAAAGACGTGGACATTTTCTTCAATGACGGTGGTCATCTGAAGTTCCTGTATCTGGGTGCAGAACCCCTTGGGCAGCAGAACAAAGATGTCCATGTTCTTCTGCCCTCTCACACTCTCGATGGCCGAGCTCCCTGTGTCCCCTGAAGTCCCTGTTTCAAAGTAAGGGAGAACCAAGAAAAGCAAAAAAATTGATGCATCAGTCAAACCCGCACTGCTGCACCTTAAGAAAAAGATGCAGAGGTGCTCCATGAGACGTTTTTGGCTAGAGCAGCCACCCTGGCCTTGTCCGGAGGTCGCTCACCAGCCACCCCAGGGCATCTATGGGGAGGGCTGGATGATGGCTCTCAAGGTAAAGACTTGCCCAGAAGTTTTACCCCCCAGAAAGAGGCATACTCACCCACCAGAATAGTGACATGCTTCTGCTTTTTCTCCAAGAAGTACTGTAAGAACTGCCCCGTGCAGGACAAGGACAGATCCTTAAAAGCATAAGTAACCCCGTGCCAGAGCTCCAAAACATTCAGTCCGTCCTTCAGCCTGGACAGATGGACGACATCCTTGTGTCTGAACCTGCTGAAGGCCCTGTCAATCAGGTCTAGAGGGAAAATGGTTAAAGGGGCTGTTAGATTGGGTAGAGGAGTATTTTTCTGACCTGCGGCTTCCTGCGTCTCTGCTCTTTATGCTCCTGGGAAGCTTTCTGCACAACCAAAGACTCTCAGTTGCTGGATTATAGGTCACAGACATCCAACAAGTTATTCTTAGTTATCAGGAGTAAACCAGCTCAGCTTTACTGTCTTCAATAGCTCTATGGCAAGTAAACCCAGGGGATACCCAACACAATCAGAGCAAACTGTGTTAAAATATAAAATACATGAAACCTGAATTTTATCATAACACGCCATTGAGACAGAGGTTGTAGGTGCCCTCTGGTGGAAGGGATAGCTGTTAAATGTTAAAAACATTAAAAATCAGATCTCAGGGAGAGCGTGGAGCAGCAGAAAGCCCTGGTGGGAGAGCAGGTCTGGAGCCCGGCAGCATAGCAGGGTGCCCCAGCAGTGAGCAGGGCCACGGCACCAGCCATCGCTATTGCAGTCACCAGAATCCCTATTTGCACACAGGGGACACCTTTTCCAGAAGGTGACAAGTCCCAGCAAGGTCACAGAGGAGAATAGGGTACAGAAAGGAGCAGGCAATGGTGCAGCAGGCTCCATCCTCTGGGGGCTGTGAAGAGGATGAGGCGAAGGCAGGCAGATGCATCCAAAGGCCCCAAAATCCTCATGCACACCCCTGTGAGCAGCTCCCCACACAGCTGAGGCTCACCATTGAGCGTGCTCCGCGGGACCAGCTCGGCTGTGATGAAGAGGGAGCAGAGCTCCTTCACCAGCTCCCGGTAGGAGAGGCGGCTCCACCTCAGCAGGGTGTCCCCATCCAGTGAGGGGATGCGCTGGGGCATGAAGAGGCCCCCGTCGGGTGCATAGCCGGAGAAGAGGGCTCCCTCGAAGTCGACAGCCCCCGCACCTCCACGTGTGCTGACGTACTCCATGGGTGCTGGGGAGGCATTGCAGTCACTGCCAGGGCCCCAGAGCATCCCCCCCACTGGGCACAGCCCCGCATCCCAAGCTGATTCCCCCCAAAACTTCCCATGTGGACAGACAGAGCTCCTTGGGGAAGAAAACACCTCTTCCCCTCACACCGTGGGGAGCTAGAGCCGACAGAGCCGGCGGAGGGCACACGGCATTTTGCGGGCAGTGGAAACGCTGCCCGAGATTTGCACGGAGGTGGCTGGAGCCTCCTCATCCCGCTTTCCCTGTGCCCTTCCCACCCTGCCCCGGAGACACTTCCCAGCCTGAGAAAAAACCCTGACAGTGCAGAAGTCACTGCCCAAGCACGTCATGTCCCCTGCAGGCTACTGGCAAAAGCTGGAGTTTTAAAATTTAAAAAAGTAAATAAATAAAAGGAAATAACTATGTTTTTAGAGCAGGTTGATTTTGTTCAAAGGGGTTAAACTAAGGACAGGATTTAACTCGGTGTAGGAAGGGCTGAGCTAAATCCGCCGGATTCATGCAAATCCCACCGAGCAGCCGCCGGCGCTGCTGGGAGAGGCCCCCTCTCACCCCGATCCCGTGAACCCCCACAGCCGTACCCACCTGGGGCACTCTGGCCAACAGTGCAGCCCCTCGGCACAGCACGGCACGGTACGGCACGGCAGAGCACGGCTGCAGGCTGCTTGACCCCACACAGAGACAGGAAAGCGGCCAAGCAACTCGCCGCCACCGCCGCCACTGCTCGCAACCTGGCCACCCTTTGCACTTGTGCTCACGGAAAACTTCTCCCCGTTGCAACCCGCCAATGTTCCCCTCGCCGCGGCGCAGCGGGCGGAGGCGGCCGCCCTGCACCAAGCCTGGGAATGGGAATATGCAGGCAAGATGGAGCCGAGCTGCTCCTGGTGGTGCCGGCATCAGGGCAAGGGGCAGCAGGCACGAGCTGCAGCTGGGGAGAAATCTAGTTAAATATTAGGAGATAGCTTTTAACTGTGAAAGTGATCAAGCACTGGGCACGGAGAGCTTGTTGTCTCCAGTATAACCCCAGAGAAAATCAAAATTCAACTGGGGAAGCACTGAGCCACCTGATTTAACTGTGAGGTTGGATTTAAATTTGAGATTGAACCTGCTTAAAGCAGGGTTTGGGTCAGAAACCTCCAGAGGTCCCTTCCAAGCCAAATCAGTCTGTAATTCAGCTGTGCAAAGCCACATGTTCAGCCTGCAAGGCTGGGATGTCATAACAGCCCCATCCCACTGATGGGGAAACTGAGGCACAGGAGGGAGAGGGGACATGTGCGGGGCTGTGCAAAAAACCTAAGCTCTCCAGTGCAGGGAAGGGATGTGCATCCCTTTCCTTACATTTTAGTTTAATAAATAGTAAGTGTTTTTTGAAAGGCAAGGTCAGCACAGGACTGGCGGCTGCGTGGACCCGGGGTGCAGCGCAGCATGTGCTGCTGGAGCATGTGCGGGGACTTCAGCCCAGGAAGGTAAGGTGCAGAGGTACAAAAGATGGCTGATAACAGCCAGCCGTGAGTCAGAAAGCCCATGTCTGCAGTAAGGGACACATCGCCTGCCAAAGCATTGGAGTCCGACCCAACATGCGTTGCCTCTCCTCTTTCCTTCCTTGCAGCAGCCTCTGCCCGTGCAGAGGCAGAGCACACTTTGAGCCCAGTTCAAATTTAGGCTAGAACGAGGAAAGGACCAAATCCCTAGGAAAAGCTGCACAAGCTGATAGCTTTTATTACCAGTGTAATAATTTAATATCACCAACGTGCATCTGAGCATCTCCTGTTCACCCAGCACACCCTGATGGGACCTCACCTACTCCCACCACCGTGGGACTTCATGCCTCTGGGCATTTACTTACCATACATCTAATTCTTTCAATGTGTGCATAAGTTGTGTGAGGTAACTTCGCTGTTTCATCTAATTTATTTATTTTTTTCAAGTGAAGAGCTTACAATAAGTTCAATGATCCCTTCAGCCTTACATCCCTCTGGGGCGCATGCAGGAACCCTGCAAAAAAATGGGTTCTACAGGGTTCTACCTATGGAGAACAAGTCTGATGAGGAGCGGCTGAGGGAACTGGGGTTGTTTAGCCTGGAGAAAAGGAGGCTGAGGGGAGACCTCATCGCTCTCTACAACTCCCTGAAAGGAGGTTGTAGCGAGGTGGGTGTCGGTCTCTTCTCCCAAGTAACAAGCAATAGGACAAGAGGAAATGGCCTCAAGTTGCACCAGGGGAGGTTTAGATTGGATGCGAGGAAAAATTTCTTTCCTGAAAGAGTGGTTAAACATTGGAACAGGCTGCCCAGGGAAGTGGTTGAGTCTCCATCCCTGGAGGTATTTAAAAGACGAGTAGATGAGGCACTTAGGGACATGGTTTAGTGGGCATGGTGGTGTTGGGTTGACGGTTGGACTTGATGATCTTAGAGGTCTCTTCCAACCTTTCTATGATTCTATGACACCTGCTGCTCTGTGCTTGCAGACAGCAATAGCAGCAAGGCTGTTGCCACAGCTTTATCTATGTCCTGGGCCTATCAGCGCTGATAGCCCTTGCTAATGAGATTGACGGTTAATGCTGTGATGGCAGGGATTGCTTATGTGGCAGCCACAGGCGAGCGCAGAGCGCAGAGGAAGCACCTGGAACACGCACTGGGACGATAGTGCCATTTATTGGGAGGGCTTTTCCCGTGCTCGGCCCTGCAAGCTCCGCGCGTTCATGTTTAGAGTGCCATTTCTTTAATGTTATTTTGAATTTTAAAGGAAAGGAGAGGAAGAGCATGCCTTCCTGCCTGGGCTTACCCACTGCAGCAGCAGACCAAGAGCTGGAAAATGTAACAGCTTTAATTAACCTGGTCTTACATGACACCGGGTGCCTCCGTGTTCCTGCTGGGATTTGCACTTCCACTTTGGACCTTGTCTGTTCTGAGCAGTTCATGCTCTTTGGACTCACCTGTCAGAAATCAGCTGTATTTGCAAACCCCAGCTAAGGCTGCTGTCAGACTTTTTCCATGTTTTTTGTACCGCATTGGTTTTCATCCCTCCAGACAGAATTTCCTCAGCCTCTCCACCCACCAAAGGCATCCCAAAGCATGGCGAGGAACAAGGAAGCAGAAGGGCACATACAGCTGTGAGAAGCCAGGTTTTCTTCCTGCACAAGTCCCCCCAGAATGTCAGGTCTCGCCCCAGAGCATTGCAGCACTCCAAGGAAAGCGCTGCAACACTCTCAGCTTCGTGTTTGCTGAGCAGCTCTCTGTCCTCTCCAACAGTGGACCCCTCTGTATGTCCCAAGCACAAGCAACGCGTTGGGTTTGGGTCCCCTGTCCATACCCCCAGCAGAGCATCCCCAGGCCCAGGAGCGCTGGGGACCACAGCCTCTGCCAGAGCCACCAGAGAATCCCCGTGTCACTAGATGGCGGCAATGCCTTGCATCCACGGAGGAGATGCACGAACGCAGCCTCAGGGGAGCCTTGACCTGCTTGCACCCACCCTCGCACGGGTCCCTCCATATTTCAGGCCACGGACACCTGGCCATCCCGCAGGGATTTGAGGCAACAGCCAGGAAAGACCTCTCCAAAGAGCCCCATTTTGGAGCCGAGGTAGAGGAGGCAGGGGCGATGTCCTGCAGCAGGAGGCCAGGCTACAAATGTGGGTGACCTGAGCCACCGCAAGGGCTTATTGAGGTGGGAAGGAGGTTCTTCATGTTCACCCCATCTTCTCCCTGAGATCTGACCTGGAGTTTTATCACCCTCCTTCCAGCAGGGTCTCTCCTCCCCTGAGGGTCACTGGAGCCTACCCCCCGGAGAGACTCAGAAAGGGGCGCATGGAAAGACCCCAACTCGCAACCAGGACCAGAAAGTGCCAAATTTAATAAAAAAGCATCACATAAGCCTGAATAGCACAAAAATCTCCCCGTATCTCCCAGTCCTGTCTCTGCCCGTGAGCTGTCCGGTGTCTGAAAACCACACACAAACAAAAGCTTTCAGACCTGTAAGTGACTCAGGCAATGCCAGGCAGGTCCAGTAAGCGGGTGATAAGGATGTTTGGGGTTTTGCAATGCCATTTACTAACCTGTGCAGAGTATGTCCCAGTGGGAAGCGTGTTATGTTGTCTGAGAAAAAATAAGCTTGTCGCTGGGGGTTGTTGAAGAAGTTATGTGTCCCCCGCCCTCTCATGCACAGAAGTATGAACTTTCACAGAGAAAACAGGTAAAAACTATAAGGTTTTGGCCAGAAATCAAACTATTTCAGTTCTGCTTTCTCAGAGGCAGACCCACACATTGGTGAGGCTCAGAGATTCATAGCAGGAAGGGGGCTAGGGAAGTTTGCAGAGAGTGTCTGCAGCTGCACAGGCAAACATGCACCAGAATCATCTGTTTGAGCCTCATGTGAAGGAGATATGAGGCAGAAATGTAGAACTGTAAATTCATTAAAGTGCACGAAACTGCCCCTTTGTTACAGCAAATGTGGCTCTTTTCCCCTCTTTCTAAATCTGATATAAATTGTCAGTATCTCAGCTGACATGAGGTAGGGCTTCCCCGTGGGACAACACCTCTTCTCACCTACAAAAGTGCACACACAATTTTCCACATCCACCTCTGGTGATTTTGCAGGGCAAGGAGCTGCCAGCACGTTGGCCCTTTCCCCACGGCGATGCTCTTTCCTCACCGCGAGGTGGTTCACAACAAGCTCAGGGACATCCATGTTATTGTTTGGGTCTTGTAGACCAAAGTGCAGGACCCACTCGTAAAGGCAGAGCAGAAAGGGAGTGCGAGGATGGGATTGTGCAATGCTGGCTCCCACGATGGGACGTTGAAGACACTATTAACTGGAGAAGGTTGTGCAATCCAGTCCTACTACGCCAAAGATTATATTAAAACCCAAGGCCAAATTTTACCTCAAAATCTGCAATCCCATAGGATATGGGCTCTATGGCCACTGTCATGGTTTAACCTCAGCCAGCAACTGAGCACCACACAGCCGCTCGCTCACTCTCCCCCCGCCCCCCCCTCGAGGGATGGGGGAGAGAATTGGAAGAATAAAAGTGAGAAAACTCGTGGGTTGAGATAAAAACAGTTTAATAATTGAAATAAAATAAAATAGTAATAATAATAACAATAAAAGAATACACAACGCAAGTGATGCACAATGCAATTGCTCACCACCCGCCAACCGATGCCCAGCCAGGCCCCGAGCAGCGGCCCCCCCCGGCCAGCTTTCCCCAGTTTATGTACTGAGTATGACGTCCCATGGTATGGAATGTCCCTCTGGCCAGTTGGGGTCAGCTGTCCTGGCTGTGCCCCCTCCCAGCTTCTTGTGCACCTCCAGCCTTCTCAGTCGGTAGAGCATGGGAAGCTGAAAAGTCCTTGAGTAGTGTAAGCACTGCTCAGCAACAACTAAAACATCAGTGCGTTATCAGCATTGTTCTCATCCTAAATCCAAACCACAGCACTGTACCAGCTACTAGGAAGAAAATTATCTGTATCCCAGCCGGAACCAGGACAGCCACCCACCAGGGACTTGACAAGGAAGATGCTGTGGAGGCTGAACAGTTACAGTACATTTGCTTTATCAGTTTCTCCAGGTGACTTTGGGAAAGTCCGTCAGTCTCTGTGCACTCCATCATGTACAAAACGGGGATACATGTGATCAGGGAGGTGCTTTGACTATAGCAAACATGCCAGCAGCACCAAGCGGGACATGCACGGTGGCAATCCTGGACTTTGTCCACAGCTCTGGCCTTGCTGGCACCATGGTCATTTCCCGTGGAGCATCCCCCTGGCCACGAACCTCGTGAAAACTCAGCCTCTGGTTGGTGCATCGCTCCTGTGTCATTGCTTTCCCTGACACAGGAGCACCATCTGCTAGGGAAGGTCTTGGGGGCTTTTGTTTGGACCTTTCGTTTGTTTTAAATATAAAGTGTGGTTATATATTTGTCTCAGAGAGAGACAAGAACACTGGTCTTTGGCACAGCACATCTGCACATTCACTCTGGAGCGGTGAAGATACCAGGGCGATGATCACCCCAGAAGGTGAGGCTCCGCTAGATGTCATGGGTGTGGGACACCAAGTCAATTGCTTTGACGGTGATACTACATTTATGAAAAGCCATTTCAGGGAACGGGACATTCATGTAGTGCACGTGTGTGGTAAGATAAGTTGCACATCAGGACTCAGGTGCAAACAGTAGGGCGTGGAGGCACACAGGCTCCTTCTCATGCCTGTATGGGCCCGAGTAGCTCTCCTTCACTAATTAGCTGCAACCGTCTGTGAGCAGTCATTAAGTGAGCTGCTGTGCTTGATTAATCAGGATTGAGGAAAGCATGGGCCAGCTGAAGAGGTGAGCCCAGGCCCAGAGCGACAGCCAGGTGTCCCTCCAGGACTGGAGTTCATCTGACCACCTGTAGGGACTTGGAGGCTACTGCTCTTTGCATCCCAACATGCAAGTCTCCATTTGGTCAGATGAAGGTTTCCTTTTCCGCACTCTGTCTCAGGGGGTCTTCATGTGCCTGGATCAGATGGAGACATCTGCACTGCAGACGCATGGTCAGGTGAGATGAAACAGATTTGCATTGGTTAAATGTTCACTGGCTCTGCTTTGGGAGGACTCTTCTAGACCTTCCTCACTCAAGGACGTTAACTGCTAATGGCTCCATTTCTTTCCCAACATTTTCTTTCCCTGCCCTGGCACAAACTAGCTCCATAAGTAACGAGCACCGTTTTCAGTCCTTGCCCCCTGACTCCATAAGCTGGGCGGTGGGATGGAAGACAGCCTCATCCCACCAAAGGCCAGCTGCAAGGACAAGACGTACCCTCTGAGGGCATGAGCAGGGGTCCACGTGCCCAGACAGAGGCAACAGCACTACGCCGCAGATGTTTGAGGCAAGACAGTGTGAGGTGAGTGGCACAGCCAACAGCTTTATTCCTGCTATAAGGCAAGACCCCAACAGCAAAGGCCAGCTCTTCTGTAAGCTCTGCTCCCCAGGTGATCATTGGCAAGCAAACTAAGGCAGTGGGTCTCATGCTTCAGGGAAACCACCGCCTTGCCCTTGGAGAAGCAATACTGAGCCTTTGCTCCCTTTGGGGCCTTTGTAATAAGATGACAAGGGCTGAGGGCTGCCCTTGCTGAATTCGGCATTAATGGAAAGCTTTATCAAGCAGCAGCGCTCTATACAAGCTGCCGCTTTCGGCAGTCTTATTAAGGCTCTGATAATGGCATATCTAATCTAAACAAATATGAACTGGTGCTTGCATTACAGCTTGGAGGCAGCCAGCCTCCAGGAGACCGCCACGGCTGTTTCAAAAAGAGAAAAAGCTGGGAAAGGAGCCGTATTTCATCTCAGTGCTGTCCTGGTAATACAGCACAATGAAAACTTGGTAGAAACCAAGAGGGACAGAGAGTTTGCAGCAGCAGCAGCAGCATCCTTTCCCATCCCATTCAACCTTTTGAAGCAATGCAGCCATGTGGCCTGCTGAAGAAACCTTTGTTCCTCAAGGTTAAAAGTAATCAGACCAAAGATGTGAAAAGTGGGCAGCAGACCAAGTTTCCAGGTACAAGCACAGCAGAAACAGGGATGGCCCAAGCAATAGTACAGGTTGAGACAGAGGGAAACCCACCTGGGGATCTGTGATTGGCAAGCTTGTGACCAAAGCTCTTCAAAAAATGGCTAGGGGTTTTGGGGTGTCTAACTAGACCTGCATTGGAGAAATTCATAACCAAATCAGCAAAGGCCCTGGCTTGTAACCTTTCACATTTTGGCTAAGAAAATCCTAGTGTAGAGGCCAGTCCCAGCTTCCCAAAGCACTGAGGTGAAACCACGGCTTCACAAAGTCTGGGGAGTAGCTGGTGGGATAGATAAGAAGAATGAGGGAAGAGGCGGAGGTGCATGAAGACATTCCCAGGCCTTCACAAGGCTGCCAGGTACCCCATCCTGGGCTACAGCAAAGTGCCTCTCCCCACACAGCACTCCAGCTGTAAAGTCCTTTTCAGATTTTAGAGCTTAAATCAAAGTTTTGGTTCAAACTGGAGGAGGCAGAGAAGGATTTTTGCTGCAGGAGCCCTGAGACTCAAAATCCTGTTCCCCACCACAATGTCCAAATCGTCAAGAAGCAGTGCACGTGGGAGGGTGGTTTCCCAGTGCCCCGGCAGACACTGAGTGAAAGTGCTTAATTCATGGGAGCCGGGACTGGGAATCACAGGGAAGGGTTGAGGGACAGCAGTAACAGACTGCAACTGTTCCATAGGCAGCTACAGACATGATGGGGCCGTCTTGGTTATGGCAGATGTTATAACATGAGGCACCAGACACACATTGCCCTTTGGGAGGTTTGAGTTGAGCACCTCTTCTTCGAGACGTGTGTACCCAGAGAGGCAGAGGGGGTGGTTTTTGAGATTTGGCCAAAGCCATGGCTGAGCTGATCTGGTGTTGGTGATGTTCTTGCTTTGAGCAGGAGGTTGAACCAGAGACCTTCAGAGGCCCCTCCCAACCGGCTTTTCTCCATCACCTTGGGACACAGAGCATTCGGATACCTCCATGGCTAGGAGGAAGCTGAGAAGTTTTGCATGTCCATATCTTTGATTCAGGTGCAAAGAGCAGAAATGAGACACTTGTGTCCTTTTTTCTGACAAACTTCTAAGATCCTACGCTTTATTTTCAAAGCAACTTAAACATGGAAGTACCTGCTGGTACCTACAAGAAGTAGCCTCCTCAATAATTTTTGAAAATTATCCATGCCTTTTCTCTTTCTACAAACCAGGTCCAGGTTTTAGGTTATGGATTTAGTTTTAATCAAATGGTCAACTGACTCGGCCTTGTGTTAATGCAAATCAGGTGCATTTTCTTGGCCCTGGAAAGTTAAAGTGATGTCATGTTTTAAAAGATCCTGTATTCCAGTGGGGAGATGTACAAGTATTCTGAACTTTGCTATTGAGATTAAGTTTATCTCACCTGCTGTTTGCTCAGCAGACCTGGCTAGATAATAATTACCCTGGGCAAATTTCATTCACTAAGGGTTTCTTCTTTTTTAATAAGAACTTAGAATCATAGAATCATAGAATCATTGAGGTTGGAAAAGACCTCTAAGATCATCGAGTCCAACCGTCAACCCAACACCACCAGGCCCACTAAACCATGTCCCTAAGTGCCTCATCTACACGTCTTTTAAATACCTCCAGGGATGGGGACTCCACCACTTCCCTGGGCAGCCTGTTCCAATGTTTCACCACTCTTTCAGGAAAGAAATTTTTCCTCGCATCCAATCTAAACCTCCCCTGGCGCAACTTGAGGCCATTTCCTCTCGTCCTATCGCTTGTTACTTGGGAGAAGAGACCGACACCCACCTCGCTACAACCTCCTTTCAGGGAGTTGTAGAGAGCGATGAGGTCTCCCCTCAGCCTCCTTTTCTCCAGGCTAAACAACCCCAGTTCCCTCAGCCGCTCCTCATCAGACTTGTTCTCCAGACCCCTCACCAGCCTCGTTGCCCTTCTCTGGACACGCTCCAGCACCTCAACGTCCTTCTTGTAGTGAGGGGCCCAAAACTGAACACAGGGTTCGAGGTGCGGCCTCACCAGTGCCGAGTACAGGGGCACGATCACTTCCCTACTCCTGCTGGCCACACTATTTCTGATACAGGCCAGGATGCCATTGGCCTTCTTGGCCCCCTGGGCACACTGCCGGCTCATGGTCAGCCGGCTGTCGACCAGCACCCCCAGGTCCTTCTCTGCTGGGCAGCTTTCCAGCCACTCTTCCCCAAGCCTGTAGCGCTGCATGGGGTTGTTGTGGCCGAAGTGCAGGACCCGGCACTTGGCCTTGTTGAACCTCATACAGTTGGCCTCGGCCCATCGATCCAGCCTGTCCAGGTCCCTCTGCAGAGCCTTCCTACCCTCCAGCAGATCAACACTCCCGCCCAACTTGGTGTCGTCTGCAAACTGACTGAGGGTGCACTCAATCCCCTCATCCAGATCATTGATAAAGATATTGAACAAGACCGGCCCCAACACTGAGCCCTGGGGAACACCGCTCGTGACCTGCCGCCAGCTGGATGTAACTCCATTCACCACAACTCTCTGGGCCCGGCCGTCCAGCCAGTTTTTGACCCAGCGCAGAGTACACCTGTCTAAGCCGTGAGCCGCCAGCTTCTCGAGGAGAATGCTGTGGGAGACGGTGTCAAAGGCCTTGCTGAAGTCCAGGTAGACCACATCCACAGCCTTTCCCTCATCCACTAGGCGGGTCACCTGGTCATAGAAGGAGATCAGGTTGGTCAAGCAGGACCTGCCTCTCATGAACCCGTGCTGGCTGGGCCTGATCCCCTGGTTGTCCCACTCATGCCTTGTGAGCGCCCTCAAGATGAACCGCTCCATCATCTTCCCCGGCACCGAGGTCAGACTGACAGGCCTGTAGTTCCCCGGATCCTCCTTCCGGCCCTTCTTGTGGATGGGCGTCACATTGGCAAGCCTAAACTTCTGCATTTCTTTACTAGGGGAAATAAAAGAACACGAGTCCAGCAGAATATTCGCAGACAAAACAAAGAGGGGGTTTTTTTGATCATTGATCAAAAATCAGTTGGTTGCATTTCCAAACCTGCCAGCAGTGATCCATAGTTCACATTTATCCAACACACTGAAGCTGCGAGCATAGATGTATCTATCCACAGTAAATGAGGAGAGGATACCTGCAGAAAACAACTTGGGTCCCAAGTGGGGTGAATTCTCTCATGAGTTGCCCATTTCTGCCAACTACCAAAGGAGTCCTGAACAATTACATTCTCCTTTTAATATTTGGTGGGTGACATCCAGACCTTAGGAGCCTGGCCTGCCCAGGGGGAGTTCTCACCCAATTTCTGGTGGTTTTCTAAGTGGTTCAGCTGCCCAGATTAGGCATGATAACTATTTAAAAGTTTGTGGGACAAAACCTGGTGGGCTTTTCCAAATCCTATCTTAGGTTCAGGTCTCATTAGCCTGGTGGTTTTATCTCCTTTCAAGTTGGTATGTAGAGTGTGGTCCTGGGAATTCTGCAGTGGCTGAGATGGGGGGTCAGGGAAAATACCAGGCGTTCCTTCAAGCACCTAAGGTTGGATTCATCTTGGCTAATATGAAGTGTTTACAAATGCCCTAGTCATATAGGCTTCTTCTGGAGAGGCTGGAGGTGGATAGGCAGCCCTGGGACTCTACTCATGATGTGTTTCTCCTATTTCTCTCCTTCGGCTCATCTAGACGTCAGCTCAGAGGTACGCATTGCACTGCAAGTGGCTGGGGTTACCTGAGAAAGGTCTCTCCCCACTGACTTAGCAGCCACCCCTTCTCCCTAGCCTGCACTTAGAAATGGGTGAGAACTGGGCATCCGCCCCAGCAGTGGGATGTGGTCAGATGTGGCCGGTCCAGGAGTGCATCTCACTGAAAAATGAATGAAAACCACAACTCCAGGCTACTCCGGTCGATGATGGTGGCGGAAAAATGAGCCATGCAGAGCTGGAGCTTTGCCATGGTGATCACCCCACGGTGCATCGGGAGAGCTGGGCTCTGAAATGAGTCAGATGATAGAAAAATATTCAGGTGGTTTTTCAAGTCTGAATCACTCTCCCCATCATGCAAAGAGAGGGGACCCAAATTGCCTGGAGGAGCAGCCAGAGGTCCAGGGCATGAATGCGTGGGAGGCACACGTGTGTTTCCAGGTGGCCCATGGCTGGAGGACATTACCTGACGGGACGCGGGGAGCTGCCAGCTCCGGCTGCTGCCAGGGCCCAGCCAGAAAAGTCAGTCACCACTGTCCCCATGAAGAAGACACTGAAAAGGGACATGTGGCAGCACAGCCCCGCATGACCCCGGGGTATTCACCTGGGACAGGGGAAAAAAAGAAATGCAGTTCCTAAGGTGATGTCATTCCTGTTGGGAAGCCTGGGATAAAAGGGAAAAAAAGCTGTAAAGCTGTTTGGAGAAAGTGCTGAATCAACCCCCTCACGAGCGCTCTCTGAACCCGCCCGGCCCCTGCCACAATGCGGAGGGGCGATCTCCCCCGTGGACACCCCCCAGCCAACTTCACCCACCGAAGGGCAAAGGTTTTCCCTCTCCTGCCTTGTCAGGCAGACACTGCCTGTATTAATTAACCAGAAACCGAGGCTGAATCTAGCCCAGGCAGCATCACTGTGCATCGCTGCAGCACAGAGATTGGAGGCGGGCAGCAGCCCCGGGCTGAGCCTGCAGGAGCAGGACAGGCGGCTGCAGAGGGCTCTAGCAGCATCTCCAAATTGGAAGGACATAGATTTTTTTCACGCTTATCCGTGAGTTCACTTAAAAAAAGGCCAAAGATGTTATGAGAAGGCAGAATGGAAGAATTGCAAAGAGGAGAAGGCATATGAGTGAAAAGGGGGAAAATCTCTGAGCTGGTGACTTTGGGAGGGAGGAGGAATTCACTGAGGCAGAGGATGAGATGGGAGCAAGAAGCTGAGCCTGGGAGTCCAGACGCAGAGGATAAATGCTCAGACACCATGCAGCAACCTGGGACGCTCAGCCAAGGGGACCACACCGGGAAAGGAGCCCAGCCCCGAGTCCTGCTTTGGAGGGAGGAATCGGGCTCAGCTTGGAGGCTGCTGCTGGCCCTACTTCTGATGTGGCCTTTGGGAGAAATGGCGCTCTGAGGGCCGGGATGCTCCTTCAGTACACGAGAGACTGTGGCTCCTCTGGGGAAAGGAGAGGAAAGGGGTTTTAGTGGTGGCTCCTGGCAATAGCCTTGGTTGATCACTAACGGCACCGGTCCATCTATCCACATGAAACCCCTTTCTGGAGGCAAGGCCATAGTGTTGGAGTCTGAATTAAACTGCAGTCTTCAGGATGGGCCAGTTCAAGCCCAGGATTTGATTTTGAGTCGTGTTTTTTCCTTAGGGGACAATGATGATTTTGTGACTACTGCTACATCTGGCTTACACCAAAACCCACCATTACAGAGGACCGCAAGGCATCTGAAGGAGTGAGCAAGTTAGTCCCTGCCAGCGTGCAGCCACTACTCTTCATGCCAGTGCTAAAGACCCAGTGTGCACACATGAGCGAGTAGAAACCCCACCAGTGTCAGCTCCAGGGGACACCATAATCTTTTACCACTTTCTCCTCTTCCAGATGTGCGCTTCCAGACTGCAAGCTGATTAGATGATTTGGCTCATTCCTCTGATAATTAATCTCTTTGCACAATTATATTTTTATCATTCATTTATGGATGCCACGTTGCTACCTGCATAAAACAGGTTTATGGGAATTTCCCTGCCCCCACGTTGTAAACTGAGGTCTGTAAAATGTAGAGCAATTTATCACTGACCATTGCCCAGTTATATGTTAATGTTTGAACATGGCCATAAAAGAATTACATCATCTTACCTCTGACCAAGTTTTAGGGCAAAAGGACCTTATAAAACCAAGCTCTGCTTACCAGCAAGGCACTTTCTCTTGTGTTGGGAGCACAGAGAGCCTTCCCATCATGAGCTTCACTGGAAAGTATGAACTCCAGTCCCAGGAAAATTTTGAGCCTTTTATGAAAGCCCTTGGTAAGTGCCTGCATGTGCGGCGTGCTGCTTTGCCTCCACAGATCCCACTGATATTTGGGAGTCCAACTGTGCGGATGTGCTGACGCTGTAGATTGAAAACATCTCTCAGATTTCCTATTTTTGTCTGTCATCTTGCAATTGTTGGGGTTTTTAAAATGCATGTGCCTGGAGATGTGATCTCAAAATAGAAGAGAAAGCATCTCTCTGGTTGGTGGCTGGAGGTCAAGAGATGCTGGGTGAAATTTTATGGCTTGCAGGAAAACGGTCCCAGCAGTTTCTGCAGCCACGGGCCAGCGTGGCAGTGCTGCACACACGCGCTAAGCCAGCGGGACCTGCTTAGGGCGACTGCAGATCTGCCCTATTAGGCTGTGGAATGTGAGAGCAAGCAGGACATCGCTCAGCACGCCGTGCTGCTGCTCTGTGATGCCGCAAAGCCCCAAATTCCACCATTGATCAGAAAAATAGTCGGGTTGTTTAAAAGCTTAATGATGAATGTGGCTAGCTAGACTTCCACCAGTGACAGTGCCAGGGAATGTGCTCCTGCAGGGATTCAGGAGGCTTTGCACCACTTCTGCACAGTTATGTGCCGGAGGGGCTCTATTTGTCAGATCAGCTTCAGGCTTTGGGAGGAGATTTTAGTGAGCTAGTTCTGAGGGACCCTGAATCTCATAAAAAATCCACTTGGTTCCCTCCCTCTGCCTCGATTTATTCCATTTTCTCTGCTTGCCTCTCAGCGAAGGAAGGAAGACAGGGTTTCTTCTTTCCCTCTGATGCTTGGCCAGGGAGATAGCTGTTCTGCTCCCAGCCAAGTCAGTGGGACAAGGGAGAAATCTAGTTCCCACACAAACCCAGGATGACAGTATTTGTTATTCTTCCTCCCCAGCAGACTCAGGGCCTTGTGGCCCTTGGGGAACCATCATCCTTGTGAGGCTTTTCCACACTAGAATAGAAATCCTCCCAGCTGTGTGTCCCCAAATCCCACCGCATTCATTCGGCAGCAGCTCTGCCCACCGATGGCTCCAAGGTCCACCTAACATCTCTTGTTCCTGGGCAGGGCTTCCTGATGACCAGATCCAGAAGGGCAAGGACATCAAGAGCATCTCGGAAATTGTGCAGGATGGGAAAAAGTTCAAGATTACTGTGACCACTGGCTCCAAAGTGCTGCACAACGAGTTCACTATCGGGGAGGAGTGTGAGATGGAGATGCTGACAGGAGAGAAGGTCAAGGTGAGTGATCAGCTCCTCCTCTGCCAGGGCTGCAGGGGCTCAGGGACATTAAATTTCCTTCCCAGCCATTCCCCCTGCAGTTGGGCCAAAGGGAATGACAAGACCACGGATGTTAAAGCTGACACAGGGCAAAGACCTGGGTAATTCCCCAGCCTGGTTCTGTCGCTCACGGTTTGCATGCATGATTTAATATAATGGGAAGGGGCTAATTGCTGAAACAAAGTCTGCAGATGTGACTTGCGCTGCCCTGCTCCCTGCAGGTCCTCAGCAAGGCTCTTAGGGACACATTTCCGAAAATGACAGTCCATTTCTGAGCCACCTTCCTGAGAAACTCAGAGCCCAAGAATCTGAAGTTCCCACCTCCCCTCTTCGCTTTTACAAAACATCATACAAGCTCTCCAACTAGCACTTCTGCAGATGAAGCCTTGCATTTCTAAAGCTATTTTAATAGCCAATTTGGAAAATTGGCACAGCATTGTACCAGCTACTAGGAAGGAAATTAACTCTATCCCTGCCGAAACCAGGACACACTGGAAGCCAGTATTTTAATAGCTCATTTGGAAAAGGGGGATAGAGATGCTTTAGTAAATTTTTCTGACAGAAAAGGTCTGAAAGATTTGAGGTGGAAAAGGGTTGACTTTCTGTCATGTTGCAACATGAAACATATCCCCACCTTCGTTTTGTTGACTTAAAGGTAGTGCAGGAAAGTCAGCCAATGAATCATAAACCAATAAATCTCTCCTTTTAAGTCCCAGCAGCTGTTAGCTCGTCTGTTAGCCTTTTCTACTGCTTCTGTTTACGCTGGGTGAGATGATTTGGCAAGGTGAGGATTTATCACCCTTGAAACTGGGTCAGCTCCCGTTTCTGGACATTAGTTTACAATGGTTCATAAAATGTCAAGAGAGCGCCACCAGCAAATATTGCCTCTCACCTCTACCTCAGAAGACGATGATATTGCAGGGACTTTTGAAAGCAGGAGGAATGATCACCAAAAAAAAGACCCAATGAATCGGGCTCTGAGAGCTGTACCTGCTGTATCACGATTTCCAGCATCACTGAAGTCCCTTGCACATAAACTAGGGGGAAATGGCTATTAGAAGAGTTTTACCCTCCATAAATTCAGCAACTCGAGGGCAGATGAACATGTCTTACAGCTGGACAGCCAGATGAACAGAAATGGTTTTTGCTCGGTTATTTCTTTGAGTAATTTCAATGATCAGTGATAGCTGGCCCTGGGGGTGTCAGTGATGTCTGGAGTCTTTTTAGACGTGCAGCTCCTGGGGGGCAGAGACTCAGGAGATGTGCTTGTTCCCCAGAGAGCTCTCCAGCCATGACTGTGTTTCTGAAAGCTCCTTAAATTGTTTCCCACCTTGAATGAGACTCCCCCCAGCCCCACACTGTCACCCAGCTCCCCATCACCCCACCCCAAAGGAGGTTGTTGCAGTAATGTGCCATAGGTGAATGGTGGAGAGGAGACAACATGGCATGCCCTGGCCCAGCTCAGGTGGCTCTGCAGTCCTCTCCTTGGAGGTGTGCAGGTCCTCTTGATCTGGGTGCTGCATGAGGAGCTGCCCCAAGGAGCATCAGGGCTGCACGGAGGCACCAGTATTGGCGGGGTGAAAAGCCTTCTTTGTCCTCCCCCAAAACTCATGTGTTGGTGTGATGTCAAGGGATGCCAAGGATCCCTGCTCTGCCATCTAACAGTGTGGGAGTCGTGAGTGAGCCTCAATTTGAAGGGGAGAGAGGTAGGTACCGTGGCAAAATCGCACCCCTGTAGAGCCCAAAGTAAACATCCATACCCTTGCTGTGTTGTAGTCACCACCAGCACAACCCTCTCTTCTCCTCCTCCCAGGAAAGCCAAAATCACCGGGGGAGCAGCTTGCTCCAAACAGCTTGCAGAGGGGACGGTGGCAGCTCAGTACAGAAAGGGAAGGACAAAATGCAGGGGTTGATATGGTCTTCAGCAATAACATGAATGCCTTTGTCTCCTCCCCTCTCTACCAGGCTGTTGTTCAGCTGGAGGGTAACAACAGATTGGTCGCAAACCTGAAAGGGCTGAAATCCGTCACTGAACTCAACGGAGACACTATCACCAATGTAAGTGCAGATGAGAGGGGCAATGGCTGGAGTAACGGTGCATACAGCTGCCTTCAGGGTTCTGGCCCTACAAAGCCTACAGAGATGCTGGGGACCTTAGAGGGGTGCTGGAGCTGAGCACACGCTTGCACTCAGGCTTTGTAACCAAAGCTGGTCAGTTGGCCAGGCACTGAAGGCAGTTTTTCGGTACAGTCTGATCCAAAAAGTACTCTTTGAGACCCCAGTAGGCATTTCTGATCAAAGTTTCATGCAGTGAGGGCATGTTCCCACCCACCCAGATGTTTATGTGGCTGGGCATGGCACTTTTAAAGAAGAGAGGTGCAGCAGTTTGATCCCAGTTGAGGGATGCCAGATTATCCCTACCTGCTTTGGGGTATTCATGAAGACATCCAAAGCTTTAATAATTCAGTTTATAGGAGATAGACTGGGGACCAGTCCTGTTTTGATTTGCAAGACCAGATCCTTTCCAAGTCGATTTTGGAGCCAAGCGCCATGAAAAGCTAACGCTATCCATTTGTTTTTCAGACAATGACCATGGGAGACCTCACCTACAAGAGAATCAGCAAGAGAATCTAGAGACCCTGCACATGCCAATCATTTTACTGTGTAAAATGTGTCCATTAAAGTAAAATTTGTATTAAAGGCCTCATTATTATCATCAACCTCTTCGCTGTTGCTATAAAGAGATGCAAGCCTCCAAAACTCACGCAAGCCCTGGCAGAAATTGGGCAACAGACTGAGCCAAGGCTGTGCTGATGTCAGTGAATGGAGCTGGGCTAGGGCGCAGGCTCGGAGCCATTGAGTGACCCTCTGAGATGTGCTCCATGCTGATGAGCACTCTTCCAGCCCCTTCCTGGTGACAGGTGCCAGCATCCTGCTGGGGATGTCCTGGTGGGTCATGCACCCACGGCTGCCCTGGCTGGCTGGATGGAGAAGCACTGGGCAAGGAAAGGGCTCTGTTCCCTTTCCTTACAAACATGGCCAAAGTGACCACAAGGTGACTGGCAGGGCCAAAGGACGGGGAGGTTTAGATGGGCTCAAAAAAATGTCAGTGATCCTGCCTGGAAAGTTGCCTTGGGGAAGCAACCGTCGTGGGGGCAGTTCGGGTGTCCCAACTGCCATGCCCATCCTCACACCTCTGCAAAAGGATCCAGCCCTACAGGCTCTGGCCACTCCATCCCCATCTCCTCCTCATCCCTTCCCACCAGCAAGAGGGCCCTGGACAGCCTGCAGGTGTCCAGTGTGTGTTTCACCCCAAACTGCGCCTGATAAATTGGGTTGAACTGGAATTGAGCTCTCCTTCCAGGGTGGAATACAGGTTTTCTTTCCTGGCAGGAGATGGACACTGGTTGTTCACACTGTAGACACAGAAGGAGCACCACAGTCATCTCCCATGCTCTCGCTTGGCTGGATGGAGATGTGGTTTTCAGACACACACAGGAGAGGAAACTCTTCCTTCTTAGCTGCCTTTTCCAAGCCTTGTGCTTGGATGATGATTGGGAATCGTCACTGGGAAATGGGTGTATTTCTGTTGTGATATACCTAGCTGTGATGATGTTCTCACAACCGCTCAAAGCTGATCAGCATGTTAGGAAAACACCACCAGTGCCTCCTCACCTCGTCCTACAACCCCAATACGTGCCACTAAAGGACCCATTTGTCCTCATGTGCATCTCTACCATGACTCCCGTTTCCTCAGGGAAGGTTTTCATGTTACAGGTCGACATTGATCCTCACGCTAGGAACTGAACCGGTATGGTTTGTCACACTGGGCATCAGATGGGCACCTCATGGACAAATGGAAAGGCCTAGGTCAACAGCTCCTAAAAATTAGATGTTGGTCTCCAGTGAACTCATCTTAGATGTGGAGAAACACAAGCAAAATCACTTAATCAATTAAAATTTAACCAAGGACTTCAGGATCAGGACTTGTGTAGAGACAAACAGGCTTCCAATAAGAATGCAAATAATTTTATAACAGGTGGGTTTGCTTTGATTTTTAATACTAGCGGTAGAAAAAAGATGTTTCTGCCAAGATCTCCTCTGCTTTGAGCCCTCAGAAGATTTTTCAGGACTCCCCCAGCGGGTCCATGCTGTCAGACTGGTGCCACTGGAAACAATCCTTATGGATATATCACATTCCTATATCACATTCCCCATGTTTGGAGGTGCCACAGACGATGTTATCCCACAGGCATGAATTTGTTTCAAGCTCAGGGTTTATTCTTTCTTGTGGAAGAGGCTTGGTGAGGTCTCATTGCTGGGTTCAGGCATGACTTGAATCTTTTGGTTTTTGAGGGCAGCTTCCCTCATCTTGTAATACATGAGCTCATTCTGCTGGAACATGCGCAGCTCCATCTCCGTCTGGACACGCATGACCTGAGGGACACAACAGGTTATAAAACCTGTAACGCAGGGGATCTCAAAGCAAGTTAATAAAGCACTGCCTAAAAATGGGGACCGTCCTTCAGGGATGTCCTAGGCCATGTAATGACTGATGCAATTTAATCTACATGTCCCACCAGCAGGACCAAAGCTGACTGGACACAGATATCCAGTCACTTTCTCAAACCTGGTTACCTGTGTACTGTGAAGGTGAAGAAGGCATCAGCCCTTCCTGCCCCCAGCTCTTCCGCAGGCTGCTGGGAAGCCTCATGCTCCCAAACCTGATGCAGGGCCTAGAGGCAATGCTGTGCAGAGCCAGGGAGTGAGCGTGCTTCCCATCCACACCCTGGGCCTGACCCTTGGTGTGACCCATCACCGGGGTGGGGGTCACCTTGTGTGGGAGTAGGCAGGAGAGGAGGAGGAGGATGCTCAGCCCCTCTTCGACCACATCATGGTCGCACTCCTTGCAGCCCAGGATTCACTGTGAGCAGAGTCATTCCTAGTGCTGCACTATGGCAGAGGCTCAGAATAGATTTTAGGAAATCTTTTTACACCTGTCTGTGAGTTTATTCAACCCTTGGTTTAGAAGCACAGAGATAAATATGTGCCATATATCCACCGTTTTCCTCCTGAAGTACATGGGAAGGGAGATACAGAAATGGAGGTTCTGGGGTCTTGCCCTCTGCTATATATAGGCAAACAGTCAACAGACAGGTTGGCTTTAGGTACTAGATACTCATTTTTATGATGATATAAAATTGCACTAATAAAGGTTATAGTGCTGCTATAATGGGGACTAAGACATCAATAAAGGATTTCATTTGGTATCATAATTTTTTTGGTTAATAAAGGAGAATGCTGTAAAGCCAACAGGTCACATCAGGTGAGTTAAAGGCTAAAGAAATTGTAGATCCCCAGCTGCAATTGTAAATAGTTCATCACAGCCGAGCAGATGTAATTCCCTGGGATCTGCAGCTCCTGACCCTAAGCTAGGAAATACACCTATCAGTCATTTGAGGAAAAAACACATTGCAGCTTAGAAGGACTGGGGAGTAGTAAATAAAGAAGAATGGACACCGATAAGGAAAATCAGTTGGTAAACTAGGAACATCCACCATACATAATTTGATATTGTCAAAATGTAATGCCATCCATCCAAGAGCAGAGAAATCAGGCTGTTTGAAGAATGGCAGGCTCTGTCCTTGAGCACGGCAGTTTCAAAGAAGATTCAGGAGCTCAGTGGCCATTTTTAATGTATGTCCTGGTGCAGGATAAAAGCTATTTTTCAGGGATGAAAATTTCCCGTAGGAAGGGACATGCATTTCCCAGCAGACTGTAACATAATCTAGAGAAAACCACAGCACTAGTAAGAAGCAGCCAGTACTTGATGAATCTCTCAGCTCTTAGGTGTGGGTTGTTTCTACAGCTTGAATGTAATTTTGCCCAGCCAGCCAGCAGAGACAACAGAGGAGATGACACCTACCTCCAGGTCTTTGGTAATTGGGTGGGAAGGTCCATGGGTTATCAGGAGAATGGCATAGGCTTTACAGATCAAGCCATGCCCGGCTTCAATGAGACCAGCATGCCAGTGAGTCACTCCTGCCCGCATCACAGCCATCCCCAGCTGTGCGTTGTTGGGATGGTATATTTTCCTGGAAAAACATTGAATAATTTTAGTTCAGGAAAGATCTGGGTTCCCCAGTGTTTGTCAGTGATGTGATATGTTTGCCAAAGAGCAGACTGTTTACTCAAGTGAAGAGCCCATTGCATTCGGTGCCACTGAAATGTGCAGCCCTGCTTAGAAAGGGGCAGGCATGGGTTACACGGGGACACGAGTTATACGAGGACGTGAGCTGTTGTGAAAGAGGATGAATGACCTGCAAACAGGGAAAGTTGGACACCTGGGTTGGAGAATGCCAAGCTCTGTCATTCCACATTATTTAGGCACAAACAAAACCCAGATCTGACTCGACAGCCCAGACGGCACCAACTTAACTTCAGACGCTTAATGACATGCCTAAATTGAGAATGTAACAACCAGCAGCTTCTCATTCAAAGTGGGGAGAGAAACGGGTGGTTCCAGAAACTCCAGAAATGTTCACCTCATCCCCTGGAGATGCATCCTTGCCTCCAGGGACTGTAAGATCTCTGCAGTCCTCACTCTGCACTGAAAAACTGAGGAACAGGGAGGGGAAGCAATTTTCTGTGTGTCATTCAATTAGCTCAGTGCAGGGCTGGGACTTGAAGTGGCTTGGCAGGCTTGCAAGCCAGGGAGGTGACTCTGTCACCCCTCTGAAAAAGAACAAAATATTACAGGCCTTTTGGGGTAGAACTGACCAAAAAGACAAGTAATGGGTATGAGATACTCTCAGCAGGAGGGTGAATGAGATGACAAAATGGGCTTTTCTCTCTTCTCTATGGTTTCCATTACTCTTTTTTTTTTCCTATTTAATACTCATCAGTCCTGTAGTAAAACCTCGGTAATAATAAAGTACATAATTTTTACTGTGAGGTTTGTCCTGGATCTATGTGAACTAAGCCTGAATTTCTTTTTTCTCACTGAGCTTTTACCACAGGACTTGTGCATACTAATTAGCCAACACAAAAAGCCATTTATTATTCAAGAGTGAAAGGATATCTTGAGTGACAGACGTTTGACACAGTTTCTCTTTTCTCTGCTACTTCCCCTTCCTGCAGGGTGCAGGGGAACAGACCATCTCCTGCACCATCTGCACCCAGGCTCTGCGTCTTGCTACCAGGGCAGCCCTGAGATGCTTCTGAGACAAAGCAAAGAGGCTAATAAAAGATGTACCCAAACCATTTGCCAGTTACAGTTTAGTAAATCAAGGTGTTTGGGAGCTCTTGTGCATTTAAGAAGGGGTCCCTCTCTGGTGATATAATCAGGTCCCAATCTGAATGCCAGCACCGCTGCCCTGATGGGAGCAGACTAAGAAAATTATTCCTATAACACGCTGCCTAACATTGCATAACCACAGAGAGCTGCCGAAAATAAGGCACAGACATACAGGTAGCCGTCCACCATCCTCTTGGCATAGTCAGCTGCTTCCTCAAACATCTGGAGGTAGGAGAGCACCTCGGAGGCAATGCTGAGGATCCTCAGGAGGTAGATGTTCGTGTCCCCCAGCACAGGCTCCTGTTTCTTCAGGCACTCGCGGCACAGCTTCACGACCTGCATCCGGGGTAAGCAGGGAGAGGAAGGGAAAGCCAGAGCACCTTTCGCCCCAAAGCTGCCACACCAAAACCCTGTGGGTTACATGGTCCATACAAGTCCTAGAAGCCAAGTCAGCCTCCATGAAGGTTGAGGAAGATAGGATATGCTTTTATTTGTTGAAAAACATCAGTCTGGCAAAATGATTGGTGCTCAAATCTTCCTCTCCCAGGGTTACATTCATAAAACTGGTGAGGAAAAAGTGATGTCTACTGTTCAGGAGAAGATCCCAGGAAGTTGGGTTTTGTCAGAGACCAAGTGCCTACAGGACTCTTACACCCCAACGCCATCCACCCAACCTCCTACAAGCACTTGATGCAATGAATGCTCTTAATGACCCCATGGGGCTGGGGACACGCAGCTGCACTGACCCATGCCTGTCTGCTCGGCTGCATCACAGCTGCACCTAGCCCTGACCCAACATCCAAATCTCTGCTCTGGGGACTTCAGCGTTTTCCCAAAGTAAGTTCAAACCCGGAGACTGTTGCTCAACCTGGAGTGTTTTCCTGAAGCTGTTACACTCTGAAGAGAACAATTACATATTTCCTGGGTCAGCAAGACGAAGAAAGGAAGAAGTGACTTGAGCTCTCTCACCCTTTGCCCTTGGCCTGTGCTCCAGGTGGGACGTGGATCTCCCACACCACATACTCGCCCTCAGCACCCAACAAATGAGCAACATGCAGGAGCCAGGAGGTGAAGAGGAGATCAACACAGGCAAACATAGCCCACAGCTTGATGTGGCAAGTCTCCTGACTGTCCTGTCCCTCTCCCAAACCCACTGTCCTCCTTTTTATGAGGCTACCTGGCAGAGCTGACTTGTTACACTTGCCCTGTAACTCATGTTTTTTGCCCAGGAGGCCCTTGGTTCAACACCTGTGTCAACTGGAGGTGATGGAAGACACTTGAGTCTTCTTGTATTATCACTACGAAAGAAATCAGTCTGGGATGTTGTCTCAGACATGGTCGTGCTTTACAGAGGGCAGAAACCAATGTCAGCTTTTGCAATTTGAGCTGCCAAGAGGGCAGGAAGCACATGGGGATATTCAGGTTACAGCAATGGGGCTTTGTTTCATCCTTAAATCATTGATGTAGAGAGGGACAAAACCTGCTTTCCCTGGCAGTGCGTATACAGCAAGAGAGCAAAAGTACCGGGACTCACTTCGTGGTAAAGTCCCTCCATGCGGGCCTTGTTGATCTTCTCCAGTGTGTCCTTGGAGAACTGGATGACCTCCTTCACCGTCTCTGCAGAGGGCTGGGGACAACGTTAAGAAAAAAGGTGAGGAAAACGCACTGCTTGATGCATGCCAAAATACCCTGGTTGAAGGGATGTTTGTTCCGCAGTCTGGGAACCCAAATCAGCTCAGCGAGATGCTTCCCACATCACTCGCTACCATCCTATTGCTGGCCGTATATCCCAGCGTGCCTCCTCAGACCTGCCTAAGACTGAGCTGAAATGGTCACGCTACCAAATGGAGAGGTGAAGCTCCTGCTGACTTCAGCAAGAGTGTTGCACATCAGGGTCATGGCCATGTACATCTTGCATGCATAACTGGGTTCCTTGACTCTCCCCTCGACTTCTCTCCTCTGAAAAAGGGACAGAACAGACCCTGCAACTGGGAGGTCTCACAAGATGCCAAAGAGGCTGTGAAAGCCACCGATTGGCGTGTGTCAGGTGCTCCCAGTGCAGCTGCTTGAGAGAAATGAGGCTCTTGAATGAGAGATGGGTGGAATAAGGAAAGATCACTAAATTTTACCCACTCTGAGAAATGCTGTCATTAGGTCTAAACACTATAAGATGATTGACCTCAGATTTCAGTTGCATCCAGAGAGTGAAATGTTTTCCCACACACCTCAAAGAAGTCTGGATTTCACCGTGCATTTGAAGGCATGATGCACATTGTCCTGGTTTTGGCTGGGATAGAGTTAATTTTCTTCCTAGGAGCTGGTATAGTGCTGGATTTAGTATGAGAATAATGTTGATAACACACCGATGTTTTAGTTGTTGCTGAGCAGTGCTTACACTAGTCAAGCTTCCCATGCTCTACTGACTGAGAAGGCTGGAGGTGCACAAGACACTGGGAGGGGGCACAGCCAGGACAGCTGACCCCAACTGGCCAAAGGGACATTCCATACCATGGGACGTCATGCTCAGTACATAAACTGGGGGAAAGCTGGCCGGGGGGGCCGCTGCTCGGGGCCTGGCTGGGCGTCGGTCGGCGGGTGGTGAGCAACTGCACTGTGCATCACTTGCTTTGTGTGTTCTTTTATTGTTATTGCTATTGTTATTATTATTACTATTTTATTTTATTTCAACTATTAAACTGTTTTTATCTCAACCCACGAGTTTTCTCACTATTACTCTTCCAATTCTCTCCCCCATCGCACCGGGGGGAGGCAGGGGGAGAGTGAGCGAGCGGCTGTGTGGTGCTCAGTTGCCAGCTGAGGTTAAACCACGACGCACATCTAGGCATACCTGACAAAACATTAACCAGCTCCTAATTAGTTGCCTCCTCTCCCTTCATTTAATGCTGAAATATAACATTATGATATCCAGCACCATCATTCATCTTCCACTTTTCTGAGCCTTTCAAATCTGCATTTTCAAACTAGCATTCTAGCTATCACGACCTTCCTTTTTGTAAATGGGAAATCTCAAATCAGCCCACCATCGCCTGACTCCAGGAGCTTGCAGGAAGAGCCGGGTCTGGAGACACACGATAGAGCCAGAGCACAGGCATGTGCCCAGCAGCCAGGAAGGACGTCTGGGTGTGGATCAAAAGCAGAGATCCAACGTTGCAATGAAGGACGCAAAGATTTGGAGTCAGGACCATGGGACTGTCCCGTTGTTTTTTTCCCACACCTGGTCAATCAGATTTTTGAGGAATCTGTGAAATTCAGCTAGTTGGGAAAAGCTCTTGAAAGTTTAGTATGGAAGGAAAACCAGTAGGTTTTCAGAGCCATATACCCCCCATCTATTTATGGATACGTATGTATGTGCTATGATTTATTATTCTATATTATTAGATTGAAGCTATCATAGCTAATCAGATTTTGGCAGCTGTTTGAGCAGCACGCAGGATGTCCTAGTGCAGAGCACATTCAAAGGCAATGTTAACATCAGTGCAAATCACATTGCTATGCTGTCTGAGTAAAGACTCCCAGAATAGGTACTTTAAACAGCACTTCCACAGTGGCTTTGTCTAATAAAAATCCTCTCTTGCATTTACTAGAGCCCTAAGCCTGTTGCCATTTTAAACCATGGGAACTTTGCTACTATTTGGAATGGGTGAAGGACTGGAGGTCGGAGCGGCTGTTGAGGATGTAAGCTGTCAATCTCCATGTATTCATAGCGCTTTTTCCACACAGCTGTGTGCATTGCCGCTCTCAGGCAAGTGAGCCTGAATTCAGAAAATGCCATACGGAGGGCGGCGAGCAGGCGTGCTCTGCGGACGAGATAAGTCTGGATACTTATTGTCTGTGGATGGAGTGTATTTTTAATAGCTGAAATCATGCACCTTGCATAGTTACAGGCTTTTTCTATACAAGCAATTCAGATTGTGGAGGACATTTACCAAAAGTGCATGTCTTCCCACTGCGTGCTGCAGAGCACCTCTAATGCTCATGAAAAGGGGGTGGTGCACCTCACTGCTCAGTCAAGGCTTGATAGCAGGTGTTGAATGAGAGCTGAGACTTTTTTATGGTGTTTGAAAATATTTCTACAGCAAGTCAGAAAAAAATGCTTCTGCATCAGAGGACTGAGTTCTGGGACAGCTTTACATTAGAAGCGGGGAGTTTCAGTAGTCAGGATGAGCTTTAAGATGAAGCTTGATAATTTAGTAATGGGATTATATAGCAGGGTCTTTTGGACTAGCGGGGAACTTGACCCAGCAAGCAAAAGGTCTCCTCTAGTCCCATGTCCTATCTCTCATGGGAGCTCCCTGATATCAGTTCGATCCTGTTTCTCCAAACCTTTCTCAAGGAGAGACTTCTGCTCTGCAATATCCAGCCTTTCCAGACTGCCACCTATATGAAAGAGTCATCACGGGACTGAGCTTGGCTTTCTGCTAACTGTGCTGAGCTGGAGGCTGAGCGCTTTGTACTCATTCCCAGGAAAATGCAGCTCGCTGGGCCTCTCCTGCTGCTAGTGCTGGTCTAAGAGGTCACAGTTCCTCATCCCACCTTTGCTCTTTGGTCCGGCCCCACATCAGCCCCTGAGCTGTACTGGCTGGTTCATTACATGACTGTTTGATAGTACAGATCAATGACTTGATAATAGATTAAAATGCTCTTGCCCTGCCTTGCCTTGCCTTCCCTTATACGCTTTGTAAAGCTTGCAGGAGTAGAAAGCCCCTAAGCTAACACTGCCACAGAGGACAAAAAACATGAGCAATTATACCCTTGGGCAGAGGAACCGAAAAGAAACTCTTAGAGCTACCAGCATGGTCATAAACTGGAGCTGCTGGCCAAGAAACACATCCCACTGCTGACAGCAAGACACAGCCTTACACCCCCCCACTCAATGACTTGTGAGACCTCCAAGGAAAACACAGATTACTTAAAAATGAACAAACATGTTAATTCTTCAGTCATTCTGCCCACAGCAACCATGCACAAATGTGAAGCAATGGTACAAACTCCTTGTGACAGGCCTTTGCAAGGAGGGACTGGAAGTTCAGGCTTCCCACCTTCCTGGAGCCAGTGTGATGGTACACATTTCACAAACCATACAGATTCAGCAGCACTGGTTAGTCCTGTCACCATGAATCACCTGCAACACATTTTCCTTTCTGCTGTTCGAAACTTTGATTCCCTTTCATTTCCTCCAAAAAACCCCACAATCTAAATGCCAGCATTTTTCTCAGCTCTAGACCTAATTTTCCAATATTTTAGTATTCTGCCTGTTGATGGACTTTTAGGTTAGAGATAAAGGCAACTTTTGTGGGCTTTTTTAAATTAAAAACTGCACTTATGTTGCATAATAGGGATTAAACTGGCCTTGCATGGTGGGCTTGAATTGGTGTTGTGCTCAACCAAGGTTCAGTTCTGTTCTCATTTTTTACATTGGCACTAGTCAGGCTTCTGCCAAAATCTGACTCTGTTCCTATTGAGAGTGTCCCCGGGCTGGGGAACCACGGTCACAGACACACACAGATGCTTTGGTGGAGGAGATGCAGCCGCCTCTGGGTTTCGACACAGCAGGACAAACCATACCTTGCTTTCCCCCTGCTTCACCGCCAACATCAGGTCATCCTTGATCTGTTTCTTGCAGTGCTCGCAGGCACAGTCGAAGTAATACTGCTTCTTCAGCTGCTTCCGCCGCTCCTCACTCACGTTGAGGAAATCCACGTAGGAAACAGTCAGCTCATCCCCTGGAGAAATCTTGCTCAGTGCCCGCAGCTCGATCCTGAGTGCAAAGGAGATGAGATGTGGACTTAGAGACGCAGCAGAAGCAAAGGTGCAGCCATAGAGCTGTCAGGGACAAATCCTGCAACGTGCCCCTGCCTTGCAGAGGTGAGCCCTTGCCCTAAGGTACCACTTTAGCTCTTCAGGGAGGCAATGCAGAGATGGGCAGCAGTCTGGTTAACTGAATACAGAGTAAAAACATGGTCCCACCAGTTTCTCCTGCCCCTCTGCAAGTCCCTGGCAGGGATACGTAAGGGTCTGAGCTATAAACAGATTACAGCCCCATTACTTTATCCAGATGGGGGCTGAACCTAGACATAAACTTTTATTACGCTGCAGGAGATCTCACTAGAAGAAAACCCTGAAATCAGAAATACCCACCAAGCCTTGCAAAATGCTGAGTTTGAACTTTGGGTCTTTTTTTAAGTACTGCTTTGCATGCTACCTGCACATCCCTGGCTAGACTCCCAGATCCTGAGCTGTGCTGCTTTCGGTATCATTTTCACTCTGAAAAGTTAAGACAAATTCCCTCTGGGTGCTGGGTAAGAGATCCCTCACCCTGTTCATGCATCTCTACGTAAAGGCTTAGAAAGAATTCTCTGGAAATAGTCTATTTTTTATATAGCCCATTTGATCTGATATTGCTAATATTAAACACAAAATCCACAGCAAATCCTTAATGACAGCCTTTTGGAAAGCCAGATCTTTGCACATGCCTTTCTCTCATGTCTTTCCCTGCAAAAGGTCTTAAATAACATGGATGCTCAAAACTATTCCCTTGCTGTTTCACTCTATAAGCTAAATCTCCCAGTTACTCCGGGCCATCTCTCAGTCACAGGGGCTGGACAATCACAACTGGCTGAAGAATTTGGCCAGAGTGGGAAAAACCTCCATCAAATACCAGTTGCAAGGTGGTGCTTCTGTATCCATCTACTCCCCCATCTACTAGTGACTCTACCTACGGTTAGAAATAATTCACTTGAGACCAGTGACCTTGGGATCTCTGCTCAGACCAGTCAGTTGGTTAAGTATATTTTTGCAGCTAGGCATACTTACGGGTTATCAAAATGAAGCCAGTCCCATGGTGTGAGCTCCCACCCTACCGTCGCACTACAGTGGGGTACATCAGTCCTGGGACTCCCTCACCGCGGGCAGCGTGTGCCTTGATCATCCTCCTTGCTGAGCTCAACGGCGTGTTTGATGTACACGCCTGCTACAAGACGGACCTGGGGGGGACCTGCTGGCTCCCACCTGAACACGAGGAGCTTTAGATGGGACCCAATGAAGGTCTCACCAAAGGCATAGGTAGCATAGAACCCAAAGGTCTCACCACGTGCATTAAAAGTAAGCCTTTTGGGGAAGACATGACTTTTTCTGACATGACTTTTTCTGTGTGATCATATATCTGCAAAGAGATTGTAATTCCCTTGTAATTGCCTTGTAATTTCCGTTACAAGCTCTCAGCACCAAGGGCATAGCTCTGAGCCTTTCAGCTGTGCTAAAGCTGCTGCGGAAACTACTCCCCAAGGCTGGTCTTTGACCTTCTCTGGGTGTTAGATCATATCAACAGCATATTTCACACAAAATTCATCACTAAACATGCCATCGTCACGAAGGGCAGCTATTAGTTATGTCACAACCACGGGAAAATGCCAGCCAGAGAAAGGTGCAACCCGCCACTCCAGGAGAAAGTGCATGAGAAAGAGCAATTCCCAACAGAAAGGTTTACACATATAAACATTCCTGTTCAGACTTAATAATGAGATCCTCATTAAAGTGAGTCATGCAACCAGAGAAGAAAAATCAAGCCTCTGACTTTTATGATGCCTCTGATAGCCTAAGCACCATAGGTGTATTTTAAGCAGCCATCCCTTGTGTGGAGGGGATTGATAGCGTTTGGGATAAGCCTGGAAACACATGGCATATTTTAAATGCTGTAGTTAAAGAGACACTGTCAGCTGAGAGAACCCCACCGAGGTTGTCCCGTGCTCTTTCCCCAGTGTCTGCCCCAAGCACCAAGAACCTTGAAAGACACACTCACAGGCACAGTGATTGCTCGATAGCTCAAAACTCAAATTGCCTCAAAATAGCACCTCTAATCAGAAGTGAAACTCATTTGCCCATTTTTATGGTCCTATCTATAATGCACCGAGTAAGGTCAATGGTGAAGAAGAGCACTTCGAAAGTATTTCATGTCTTATTTGAGGAAATTGCATGTTTGCTTGAAATTAAAGTTTAAAGACAACAGTGTCCCTTTAACAGGACTGACTATAATATACCAAGCACAGTGAGCTAAGCAGAGAACTTCTCTTTTTTTTGCATGCATTTTAGTGATTTCTTTAGTTTGGATCAGGTAACAGTGGCATCATTGAAAGGTAAAACATTAATCAGGAATTATGATAAAAAAGGATGAAACCTACATCTCACGGTATTGCTACTGTAGTCAACACATTCAACGGGCACTGTTTGTTGCAGAAGAAACGTGGACTATTTAGTATGTCAGTAATGCAATCATTTCTCATCTCCTAATACACAAGGTTTTATTTTGGGCTGTACAAGATTAGCGAGACCTTGTTCTGACTTTCATGCTCTTGCCGTAGTTAGGGGAGGAGAAATGAGAAGTGGAGAAGGGAAATACTGACAGGGAGAAAGCCAAGGGAGAGGGTGGGAAGGCAGGGAGGGAATTCGCTGTGGGGGAGACAGTCACACTATTACCACTATCGTTTTAATTTACTACAAAATGCAGAGTTAAGTGAGGTTTGGGTTTAGTGGGGCTTTACACGGGGGAGGAGTTCAGAAAACAGGGAAAGTGAAATTTTCTGCAAAGGGAGGGAGCCCCTCGGGGCTGTTTGCAGCTTTTCCGTTAAACACGGGGCATGAGGGGTACAGGGCAAGGGGAAGGACAATGCTTTCAAGACTGACCCACCTCATCTGTGTGTGGAACATTGATCTTACAGCCTCATGACTGAAAGACAAAACAAACATCTGCAGTTTACACAGGTACAAGTACAATGAAAAAAAAATGGGTACATGGTGTAGAGCATCGGGACATCGTCCTGACGGGGCACAAGGGGGTTCCCGGTGCCTGGCTCATGTCTCACTGCATGTAGAGCTTCACTTTTGCTATGTAGCTGCCATAACTGAATTGCCCATCGCTGGGCCACAGTGGATTTGGGGGAGAGCTGTCCAGGCACTATGATTTTAGGAGTGGTCTCAGCCAGGGGATGAGCAAAACCTGCTTCTGACATTTGGCGGGTGCAATAGGGTTAGTTATCCTGCACAGAAAAGTCTCCACTGTCATCAGTAGCCATGCTCTCTAAAACATAGCTTGAAATGGAAATCAGACTAGGATATCAGCAACAAGGACTGTGCTCTGTGTGATGAGTTTAGTGGGTCCTCAAGTCCAGTATTGTGCCCTGAGCGCTGATAGAGAGCTCAGTTCCCACAACAGGGGCTCATCACCAGGTTTCTGCAGAAAGACAAGAAACCTTCATAATTTACTTGGCCAATTGTACAACATAACCAGATGGTCAAGGTTTAAAGTCAGTAACAGGATACACGTGGGAACTTCGACAAGCTGCCAGGCAAACAAAATGCCATTCCTCTACTTACCACCCAGAAACTCAGACTTCAGTGTTGCTGTCACTGCTAGTGACACTCCACTTCCCAGGCTGGTTGGAGAGGCTCTCCATCATCCTACTGTGGATCTGATCCAGGGCCAACTGGATATCAGAGCACAGACTCCAATCTGACTTTGGATCAGACCCTATTTCCCACCAAGGTAACCATCCTAATGCAGTTTCGTTTTCTCTTTGCTCGTTTACCAGCTGCTTGATAAACGCTAGTATAGTTTTATCAGGTAAAACCAGCAGCGAGAACTGGAGTGCACAAGCAATGTGTTAGTTAAAGAAGGGAAGGCTGGGGGGGTAACTTCTAGCACTAAAGTTTAATGAACATGGAAATTTATAAAATCTTAAGACTGAGCAGAAAATTTGGATGAAATACTGCAGCTGTGCAGTTTTTGGCAAGCAATTTCCCACAGTTAATGTCTTGCACACGATGCAACTTGCCGGATCGGCAGCAGTTTATACCTGTTCTGGCCTGGGAGAAGGCTGGGAAGAGCAGAGCACCCCTCCTGCGGGCTGCCCCGAGCACCAAGAGCCGCAGCCTCCACTCCCGGCTCTGCTGAAACGTCCCTGCATTTCCCACGTCATCTCTTTCCATCTCACACGTCCCGCGGAAGTTTTCTTACAGCACTTGGGTGGGAACGGGGAATGCACAGCAGCTTAGGGCATCCTGCGCTTGCACGTGACTTGGTTTGCAGATAACAGTCACAATTATAATTAAAATCCCACTGTTAAAGAGTTAATCAGAGATTAATAGAGATGGTACACTCTCACAAAGATGAGGGTTGTGTTAGGAATGGTTATAAACACATCAGCAGATAGTGATACACAGCTGATTGCAAGCTTTGGTTATGAGAAACTCTTGGACTGTGGACTCGGTATAATCTTTAATAATTTATTAACCATAATTGTTCCTTAACTATTTGTAAATAAAGCCTCAATATAAGGGGTGATCTAGGCAGGTACTTAGTACTTCATCTGCCTATTTTGAGCCTGGTTTCAAAACTTACAGAAACCAGGGAAGAATTCTTTGCTGGTTCACTGGATTTGGGGTCAAACCTTGTGTATTTGTTTAGTGCATCAGACAATATTTTTTGAAATAACAATAATGAGAGAGAAAACAGCTCCTCTTTAGAAAGAAAATCCTGATTTTTTTGTTTCTGAGCTAGAGAAGGAAACGAGAATGAATAGATTTTCTGGGGCAGGGATCTGACACTGTGGGGTTGTCAGAGTCTGCTGAGTTGCCCGTTAGGATGCATCCCCGCTGCGCCCGAGGAAAGAAATATCCACTCACTTGCCGTTGTTGAAGATGACGGTACAGTTGGGCCAGCAGTCATGGTTGGCCTGGCAGAGGTTGGGGAAGATTCCCACACCAACAGCTTGCAGTCCTCTTTGGTCACTGAGGGTAAAGCCGTTGCAGCTGATCTAGTCCCAAAACATAGGCAGGAAGAAACATTAAGGGAGGAAAAGCTGAATTCAGCTACAATCAGGTTTTCTCAGTTCCCGCTGAGAGGTATATCTCCAGCATCCCATCTCCAAACTTTAAGGAGAAAGGAGAAGTGCCTACAAGATTATTGCAGAAAGTAATTGCAGAGACAACATCTTTAGTTGGGATAAAACATCAGAAGAGAAGTGATGCAGGGCTCATGCAGATGGACCAACTCAGAGCAAAGCTGAGTAAATGCTGCAGAGTATTTGCTGTTAATATTCATTTGGGATGTCTAAGATAAATTTGGTTTGGCCATGCATTGGCTTCCTTATATTCACTTCCTGCAAATAATTCAGAAAAAGGTCACAGGAAAATGAATTTAAGGCAATTCAAGCAGAGCCTAGACAGAAAGCAAAGTTCACGCTTATTAAAACAGGTATCAGTTAGAAATTAACCTTGAGAGCTGCATTCAACCTGGTCACGTTTGCAGGGAGAGGCCCAGAGATCTTATAAAAACCAATTACTACTGTTTGTTATGAGTCCCAAACAATTTTCAGAATTACTACTTCTGGGTGACATATATGCCAAGAATAAATTATTATACTTTTTTATGTGGTACATTATTATCACATATGAATGGAGCAGTTTTTAGTTGCAAACATAAACAAAGGAAATATTTGCAAGAAGAAAATGCAATAGGATATACCAAAGGAAATAATTAACTTGGCTGCTAATTATTTTACTCTGTTAATAGTTTTACTTCATTTCTTAACTGATTCTGTACTTTATCTGTACTTCCTTACTTCTGCATGGGCAAGTTATGTTGGCCACTAGTACATAGGTCTCCCTGCGCCCAGTGGACTGGATTTTCTTTGCAGGGTGGGTACGAAAGGATGCTGTGTGTCCTCCCTGTGCTAGGGCTGGCAAAGCCAACTTCTCCGCCACGCCAGCCATCAGCAGAGGTGCGAGCAGAGCGTGCGTCTCAGCTCAGCTCACCCTGGCCCCTCAGGCAGTGCTGCTAGCTGAGGGGTTAGTGCAGCCCCGGGATACAACAACTTGTACCAGGGCTGGGGGCAGAGCGGCTCAGCCTGAACTGGCTTCTGGGAATTTCCCTCTCTGCTACACTGAGAAAAAAAATTTGTAGTTAACAAGTTAGTAATGGATATTATTAAATGTATTTAGCGTATTTTACCTATTTTTATTACATATATTAAAAAATCTATATTTATAATATACATGTAAAAATCTAATGCACACAATCTATAATAGACATTAATGTATATACTAAAACAGATCTGCTATATTCAAATACATTCTAAGTATATTTACTAAAAATATATTTAAATAGATTTTCTCAGCTCTCCCAGGTGCAGAGATGCCCAGTGGGACTTGTGATGACAATGCAGCACCTACGGTTGAGCGAGCCACTTGCCTGCATGGTCAGACAGATAAAAGGTTTCAGACCTTGCCCCTGCTGTGCCTCAGTGCCTTCCCAGTGCCGGTGCAGAAGCGATGCAGATGGGGAATGCAGCAGTATTCAAACCGCCTGCAGCAAATGTCGGCCTCGACTATCCCAACCGCTATGGCCTCTTAAGGGCAAAAGAGGGATGAACTTGGGCATTCTCAACTCAGGCCAGTTGGAGACTTTCTCTGGGGAGCTGGCATTAAAAGCAGCCCTCCGTTTGCTCTCCCACCCCACCGACGTACCACTCCGAATATGTGGGAGATGTACTGCATGCCGAACTGCTGGCTCTGGGGTGGCCAAAACTCGAGGAAGCTCTCCACATCAGCACGGAGCTCCTTCTTCTCCTCCTCACCAAAGTTGTCCACATGGTTCTGCAGGTCATCGATGGAGACCAGGCAGCCCTCTGCCAGCCCGCTGCCTTCCCTCTCTATCTTCCACATGATGCGGGCAGCCAGCCTGGCCAGGAGAGAGCCCCAGGCATTAGCACCACCAGCCAGCGCAAGGATAAGGACCAAAGGGCCATCGAAATTCATGTCATGGGTGGGAAATTGTGTGCGGACAGACCGAGACAGGCTCAGCATCGGATGGCTGATGGCTGGTCACCATCCATGGGCTTTTGAAGGAAAGGGACACAGATGCAGGGTTTTGCCCCGGCATCTATGTTCTCATCTGGAGAAGTGCTACAGACCCCCAGGTCCCCAGTCCTTCACAACAGCTCTCATCTCCTTGGGGATTCCTCTAATTTTCTTATAACGGAGCCGGGATGTGAATCCAAATCAATGTATCCTGTAGACAAATTGGGAAGAGCCCATCTCCTCTTCCACTTTTCCACCTACTCCTCACTTTCCCACACACCTCCTAAACCACCCTGGGCAGGTTTGCCTCACCATGTTCAGCTGCAGTAGAGTTTTTGGGGCCCGGCACCAAAAACCAAAGCAGGAGCACAACCCCCTCACATCCCAGATGCTCCTCCAGGTCCCGATCCCATCAGCTCAGAGATGCTCCTGGCCTTTCCCAAACTGTCTCCCACTTCCACCCTGTCCAAATCAGGCCACCCAGCTCTTCCTTGCCACCCTCTGGAGGGATGCCCTGTCCTCTCCCACCATCCCCAGGCTGCCGGCTCAGCCCCTGGGGGCCAGCTCTCACCTGATGTTTTCGGTGGGTGCCTTGCCGTGCTTCTTGATGGCGGAGCACTCATTTTTGTGGTTCAGCCACGCCGCTCTCTGGCAGGTCCGGTCGCAGTAGTAGGCGAACTTGCACTGGCCGCAGCGGTGGAGCCTCTCCTGTCGTTTGAAGCAGGTGTGACAGATGACGTGCGTCAGGCTGGAAGGACAGAAGGACTCGTTGGCTCGTACCTCAGTGAAGGGCCAGCTCCACCCAGTGAGGGTCCTGCCAGCTTTGCATCCCTGGGTTCCCCATACCCACTAAGGATGGACCCTCCAAGATTTTTTGGGAGGACGGAGAAACCTCCCACCCAGCTTAAATCCTTGTGCGCTTGCCCAGTGCTGTTGCTTTTCTCTTTGGCTACGCCAAAGAGACAAATATTTTGTTTAAAGGAGGACAGCAATAAAGCATTCGCCAGCTCTCAGCCCTTTTGTCTGCAGCTCATCTACTCCTCCTCAGCACTGCCGCTTTTAATAGGATTTTCAGTCTGGTTTTGTTTTCTGTCTGGCCCGTGCTGAAGCACCAGCCACCCATTTGCTGAACAGAAATCAGATGCCTAACGAGTCTGTGGCTCAGGCGAGCACAAAGAAGAACGTGAAGGCAAAGAGCCAGCCTGAGAGTTTCACCTGCCTGCAAAGCCTCTGAATTTGGCTGAAGTGACCCCCCCGAGCACTAAGGCTTTCCTGGGCCTCACATGGACCAGGTCACAAAACGGAGCAGTGGCCACCACCATGCCTGAGACTTAGGAAAACATTGGTCGAGAGGGACCAACTGGGAGCATGGCTGTGAGCCATCCTAACTGCTCTCCTAAGCTTTCCTTAGGCACAGGCACGCTGTGGGGATAAAAATATACATCAGAAATGCTCTGCCAGTGAGCAGACCAGAGGTGTAGCACAATGAAGAAGAGTGATAGATAGAAGTAGTTGCATAGGGAAACCCCTTGTTTGTGCTGCTTGAAACCAAGATATGTTTCCACGGATTAAAAAGCAGCTTTGCTTGTCACTTCTTTTTGTCACTGGGCCAAAGGTGTAGCTGTACTGGAGGCATTGCACTGGGCAATTGTGGCATTGTGTTGGAAATGACACAAGGAAGCCAAGAGAACAGCCTTCTTCAAGGTAGATCTCATCACAAAGTGTTTTATGTCTTCTCCTCCTTCCTTCGGTTGTGGCACGTCTCCTGGCTGTCCACCATCAAGAGAGAGCAGCACAGAGCCCCAGTCCAGGTGGGTTTGGGGCTCTCCTGGTCCCAGTGACTCCAGACAGAGGCTTAGCGTGGATTAGTGAAGGTTTGAGGGACCAGGGCAGGCTCCCAGCCACTCAGCAGATCCCCAGGCATGGCTGCCAAGGGACAAGTGGATTTTCAGCTGCCCAGGGACAGACAAGAAACACCAAACAGCTGAAGACAAAGGAAAGATGAACTCTCAAGAGCTCGCAGGAGCACTGGCTGGGGCAGGACACGGGGTGGGCTGGCTGTAATGCCAAGCTTAGGGAGCAGTACTTGCATTTATGACCACCATAAGATTTTATTAATAAACCCAGGGGAACTTTCATCTTCACAAGGCTGGTATGTTGCTGAGCTAAGAACATCAATGATTTAGTGCTGGTCAGTGGCCCAGAATATGCCACCCATGGGAGTCTCGTTAAACATTAAAGATAATGAGCACAGTGCCTGATGTGAGGATGTGCTCTGCTCCCAGGGCATGAAGTCCTCCCTGCTTAGTCCAGCATCAGCTTTAGCGCTGTGCTCTTCAGGCCACTTAAAGCCTTCCTGCAGATGGTCTAGCGACGCAGATTTCTCCTCCAAATCCAAAAGCCTGACGTGTCTTTCTCTGGTGCCAGCAGTGGTAAGTGCTGCTCACTGGCTATTCCTGCTCCTGGCTCTGCAGTTTAACTAGCTGAGAGGTTAGTGTGAGTTAGACGGTCATGGGATAACTGGGAAACACCTTTCAAAAGGAGCAGGTTGCTTCTTTGCGGGGTTCAAAACAGGATTTCCAAGAAGCACCCTACAATTTTATGTAGGTAACTATAACCAAGGCCGGGGGAGGAATGTATCAGAGGATACTGATGAAGAAGTCTAACCTGATATCCTCCCTCCGAGGGTGTCCAGGGTCCCGGACCAAGAGGAAACCTCCCCCATGTGCCCTTTTCACATGTCCAGCTGCTTGCTCCTTCATTGGGAAGGAGGGGGAGACACTTTGGTCTCCTGCCCAAACAACTTTTCCCTTGCTGCTAGAGAAGGCTTTTCCCTGCCTGACTCGGTGTCCCCAGCTGTCTGCTTCTTCAGGCAACTGCTCGCTTTATCTCTGCCTCCAGCCAGGCTCGACAGTAGGGGAGAATTTAAATTCCCATCACTTAGACACCGCCAGCCCCAGGAGGGAGGTTCTCCTGATTGCAAAAAGCTCACTGACTACAGAGGCTTCATTACCAAGGGAACATTATCATCATCCACAGCCCATAGTGGGGAAACTGAGGCACAAGGAAATAAAAAATTTATTGATGCTCACATGAGGAGGCTATGCCACAGGCGGGAATCAGACCCACAGCCTCAGAGTCCCCAGCCAGGGACTCCCCCCAGACTGTCCTGCCTCTCCACTATACAGATATATATAAACATATGTATGCATATTTACATCTATTACAGTACACTTAAAATGCACCTTCATTCCTCTGGCACTATTGCATGAGCTGCTGACACAATCCATCCTGCGTCTTGGCTCTTGCAGGATGAAAAGGGCCATTGATTTAAAGCAGAGGGCCATTGATTTAAAGCAGGACGACCTGCAGCAGACAAAACCACGTGCAAAAATGAGGTTTGGAAAATGACAGTGAGCAGTGCCGGTGCACAGCAAGGAGCCCAATGCAAGGTAAGCACCCAGGATGGGGCAGGGGGGAGCATGTGTCCGGGAATGGGGATGCAGCCAACTCCATTAAGTCAAATGAAAGAGCTGGGAGCTGGTGAGAAATGCGAGGCTGTCCTCTGTCAGCTGTCAAGTCAGAGGGGCAGAGAGGTGCAAGAGAGATTACACTCCTTGTAAGGCAAAGGAGAGCCAGAGAGCTGATAAAACCCATGTGGTTACGTCGTGCCAGGAAGCACAGGGAGATCTCATGCAGGGAATGGGGCTCCCTCCTGCCGCCTGTGTGCTTTGAGGGCAGTCAGAAAGCAAAAAGGCAATTAAAGAAGTTTCCCTGTAAAGAGGAGTGACAAGTTGGAGGGGAATATGGTGCAGCAAAACCCAGGTCCTCAAACAGAGGCTTGTCTCCCTCCAGCTCTCTCTCTGAGAACAGAAAAATACTGAAATGTTGGCTTTGCATTTTGCTGATTATTGCATAAGGTGTCCAGAGTTTCCAAAGCAAACCCAACTGGTGGAACCTACCACCAGCCCTGGAAAGTTCTCGTTTCTAAGGAGATGCAGAAATGCACAAAAAAAAAGTTATATGAGACTTCCTGAGGAGGTGAAGGAACGGTTCATGTGGTATTGAAACTGCAGACACAATTACTCATAGGTAATCTGACTGGCAGGTATAAGAAATACCACATCTCTCACAAAACCCTCGCGGGATCCTCTGTGCTCAGAAATGGTTTAAAAAAAGACTGGATTTATTGATAATGTGCATTACCAGGACTCCAGAGGCCTGGGTTCAATTCTTGGCGCAGTAAAAATATCAGGAGACACAGGTATTTGAGATCTATTGCCTAAATCTTCAACAAACATTGCTCGAGCACTGCCCGACCCTGCAAGCACCTAAATCCCCCAGGTGCCCCTAGGCAGTCGTGCAAACTCCTGCTGTCTCAGAGGAGCTCAGAGCCGGACGCCCCGAAAGGGGATGGCAAAATGGGGCTCTCCCTTGGCCCCAGGGCTGGACCTTTATGACAGGCTCTGATACCATCTGTCTTGGAGGTAGACAACACCAAGGACACCAAAGGCTTGCAGTGATCCACAGTCTCCACTGTCATCCCCTCTGCAATGGTTAAGGTCCCCCAAGGACAGGGGGAGCAGCCTGAGGTTAAACCCAAGTCTCTCAGCCTGTGGAAATCGTTGATCTATAAAGCCTTCTCTGTCTGGCCTAGAAAGTGTTTATCACAACCCGAAATGGCTCCAGGTGGCCTGGATGGAGCTTCCTCTCCCTGTAGAGAGAGCAGTCCATGCCCGCATGGTCAGGATGCTGCATGGCCAGGCAGCACTGAAGGTTTCTGGGGAGACGTATGGCACCTATCCAGGAGCCTGGTGGTTTGAACCCTTAGAGGGTTCACCCTTACTCGGTGCTCTGCTCCTTGCTTTAACACAGGGACAATACAACTGCTTTCTGCTGCGTCTATGTACAACATGGCCTCTGGGGTGATCTCTGGCCATTCATTCACTGCCATCTTCCACACATAGTGAGAACTTCTTTTTTTCACCCTGCCCAAAAGCAGGATCTTCATTAGCACAGCGATTTCTCCAGCCCATCCAAGCCTTGCCAGGTCAGGGATTTAGGACTGACTTAGAGGGCAGGTGCCACTGACTGACTCATTAAATGACTTTCTGGGGAGCCTCAGGTTTCCTTGGCCTCTCATCCAAGCATCAGCCGAGCTGAACTCTCAGGGGTTCATGTTACGTAGATGAGATGCACAACTACTACTAATCCTGGACGTAGCTACAGTCACAAAAGCAATGATTCAATGTGCCAGCCAACAAATGCAAGAGGTGACAGAGCACTGTCAACTAAACCATGGCTCCCGCAAGTACAGCTCTCAGTGAAAGCAGAAGAAACAAATAGCTCTTGTGACTGCTTGGATTGGATTCAGACGGATTAAGATCTGTTGGACCTGCCAGGACAGAGAGCTGAGCATTGCCACAGGAAATATATTAACCTCATCTCCGAGACATGCACAACCCAAACATCTGCCACCCATTTCCCATGCAGCACCCACAGCATCTCATTCACTAATCTGGAAAAGCAGGGTGAGATGGCTGTAGTGCAAAGGAATAAAAGGAGGATTTCATTGAATAGCTAATGGACATGGTGAGAAGCTCACAAACTATTTAACCTGAGTTTATTCTATTCTGTACATCATAGACGACACACACAGATGACCTAACTTACACCTAAGTCCACCTGCTTCATATTTATTATTGGCTGGCTAGACATCTCTCTCCTCAACGTCTTACAGAGGACAGCGTAAGAATAGCCTGAGGTGTAGGCAAAGTCCACTTGGCTTTCAAAGCAGAGGCTGTAACTCTTCATTAAACACAACAGCCTAAGGAAATGCACCTACTGTTTCAGCAGTGAAAGGAAAAGGGAGGTATTCAATAGCTGGCTTCTACTGAGGATACCTATAATGGTGAATTATTAGCACAAGAATAGTTTTGCTCCTTTAAAAAAGGGGGTTGGAACTTAGTACTTTTGTCTTTAAAATGTCAGGGATGACACATCCTAATTTGTCTGATTTGAGTGGAGGATTTATTTTAGACTAATTTTAGACTATTTTACTTTTAGTCTTTCATTTCAAGCTTTCTCAGCCTCTTTTTAAAGAGGTGTGGGTGTGGCTTCCTTTAAAAAACTAGGTTTTCTCCCAGGTTTTATTTAAGCTTTTGAACAAATAAGATAATAGTAAAAAATCAAACACCAGAAAATTTCAAACAATGTGAATATGATCACATTAGCTCTCAGTTTTTATTGGTATCAACTCAAAGAATTTGCTTCCATAATCTTTTCAGAGTCATACTGTTATGGAAAATTTTGTATTTCTTATATCCCTAGGTCATCCCAGCCACAATAATGGAGCTCCCCACATTTGCTTTGGAAAATGTTTTGGGCCTGCTTCATGCATCAAAAAGGAGTGCAAAAATTGCATGATCTCAGGTTTTTAGCAATTTGCAGATCAGTCATCAAGCAGATCTTCAGGTGATCTTGGCTTTCTACCACATGATACTGTTTGCCTTTACTGTCTCTCAAACCCCACTGGTTAAAGAGCAAACCTCCTCTTGATGAAGGTTGACAGAGATATATCAGGCATCCCCATGCCTGTATGAAATGTAAACTCTCACAGGCTCGAGAGCCAAATGACACGCCAGAGGAGAAGGTCACATACTGTACATTGAGCCCAGGCAATGGGAATGCCATCGTCCTGAAAGTGGCAGTGAGGAAAGGAGACCTGGGATCTT
This sequence comes from Aptenodytes patagonicus, assembly GCF_965638725.1. Classification (NCBI taxonomy): domain Eukaryota; kingdom Metazoa; phylum Chordata; class Aves; order Sphenisciformes; family Spheniscidae; genus Aptenodytes; species Aptenodytes patagonicus. The sequence continues at coordinate 6,140,046 of NC_134952.1, forward strand.
CAAAGAGAAAGTGAAGAGGGAAGGAAGGATTAAACACCAGCACGTAAGCAGAGCACTAGAGAAAGCTTCAGTGAGAAGTAATGTTAATGGGGAATGCACAGGGGCTTTGCAAATCGTAAAATGACCCCAACAAAGGCAAAGAATCCCTTGAGAAGATATATTTCCAACCTTCTGCATCTATTTTAGGGAAAAGTGGGCTTGACACTGGTGTTTTCTGAGTGCTATTTCAGCTGATAACAGCAAGGCTGATTCAAACACAGATCAGAGAGTGTGCCTGCACTTTACCCAAACAGCAAAATACTGGAGATTACACTGAGATCTGCACCCCCTTTCAATCAGTATTCACTGTCTCTCTAAACAGCCTGCTCTAGTTCAGGTAGACGGGCTTGATGCAGGAGTCAATTCCAGGCAACCACTGTGTTAAGCAAAAGGTTATAGAATCATAGAATCATAGAATGGTTTGGGCTGGAAGGGACATTTAAAGGTCATCTAGTCCAACCCCCCTACAAGGAACAGGGTTAGCCTTGTGAGTCATACCCTGGCCTTAAAATCTAAGAAACTATGAGCTGGCTGATGTCTATAGGAACTTTCTTTAGCTTCACCTTGAGTTTTATGTACTTCTGGACTAAAAGTCTCTGGCACCGGGTAAGAAACTGCTGCTCAGGTGATCATCACTGGGTTGAAGAGTACAAGCCCTCACCAGCCTTAATGACTTCAGGGACCTTCAGGGTCCCTGTGACCTTCAGGGGCTTCCAGGGTGGGATGCAGTCTGCAGATTTAGACACCTAGATGTGCTCATCTGTACTCCCAGTGTCTAAGTAGAGATCCCATCAAAACACTCAGTGGGGTGTGGAAAGCCATTCAGCTCAAAGGTAGGTGTCTGTGTTTGGTGCACATTATAGAGCTCCATTGACTGTAACGGGGACTTAGGGCTGGATTCACTTGCCTGGACATAGGAGCCTAGTGTTATTTTAGGCTCTGCAGGGACACCCATCTGGTCTGAGAGGCGGCCTGATTCTCATAAATCCTGTTTTGCACCTGTGAGCCCTAAAAGGACGTCTCAGACACCCTGGGGCATCTCAAATGACACTAAACACCTATGGCAACCGAAACCTGCCCTTAGCTCTATGCACACGCTTATAACAGACTTTAGTTTTGGGTGTCTTAATTTGCAAGCTGAATCCCAAAGCATATTGCTGGACAAGCCATCACATCGCTCTGCAGGTTGGTCCAGTTAAACTGGTGGGTCTTACTTGCTCAGAGTATGATGGCTGGTTATAGCGTTTTGTCAAAGAAAACGCATCTCCTTTTCCTAGCAAAATAAAGTTCTCAGCACCTCCTCAAGCTCAGACTCCTACTGAAAGACAGACATTCATACAGTGCAGGTGGGTGACAGCCTAAGGTCAAAATTGCTTCTGCAATTCCTCACATCAATATATAGAGTAGGGTCTTTGCACCATTTAAGCCCAAAGGGTCCCCACACTTTCTGCTGTGAGCACCTAACACCGGGTGCCAAAATTAGCTGTTCAGGCTCCCTAGATCCCTGTACAGTCGGGGCAAAGAGGTTTGTTCTGCCGATAGTCTCTCAGAGTATGAAAGGTAGGTTTCTGCTATGCAACAGCCCTATGGAGGGGTTTCTCACTTAGACACCTGAAGTTAAACACCTATAGCAGGTCATGCAAATTTTTCATTTCATAATTATGTTCTTCACCAGGTCAAAGGACGATCAGCTTGTATGGGGCTCCCCCATTTCTGAACAGTAACACCTCTCATCTCTTGACAGCTTTGTGCCCAGGCACGAACACAAGCTGCTTTCCATCCTGTAGTATGGCCACACCAAGAAAACACTGTTGTATCTCTGAAGAGCTGCTCCTACTAATCTGAAAAAAGAGACCTTCGCTTTGCCTGCTGTGTTGCCACATCACATGCAGTCACGCAGAAGATCGCAGTGTGGCCACTGCAGTGTGATTGCCATCCATATGCATCACACACAGATTGCTTGATTTCAACAGCAAAATCAGGGGCAGGATTTCAGGGGCTCAGCATCCACACTGGGACCAGACTTCACAAAGGTATGAGCTCTTCAAAGGGCTGCAAAATACAGACCAACTCTACACTTCAGTGCTTCTATGGTGGCCTTTATACACAAAGAAAGCTGAGCTCTGTGGAAAATCTGGTCACATATTTGGTAGGACCCGAGCTGAAAAATTAAATCCACCAATCACTCATATTTGAATCCCCTTTCCATAGTACACATACACACTGCTTTCAGCAAGAGACAAAGACGCTGAATGGAATTAGGGTGAGGGACTCTGGACTTTGGGTTTCCCAATGCAGGGTGAGACCCTTTTTAACAGTGTAGACTCAACACCAGTTTTAGGACCTATAAATGCTTGTTTGTGGGCATGGAAAAACACATGCCTCTTCATTGGACTCTTCATCCATGCAGAGGCAACAGCAGTTCTTTCAGGGCAAAACCAGCCACCATGACCTAGTGTGGATTTATTCTTGCAGATCCTACAAGGATCCAGGCTACCCTTCTACAGCAACCAATTCACTGGGGGTTTATGCAATCGAATACCCTGGGGCAGCAGGAGAAGGTACCTTCAAAACCAAAGCCCTGTATGCATGTGAAAAACATCAGAGCAGTTTTCACAAGCAAAATGCATGTTTCCATTGTATCTCAGGCACAGGGTTTTCCCTGCTGAGCCCTAACCAGCAAGCATTTAGTTGGCACCTCCTGCTTCGGAGATTTTGGGATGGGAGGGTAAGAGTCCATTATTATTGCCCAGCAGCCTGAAGAAGCAGCAGAGAGATAAGAATGACTGAAGCCATCCCCATTCCCTGCAGCTGCAGAGAAGGGATGTGTTTACCTTACCCCCTTGCTGCTTAGTGTCTGGATCTGCCCTCTGGGAGCTAAACAAACACAGGCTGGGGAGGGAGGGAAGCACATCTCTCCCCATCCGAGGTTTTCTGTTGGAAACCTAAGCCTAAGACACAGTCTGCAGTCCAAGACCCGATGTGGTGATAGTTTCTCCCCTTATCTCACATTACACAAGTGACATTTGAAAATGCAGTGAAGTTGTAGCTCTTCAAAATGGGCAGCTCTACTCTATGCATGATGCTCGCGACATTTCACATAGAAGAAAAAAAATTCTCAACCAGCAATTAAAAGGCAAAATGTTTTCAATGGTTAAAGGATAATTAGTATTTTTAATACAGCATATGGGAGAAATCATTGTCCATAGGCACTTCCGAAGCAAACAGTATCACAACAGGATTCCAGCTAGTGACACAAGTGAAACTAAAGTACAAGAGCTAGAAGGACACGTCAAGGAGAGGTGGTTTTGTCACTAACTACTGTAACTGAACTCAGGGTTAAGAATTCAAGAACTTAACGTTTTAAAATAAAAAGTGACATTTTTAATGTGAGCTCTTGCAATGACATGTTCAAATACAAACTAAAAAGTGTCATTGCTGCTATTGTAAAGATTCATTATCATGTTCACCCACTGACTATAAGGGCAAGGAAAAAGTGAATGAAAGACACAAAAAAAATTATTTCCTGCTCTGTCCATTTAATCCCCAATTCTCTGCTATTGCCAGATCACACAGTAGCACAAATCTACAAGATGACCAGGATTAAAACAGCAGCATGAGCTCTGCTTGCGTCCCAGACTTCATTAGCAGAGTTGATTCAATCAGGGAAAGCTCAGCTAGGTAGAATCACTCACTGCTTTAGTTAGTGTGCAGAACATTCACTAAAGTCATTGGCAGTTTGGGGCAAAAAAAATCAGTTTCAGGACTCACCATGATGCCCTTGAAGAATGCTTACAAATTTCCCAAGCCCAGAATGAAACCTTCAGCTGACATCTAGCTCCTCGTTTAAAAAGTTTGGGCCAAATTCTGTTCTCAGCTAGCATATTATAAGCTGAACAAATTCCATTCATGTCTGGGGCTTTATTCTAGATTTATCCCATGGAAGATTAACATCGAAATTGGTTCTTTGTGTCTTTTAGCTTTCAGGATATTTAAGTGAATCTTCCGCTGATTTGAAGGGCAGAAGTGGGCACCTACCAGCCACACCGGCAGCACAGGTTGATCGAATGTTGTTTATCCTTGAAACAAGCAGCAGAAAAGAAAAATGTGTTTGAACCAGAATTCAGTTTCTGGCTGCATCAGTGTGAACAAAAATTTAAAACCAGTCTCGTGCAAGAGTGAAAGCAGAAATTTGTCTCCAGTTAACTGGGCTAGCTATAAATATAAAATCACTTTAACAGAAACAGTATCACTGACAGATCCCCACTAGCTTCTGGTTTGAAGGCAGCGGGCGATGAAGCTGCGTGTGTAGCTGGGAGGTGGTACACGTAAGCAGAACACAATGTAACTCACTTTTATCACGGATTATACATCGGAGGCTTCAGCAAAGTCAGTCTGAGATTGCTGTACCTGAATTACACTAAATCCTGGCAGTTCACCGGAGCGTAACATGGGTCCGGTTTTGTGAGGCACTGAATACAGCCAACTTTCACCGCATTTGGCAAAAGCTGATGGCACCAAGCACCTTGCAAGATCACGTCCTGGAAACAGACTGCACCATATTAAAAGTAAAAAAGCTGATCTGAGCCCTCTGAAGCACATTCACTGTAAGCTGTGAATGTGCTTTACAGAAGAGCTTCTGACTTCCCTTCGCACCCTTCTCTGATGCTGCCCAGACGCTTTCAAACTTTTACCCACCCAGCCAGATGAAATTTTGCATCGAGATCACTTTTGGTCTGTGTTTTACATGTGCTTTTCTCTTACCTATCAAAAACCACGGCCGCGTAGGCTGGCTCCGCAAAGATGACATCCCCGGGCAAGAATTCCTTCTGCGCTTTCAAGCCCCTGCCTTTGCCTTCAGACGTGAACACTTCGACTGACTCCATTCCCCCTTTGGTCATCCCAAGGCACCCCAAGGCTTGGGAGGTGGGTATCTCGGAGCGAGCCAAATCTCCCGTCACTCCCGTCAACTTCGACTTGCCACAAGACCACGCTTATAAAGGGGCTGGCCTCCCCCACCCCCGGCCGCACTGTTTCCCATAGGAGGGCGAGGGGGTGGGAGCAGGAGAGGCTGGAGGCGAAGATCCTCTGCGCAATATCGCCAGCCTACGCAGGGAAGGCACAGGGCTGGGACTTCTGCTTCATTAGGAAACCCCCTGCCGAAAACCACGTTTGGAGTTGTTTCTCCCAGCCACAAGCAGTTGTATATGTTACGACTCGGATTAATTTATACTGTCCCATTGGAGAAAGAATGTATTCTCTTTGCAGGGTATTTTTAGCAATCACATGCTTCTGTCTCTCAGGAAGCAACAGCTGAGACAGTGGGACAGGGAGGGCTGGTATGCATATTTCTGACCCCTTCCACTGTCATCTGGCTTTTTCCAGAAACTAAACATTGCTGCTTTATTTTTACCCTCTAGGACATGGATGGCATGTTTAGAGGCAGGGATAACAGCGAAACACACGTCCTGAAATTCTCGGCATCCTCCGTCGCTACCTGAGCCTGGAAAAGGGCCGTCACTTCCCAAATGCTCGTGGTGGCGGGCGCACGGAACAGTGTGGAAGGAGCTGGAAGGACAGCAGCAGTTCGGCGCAGGCTGCAGAAGCAAGCAGGACATCTTAGGTATTCGCACAATTTTGGATGCACTAAACCTCTTTGAAATGGCACTGCATTTGAGGGTTCTCCTCACCTCCAACGCACAGCCATGGATGAGATGGGGGAATTGGAGCCACCTGAGTGGAAAAGGAGGGTGCACCAGTGAGACCAAACCCGTGAGAAGCCAGGCCCTTGCTTCATTCTCTGCCCCCAGCAGCCAGTACGAGTTCGGGGTGACACAAGGGAAGGCCTCCATGTACAAGAGTGAACCTCACTGTGGAAATTGAACCCAGTCCAGATTGTCATTCAGCATTTTTTTATCATTTAATAGCACTTCACGGGGCTGACTCCTGCTGATCTCACCCTCCCACCCCCTGGAAACCTGATGCTATTTCCTCCTGGATCTCTAAGCACCACACAGATACCAACGTTTGCAAACCTCTTCCCACACCTCCGTGCTGCACAGAAAAACCTGTCTGTTTTAACAGGGGAAGTGAGGTGCAGAGAAATAAAGAGGGTAATTCCTGTGCATCCCTAGACTGTAAAAGAAATGCTTTACTTTGCCAAGGCAGTGGGAAGTATCGTCGTGCTCTTCAAGGCAGTCACAGAACTGCTCAGCATCTTCTGCTAAAAGCTTCTGGCAACTTTCCTTGCGTGCGAATCAAGTATGGTATCACGCTTCGGCACAAATATCCTGTGTTATAGTTTGCCCGAGTATGCCAAGCACAAACGATATCAATCCACAGCTCTATAAATTCAGGGTGATCCGGGTGTTCATGTGATGATGAGCACAACCAGACTCCTCCACTCATCCTGAGGAGGGCCAGAGCCGTTGCGGAGCCGTCAGCACAAACCTTCCAGCATTTACGCTGTGCAGCGTAGAAAAGTCACTACAGGCAATTAGCCCCTACAAGCAATTACAATTTTAATTGCAATGCTCTACTTGTGTGATATGTGATGTCAGGATGCTCTGGTCTCACCTGTTACCCATGTTTCATTCCCCTGGGTGTAAGTGCCTTTTAGACACATATATTTGCCAGCAGTACTTTAGCACCTCAAAATTAGGTGCTGATTTTTTTTTTCTCAAAAAAACCCGATTTGGAGTGTGGCTATATTGAACCCAGTCATTAATCACACTAAATACTGTTTCTGATTCCCAGATAACAAAGAATATAGAATAGAATAGAATAGAATAGAATAGAATAGAATAGAATAGAATAACTAAGAATATAACAAAGAATATAATTATATCTTTTCAAAGTAGCCAACTAAAACCAACAGATCAAAGTCCTTCTAGGACAGAGTTATAACAGAGCAGGTCTCTGCACAGTCAGACATCCATGGTGTACCCAGTACAATGCACCCCTCACCCCTTCAGATCACATAAAAAAAAAAACATTTTGGCTGAGACAGAGCGTAACGAAAGCCTCATTTCTCCCCTTCCAGCCCAGTGAATGCCACGGTGCTGTGTGCTCAGCCGGTCGTACAGGAGGAGATCAGCCATCTGGCTGCGCATCACACCCTTGGTACCACCGGGCCACAGTTTCAGACCCAGCTGTGTGCAAAAATATGGTGGTAAAACTGTCAATCTGGGGGGAAAAAAAAAAAACAAACAAAACACCGGGAAAGTTGGAGAGGGACGAAAAAGGCTGGAAACAGGGATTCCTGCTTTTTAAATACCTATTTGGAGCAAGGACCCTACTTTCAACCCCTTGGAAACACACTGAATTTCAAAGCCAGCCAAAAAGGCACGCTGATTTCGGGGTGCCGAGCAAGGCTGACCCTTCAACAGCAGGTTATTCTGTGCTTCGGATCTGTCTGCATATTGGGCTGGAGGGGTGAGTGGCCCTGTCCTCCTAACAGGAGAACAAACAGCACCCTCTACTGCCCTCTAAAAAATTATCCAAAGCACAATTTTATCAAGTTTAATCGCAGCAGCTTTGGACTGTGGTGAGCAGTACTTAGACAAGTCGTGAATTAGAGAGAAAAAAGGAAAAAAAAAGAGGGAAAAAACCAACTGTCCTAGATGGGTGCTCCTCGGACTTGTCCTGTCATTATAATTCAGCTTTAAACGTTAAATGTCATCACCTGCAGGGCAAGGGCGGGCCCAGCATCCCAATGAAACCCTTTTTTGGGAGGACAGCCCCAAAAAATTTGGGGGAAATTAGACTGCCTGTTCTCCTGGGGGTGGGTGTTAACAGGGGCTGGGGAGAATTCGTCCCTGAAGAGGGGTGGATCTATAGGGTGATCAAGGGGAGGGCTGGCCGATGGACTGGTAGCGATTTGGGGGATTTTGGGGGTGTTTTGGGTGCCGCGGGTGGAGAGGAGCCACCCAAGGTGAGGAGAGAGGCCTCCAGTTACTAGTAGTTTCTAGGCAGATACTAGGCAGACACTGAGCTGCTGCTAGTAGTTACTAGTAGTTACCAGGCAGTTACTACATACTACATTCTGAGGCTCTTACTAGTAATTAGGCAGTTACTAAGCAGTTATAAGATGGTTACTAGTAGTTATTAGTAGTTACTAGTCAGTCACAAGCAGTCCCTAGTCAGTCACAAGCAGTCCCTAGTCAGTCCGGAGGGCTGTGGGCCCCTGAGGGGGAGGCCACGGGCTGGCCGGGGAGGGGTAGGCCGGGCCGGGCGCAGGGCAGCCAGCGAGGGCGGGCTGGGGACCGGCGGGACCAGCTGGGCCGGCTGGTGGTTACAGTGGATCCCCCGGGGCGGTTAAAGTGGACCCGAGAGGGCGGTGAGGGTGGAGGGGTGAAGCCGGCCCGCAGGAGGAGCTCGTTACGGGAGAGGCGGCGGCCGGGGCCCGTTAAGGTGTCCCGGCCCCGAAGGCCCCGCCAAGGCGGCCTGGCCCGGCCCCGCCGGCGGCGCGGTGCCCTTAAGGGCGGCGGCGGCGGCTCCCTGTCGGCAGCACCGGGGCCATGGCGGCGGCGGAGCGGGGTGGGGAGGCTTCCCTGCGGCCTCCGCTCGCCGCCGCCTGCCGCGAAGGTGAGTGGGGTCCGGCCCCGCGGAGCCATACGGGCCCCTTGGGGCCGTGAGGGGGGAGGTGGTGACAGGGGCCTGTCAGGATATGGTAGAGTCATGGTAGTGCCGTTCCCTCTGTGAAATAAAGTATGTCCTCATGAGGCCAGTATTGAAAAGTAATAGGCGTTCGATACCAAAGGCAGAAATTAATGAGGAGCAAAATGCAACGAGAGTCTTGTCTGTGTTTTGCGTGTGGAAGGAGCAGGTAGGGTATCTGAAATCGGTCCAGACTGCTTGATACGCAGCTTGTAAAAGTAGTTTTATATTGAATAATTCTTCAGTGCAAAGAGGTCTTGCTCTAGCTTTGTAAGCTAATCTCATGCTTCTGGGACAGTGAGATGACAAACAGGTTATTTTACACACCAGACCTGTGATACAGAGCCCTGGAATTGAATCGTTTAAGGTTGTGGCTGAGAAGTGATGGGAACTTTCTATGTCCTCTCCTTCCCAGGTTCTCTCTCCTGAAATCTAGCAAATAGCACCCAAAAAAAAGTTTTGAGCTTCTGGGAACACCAAGCCATTCATAATGGGTATAAAATACTTGCATGTTGAAAGGCTTTGGTCAGTGGTTTGTAAGCATTGACTATTCAGTTGTATAATGAAAATCAAGTTTAAAAAAAGAAAGCCACACGCTTAGGAATGCATAAACATGAGCTTTTGTTAAATATGTGAAATATCTGTTAACAGCAGATTTCCCCATTGTCAGTTAAATTTAGTAGTACTCTTGAACAGAAATAACTCTGGTGGAATTAATCACTGTTTAAAAAGCTGACAGCTATTTTAAGCAGTCAGCTTTCTGGAGGGAAAAAAGCAACCCAAGTATGTATGCTCTTCAAAGGAATATACTTGGGGAAAGTTAGGAATGCAGTCTTACTGTGTTTAGGTTTAAATTCCATTTTTCACACTTATTTCTTGAACTGAATTGTCATGTTCCTGAATTAAAAAATGTCATTTGGTGCGTTAGCAACACAGCCTTTAACTTTAAAAGTACTTTGACCTCCTGGGAATTTCAAGGGATTTTAAGGGTCTGAAGGTTGTGTTTCTTAAATTCTCAGTGTTTAGAGGTAGCTCACACACTCACACTTACTTTTAGTGCACAGCAGGTACAGGTTTTGTCATGAGCCAGACAGCAAGGATTGCTGGTTATGCTTGTCAATTCACACCTGTGCCAAACTCTGTTTCCCCTCTCCCTCCTTTTCTGTTCTACACATCTTCTTCACTTACTGGAGGGGGAAAAAAAAGAGTTGGGTACCAATTCACTGATTATGTATTTCTCACCCGGCGTTCCACAAGCCCATCTTAAATAGCACTGAGAGTAGGCTGAGAAATAACATTGCACGTACTATCATACAATCGTATGGGAGCATTTATATGTCAGAAGAGAGCCGGGCAGAAGGGTAAGTAACTTGGCTTAACCTGCCTCAAGAGAGTTTACAAAATGAGGATTGGGAGGTGTATTTCTTACGTGTTCTTAAGAGCCAAGGAGGGTTAAACCACGACAGAGTGGAAAGGGGAGAGAGTCTGTTACCCTAAGGACATAACTTAATGCCTGGCAAGGAAACTAACAGCTTATCCTGCAGTGTTTAAGAAGTCTAATGCATTAGATTCTTCTTCAGAAGGAACCAACCACCCAGCATAGACTTAATCAGCCTTCTGTTGCACCCTATTCACACTTTGGCAGTGTGTTTCAAGAAGTAAAATACAGCTGGATCAAACTATGCTCACAGAAATTTTAAAAAAAATCAGACTTGTTTTCTGAAATCCTGAGTAATTTATTGCAGTAAAAATGATTTGACACTTTAAAAAAAAAAAAGTGCGACTTTTTTGCTGGTAAAAGCAGAATAGCTGATTTCAGTCTCCTTCAGCTATGACAGGCTGGTCCAGCCCTCGGGGGGTCTGATAGGATGCAGGGAACAGAGGTCAGTTCAGCAGAGACAGAGTAGTGGAAACAAGAGGACATGGACCAACAGGGAGAAAAATTAAGAGAGTCAAGGAACTGTGTTGCAAGAAGTGCACACCTTAATTTTATTAGTAGTGATTGATATATTGTACTTCAATCTTAATGCTTTAAAATATTTTCTGTGTCCAGGCTGAGTTCAGAGCACTAAGAGAGCAGGCAAAGTGTCTTGTTACTTGCTCACCCTGGGCAAAAGGGGGGACGCATTGTGTTTCATATCAATTGCAAGCTGCTTCTGTTATGTGTCAGGGCAGATCACAGATCCATCTGGCCATCGAGGCTTTTAGCTCTGCTTTGGTTTCGTTTGTGCATTTGAGAAGCTTTGGGCAACGTGAGGTTTAACCACTGTTTTGGTACTGTAGTTGTACGCTTCAAAGGCCTCGTGCATGTGTGCAGGCTTAGCCATGTGTCTTAGTCAAATAACATGTAGTATTCAAAGATGCATATAAATGCTTGTAAGTTAACTTGTTATAATATTCTGTGGGGAAAAATCTTATAGTTTGAGTGATGAAACTAGTTTATGGAAACGTGCAGTGCCGGCATTAACAGCATTTGTTTCTAAACAACAGAGTCCAGTTTGGCATTTCATTTTTTTATGATCACCTGAGCTTTGAAAACAAAACAAAAAAACTCATTCAAAAGGATATTCAGTGACTAAACTTGCTGGAAAAAAAAAAAATTTAGTGCTACTACAGTATTGTTTCCTTGGAGAAACGTCTTTCACCTAACTGCAGAAATCAAAATCTGTCTGGTTCAGCCTCCCTTCTTCGTACAGGAATACAGTGCTGTAATACTGCAGTTCAGTGTATCTGATAAGGGTTTTGAAGTTTGTTATCTTTGCCTGCCCTTTCTAAGTTGGATATCTGTGGATATCTGAGTTTATTGCTAAGATTGCTTTCTGACTCCTACTGTACAGTGACCGTGCTTTCCTGCTGTACCAAACCAAAAGTGACTGGATTTCAGTGATGCTGTTTGCCTGCAGTTTTGGACAGCTGACACTCTAAGCATTGAAGCTTTTGTTCACCTTTCATCCTGTTACGGAGTAGGAATATGACTGCCTGATTACAAGCAATAGAGTTTGCACATCATGTAAAATTACAGCCAGTCAGCTGAGATGAGATAACTGCATGCAGGCTCCTGCCTTTCTTCCTTGCAGAGTAAAGCAAATTAATGTAGTGCACGTGGTGTAAATTAACCTGTTTTACTTTGCAGCTGGGACAGGCTTCAGCATGCACACTCAGTTACTGTGAGGCTGACAGGTGGTAGCTTGGTAGGATGCGCCAACCCCACTGCTTGTGCTGGTCCAGATGTGCCTTGGAGACAGCCATGTGAAAGGACTTGTAAAATGAGAAAATATGTGGGTCAATATTTGCTCTTGAGGACTTGCAGTTGTTGAACTTGATTCATGTATATCCATCTATTTTTCATTACAATGCTATATTTGCTGTTGGCGTTTGAGGGCAGAATTTGGCTATGTCATTTTGTGGGTTTAGTCCCTTGAACTTGAAACTTTATACCTTTGCCTTAAGGGATTTGTCTAGCCTAGACTTCTTCTTTACTACGTTATTCTGCTTTCTGTCTTCTCTACCCTCAAGAAATGAGAAAGAAAAATTAATAATAGACTAAAGCTGGGAGCGTTTCCTTTTTAATCAAGTGGTAGAAAATCCTGGGCTGAACAGGCTTTTTTAAATTACCTGGTCTCTGATATTTTAATTAATGTTAGTATTTTTCCTACCACATTTGTACTGCCCCGAGGGAAGACTTTTTTCCCCCGCCTTTCCTACATGGCATGCCACAAAGATTCGTCTACAATTAACCTAATAAAAGTAAGAAAAGAGATAGCAAAGGTTTAAAGCTGAAAAGACATCCTTGAACTTCTCTCAAGTAGTAAAAGATACAAGTACAATAACATTAAAATGTCCCTGAGCCTTCTCACATGAGTGTTTTAATGCCTTAACTGAATTGCTGTTCCACTGAAGAAGACTTAAAAAAAATTTAAAAATGCTGGGTGTGCTTCTAAGATCATAACTGAGAATTGAGAAATGGTAAGCAAATCATTGTCCTTCAATTCAGACACTAAGAGTCTGATTTATTATTATTAGGCAACCTGTTTGGTTCTAGATTTCCAAAATCTACCTCTGTTACCTTGATTTTTTTTTTTTTAAAAACTATTTAAATTGCTTCAGTTTTCTTGTTAAGAGAGATGCTGAGCACCTGCAGTTCTCACTGCCTTCTCAATGCCTGTATTTCAGTGTTTGAACATTAAAACAATCAAGCTGATCTTTTTTTTTAAGAATGTGTTCCTCATTGCTTATTGATTGCTCCTCATTGTCTGTTGATTTAGGCTGGGTTTATTCTCTACATTAAAAAAAAAAAATCTTATAAAACACATCTCTGGAGAAGTATTTTTATAAATGCTAAATGAATGAGCAAGAATGTAAGTGTATTGGATATCACCTGGATATTTAGGTGATACTTGATGTTCTCTGTCTTCACCTGTGTTATTCACTATTATGTCAGACTGCTTTTAATTTCACTTCATATGAAGTATTGAGCTTCTGTGTCTTCTGAACGGTCTCAGAAGATGCCAGTCAGAAAATTATACCAATAAAAAGTATGCTGGGTTTTAAGCATACATTTATTGTTATGATCCACTTCTGCTTTAATAACAGATTTTTCCATTTACTCAGACGTTTTTATAAGTCACATTGGAGGTAAGAATGAGAAGTCATTTTTTATGAGAGTGAAAGTGGATGTGTTCAGGAAACTTTTCTTGAACCAGTCTTTGTAAAGTTTGAGTGGTTTTCGGTAGTTAATAAATCTTCAGTGATTTGTGGCTTGTCTTAATGATGGAGGACTTCTAACAGTGAAACCAACGCACTAAAACATTAGTTTTACATCTCAATCTCAAGCTTCAAAGGTGGCATCATAAAAAATAAAATCATGAAGCAGAACTCCAAGTGCAACTTAAACAGAACATTGCCTTAGGGGGAACAGTAATGCACCACGTACACTGACTGTATTTCTTCGAAGAAGAGGAGAAGATGTGATTGTTTTGCCCTGTGGCTTGCTTCTCCAGCCTTTGGAAACATCTGAAAAAGTACTCATTTTTTTTCCTGTGGAACCGTATTATTTTCTTTAACTACTGACTATGAATTAGGATTACACAGCTTTTTGTCCCTTCTGTATCAGGTATATGTTTGCCATCTGGAATGTGAAGATCATAACTCCTCCCAGGCCGGGCTGATCTGTCTTTGCTACGTGTGCTCAGGGCTGGCTGTACCTGTCTACCACTGTAGCTCACCAGGCTCAAAATTCCAGTGTACTCTGATCCCTGTGAAGTTGAGCTGGTGTTATTAACTTTGACCAGGACTTGATGGGACTTGCAGTCTCTTGAGGCCACAGCACCATTAGAAAGAGGAACAATTCCCTCTCATGCAAGCGTGGAGCAGCCACCACAGTGAGAAGTTATAGCAGAGGTGTGTTTTATTGGCAGTAGCTCACTGACTGCTTTTCAAAAGGTAACTTGTAAAATGCAGCTTAGGTGGGAAGGAGGAATTGTGTCCTTCTCTGATACTTACTGCTTATTTCATACTTAAATAGCAAGGTGTTGGCATCTGGAGCCACTGACAAAAGCATTTGGTTTGAAACACGTGTTTTCTAAGAAAACCAAGGAATTTAAACCAAGATTTTTCATACCCGAACTGAAAACAGTAAATTAAAGTGATGCTGTTTCTGCCAATTCTGTTGTTTAGGAGAATATTGAAGGGACCCATCAAAGTGAGGAACAGTTATGTTTGTAAGAATTAGTTTTAACTCATCCCTTTGCGGTAGGTAACTAATTTCCTCCATGGTACTGTTGCAGGAATCAGAGATGCACAGAAATGAAAACCAGAGTTTTCAAGCTTAAATGCCTAAATACAAACATACCTACATTTGAGAATGTAAGTTTAAGGGTGTTGACCAAGTTTAACAAGTAGGCAGCAGAGCTGAGAGTAAACCAAGGGGCTCCCAAGCAGACCCTCACACTGAACAGAGTTTTGGTTTTGTTTTGCTTTAAGTCACTTTTGGATGCAACATGAACAGTTAAGTCCTCCTTTCCATAGATATCTGCATATTTGACGTTCACTTTCTTGATCTCATCCTTAAGTCTTGAGTGAACTGTTCTTACTGCAGTCCTGCAATGCGATTTTAACACAGGCATCCAGAAGTATCAATAATTATATATGTTTATAAATCCACACTACTAAAACAGCGATTTGGGTGGCTGGGGAATTAGTAGTGGGGTAGCAAGCAGTCTTAGCATTCATTTGAAACATAACCAGAGCTGGTGCATCCCTTTCTCTTGAGGCATGCATGAGATGGGGTATTTAACGCCCAGATCATTCTGAATTTAGCACTAGTAAGGGGCGCTCTGGCTGTATCAGTAAAGAGGGCAAGGACTAAATGGGCAGGGAAAACCAAAGGATTGTTTAGGGCAAGGTTGCATGATATTGCAGTCAGTCATCGCTTATTAATTCTGTGGACTGTATAGGAAGGCAGCTTTCCAGTCCGTCTCTGGCATCGGGAGCACTTGGCATGGCAGACACTTAGAAGCCCAGGAAGGGGATGGCTGTTCTGATATTCTGTGGAGGTACTACCTAAATAAAGTAACTACCGGGGTGCCTGGAAAAGGACCTAGTACTGAATCAGGCTGGGATTCCTGATAAGCTTGGGTAATAAAGCACAAGAAGGCAGCCAGCACTTTTGCTGAATGAGAAGTTGCACATGTATTTCATTAGCATACAGTGCTTGAAGACAGGCAGCGATACTGCTGTCTAGTTTCAGGTAGATTTCTCAAACTCTTTCATAGTGTGGAAATATAACCAGTCTTTAGCATCTCGAATGAACCCACCTTGTCCCATTTCTCTGTGCAGAGGCATAAAGCTCTCTTTCCAGCCTCATCCTCTCTTACCTCCTCCCACCCCGTCTTCCATCTCTATTAGGGCTCCGTAGCCTTGGCAGTGTGTCTGGAATTTGAATCTGATTGTAAAGCAGCCCTTTATTAAAATGCCCACGTATCTCGGATGACTACTATAAAATAATAGTGTTAACAAAACCCAGAGGGAATACAGATTGACTTTTGTATCTGTGTGGTTTGCTTTTTTGCATTTTATAGGCATTTTGCTTGATTAAAAAAAGTCTTTTTGGCACCTATTCTGTCCCCTAGACCTTACGCTCTTGAATTGTAATAAGAGCTAAAGTAATCACAAGAAATACTATAGTGACTGCTGAGAATTAGTAGTCAAAAGAATCAAAAATATTTTATTCCTTTCTTTGAAAAGAAAATGGAAAAGTTCACCTGTTTTCTAGTTTTCCCTTTGGGACTGTGCTAATTCTAATGGGTCGTCACTGAGGGTGGCAGTTGTCTCCAGGGTCTGCTTTCTTCGGCCTTGACAGTCCAACAACAATAATATTTTCTCTGTATGTGAATATCTGCTTTTTTAAGGACAGCTTATAAGTAGTACATTCATGGAAGTCTAGGCTGTCACATTTTCTTTCTGGGCATGAAAGTGAAGTGTGATGAAACAGGAAGATGTTAACCTGGCTTATCGGATGGATTTTTCCCTTTATGCCTGGGTGGTACTTAGAATGGGAAATGAGCGTGCATCTAATCAATCAGCTTTGATGGGTACATTTCTCAGCCTAGTTCCCTCTGAAAAGAAGTATTTCTTAAGAGCTTAGGAAGGATAACGGGGCAAAGCAAATGGTACAGGTGAGGCAGATGGTATGGTGGCGAGCTGATAATGATGTTTGCTTGAAATAAGAAATCTATAAATACACATGGTTAATACGTGCAGCCTCGTGTTTCTGTAATTGTCCGTTGTCATCCTGGCTCCTTTCCGTTTGTGTGCATCCTTCTGCTGCGGTCAGTGCCACCTTAGATCGGAGCAGAAGCTCCTTTTTTTTTTACGCTTGTACTATACCCACTAGAAATGGGCTCTAATCCTTCTTGGTGCTTCTAGACACTTGCAAATCAAGAACTACACTCTTGTTTTCAGCCCTGTGTGGTCACTTATCTTCATGTAAACGGGGCACCCTCAAGACTACTGAAGCCCCAGAGCTAATCATTTTAATCTACCGTACGAGACCCCGTGTCTTTTAGTGACAGCCTTACCTGATGTTAACATCTGAAAGCACCAACAAAGTTTGGATCACCTGTGCTTTCAGAAGCTATGTTGCCCAGGATCAGTCCTTGCAATCTCGTTGTTGTGAGATGACATTGGAAACAGGGCCGTTACTGAAGAGAAGCACCAATCTGGTCGGTGGGATTTCTGAGCCCAGAAGCCAGAGGGGATTGTTAACAGTGTTCCACACTTCCCATGAACATTGTGTTAAATCTTTGAGGGATCTTTGCACTTCCTTTAATGGGACAACCTTATGAGTATCTGAGGTTAATTGGCTGTGCTAAAGTCACTTGCAAAGCTGCTCTTAGCATTTTAGTGGGATCAGAGTCATCCTTTGATTGCCCAAAACTCCTTTATCTGCGCTACTTCACTTTGTGCATCCTTTTAGCTATGTAAACTGCTCTTAATATTTACTGTTGCTATAGTATGTCTTTTCTGAGGATGTCAGTGGACTTCACAAAACATGAGTCTCACAGCATGTCTGTGGCAGTACTAAGTACTATAGGTTTCATAATGTAGCTGAGAAAACTGTAGCAAGGACAAACCCGTAAGACCTACTAAGAATCACATGAGAAAATATTGCCATTGGGTCATTAGTAAAGAGGAGGTGTGGGCTGGATTAAGGACTCCAGTCCAGATAGTCCAGAAACTTGTCTTTTCCTCCAAAGTACGGGCTGTTGACAAACGTAATTTTTTTTTTTTTAGGGAATAGCCTAAAAATAAGGGAAAAGCTGCACTGAGAATTACTGGTTGACTTCATCATGCAGCATGAACATTTATATCTTTTATTTAAAAAAATTAATCTCATGTCTTACATTTCTATCCATATCCTTTTATAAAGGAGCAGTCCCTTTGTGACAAACAGTACTTGGTCTGTTTTGCAGTGAACCGTTTCTTAATGACAAAAAGCTGATCCAAACAGTTGCTCTGAATTCGTGATACTAGTACCTTTATTTAAACATTTTGGAGGCATAAAAATGACAAGGTCAGTATGGCAGTTCTGCAAGGCTACTGCTTTTGATTGGTTCTCTGAAAAGTTTCTGATGGCGTGGTTGCAAACTGTAAGGTAAGCCATTTTTTTAAAAAAAGTTTTTCTTAGTTGCCAGGAAAGATGTCTTGTGAATCTGGAAGCTGAAGACCTCAAGTTCAGCTTAATATTTATTGAACTGGTTGCACACAGGCAGCAGTAGCATAGATCTCCCTGTGCTCTGCCATTTATGTGTGTCGCAAATGGTCTTGAGGCATATTTAAAAGGAGAAAGGGCAGACTTGTTTTTGACCCTTCTCTGGAGGTGAGCAGAGACATGTTGTATAGCAAAGAGGGCTATTGATGCGCGTGGTTGCCGTTGGGAAGGAGCCTGCAGTTGCCCAGACCAGACTGAAGACCATTTACAACTCACTGCCTGGTTGGGATTTAAGTGAGAGACACATCAGTTTATTCCTGAATTTGTCTCCATGCAGTTTGTCAGAAGACCACATAGACATATGTTATCCAAGCCATATATATTTGCCGAACATTCAGCTAACTATACAGAAAATAAAAAGATTATATTCATACATACAGTTTTTCACATGGTTTGAGGCTGAAATTAACAGATAAGGGTTTTTAAAAGTGGCTACCCAGCTTTTTCAGTAGTGGTAGGTAGCTGCGCTTCTGACCGACTTGGGTAGCAGCTGCTGTATCCTTTTTGTGGATCAGGATGTTCTGGCCTTGTTTGGTCTAAGGAAAGCAGACAGGGTTATGCTGTGCGTGGCTGTATCGTACTGACAAAACCGGAGCTGAACTCCCATGCTATTGCTAATTTAACAGCAGGTGAATGCCAAGACCTGCATTAAAGCAGGTTACGTTACCATGCTCATGGTTTGCGTTCCCCAGCCAAGATACTGTTTGGGAACCCTGCCTGTTTCATGTGATACGTGTTAATAGTCATCTTGTGACCACGGAGAAAAACTGAGTTGAGCAAATCTTTAAGGTTACAAAATCAAGGCAATTGTTGTGAACTCTGTGTCTTTATTTTTGTAGATCTCTTTCTCGGGGGAAACCAATTCTTGGGCTTAGCAATGCTACAAGCGTTAGACTGAGGTAGAAGACTTTACTGAGATTACTGTATTCATCGCTGCTGTCTCAGCTGTAGTAGCATAACCTTATCTTGGGAAAAGATAGAGCCAAAACAGAGGGACAACAGTGTTAGGAGGTGAAAAATGGAAAGACTTAATGAGAAATAGAAAACACAACGCTATAAAGAGAAAAAAGAACTAAGATGGTGTGATAAATTTACAAAGAAGAAAGAATCTGAGTAAGTCAAGTCCTGTCAGCCTTTTTACGATATTGAAGAATGAAAACTCCTCTTGTAACAATGAAGAGCAATATTTAAAAATGTCCCTAGAATATATATTAGTACAATTCACCCGTTACTGCAAAATGCCATTGAGGACAAGGACACAGCAGGGTTCAGGACGGCTCCAAGAGGCACAACAGGAGTTACTTGGACAACCAGACTTCTGGTCCCTATAATCCAATCTTTTCATTGCAGTGGTCAGCCAAGAAGGCGGTGAATTAAAAACCCAATTTTAATGTCACATTACAATGGTTTTAGGATTTTTTTGTAGCATGTACTTCGTTGATTTTTGTCTGCCAAGAAGGCTGTGCAGTTCACTGCTAAGTCAAGGAAAATATGCATAGAACACTGTCCTTAACTAGTATAAAGAAGTCTGTCTTTGAAACAAAGATCTGTTTTCCAGTGAGAACTTACGCAAATTGAAATATAGTGAATACTGCCCATGATAGTAGTATTTCATAGACTTGTGCCTAGTTGCATTGCAATTTGTCTTTTGTTGTTTTTTTTAAATAGAGAATATTGTTCCAGTTATCTTTCTCTCGGTAGCTGTTTTTGCAGTTCAGTACACTTGAGCAAACTGGTGTAATTTTCTTCTGTAAGTGGCTTTTTCTGTTACAAACATTGGCAATTCATGCGTTTCGGGTGCAAGATGGGCTTTCATCTAATGCCCAGAAGCAAGTCATTGAATTTTCTTGTGTGGATCAACTCAAGTTGTTTATTATGTCCATCTTTCGCTCCTCTGCTTGAAGCGGCTAAGCTACGTGAATCAGTAACTGTAGAATATTGAACATTTCTGGATGACTCAAAATACAGAAAACAAAAGCTCTACAGGACCAGTCACCTGCCATTGTACCTCATGAAAATAAAGGTTTTATTAGGAAATTAATTCTTATATCAGGGACTGATGGTAAACCATGCTAGACAATAGCATTTTGATACCTAGTCGTTGTTGCAATCTCGGCCAAAAGCCTCATCAGAGCCAGCTTTATTAAGATCTGTATGTTAAACAATTCAGGAGTGCTGCTTTGGGAAGGCAAAGTGGGGTTAGCCATGCACACAGTCTGAGAAACAGCTCTGCCCCTGCCATTCCTCAGGTTTTGTCAGTGCCCATAGAGCTGCTAGTAGACTTTTCACCTGGTTGCACTTGTTAATGTTGGCTTGTCAAAGCGGTTTGGCATTCCTTGTTTCAGGCTTCCACTGAAGCCACATTCCTGGGGTGATACTGGCTCAGTTAAAAGTGTATGTCATACAGCTTGTACTGAAATTCATGCTCTGTTTTTAATGGCTTTCTACTTGTGCAAAGATGGCAGTCATGTGTTGTCCAGGGCACTCGTGGGGGACTGGGTAGACTCTAGTCCTTCCTTAATCGTTTGTGAGCTGACCATCCCACAGCTTAGGACCGTTATTTAGAGTTACAGGAGACAATACACAGTATTTGATTCTGTTTTTTCATAGTCCCTTGGATGTTACTTTGCTTTGGCAAGGGGCCAAGAGAGCACACTTTAGAATTGAGGGTAAAGGCTGATTGCCTTTATGGGTTTCTAGATGCCTTTTGGCACTGAGCCTTGAGACCACAGGAAGCGATGCTTTCCTTGCCCACGATCTCTCCAAGCTGTGTGCAAAGCACGGAAAGCCAACTGCTCCACACGTGGCTTCCATGTTGGGTAAACTTAAAGGGTTTAAGCTCAGTTAAGGCATCACGATACTTTCCCCAGTATTTTCCCTTTAATCTCAGCTTCATTTGAAGAGCATGGTTTAGTTGAACTGTCTAGTTATGTGGCTTCTTTTATTTTTGTTTTAAACTTGTTCAACTTTGGCTTATTTTTAAGAGCAGGGCATGCCAAAAAGTGAAACTGTAGCTTAATTAGAATTAGTGTGACCCACTGGGGATGAAAAAGAAACAGGTAGCCTTAGCGTTTGTCAGCACAGAAGAAGTTTTGGTGGTATAGCAGCATGGGTAAACTTGCTCCCTGAAAGCATAGCCTGTACCAGAGAAGTGTTTCAAGCAATATGAGTTAAACTGGTTTCCCTAATGAATTAAGTGTATTAAGAGGAGAAAGAACTGGGGTGGTGATGTAGCTTTGTCTTTGTGAGGGTTTTGCTAGCACAGCTATGGTCTTCTGAAGGGTATGTTTAATTCTCTTAATTGACATGATGTTGGTACTACTTTTAAGTGCTTATTAGAGTGTCCCCTCCAGATCAAATATGCCTGCACATACAATTACTCAGGAATAGCTTCAAGTCTGGGCCAATTTTAGTACGAATTAAAGTGTATACAGGCAACGAGTTAACTGGGAACAGGGCAAAGAAAATCAAAACAAGCCATTGGAGCAGTTTTTCCCCATATAACTAAATCAGTTAAATTGTTATAGGGGACACAGGTACAACCTTCCTAAGCATCTGAGACCTCCTGGCCTTTCTCATGTACTGAGCTGCTCCCAGACTTTCTTTAAATATCTTCTTTACGGAGTATTCCCATATTTAACTAACTGTGTGATCTAGTCCAGTTAAAATCCTTCTTTTTAGGCCATTAGTCAAGTGTTTCTGACGTTGTGCTCTATTTGAAGTGGACTGAAAACCCAATGAAGAGTCTCTGTCTTTGTTTTTAAAGTCCAGGTACTCTTATAGTAATACTTTATAAGTCCAGGAGAGCAATACTTCTGTAAGTAGGAAGGTTTAGATGGCTTTACAGCATTGCTTTGAAGCCACAGTGAGGTACAGTGTGATTCAGTGGATGAACATTGGTTCCTTCATCTTGTGCTGCATGTGAATATTAAAGTGGTTGATGTTTTGTGTAAGCAAAGACATGCAAATATATCTTGTCCTAACTACTGGATGATTTTTGTCTTTTGCTCTTTCCGTTTAGATGACATTTTAGATGAGGCAACAAGGAAAGACCTTTTCACCGACACTTTCTGTAAGGTCTGCGGGGCAGTGCTGCAGTTTGAGTCTCAAAGGATGTCACACTATAAGGTAGGCTAGAAAGGAGAATTTCTCCTAGCAAGCACTGGGGCTTTGCTTTGTTTGGGGTTTCTACGTAGTGTATAAAAGACTTTTTATAGTGTGTTTCTCAAGGCTTATGCTAGACTTAGACATTAACCAGGCTTGAATGTGAAAGTTGTGGGTTCAGTATAGTGAAGGGCAATCACCTGCATATTGCAGCGTGATTTTAGAAGGAACTGAGCAGGTTCAGGCCATGCTGCATATGGGATTGAAGCAGAACTGTACCACGTGAGCCAGAACATATGTATGGCACAGGGCAGTGCTAGCTATTGAGGATCGAGGTCATGCCTTCTGATGCCTCACCCAGCAATACGCACGTGCTGCTCTGTGCACCAGTGTCTGCTTGAGGTAGGTTGTATGAATCATGCTGAGGGCATTTCTTGGAATAACTGTGTGCCTTGGGATATTGCTGTAGACATGGGAAAGCGTGCTTTATTTTGAAACTTGATCTTGAGGGTTTGCAGGCACAGACATTTCTGTCTTTTTCTTTCTTCTTGCAAAAGTTAAAGTTTACATGTCAGTTGCTGTCAGGAGTCTTTCTTGCTATTCACATTATGAAGACTCAGGTCTTGCAAGGTGTTGTATTTCCTTATTTTGATTTAACTTAAGCAGCAGTTGTACTGTCAGAACGTCACAGAGTTCAGACCCTCAGTTTGATTTTGTTTCTCGGATCAAAATCCAATTGAGGATAATAGATGCAATTGTAAAGTTACCTGACTTCACCATTACAAAATGAATTAATGGAAATAACTGACTCTTCTCAGTTGTGCTTGGATTGTCTAGCCAGGTATGATGGGTCCTTTTTCTCTTTGATAATATTGTTATAATATCCTGCACTGCTCCTCAGAATCCTTAAAAGACATCTGAAAAGCATTAGGTCAGAGAAGACAAGTTACTTGTTTTGCTTTGTAGGTTACCACTGTATAGTGTGGCATGTAGGTAAGGACATTACAAGTGCAAGACTTTGAAGGTTATGAGTTCAGAGAGCATCTAAGAATTAAAAAATAATTGCAGCTGAGGGAAATATATGTTAACACCCAATTTTAGGTACCTGGACTATTGTATCCTCAGTAGAAAGGTGTAGAAATCTCCATTGACTGACCCCAAGCTGGAGATTCTTTAACTCAGCTTCCAGGGAAACCTGTTTCTCTCTACTGACTGTACAGGGAGACTAGGCTTTTTATTTCGGAAGGTAAGTTAGGTCCTGCTGCCTGTTACTCTTCTGTGCCACAACACGGGACAGCCTTGATGTCAAGCGCCCAGGCTTAGTGGTAAAGGAACACAGCAGACTTGCTCTGTGGCATGGCTGCGTTCCTTTCCTTACCTATTTTAGCATCCTTGTTTGTAAGGAGGCATGTCAGGATTTTTGGTTTCTCAAAGAGTTGAGAGTAGATGACTCCAAGGGCTACTCGAGGCAAAATGTTATAAGTAATGCTAAGTACTGTATTATTGGTTAAAGTATAGTGTTGTTACATGAGCTGGCGTTTGTCCGCTTGTGGCTCTGCTCTATACAAATACAATTTGGCAAACGTTGAAAGCAGTTTTTGATGGATGAAGTCCCAGTCACTGGATAAATCACTGCTTGGATCCTTGTTACTGAAACAGGAATAATTCTAGTTTGCCCTTTCCCAGGGCAAAAAGCATGCTCAGAAAGTTCGTCTTTACATCCAAATGCATGGTGAGAAAGATGGGAGGCAGGAGCATGGCAAACAGAAGAAAACGGATTGTGTCAATTTTCAGGTGACTATTCCTCTTCATGGCTAAATAAAATGTTTCCTTGTATACTTCAGTGAATGCTTGTAACTGAGCTTGCCCTTGCGTGGTTTCAGACGGATGGGAGCGGAGTACTGGACAAAAACAAATACTGCAATCTCTGCAACGTGATTTTTACTTCCCCAGTTGTTGCTTTGTCTCACTATTTGGGAAAGATCCACGCTAAAAAGCTGAAGCAATTATCAGGAGACCAAGCCCACATGCCAGCACAGACCATGCAGCCTGTTTCTGGTAAGAACTAAATAGTTTGCTTTGCATGTGTTTTCCTGTCACTCTCTGAGACAAGTATAGCGAAGTATCTTCCTACACTTGCCATGTCTCTATGCCTTTCTATTCTGCCGAAGTTGTGGAACTGTCTTATGGTAACTCCTTAGGTGAATAAACAAGGATACTACCCTGTGCAACTGAAGCCATGGAACCTTGCTTTCAAATTCCCTATCTTTCATTGACTGGAACTAAAGGCAAATATTTCTGTTTTTTTATTAATGAAAGGTGTTTATTGCTGTTCTGAGAATTCACTGCAGTCCCAACAAGATGTTCCTCTGATAAAGTAATATGATAAGAAATTAAAAAACAATTAGTCCATGAGCAACACTTAACTGGTGTTAGTCCTGTACAAGTTGCTGAACCGTTTTTAAAGATGGGGCATAGTGTATGTGCTCTGAATCACCCTCTGCAGGGTACATCTGTCTTCTTGGACTGTATAAGGACGTTAGAGTGACCAGCCATCAAACGCAGCTGATTTTTAGGTATTTAATGGTGGGGTTTCTGAATATTCCAGGGTTGTGTTCCTTATCAGTCTGTACTTTCATATCCTTGCAAGGATTAAGATATTTTATAGTCTCTGGCAAGTAGTTCAGCACCCAACAGACTGTTCTACTTTCTATCTTTGTAGTTCTGCAGTCACCTGTTTTGCTCTATGGAATTGTTTTAGCCTTTCCTTTGCTGTGCTGTCAGCAGATGTATCCTCTACTTGCATGTCTCCAGCTTTACAGAAGCCATCAGCTGAGAAGCCCTTGCTGCCTTCAAAAGCTGAAGAGTCTTCGTCATCCTCCAACACAAGGTTGAAGTTAAATGATCCAGACAAGTACTGCAAGCTCTGCTGTGCTCCCTTCAATAATCCACTTGTGGCTCAGCAGCATTATGTTGGTAAGAAACACAAAAGAAACGAAGCACGGAGAAAGATATTGGAGGAGCTGGGAGACAAAGCTGTCCCTGCAGAATCCAGCACAAATGGTAAGCAGAACATGAGCAAGTGTTACAATCTCTTGAGTGTAGCTCGAGTGCTCTGATTTGTTCAAGGAACTGCTCTGATGTGTGCAAGAAAATGGTAGTCTTCTCCTGTATTACAGATAAAGTTCATTTCTTCCTTTCTGTTTGGTCTATGAACTGCTAAAGTTCTGTCTCTGACAGCTGTAGGCTGGAAAACATTTCTTACTGATTTGGAGACCCAAATCCAGTCCTCACTGAGTTCTGTGGTCAAATTCAAAGGATCCTAGAAAATAGCCCAGTCCCCTAAATCTAAGGCCAGGATCAGTTGTATCTGTGTCACTCTTAAGATGTTCATCCACCTTGTTCTTAAAAAACGTCTGTGCTGGAAACTCCACAACTTCCATAAGGAACATCCCCCAGGACTTCTTGATCTTAAAACCTTCTACTGACATTGAACTCAGCTCTCTCTGACCACAATATATTTTTTTGCTGTGCACAGAACAAGAAGCAGACACAAGAATTGAATCATTTGTTTCCTTTTTGTCACATTCTTTAAATAATTGAAAACTGGTGTCATGGCTTCCCTTAATCTTTTATTCATGAAACTGGTTGTTGTAATTATGTCAATCCTCCCACATAAGGAAATTTGTTTCCTAAACAGTCATTGTTCTCTAGCCTCCCATCGGGACTGTCTTCAGCTCAAGCACTGTGTGCAAAGCCAAGGCCCTGTTGCTGTGCAACTTCCCTTAATTTTGAGGGGGCATCATCTGGTCCTGTGCAACAGAACTGTCAATCCTTTCTTTAGTAAGGAATTCAAAATCCTACCTGATAATCAAAAGTCATTGTTAGTATCAAACAGCTCTCATTAAGTCATGCTATAATTTAAACAAAATAATACATTTTGATGCAAAGCAATAGCCCATTGGAATTAATGCTGCATTTTGCTAATGGATGAAGCTCTTGGGTTTGCATGGGGAAAAAGGTTACTCACTGGTTTCAGAATATTTAGGTCTATGGATGACACAGCTTGTAGAGAGGAGAAAACGACAACCTAGAAAACACAAGGGTTTTCCTCATCTGACCTTACCTTATATTTGCCTGAGGCTCCATGTACCGTATTCATAATGTACTGTATCGACAATTCCCTCAGCATCTTCACAGGGTTGAACCAACACTGCATGAACATTTGAGCAGGTAATATTTAAACTGATCTTATTTTAATTAAATCTGGACTGACTGGATTGGTATCTGTTGGTGCTTGCTTTGGGTGTCAGGTATTTACAATAGTATTTAATTTTTCAGTACAGTTCATTCTCATCAGCACTTGACAACAGTTTACTGGAATTATCTTGGATCACTTCAGTCATCAGAAATACTCTTTGTTAATGTTTAAACCGTGGTTACACTGCAACTGTACACCTCACCAGCTCCCTTCATAAATACTATTCTAGTGTAAAATTGCAGCAGTGACTTTATATCTGTCTACAAGTGTCATTTGTGGGAACATTATGTTAGGACTCTTGCATGGGATGGGATTGTGATGTGCTTTGAGTTTTGCCTTTCATTTGTAGTCTCTGTAACCTACAGGTTCCTTGTTTTCAGCAGTTGGTGTTGGTTATTACATGTGCCCCATATGTAACATCGCACTTACATCTATAGAAACATACCAGTCCCACGTGCAAGGAAATAAGCACCGGATTAAGTAAGTCAGTAAGTCTTTTGTTGCTATTCCTGTGTAGTTTGTACTTTCAAACTTTTTCATTAGCCCTGTTGTCTGCTGTTAAGTGACTTTGACTAGTTCATGGATTTTTTTGTTTTGGTTTGGGTTTTTTTTTGTTGCTTGGTTTACTGGTTTAAAGGGGCACTGTCCATTTAAACATCATACTTGTGACTGAAATTCAGCCTTAGAGTTCCCACAGTTGCATCTTCAATGACAACCCACAGGGGAAAGGTCCTGAAACCTGTACAGTTTTCCCACTTACTTTGCTATCTGGGGGTAGCAGTACCTGTTTTGGTACAGAATCTTTAGTGCTCGGTCTAGAAGGAAATGGTCTGAACTTAAAGATTCCTATTGACAGGGCAAAGAAGACCTTAATCCCGAAAAGTGCCAAGTCTCCCATCAATTGTGTTGCTTTCAGGATTCATCAACATGCATCTTACATTTGGCATAAGATCATTTACGGGATAGATGATAGCTCTTGCACTTCCCCTTTTACCCAGAAGAGGGCTTGTAGACTGTGTTAATTGCAGAATGGATATTGTGGTGACTTAAGATGTACTTTTTAGAGATTGCTGTGCAAGTAGGCTAAATATCAAAATTGCTTACATGTTAAGCATTTTGATAAGACATATTTTAAGTGAAGGCGCAATAATAATATAACCATGAGACTGATGTAGAACTGATGTGATTTTAAGTGTTTGTTTAGTCAACAGCATTAGAGTCCCGAAAAACAGGAATATAGGGAACTGCTACAGGCCTACCTATAGTTTAACAAAATGAATGTATAAAGCTGGTGAATTAAGGCAGAACAAGATACATTTAAGGGATGGGTCTTCGGAGCTGCCCTTCCCACAGGGGATATCTTTATCATCTAACCGCTTTATCTTCCAGCCTGAGGAAAGGGAGAGTAGAATATAAAATGATAAGTAGTTTTGCCTTGGGAGCACACTTATCTTGTTTGGGGTTTTTAGTAATCCAGGTTGGTTGTTTCTGTTCTGTTTTGTTTCTGCTGTGGAGTCACACAGTTTGCCTGAAATTACTGGACTGCAACTGTTCTATAGAATGAATCTCATAAAGAAATCAGTAACTTTATTACTTGACAGTCGGTATATAATGTAATTGCTTCTTATCTGCAGCTAATTGGAGATTAGTTAATAAGAGCAAATCTTAAATTTTCATTTTACAAAGTAGTTTTAAAAATGTATGCAATCATTTTAAAAGCATCTTATTCTTGCAGCGCCCTAGGTCACAAGAAACTCATTTGGTCTTCATGAAGTTATTCCAGACTTTCAGTTTTCACAAAGAGTAGAATCTGTTCCCTGTAACATCAGCTTTACAGATGTGATTGTGTGTAACAGAGCCCATGTAGTTACACAGAACAGCACGCTTGAAATATGTTCTTTTTCTAACCTGGAAATGCAATCTTTTTTAACTCAACAGATGCTAAACAAATTGGTCAGTATTAATAACTAAGCCTTTCTATCCAATTTATGCAGAGAAACAGTGCTTGTCAATCTCATGAAGAAATCGAAGAAAACACATGACTCCTTTCAAGATGAATTAACAGATTACATTAAAGTTCAGAAAGCTAGAGGTCTAGAGCCAAGAAGGTATTTAGGAAAAGCAGAAGACGAAGAGTTTCAAGATAAAAACATTGAAGGAGGAGGTGACCTTGGTGAGGTTGTATCTTCAAACTTCAAGTGTGAACAAGGCCAGCATTCCAGCCTTTTCTCAGAAACCCAGTCACCTACAAATAGTGGGGAAAATAGATCGCCAAGCTGGCCATCAGCTTGTGAGCACGCACTAGAAAAGACACCTGATTGTTGCTATAACAAGGGATACTGTAAAGAAGAGCAAGCATCTGACGTGGTCACCATCAGAGATAAGAGCTTCAGCCTATCGGTTGCAGAATCTAAAGACTGCTACAAACTTATGTTTGCTGAAACTTCTACCAGCTCTTACAGAAAAGAACAGATATTTCAGATAAAACATTTTGAGGAGGAAAAATACATCAGTGAAGAGCTGAAGTATGGGAAAGAAGCCACAAAGCAGAAAAGAAAAGAAAATATTGAAGGTGTAGATTTTGGAAAAGAAAATCAGAAGCAAAAGAGAATTAAATTTGACGTAGACTTGGTAAATGAGAAGAAATCAAGACCTTATAAAGATAAAAGAGTTAAAGAAAACTTTGCTGAGAAAGAGAGCAAAAAGCACAAAAAGGGTAAAAAGAAGCCACAGATAGATGGCAAAAGAGAAGAGGAGCTACTTTGGGATGAATCTGTTTTGGGATATTGATAAAGGTTTCACTTAGCTTTAAGAAGTTGATTCTGTTTGTAGACTCACTTAACTGTTTTGTTGTATACTATGACTTTTTTTTTTCTTAAGCAAAGTTTTTGTTCCAATGTGGAAGCAAGAAAAAGCCTGTCTTCCAAAACTTTTGGGCAGTAGGTAGGCATCAATTTTTAATCATCTTATGCATACAGCAGCAGTGATGTGAGTTTGAAAGTCTGTAATCTCTTCTGGAATATACAACAAATAAGGGTCAGTAGCTTGCAGAATACTGTTGGATTTTGACCAAAATGTATAGCTTCTTTCTGATATTAATGGTGCCTACTATTGAGGTTTCTCTTACTCTTATAGGAAAGCACATAAACTCATAAGATAAATAAGGGGACTACAGTGTTCCCGGCCATGTCTGTAACCATTTCTCTGACAGATTTAAAAGGAGAATGTGAAAGGCTTTTGATTCCAGATCTTATTTGCTGTTGGGGTTTTTTTGGGTTTGGTTTGGTTTTTTTGTCACCCAGTTCTGAGTGGAAAATTAGTCTATTAAACATGCAACTGGTTGTCAGATGTACATTGTCTAGTAGATTTTTCTCATTGTAATCCTGATTTTTAGTTTAATTTAGGAAACACAGAAAAGGTGCAATATGCAAAATCAGTTGCTAACATGAGGCTACTTTCTGCTTCATTCACTCAAAGTAATGTACAGAAGGAATGTTAGAATGAAGCTAGATTTGTGATCCAAACAACACCCTGAAAAATCAGTTACAGCTTTGTATTTCCATTTTAAATGTCGTGTCACCAGATCTTCGTTCACAATATGGATTTACATTATTGTGGCACGAGCACTGATGTCCTACATATGTGCAATTAATTGAGAAACTTAGATGATGGGGTTCAAGCTCTTGTGTTGCTCCCAGGACTCTCAGATGAGACCTTCAGTGAGCCATGGACACTGGAAACGCATCAGTCTCTACAGGGCCTGGGGCAGGCAGGCTGTCCAAGAGGAAGAGGGGAATTGCAATGTCTGCCTGCACTGTGCAGATCTGGGGTTGTGTAGAGGATTTGAAGCCTGTCTGATGTCTTACTGAAAGCTGCTGAACTGAGTAAATACAGTTAAGTTCTGAAAAGCGATCATTTAAAAGCAATTTCTTAAGACACCATTTAGTATCTCTCTTATTGCCTTCAGGTTGCAAGAAAGCTTTTTCTGAGCCTTGATGTGGGATCTGAAAGCCATCACGCTGTTGAGTCGCACCACTTAGACTGAGTTTTCCACTGGGTTAGTCTGTTTGTAGAGGCACCTGTGCTGAACTGCTGCTCTTGGTAAATCTGCCCAACTGAAATTTTCTGTTGTGGGTGGTTGTGGTGTGGGATGGAGTAGAGACCAGGGCCCTCAAGCCTTGAATTCTGTCGGTTTTGTCTTAGTTTTAGTTTTGTGGGTGTAAGAAGTAGGTTGAAAAGCCCTGAAAATAATGTAGTCTGCTGTGTTTTTTAAGGATTTGTGTTTTGTGGTTGATTGCAATCTTGGATTTATATTTTTCCTGCTGCCGATAAAGTTATAAATCTGAGTAGTTAGCATCTGAGCTGTCAAGTTACTTAGTCCATCCTCTAACAGGCAAGTGTAACTAGATACATGTACAACTGAACAAAGTTGAGCAGCAACATGTAGGTGCCAGTAACAGTTCATTGGTCAGGAGTCTCAGGGACCTGAACTCAGAGGTCCATGGGGATTCAGCTTTAAGTTCAAAGTGTACATAGGGTCCTTGTTCTGGTCCCCTTTTCTAATCTCACCTGATCTTTGTTTCAGGCTGATAACGCCTCTGCTTTCTTCAGTGGTTCTTTTTCCTCTCAGGAGCTACAAGCCTTTCTGTGTCCTTCCAAGGACTCTTTCCCTGGCTTTCCTTAGCCCCTGCTCGTCTAATGAGGGAGTCTCAAGTCACACATTAATAACTGCTTTTCTCATTATTTTCTTGGAAAGAGAGCAGATTCAATCATAACTTACTTATGCTGACTGTTGATGACAGTTGTGAGCTGTTGTAAACTGCCAACTGCAGGCTGCTTGTATTGTCCTACAGTGTAACTGGGGAGTTTTTTAAGCACTCTCTCCTGTATATACTCTTTGCTGTGAGAATAACGTGGGCAACACTGCAGCTTGTCTCCCATGTAAGACAAATAATGACTTTCTCTTCTCCCAGGACACCTAGTTTAGCAAACCTTAGGGCATTGTAAGACCCCTTTGATATTTCTGCCACTCTGTCAAATAGGGCTGTACAAATATGGCCAGTGTCTTTCACAGTTACTAGTAAGGAACCCTTGCTCCAATATGGTCACATACGCTGCCTTTCCTTAGGAAGTCAGTCTAAGAAAACGATTAGACCTCCAGCAGACGGAAAGGCCATGGTGTAGTACTCTGCTTGTACACAGGGAACAGACTAATTGAAGGGAGATAAGCACCAGTTTACTTGCTTTTGAAATGAGTTGCGCTTTTGGAAGTCAGGAGAATCATAGAATCATAGAATCATTGAGGTTGGAAAAGACCTCTAAGATCATCGAGTCCAACCGTCAACCCAACACCACCACCCACTAAACCATGTCCTTAAGTGCCACATCTACACGTCTTTTAAATACCTCCAGGGATGGGGACTCAACCACTTCCCTGGGCAGCCTGTTCCAATGTTTAACCACTCTCTCAGTAAAGACATTTTTCCTCACATCCCATCTAAACCTCCCCTGCCGCAACTTGAGGCCATTTCCTCTCGTCCTATCGCTTGTTACTTGGGAGAAGAGACCGACCCCCACCTCGCTACAACCTCCTCTCAGGTAGTTGTAGAGCACGATGAGGTCTCCCCTCAGCCTCCTTTTCTCCAGGCTAAACAGCCCCAGTTCCCTCAGCCGCTCCTCATCAGACTTGTTCTCCAGACCCCTCACCAGCCTCCTTGCCCTTCTCTGGACACGCTCCAGCACCTCAACGTCCTTCTTGTAGTGAGGGGCCCAAAACTGAACACAGTATTCGAGGTGCGGCCTCACCAGTGCCGAGTACAGGGGCACGATCACTTCCCTACTCCTGCTGGCCACACTATTTCTGATACAGGCCAGGATGCCATTGGCCTTCTTGGCCGCCTGGGCACACTGCCGGCTCATGTTCAGCCGGCTGTCGACCAGCACCCCCAGGTCCTTTTCCGCCAGGCAGCTTTCCAGCCACTCTTCCCGAAGCCTGTAGCGCTGCATGGGGTTGTTGTGGCCCAAGTGCAGGACCCGGCACTTGGCCTTGTTGAACCTCATCCAGTTGGCCTGGGCCCATCGATCCAGCCTGTCCAGGTCCCTCTGCAGAGCCTTCCTACCCTCGAGCAGATCAACACTCCCGCCCAACTTGGTGTCATCTGCAAACTGACTGAGGGTGCACTCGATCCCCTCATCCAGATCATCGATAAAGATATTGAACAAGACCGGCCCCAAAACTGAGCCCTGGGGAACACCGCTCATGACCGGCCGCCAACTGGATGTAACTCCATTCACCACAACTCTCTGGGCCCGGCCGTCCAGCCAGTTTTTGACCCAGCGCAGAGTACACCTGTCTGAGCCATGAGCCGCCAGCTTCTCTAGGAGAATGCTGTGGGAGACGGTGTCAAAGGCCTTGCTGAAGTCCAGGTAGACCACATCCACAGCCTTTCCCTCGTCCACTAGGCGGGTCACCTGGTCATAGAAGGAGATCAGGTTGGTCAAGCAGGACCTGCCTCTCATGAACCCGTGCTGGCTGGGCCTGATCCCCTGGTTGTCCCGCTCATGCCTTGTGAGCGCCCTCAAGATGAACCGCTCCATCATCTTCCCCGGCACCGAGGTCAGGCTGACAGGCCTGTAGTTCCCCGGATCCTCCTTCCGGCCCTTCTTGTAGATGGGCGTCACATTGGCAAGCCTCCAGTCGTCCGGGACCTCCCCCGTTAACCAGGACTGCTGATAAATGATGGAGAGTGGCTTGGCAAGCTCCTCCGCCAGCTCCCTCGGCACTCTCGGGTGGATCCCATCCGGCCCCATAGACTTGTGAGAGTCCAGGTGGCGTAGCAGGTCATTGACTGCTTCCTCTTGGATTATGGGGGGTTCATCCTGCTCGCCGTCCCCGTCTTCCAGCTCGGGGGGCCGAGTACCCTGAGGATAACTGGTCTGCCTGTTAAAGACTAAGGCAAAGAAGGCATTGAGTACCTCAGCCTTTTCCTCATCCTCAGTGACAATGTTCCCCTCTGCATCCAATAAGGGATGGAGATTCTCCTTGGCTCTCTTCTTGTCATTAATATATTTGTAAAAACTTTTTTTGTTGTCTTTAACGACAGCGGCCAGATTGCGTTCTAGCTGGGCTTTTGCCTTTCTCATTTCTTCTCTGCACGACCTAACGAGATCCCTGTACTCTTCTTGAGTCGCCTGCCCCTTCTTCCACAAGTGGTAAACTCTCCTTTTTTCCCTGAGTCCCAGCAAGAGCTCCCCGTTCAGCCAGGCCGGTCGTCTTCCCCGCCCGTTCTTCTTACGGCGTACAGGGACAGCCTGCTCCTGCGCCTTTAAGACTTCCTTCTTGAAGATCGTCCAGCCTTCCTGGACCCCTTTGCCCTTCAGGACCGTCTCCCAAGGGACTCTCTCAACCAGCGTCCTGAACAGGCCAAAGTCCGCCCTCCGGAAGTCCATGGTTGCGGTTTTGCTGCCCCCCCTCCTTACTTCACCGAGAATGGAGAATTCTACCATTTCATGGTCGCTAAGCCCAAGACGGCCTCCGACCACCACATCTCCCACCAGTCCTTCTCTGTTTGTAAACAGCAGGTCCAGCGAGGCACCTCCCCTGGTAGGCTCACTTACCAGCTGTGAAGGAGATTAACAGCTCTGAAAATACAGTAAAAGCATGAACTGGCAGAACAGGGAGATGGTTTTGGTTTTTTCAGTGACCATTCTCAAACCTTTACTTGAACTCCATACCCTCCTCGCCCACCCACTGGAAAGTGGTTGCACAAACTATGTAGAATAGCTCTAAACAAAGTTTCTTGGTATCAAACGTGAAAGATAAGATCCCAAAAGAAGTGTTCGTGCCACATTTTGATTAAACAATGATTAATCTATGATGTAAATGCTGCAAATGAGACATAGCAGATTCTCATCTAGCAGAAGTGACTTATAGCTCTAATTTAGGTAAGTGATAGCCAATTTTCTAAGGTCCTAAGTAATGATTATTGTTCGTGTGTTTCCCAGTTGCCTTGTTCCTAGCCTTCCACATTTGTGCCAATAGTTATCTACATATCTAGACATTTTAAAATACTAGGAACAGAGATTGATGACTTTATTTACCCTTTACTGTAAATACATCTTTTTTCACTTCTTAGTAGCAAACGAATCCACACTGTCTGTAATGAAAGCTAATTCTGCTCATCTGTTCCTCCCATTAAAACTACCAAAGCATTACAATTCTGATTTGAGAACAAATGAAATCACAGATCTTTCTGTCACATCTGAGGAGATAGACTTGCAGATCTGACTGTAGACCTCTTGGAGTCAGTGGTGTTTTATGCAGGTAGAGGGATCCTCTGTGAAGGCCCAACAGCACTAAATTTGATCTGTCTCCTCTTTCAGTAAACCTGTGTGCTGCTTGCTTTGTGAAAGAGCTGCTGTATATGAAAAAGGCAAGCTAAAAATGCGTTGATGTAGCTGAGCACAGAAACAAGGTTAAACCCGCTGTTTAAGGCTGGGCTTAAGTGAAGACTCCTGCATTTCAATTTTTGCTCTCTCCATGGTTCACCAGATCAGCTGGGTCAAGTACTGAATTCTTCCAAGGCCTCTTTTTTTCACCTGCAAATGGTGCAAAGGGGACGCTGGCAGATTTATCCTGCCCGGGATGTGTCCCTGAAGCAGACTGCTGCTGCCAGTTTCCCCTCCTTTCTCTTGAAGGTTACCATCCCTGGGACATCCTCGTGTCCCCGCATCCGCTATTCTCATTCACAGGCAAACAGATCAGCTTAAACTCTTTGTAAGGGCAGCTGACGTTACAGGGGGGCAAGGCCACCCTTCTGCTGGAGCAGGAATAACAAGAAATGCCTGAAAGCATTGCAATTGCTTATTCAATGAACACGTAATAGAGCCTAGATACTCACCTCTAAAAGCAGGTGTCATGTTCAGTGTCCTATGAAGAGCGGCGTGAACGTGCTTTTCTGCAAAATACTGTCACTTTTTTATAGTTTGTTTTCCTTTTTATGACTTTTTATACTTTGGTTTCATGACTGGCTGCGATATCTGAAAAATTTGTAGTGAGATCCTAGTGTGAGGTCTGTCTGAAAAAGGCCACAACTGAAACAGGACATCTCTTTCTGCGTCCTGTGAAGTGAGCAAGAAGTGTTTTCACAGTGGAAGGTTCTCATTTGAAATCTTGCGATAAAAGGGAGAACCACTGAAGTCGCCTTGCATGCCCTGAACTCAGGCTGTGGTTTCAGTGAGGCACACTGGGAACGCTAACACCTGGCAAGTTAACTTACCGTTGGCCTATGAGACATATCCTCGTCATATCTAACCTGCTAACTTGTCCAAGCATTATTTCTATAAATATTGAGAGGCATTCAGCTGAAATCAGTGTAAATCAGCTGAATGCAACGCCTTGAGCTGCATCTCAAATTTACCATGTATCTGTGGAATCAGATTACAGTGTAAAACTGTTGTTTGAGCTAGTTAGAGGGCTATTACAGTTTAATTAAATTGTTACTTTTTTCAGCATAGAGCTCTTGGCCAGCACTGCCATCCAACAACACGGAAGCTGACAGTGTGCTTAATGGCTGTGTTTATCAGTCAGAACACCAAGATGAAAGCATCTAGGGTGAGGACTGGGAGATCCGGATTCTCTTTCCAGCCTTTCCACAAGCTTCTCATGTGATTTACAACTGCCAGGAATGTGGTGCCAGACAAGCTCTTCCAGCTGCAGCTTTTTTAACCTTAACATATTACAGCTTCTGGTTCTTCTTCACATCCACTGGTGGAAATGACCTGAGGGAGGAGATGACAGCCCTGTCAGATCTGCTGGTGTCTTTCCAGCTGTACCTGTTTCCTATCCTGCTTATATTTTCAGAGTGAGGTGGTGAGCAGCTAGGCGCAGTATCTTTTTAACCCTGACTGGCTGTAGCGGTTCTTGACTATACCCTTAAACTGGTGATGAATGCAGGTATGGCAAAAATGGGTCACAAAAAATTAATAAATAGGAAACCATAAATAGGTACAGTGCCATAAATCTTTCTGTGGGAAAGCTTTGGAAAAAGAGCAACAGTGTTCCTCGTCTCCAAATAAGCTACTGTCCTTTATTTCAAAGAGCTCGATTTACAGTTGAAAGCAATGAAGTGCTATTTCAACAAATTATTTTTGGCAGAGCAAAGGTTTAGGCATTGATTCCTGTTGAACCTCAAGAAAACTGTGTTTTGATTTCAGAGAGCTACAGCAAACTGCCCGTCCAGCTTTGCTCCTAGGTGTGCACTGGCAATCACTCCTGCTCCAGGGTGTAAGACTGGGGCACAGGCGTAAATCTCAGTTTCCACAAGTGACTGACATTTCCACAAGTCTTGAACACCTGCAGGAGCCTACCGTGCAACTTGTATCACAGTTGGGCTTTGTTGTAGGATTGATACTCAACAACACCAGGCAAAACCACAGATCCTCAGGTCACAGACCTTTTCTTCTTGCATTGACAGGCTCAGGTCCTTGCTATTTCTCTACTTAGGACATGAAAGTTTGAAATAAAACCAGAATCTCAATAGGGGGAATGTGAAAGAAGTGGTACATTGTATTTTTTTTTTCCCCCACAGCTGTGGGGAAAACTGAAAATCTCTGTGTGTGGGAGGGAGGGGAGATTTAAAAGAAACTTTTAAAATGAAGTAGGATTTCTTAGAATTAACAGTGAAACTCTTCACAGCAATGTTCTGAGCACTACCCTAACAAACAGTTGAACTAAAGTTGTTTTCCCCAGAGCTAAGTGCTAGGTGTTTCCAAACCATCCGCATTATAAATTCAAGCTCCACAGGCTGAACCACACTTACCGATAATATCGTGGTGTATGAGAACTATATTGACTATGACACCTCTTGCTCATAGCTAAGCTTTTTCCCTCAAAATGTTTCTTTTGGAACTGCATTATATCAGTCTCTATTGATGCTATTTCTGAGCCACAGTGGCAACACCTTCCCTTTTGTAGTCAGCAGAAATGATGATTTCTATTTCTCTTCACTCCCCCATGTCAGTGGTTAATAACACATTGAAGTACTATGATATATATACAGGTTCTCTGAGTGTTAATCAAAACTCTGAAGTCTGTGGTCTTACATTCATTTGACTTCATGTGCAAATGAAGTCCGTGCCTCGAGAGCACGATGGGAGGAGCTGTGGGGGCTTTCTGCATCAGCTCGGTTCTTTCCTACCCTGCCTTCAGCCTTTCTGAAATCTCTCTCTTGTGCTTAAAAAAAAAAATAATATCACTCTGCCTTGCTCAGCTTCACCCCAGTAAAGCTCCCTCTCTTGCTTTGCACTCCCCATGTTGCTGCAACGCCAGGAAACCGGTTGTGTCTCTGTCTGGTCAAATGAGTCACCCAGGCAAGGTGTTGTGTGACCACTGAAATGTGAGACTTCTCAGCAGCTTGCAAGATTTGGCTCTTCTGCCTACTTCTTAGAGGTCAATAGAAGTTTTGGTGCAGTAGCTTCGTGCAAGTCCAGATCAAGGGACCATGCAGGACGCACTCAGCTCACATGGGTTTCTCTCAGACAGCACCTGGGCTTGCCTTCAGCAACAACATCTGTGCATGCACCAAGGTTCCTTGGCCAAGTAGCTCACGTCAGTGGTGCCCGTGATGCAGAGGCCTCAGGGCCCCTTGGGAAGGCACCTTTTGCACCTGTATTGCGTGTAGCGTTCAAATTTGAATGTGCATCAGCAATTCCTTCACACGTGAGCTCCTTCCCTGCTCCATGCTGTCATGCTCAGGGTGGAAGAGGATACCTGGGAAGCCAATGTGGAGTCAAGACCATGATAGCAGAGTTGCATCCTCAAAGCAACATCAGACATAAAACCTACCGCATCAGACTTGATATGAAGTCTGGAGTTTGGGACCCTCTCTGAATGGTCAGCAGTTAGCGTTGCTGGCATTTGTGTCTGTTCAAGCGCTTACAGATCTGTGATATTTTTTGAAAACTCTTGGGATGAGTGTCTCTTCCCTGCTAAGTTATTTCATGTCACTCTGTGAGGGTATCTGTACTCACAGCCTAAGCAAACAGATGTACTCGTTTCTTTAGAATTGCCCTCAAAATGAGAGGATTGTATGGAAGGGGCTTTGTTTTAAGAAAAACTCTCAAATCTGACAGAGAAGGTGATGCCAGCTGCTTCACTGCCTGCCTTCCGATTTGTTTACATCTCTTTCTATTCTTCTTTTTTCTAGCTCAGTAAATGAAGAAATCAGACCGCACACACCAGCCACACTCGTTCAGGAGTGCTGGTGTGCCGACCCCGGCGCTGTGCCTGTGGTGAAGGTGTTGTGTCGCCCAGCCTGAGCAGAGCCAGCACGCTCCGTGCCGCACAGCTGCAAATAGGGGCTCACTGGGTGCGGAGTACATATGCCAGTACACAGCTTGCCTTTCATCTTTTCACTCCACGCTCAAAACAGCAAGAAGCACCAGTTGGTGAAGAAAAGGAGGCTGAGACAATACCCGCAAGCTGGCGTCCATCTTGACCTCCACTGTGTAGCCTTATCCGCTCTCCAGCGCTCATCTCATAGCTACGTCATCTTTCATTATGATTTTACTGCTCCGTGTTAGCCCTGGCAACTAACTGGGTTAAGATTATCGGTCAGGTTTATGAACAAGCATGAAGGAAGTGAAGACAGATATAACACCACTGTTGTAACAGTACTTTCTTGTTCATTGGTGGATGTGCTGTTGAGGCAAATAAGTCTTTGTTTTTTTTCTTTTTTTAGCAATGTTTTATAGAGTATTCTGATGCTGTTTGCTTAGGCAAACACAGGCAAGCAGGCATCTTTGTAGCACTACTGCAACATTTGCTAATGGAGAGCAAGGATAATGCAATGGGAGCCCTGCAGTGAGGTGTAGTGTTTATGCTTCAGAATGTGCTCATGTAGCATTTGACAAATACAAGAGACTTCAGAGGAGATCAGCAAATGGAAGCCTAGGCCGGTGTTGTCTAAGCAGTCTTGAAACTGTTAATAAATAAGCATCTATATCCCCTTGTAGGCACCTCAAAAAGGGGTTTAGTTTCGAGAACAGCTGACTACCTGCTGCTCAGTAGCACTAAAAACCAAAGACAGTCCAATGAACTGCCTAAAAAGAGATTTGGGTGCCTTGTGTTAGGCCTCCAGGTTTGAAACTTCTGATCTTTAATCAATTTAAGGGTGGCTCTGGAAATGCTGCAGTCATTAAACTATCTAATGGCACTTACTGTTTGTTTACCTCCTCAGGGAATCTGTAAAGGTTGGTGTCTGCCCTCTCTCCCTTGGGAGCAGTTGCTGCATAAGCCATGGGGGCTTGTCTCTCTCCCCACTGAACAACACTTGGCTCTGTCAGTGAGGTGAGTCTGTCTTTGCTGCTCTCCTCTGTCCCCAGTAATGCCTGACCATATCTGGGTTTCTGAAAATATTTGTGTCAGTCCTGTATACACAGTCAAAACACGTTTGTCTTACAGAAAATACACTAAGTGCAGAGAATATTGCCATGCAAGCCTGCCTGTGTTCTTTGAATGCATTTGGAAGGATGATACTAGAATAATTTGCTGGAATTGCATGAAAAAGCTAAAGAAAGAGTTGTATTAAAGAACTGACTGTATATTGCCAATGATAGGGAATTTTACTCCCATTTTCCTTTCTTACTGTGCTTACTGTGCTGGTATCAGCCAGATCATCATTATCATACTGGACAAGCCTTCATCTCTTTGACGGGTGGAAAGGGGGAGATACATACAATGCAGGTGGCTCCAGCCGTGACTTTTATCCATACACTGTTGGTGACCGTGCATGGACCAGTGCAGCATCCATGGGCATACAGGGGACAGAGCCCATCTGGGCAGATGAGGTGGGAGGGCCAGGCCTGTAAATCTGTGTCCAGCTGCACAAACAAGTTATCAGGAGACAAAATAGGGCATGGATTTGCCAGCCAAACGTGTGCTCTTGTCCCAGGACCGGTATGAGTAACGAACTTCAGTTTGATTGAGGGAGAAGTCACTCTGTGCACACCCTGCGTACAACCCTGGAGAGAGCAGTTTCCATGGAGCAGCTGATGCGCTGTAAATTCACACCATCGCTCACCTCGTAGAGCTATGCCCTACAGCTGCTTCCTTCTCTCAGATCAGGTCACATGGTGTATCCACTGTCACTCGTGCAGATATCACCAACTTCCCATGCCTCTCGATGGAATAAAGCCTTGCATTACTTCTAGAGATGCTGGGAAGAAAGGGAAATGTAGTTGAAAGTTTCAGGGGGATGTTTTTTCCCATATCTTCTAGCCTGCACTATTGCAAGTAACCTCGTGTCTTTCTGTTCTCTTTCCAGATACCTGTGACTCTCATCCGCTGGTGAAACTGCTGAGAGCAGCTGGAGGAATGAGGGCATTTTGATTGCCCCATGCTGTAGAAGGCCTAATTCTTAATTACACTGTCTTGTGTTAGCGTTGCCAAACTCAACAGTCGTGCCAATGATAGATCTCTCTCAAAATTTGAAATTGTTTCTATTGTGTTTTATTTTTCGAGAAAATGAGTGAACCCATAAGAATTCCCTGCATTTCCCTCTGCGGGATATAACTTCAGTCATTTCACCGCTCCTAAGAGTAAACTAACTCCCTAATGAGTTATTCATGACCCCTTCTCAGCCAGGCTGATGTATATCTGATCGCTTCCTGAGTCTGCTGTGAGGAATAAATCAAGCATCTCCCTTCATGCTGAGTGCTGGCACATCACAGAATTTCTCTGGGACTCTAACAAAGCAGAAAAAAATCAACACAAGCCAGAATCTGTCCCGCATCCCAGATGAGCTACCCAGCTTTTTAGCTCTCAAACCAACTCTCCTCATTGTGCCTCTGAGCCCTGATGCTCTTCTTTATTCCGCCTCCTAAAACTCATTTCTTCCATCCTGCCCATACATAATACATCATGATCAGCCAGGATATAGCACGCTGCGCTACATCGCCCTGCGATTGCATCACTCTGTCCCTGGGGCTTTCTCGCTCTTCCCTTCTTACTGCTCTGCTATACCGGGTCGTGTCTACAGTAAATTTACAGATTGAAATAGTTGGGGCTAGTATCCAGCTTCTCTGTGAATCACCTGGTGTGCTCTGGGGTGGAGTAAAATGCTTGGGAGCAAAAGGAGCTGGGGGACGGCTTGCCTAGCCACTAAGCAGGCCTGGTAGGAGTAAAATGTTTGTTCTCAACCATAAAGGTATCTTATGGAGGTGTCACAACCAGAGCACTGCAGCAGACAGTCCAGTGCCGTATCGAGATGGAACCCTCCGGGGTATGAATCTGCCTGCTACTACTTGTGCTTTTATAGGATTCCTTTGATGCGCAGTGGCATACAAAATGCATGAGGCTTGAAGGACATCAGCACCGAGAGATTCTAAGCCAGATGTATCCCCTCTCTGTGAATGTGCAGGCACCTTGTAGGTGCTGGGTGAAGGAAGAGAGCTTTGCAACGTCCTGCTCAAAGCAGGGAGTCCTGAAGGACGATCCTGAGTGACAGTCGCACTCAAGAAGCAAGAAAACTGGTGTTAAGGAAGGTGGAAAGCACCTGGTGGAGGAAGGGGATAAAAGTTAGAGGTGGGGAAGAGGGAAGAGAGAGAGGGAAAGAGGAGAAAAAGGAGAGCCGTGGCCAAGCCTTGAGTCTGAAAGGCAAAGTTCACGCTGGTGAGTGACGTTGGTCAAAATGCTGATGATGGGTTTAGGGAGGCAGCTCTGACAGAGAGCTCTGACGGACAGACAGAAATCTGCCAGCTTCTGCCTGGCCCTGCCCGAGGAGGTACAAAATGAACCTTGACAGTCTTCAGGGCTTCAGAGGCAGAACCCCCCCAAAAATTCCAAGCTCTTTTGAATGTTTTCATGAAATTAAAGTCTGAGTTTTTTCTGAGCAACACGCTCAAGTACAAGCCTAGCCAGGGGAAAACCCAGGCTCAAATTCCTTCTGCATTTGATTTGAGCCAACGTGGGATGTAGAGGCTCAGGGTAGCCATTAGGTCTTTACCCCAGGACTGGCTCTGGAGGTGGTCCCATGCAGTCACGATCTGGATACCTCCACGTAGCCCCTCACCTTTGCTTCGGAGGAGAGAGAGACTCTCTGTGTCTGCTCACATGGAGCAAGGACCTGCTGTGGCACCTCCACGTGGCTTCAGGGCATGTCCCAAAACTGGCAGGATCCTCTGCAGCAGCAGGAAAGGTCCATCACGCCAGGTACCCAAGAGAAATAATAAAGTATCCCTGCAGTTCCATGAGACATATCCAGAGATAAGCAGGTGCTCTGCGTGGAGAACAGGCTCCTTGGGTTAAGTTATGTGTTTGGTACCTTCCTGTCCCTTGTGGGCTCTTTTTAGACTCTCCAGAGGACCCCAGCGTGTCTGGGGTTCCACCAAGGCTTATTTTTACATCACTTGTTCCACTTCAGTCAAAACTGCTTCGCAGCAGCATCTTAGCCCCTAGTTTTTCAAAAGTTAATCTGAGTTACTGCCACAGGACTAGACCAGTGGGCGTGATCTGCCCGCATCGATCTTCGCAGCCTAAAACGGAGGCAGCCAGGGCTAGCTCTGAAAACTGCTTCTTCGATCTACCTAGCTGGAGCCAAGGAAAGCGGGTCCGTTGCAGACGGGTTGGGGGTTTCCATGGGCCACAGCTTGCATGCCCTGCACAGGCAGACTCCCCTCCGCTCCAGAGCGCAGAGGACAGGAACAAAAATACCAGGGAATAAATACGATTGTATTACCCATTTGGGTGGGAAAAGCAGGCAAGTTTGGGTAAAATCTTTTACGGGATCTACTGAAACCAGTGGAAAAGCAGACAAAAACTCTGGCTCAAGGTCCTGCCCCCAGGCTGCACCCGAAGTCTATCGCAGCCGCAGCGATACTGCTGCTACCATGAAAACAGCCCTCCTCGGTTTGCGGTGATAAACAAATGACACTAAAATGGGGGGGAACTTCATGGTTTTGCAAACTTACCAAACCTACGTGCACTGTGTGCCGGCTCTGCAGAGGGCAGCAGCTCGTTGCAGCTGCAGAGGATGCTGCTGCCGCATGCAGCGGCCGTGCAGGGGTCTGCATTCAGCTAAAACCTGCGTGTAGATGTAGGAACCCCTTTCCCTGTGGCTATACCAGCATCCCGGGGCTAACCCCTGCTGTGCCACACTGTCCCAGTGCAAGTTTGGGACTGAAGAGCGGATAATGTGAATTTTCTGTGGTTCCTTTTTCCCCTACAGGCTCCCAAAACAGGTTAGAGGGGCTTTGTGTAAAAGGGTAATTATTCACAGGGAAATTAATTCTCATGAAACATTTAAGGTGTTAGCAAGAAAAGTGCTTTAACCAAAATAACCGGGTGTTTTTTGTGAGGCTTTGTTATGGGTAAGATGGGGGGGAGCAGCAGAGCATAGAGGGGACCCGGCACCGGCCCTTTCCCAGGCAGGTTGGAGGGCTGGGGGGGAGAGTTCAACCTCCCGTCCCAAGGGTGAAGGAGGTGTTTTCATGGTGCTTGGAGGGGGGAAAAAGGATTTCTGTGTTTTTAGACAGTGACTTATTTATTCACATTTTCATGAGCTCAGTTATAATGTGTGCTTCTTAAGGAGAAGGGTCTTTATCAAACCCATATATTGAAGTTTCACTTTTCTTTAAAAAAAGTATGCTGTGGCAATATGCTGTTTCTTTGTGCTTCTCAGCCCCGTGTTTGTGAAAAGTGGGGTTTTAAACTCATTTCTCGAGCTAGCCCAGCAGTTGCCTGCTGGGTTAAAGGCCAGTTCTTTAGTCTTTTTATTTCAGCCTGGATTGCAAAGGGCTTTTTGTCTGCGTTAACCCCCCCCACCATTCTCAGAGAGAGCAGCACCTCCGAATGAGATCAGACACATGGGCTGGAAATGAGGTGGTTAATCTAGTTTTTGAAATTGCCAATGTTTTTAAATTGTTTGAGACCCCCTATGTATATTTTAAGGCTCCTTCTGAATTCAGAGGCAGGGGAGTGATACAGGTCGGGAGAGGCAGACTGAAAGAGGGGAGCGGGTTTGTGCATCAGCTCAGAGCCCCACTCTTCAGCCCAAGGCAGGAATCTTTGTGTTTCAGTGAATATTCCGCAAACAAAAAGCAAGTGAGGGATTTTGGCCTATAAAAGGGAAAAAAAAACCCACACATCTTTTCTTTTTACCAGAATTTCTTTTTACCAGTGTAGCCAAAGTTACAAGCCTGGGTAGTGATCAGCTGAGCAGGCAGCGATTGAATAGACAGTCCATCCTCTAACAGACAAATTTTATTGAGTACATGCACAACTCGGCAAAGCAAAGCGGTGATGTCCAGGCTCCAATAAG
Organism: Aptenodytes patagonicus; assembly: GCF_965638725.1. Lineage (NCBI taxonomy): Eukaryota > Metazoa > Chordata > Aves > Sphenisciformes > Spheniscidae > Aptenodytes > Aptenodytes patagonicus. Next base: position 6,184,696 of record NC_134952.1, read on the forward strand.
AAGATCTCACCAATCCGTTGGCCAGACGTCCTGGGAGTCTCAGGAACCCGGAGATAGTTGCTGCAAAGGTCCATGTGGATTCAGCTCCTTTAAGTTCAAGGTGATTACAGGGTCTTTCATTCTGCTCGTCTTTTATCGTCCTTCCAAGTCTTGGAGGCTGGTAACACCTCTGCCATCTTCAGTGGGTGGTTTTCCACGCTCAGGCATTACGTTGACTTCTCTTTCCTTCCAAAGACACTGTCCTTGGCTTTCCTTATCCCCTTCTGCTCTGCTTAAGGAGTCTTAAATCACACAAGAGCAGCTTCTTCACATTAGGATTTGGGGATGGGAGGTTCAAAGACAAGTTACTTATGCTAACTCTTGCTTTTTTACTGTGAGGGTGGTCAAACACTGGAACAGATTTGCCCAGAGAGGTTGTAGAGTCTCCATCTGTGGAGATAGTCAAAACCCAGCTGAACACAGTCCTGGGCAATCTGCTCTAGGTGACCCTGCTTAAGCCGGGTGGGGTGGGGGTAGACTAGATCGTCTCAAGAGGTCCCTTCCAACCTCAACCATTCTGTGATTCATGCCAACCGCAGGCTGCTTGGCCTGCCCTCCCCTCCTGGATGGCCCTCTTGTAACAGAGGAGGCCATCCCTCACATCAAGGTCTGGTATGGCATGTGTCCCCACCGCTCAACGCCTACTGGGTTGCAGCCAACAGCGGAGCTAGAAGTTCTTCTTGGTGGCAAACACAGAGGCCAACCCAGTCTTGCCCTTGACTATGGTAGGAGGCGCTTGGCCAGCCCCAGTCCTTTCACCTGGTTGTCAATGCAGAGCTTCATCTGCCTCATCCAATAACAAGTCGCTACCATGGCAAAGGACACGCAGATTTGCGTTAGCAGTATAACTACAATGGGGTGCAGCAGCATGTTGAAGATGCCGGTGGCCGTGGGGGACCAGCCGAAGAAAATTTCCCACCAGTGGTGGTCTCCCACCCTCTTAATTCGTTCCATTACCTGTTTTATAACATTACCATCATGATGTACAGTTATTAGGATCTTTTTAGCTTCTGCTTTAGCATTTTCTAACAGCTGCTGTAAATTTGCATGCTCTAACATTTCTTTTACAAGTGACAAATCCATACCGATGGGGGTCGGGGTTATACTACGATACAAGGTATAGTTTCTGATTAGCAACTGGCTAGTAAACACAGGCGGTTTATACACAAAATCACAGCCTCTAATAATAGCTACATTGCAAGCACACATATTCGAGTCATTAAACACGGTCTGATTATAAACTTCATTAATTTGCACGTATTTACACATCGTTCTAAAACACACGCACCCTTTCCCTACATACGCTAACACGGTTTTATTACTGCTCTGGGGATTGATCTCAAAATGACATACCCCTTCTTTGGTGTCAAAGCAAACATCACTCGCCTTAAGGGCATCATCTTCGCATATGAATCCCAGCCCCCTTTCCAAAATGCAGGCTTCCAAATCTACCGATTGCCATTTCCCATCAGACACCCTTGCCCACATGCGGTGGTCCAGGGGGTAGACCACGGACCCGTTTGTGTTAACCCCCAGGGCCACGATGGGGTAGACCTTTTCGATGCGGGCCTCTGCCACGGTCAGGACGTGGGCGATGACTGCGTTGAGGACCTGGTCGTGAGTGAAGTTGACGAGCCTCCACCAGGCTTGGAGCTGCCGCTCCTTCTCTGTGGCCGCGTCCCACACAATCTTTCGGATCTCAGTGGGGAGGACGCCGTTGTCGCCGTCTCTCAGGATACCTGCAACGACACTCTGCACCCACATCTGGGCCTGGATGCAACTAAGAGCAAGAGAGACGTTATTTTGTTCGATGCCCAGTGCTCGCAACAACACCTGATGGTCTTTCTCACTTATTTGTTCCCAGGTGGGCAACACCTCTGACACGAGCCACTGCCCCATCCCAAGGCTGGCCAGGGATGAATTCAGGGGGTTGAGGAGGCCCTGCATGCCCGAGGTGACAGCCTCCAACTTGTTGGCCAAGACCTCAACATTCATGCTGTTGAGGACTCCCAGCCCAGCGCCTCCTCCTCCCAGTGCCGTGGCCAGCAGGTCTCTCCTGGCCCGGGTCCCCTGGATGGAGCGGCTGTGGAGCCAGGCCAGCCAGCCGGTGTTGAGGGTGGATAGGAAGGGGGTACAGTGCGGTCTGACAGATGAAATATTAACAGTGGACAGAGATAACACCACCTTCTTCAGTGACCGGACAGGCCCGGTCAACAGCTCTTGAATGTGATTTTGCTTGACTACATAAGGGCCTATTTTGGAAACAAAAGGGCGCAAGACAGCAATGATGGTAAACTCTTTTTTAAATCCTTCGGGGCCTCCTATCCACCACTTTCCTCCAAGCTCGGGGGACATTTCTACGCTCAGGTTTCCTCGACACCACACCTGGAGGTTTATGACCAGGTGTGGGCAGCGTCCATAATCCTGATTATACCATGAAGCCTCCATGCCTAATTCAGATCTATTAAGCGTTTTGCTCTCGTGGAGGCAGTTTACTGACACAACCCACTTGCGGCCGTTAGGGGCAGCGATAGTCACGGTGGTGCCATCGATTTGCATCGGGTCAGTTATACTTTCTTGGGAGTATTTAATTTCCAATTTTACTTGGTTGCCAACTTCAGCGTATTGTGCTGCATGCCAGGCCAAAAAATGGCACTTTGAGATCTTGACAGCAGCAAAGGAGTGCATCGTGGTGCTAATCTTGAATTTAAAGGACAGCCCCACACTGTTGTGTGCCCAGAGGCAGATCACAAAGACTGGCTGGACCAAAGTAAAATTGCACCAACAGTCCAATTTTTCCACAGCACAGGTTTTTTTCTGATTCTTCTTACTTTTTACTTCGGTTACGGAGATCTGAGTTACTCGCTGGTGAGTGGATCCATTAATTACCCTGCACCCTACCTTTATTTCTTGTCCCACCTTCCCCAGCAGCTGTGGAAGTCTGTTTGTGCTATCCCAGCTCCACTCGTTTTCCAAGTACACCTCCGTCCCGTGCATAACCACCGTTGACAAATTTAAGCCTTTGTTAGAATTTAATCCCATGCTTCCTGTATATTTTATGTGAGCTTGAGACCAGGGCCAATCAGTCCCAATTTTTGTGTACCTCCTAACCCTGTGCTGGGCTGTGGCCCATGTGTCAGGGTGCCTGTCTAAGTGGGAACGACTGACTTTTTGTCTGAGATGCTGATGGGTTGGTTGGGCATGTTGGGTGCTCAGCGCTATGCACATACCAGAAAGCAAAGCAAATACTGCAACCAGAAATTTGAAAGCATTTTCCCCACAGCGCAAACAGGGCTGGTGATGCCACGAAGTTCGCCCTTCCAGCCGGTCACAATCGCCTTCCATTTTCCTTTATCTGCAAAACATAAGCAAGACGGGCTCTCCAGCCCCGTTAATTTCCCTTCCATGCTTTTAATTGTGAAGAATGGAGCCATTTTTCCTGCCTTTTCGCCCCCTTTCTGATTTCTACCTGGTACATGGAGGGGCTGGCCTTGTTCACAACCCTAACGGGCCCCATCCATTGGGGTCCCAGCACCTGGTTCTTCTCTCTAACCCCCCGATACGTTACCAGGTCCCCTGTGTTCCACTCTGCGGGGCGCAGCAGCACTCCCAGCTGCTTATCCATCTTGGGGATGTTGGTCTCCTGCACCAAGGCGAGCTGGTGGTACGTAGCCGACACGGTCCTCAGCATGTCCCGGACCCATCTGTCCGTCAGCACACGGGGCTGCAGTTCGTCCGGCGGCTCCCCTCTTTGCCACCAGTGTCCTGGCAGCTTCGAATCTGTTGCAGGAGGCAGCTTTTGGGGAGAAGGCACATGAGATGCCATGGCCCCCCGTAATGCCAGCAGGACCAGTGGGAGCTTCTGATCCCAGTCTTTCCTTTGCTGGTTCACGAGCTTCCTTAGCGCCGTCTTAAGTGGTTGGTTGGGCCCCTCTGCCGAGCCGGGCTTCTGGAAATGCCCCGTGATGTGAAGCTTTTGCTTGATGCCCAGCGCTTGGCACACCCCTTTCGTGACTTCTCCGACAAAGCGTTGGCCATGGTCCGAGTCGATCTCCTTTGGGACGCCCCACTGCGAGAAGACGTGCTCTACCAGGATCTTTGCGGTTGCGCTGGCCGTGTTGTTTCGAGCTGGAAACGCTTCCACCCACTTGGTGAAGTTATCGCTGATCACCAGGCAATACCTGTTCCCTTGGGCTGTTTGGGGCAAAGGGCCGATAAACTCCATCTGCAACTTGCTCCACGGGCCAGAAATCCTCTGGTGACCCAGGAGGGCTTTGGCCGTTTTGGCATCGGGATTGTTGGCCGCGCATGTCAGGCAGTTGTTGACATACCTCTCCACGTCCTCTCTCATTTCAGGCCACCACCCAGCACCCTGCAGCCTCACCATGGTCTTGTCTGTCCCCAGATGCCCCTGCTCATGAGCCAGGGCCACCAGCTCCGTCCGGATGAGTTCAGGCACCACCCAGACCGGGAAGTCTGCACCTTCCCTCCGCGCCAGGACCAGCCCCGAGACATCCTTCCATACCTTGCACCCTTTATACTCCCTGCTCTGCGCTAATTCCCAGACGCTGGGGTCTTGCGCCTGCAAGCCCAGCAGGTCCACGCTCTCCCAGTGTCTGCTGGGAGCCGCTGACATGGGGCTGTTCTCCGAGGGCTTGCCAGCCTTCCACATCAGCCCTTCCTTTGCGCCTTGCTTGGCTTTGGCGTCTGCCTCCTTGTTCCACTTGGCCTCCTCCGTTCCCTTCTTGTGGGCCTTGACCTTAATGATCTGGGCCGGGCGTGCTCTCTGCTCCGCTAGCCTCGCGAGGTACAGCAGCTTTTTGGCGTAGGTGACGGGCTTGCCGTCAGCAGACTGCATGTCCCTCTCCCTCCAGAGCGGCAGCCACTCCAGCGCTGCTCGCACCACCCAACCCGAGTCTGAAAATATGGCCAGCGGCTGGTCTGCCGGCGTGTTTTCCAGGGCGGCCGTCACGGCCACCAGCTCAGCAGCCTGGATGGAGTGCGGCAGGCACTTCCCCTTCACCACCTCCCCGGTGCCCCGGTTGACGGCGGCATAGCCCGTGTAGGGCACCCCTTCCTCGTGGTAGTTGGACCCGTCTACGAACCACACGACATAGCCTCTCTCCTTGGCCTCTGCCAGGCTGAGGCCACTCTCAAACAGGGGCGCCCGCCGTGTCTTGGGCTCGGCCAGGGGACCCCCCAGCTCCTCCCCATCCCTCTCTCCACTGATTACCACCCTGTAAGCACCGGACAAGGGCTCCCCCTCCTCCCTGGGGGCCTCCTTGTTGGTCAACGCCAACACCCAGTTGGCCATCCTGGGGCAGCGTAGGGGACCCTTGTCCCCCTTCCCCGACAAGAGATACCTCACCGGGGCATGGGAGGTCCTCAGCAGCACCGGGGCTGACCCCACCAGGTACTCCCAGTGCTGCAGGGCCCAGGTCAAGGCTAAAACCTCCCTCTCGTAGTCAGTGAACTGCTGCTCCGCCAGCGTCAGAAGGCGTGAGGCATGGGCGACGGGGAGGAGGTGGGCACCGTGCTGCTGGCCCAGGGTGGCCCGCAGCCCCCTCCCCGCGCAGGCCAGCTGCAGGACATAGGGTCTGTCCCTCCGAGGACGCACCAGCATGGGGGCTCGCGCCACACTCTCCTTTAAGGTCTTCACTGCCTCGTCCTGCTCTGGCCCCCATTCCCAGGGGGTGTCCTTCTTCAGGAGGTGGCAGAGGGGGGCAGCTTTCTCCGCGTAGCCCTCGACAAACTCCCGGGAGAACCTCAGGAGAGCCAGGAAGGACCTCAGGGTGGTGGCATCAGCCGGCGCTGACACCTTCTGTATTAGCTCAACCCTCTGCTTCTCCAGCAAGCGCCCTTCCTCCCCCAGGGTCACCCCTAGGTAGGAGACCTCCTTCCAGCACAGCTGGGCCTTCATGGGGCTGACCCTGAAGCCCGTCTTCTGGACAGCCTCCAGCACCTCCGCCAGCACCTCCAGGTTCTCCTCCTTCGTCCGGGTGTGGATGAGGATGTCACCAGCACAGGACAGCACGCTCTCCCGATGGCCGAGCTTCTCCCACATCCTTGCCACATGCGCGTGGCAGATGGCGGGGGCGTTGTGGAAGCCCGGGGGTACTCTGGCGAAGGCAAATTGCTGTCCTCGAAGGGTGAAGGCAAACTTGTGCCAGGACTCGGGGTGCAAGGGGATAGCGAAGGATGGGCTGGTCAGGCTGAGCACCGAGAACCACTTGGATCCCCGGGAGATGGCCACCATGATGTCAGGGTACTTGGCCACCGCAGAGGTCCGCAGTGGGGTGACACGGTTCAGGGCGCCAAAGTCGACTGTCAGCCTCCACGTTTTCCCATCAGCTTTCCGCAGGGGCCACACCGGCGCATTGCTGGTGCTTTGCTGCTCCACCAGCACCCCCTGCTCCAGCAAGGTTTTGACTGTGTCCCACAAGCCAGCCTCAGCCTCAGCCGGGTACCGGGGCTGCGGCTGAGGAGGGGGATCTGGCCCTTTGACTGCCACAACAGCATCAATCTGTCCACAGTCCAGCTTGCTCCTTGCCCAGACCTGGGGGAACTGCTCCGTGACCCGTTTTACTCCGGGCTCCCACTCAGGGTGGACTAGGAGCTCAGGGGCTTTCATTGACATCACCCTGTGGCTCGCCGGGATGACAAGCGCATCACTTTGGGGGCAGTGTAACAGCACTCGGTTTGCCAGGTCCACCACCACCCCCATCTTTGTCAGCGCGGAGATGGCTAAAATTCCCGGCTTTCCCTTCATTTCCATTTTCCCAAATTTTTCAGACCCTTTGGCAGTCCCAATTTCAAAGTGTACGAGCCCTGTGAATGGCACTGAGGATTTTTGGCCGTTTGGCCCTGTCAGTTCAATAATTTCACAGGTTTGGAAGAGCCCAGCTTTGCCAGGGGCCATATTCAGAATTGAATAAGAGGCACCAGTATCAATTAACATCACTTGTCCAAGCACCCCTCCTCCAATAGTTATATCAACTATTAGGCGCCCCCACGAATCGGTCTTAATCGGTGCCACAAAAAGGGGCGATGCAGGTGCCTGGCAGCCCTATTGCTGAGCCTTAGACCCCGGGTCAATCGGGTTGGAGCTGCTGTGCTTTTTGGCCTCGTGCAGGGCCAGTTTTCGGAAGAGCTCCGCATCCGGCAAGCCGTCAATATCCTCCTGCTTCTCGTATTTTATCAAGCGCTTCCTCAGCTCAGCCCGCCAGGGGTTGGACTTCTGAAACCTCAGCCCTTGCTGGTTCTCCTTCCCTGAACCACCCTTGCTGTCAGGATCTTTTCGGTTGTCTCCTTGCATTTTTCTCACCCCCGCATTTTGGAAGGACATGGCCGAGGTTTTCCCTTTCTTCCCCCCCAGCATGTACCCTGGGAACGCCTGCTTTTGCAGCTCAAAATTCTGGGTCAGGATCTGCTCCAGCTCTGACAGCGGCTTTCTGGCCGCGTCCCCACCGGCGATCACTCGCAATGGGGGGGTCAGCCCCACCACCAGCGGCTCCTTGAATTCAGGCCTGTCAAAATCGAGGGGGGAGTCCTTTGAGCCGGGCAGCCCGGCCATCTGGTAGAGCATCTTCTTACGGTTAACGTAGGCGTCCGGCCGCTCCTCGGGGTTTTGCTTCTCCTGGTGGAAGAGCACTAAGGGGTTGACCTCTGGGAAGAACACTTTCAGCACGGCCAACTGGACGTCCCCGATGTCCTGGACGTTGCCCATCTGCACATCCCCCGGCAGCGCCGCAAAATCATCTGGTTTCATGCACTTTCTCACCACATCTATCAGGTCACTCGCCGAGTTGCCGCTCTGGCACCTGGGCAGCCGCTGGGCCCTGGACAGCCAGTTGACTGCTGTCTCCTTCGTCAACGGCCCCAGCATCTTTCCCACCGTTTTGAGTTGCTCAGGGGTAAACCAGAGCACAGGCCTGTTGCTGTCTATGGCCTGGAGTGGGCCATGGCCGGCTGGCTCATCGTGGGGGTTCTTTTTAATTTTGGAAGCCTCCACCTCCCCTCCCTGCAGCTGGCACACCTCTTCCCGCAGGGGAGCATAGGGGGATGGCCTGGTGGGGCCGTTGGCACCCCACACATCATCCTCGTAGTCGTAGTGGGGCGGGTGCGGGTCCAGGGTTTCCTCCCCTTCGCCATTCCCAAACCGGTTCCTCTTGCCTTGGATGGCAGCCACGATGCCCCTCGACACCCCCAGCTCTGCCTGCAGCTCCTGGATCTTGGCGTGGCATACCTTGTGATCGGGGCCGGTGGCCCGATCCCGCTGGACGTCCTGCAGGACCGCCCGCACCGCGCTCTGGGCATCGTGGGTCTCCCCGATCCACTTGCCGACCTCCTTCTCCAGCTCCTCCGTTTTCAGCTTCTCGTAGCCCAGCTTGCTCTCCAGCCGGGTGATCTCCACCGCACTCCGCAGAGAGTCCCCGCACAAACCCTGCACCTCTGCCCGCAGGTTGTCCACCTGCATTTTGAGCTCGCCCTTGGCCTGTTCCAGCGTCTGCACGCTCTCAAGAGCCTCTTTCAGCAATTTGGACAACTCCCTGCCCACCATCAGCAAACCCTGCAAAGCCGCTCGCTTCTTGCACTTGTTTGTGGGTTTGGGCTTTTTGGACTCCTCCGACCAGCTCTCCCACTGCTGGCACAGCTGCTGGTACGCCTCCGGGCCCTGGAAGGCCCCTGGGGACCAAACTGGGGGGAGACATTTCTGGAGCACAAACTGCTCCAGCTTCCAGTTGCTAACGATATCGGTCATCATAGTGCGGGGAACGAGATCCGAGACGGCTCTGTCTCAGGGCAAAGCTACCATAACACCAGCACCACTGACCCACCCGCAGAGGAAGGCTGCGACCCCGCGACCCGCCCCTCCAAAAAGCCCCCCCGGGGCGATGCCGAACCTGGTAGCAAGGGAAGGGGAAGGTGGGGATGGGTGGCCGCGGCTGAGCGGGCAGCTGCCGCGACCTGCCAGCTCCCGGGGAGGGGACGGGGAAGGGACGCGGGAACAGGCGAAGCGAAGCAGAGGCGTAGTAGGACCCCGATAATAAGATCTCACCAATCCTCGGCTGGATGTCCTGGCAGTCCCGGGGACCTGGAGACAGTCACTGCAGAGCTCCGGTGGATTCGGCACCTTTAAAGTCAAGGTGTTCGCGAGGTCTCACCCGGGTGGCTTTTTATAGCCATGGCAGGTCGTTGTTTGGGGCTCATAATGCTTCTGTTTACTTCCTTGGTGGCAGGTGCTGCATCCCTCCCCCTGTCTTCCCAAGGACACTTTCCTTGTCTTTCTTTATCCTCTTTGGCACCGATTAGGGAGGCTGAAATCGCATGGGAGCAGCTGCTCTGCCCCTTATCTATTTTGGGGGGGCCAAGGATTAGTCACCACCCGCTCATGCTAACCTCTGCTTGCACCAAGTGCCCTGAAGAGGGAGAGCTGGAGCCTGTCCCCTCAGCATCCATCCTCCCAAAGTCCCCTAATGGCCTCCTCACTTGCTGCACACACCATTAGCACCTGGGTTTTGGGGGGAGATCACACATGGGGCTCACACTTGACACCTGTAACACACGCAGTCCCCCCAAACTCCCCCTCCAAACATGAATTGCTTGCTGGGGGGAGACAAGATGGCAGGAAAATGTATACAATCTGTAGTTTAGATCCATTTTGGCTTCTGGACTTCAAAAGCAGCATTTTTCCATGCCACAAACCAGCCAGCCGCACGCTGGCGTATACCTTGGGGGTACCCCACGATATGTCAGGAGCCTTGACTGTGATATTGCATCAGCTGAAGTACAGCTGTAAATCTGCACCTGCAAAGGCAGACAGACACACACCCCCAACCTCGTCCTACAAACCACGTCTTAGCTTGGAGCAGTTTAGAAAAGAAAACTTGACCCACTTGATTTTTTTTCTGCCATTACACTAAGAAAAAGTCATCTTACTCAGTGAAAATGCTATCATTTTCATCGCTGCTTTTCCCCCTAATGAAATACTCCAGAAGCTACACCCTTCCCTGGAATAAAATCATGTAAAAAAATTTAAAAAGCAAAAAACAGTTCACCCATGGCTGCTTGAGTCCTGGGGAGTTTCCATCCAGCAGCCCGTTATCCCCAACGGGCCCTTATTTCCAGGTCCTGCGGTACTGGCCATGTTGGACCAGGCTTGAGGCTGAGTCTGATCCCAAAAGTCAGCCCCGATCCCAAAAGTCAGCCCTTGTATCCCAGAAAGCACAAAGGGGACGGATTTTTCCTTATTTTTATGGCAACTGTTCCTCCAGCCTGGCATTTACAGCCCAGCTGCAATTACCTCTGCTGCAATGTGGGAGTTTAGCGGAGATGAAACCCCAGACAGGTCCTGCTTCATGTCTGTAGACCCCTTTCTTCTACCCCGATGCTTTGCTCCAACCCCCCGAGAGCAAACACTTTGCTGGAAGAAACCCATCATAGGGAGAAAATAAAAAGTTGAAAATGTAACAACGAAGCTGATGAAAGCGCAGGGAATTAGTGTCGGCGTGGTGAGATACATGGGATATGGGCTGAGAAAATGAAGAGAGGATGTTTCCCCCTGGGATGGGCGACGAGGAGACCCACAGGGCGAGCACTGAGATGGGGCAGGGAGTTGGCTGGGCTGGGGACTGGGGTGGTTGTCTTTCATTTCAGAAAAAGAATAAATTCCCCCTAGAAATCGTGCAGCCGAATAACGCAATGACACCAAAATTCAGCGATCCCCCCCATCTTGGCCCAGCCGTGAGACAAACACTCGCGATTAGGAGCCGCTGTGCCCCAGCAAGGTCACCAAAGAATTTTGCTTGTGTTAACAGATCAGTTCAACCTCCACCATTTTTTCCTCCCCTATTTTCTTCCCAGGACAGCAGCCCCAAACAACGTGGGGATGTTATAAACAGCAGCTGCTCTCCTGCACGTTCCCAGAGTGCTTTTATTTTTGTTGGCGATGAGCTGCCAGACAAAGGCATCCCACCTCCAAAATGTTTTCTCGTAGGATCAACACCCAGTCCTGAGAACAGCTTGGCTGCCGGTAAATAGCTCAACTGCGTATAAACAGCAGCTTCAAAAAAAAATTAAAAATTAATCCCTGTTCCAACACACACACTGTGCTTTTACATTGCAAATACTCCTTTTTCTTTCCATAGGAGACACCCTATAGGTAAAAGCACTGCAGGGAAGCATCTCTAAAGCTGCTATAATGGCCTGGGGAATCCTCCCAAGCCAAAATATCTGCTTAGACAACCCAGTGTCACCAGCCTTGCAGCAGCATTTGGTGCCCAGTGTAACATGCCCTATGTCCAAGATTGTAACGGTGACAAAAGGCACCTCTGGGAGCACTTTGGTCCTGGCCAGGAGGCCAGAAGATGCTCCAGGTGACAGCAGCAGTGAGAAAAGGGGGACGCAGCCATTGCAGCATCCAGGGACGTCGGGCTCAGCTCACCGACTTCACCGTGGAGATAAAGGAAAAATTCACTTGCAGTGGCATTTCTCGTATTAAACACCCCCCCCCCCCCCCCAAAAGAGGTGCCTACACCCCATCCTGGGGAGGTCCCAATTTGGGAGTAATGTGAAATAAAAGGGGAAAGGTGAGCAGGAGGTAAAGAGGGGAAAAGCAAGGGTTGCTACACCCTCCATTGGGGGCTTAGCTCTGAAAACAAGAGCTTAAAAGCACTGAAATGACTTTCTCCTGCCAGGAAAGAGTTAAGGAGCAATTCAGCCGACCCTAAATTTTAGCAGCTGAGCCCTTCGTGGCAAGGCTTTTGGTGGTTAGCAACCTGCTTCAAGCAGGAAATTATTTTAAACAGAAATGGGGAGGGGATGTGTTACAGCAGCATGGAAAAATCTGGTACAAAATATACCAAAAAATTGCACCGCACAAGATGCAAAATCGTTTTTCCTATTCGTCCGCCAACCCAAACCCCAGGGTGCCCCCACGTGAGACCTCCCCGGGAAATCCCCCCTCGCTGGGGAGCCAGCCCAGGGGAGATGCTGAGGCTTTGTAAGGGCCATGAACATCTGCATGACGTGGGCATAAAAGAAAACCGAACCTTGCTCAGCAGCCAAAGGGGCAGTGAATAAATAAAATCAATAATTTTTTCTTTTTCCCCAAACATGGAAATATTGAAAGCTGCTGACACCACCCCTGTAATTTCACATCACGTATTTCACTCTTCGAATCCTAAACCCCGAGTGCTCCAAATATCTCCCTCCCAAAGACATTTCAAAGCCCCTCTGATATTTTATCTATCACTTAAATATTTCTGCGTATGAGCTGCGCAGTGTCACAGCTACCAAAGCAGCACCTGCTGCAAGGTGGGGAGCCCCAGCAGAATTTCCGTATTTTTGTGGGTTTTCAGCTGCTAAATTTGTTTAAGGTTTCTTGCTCTTGGCTTCAGAGTTTGCTGTGATGCCTTGCGCCTCTGCTTTATGGCGAGCTTGTTTGGCATTCGGCATTTTCCAGGCCTGGAGAAAAACACCTCCCACTAAAGATTCTGCTGAAGAAAACAACCTCACGGCTCAGATTGCATCTTCTCCTTATTTTGAATGCTTTTTGATTTCAATGGATGATAAACCAGCCAAAATTCATCCTTTCCTGCTTTTATTTTTAATGCCAATTTCCTACATTTGTCATTTTTTAATTGCATGGAGCTAGATCAAAAGAAGGAGGAAAAACTAGGTGATGAACTATGAAGAAATCATAATTAAAAATCAATGACTTTTCATTTTTTTTCTTCCTAAAGGCGATTTCAGGGGACCCCGTGCAGTGCTGGAGAAGCGCATGGGGCTGCTGCCCTGATGCACACCTGGATTTGGGGCCCGGCGCAGAAGAAGCTGCCAGCCTGAGGCTCCAGATGCTGCCGCGGCAGATGCTCTTTGGCAGCTGTCGGCAAGACATCTGTGCCGAGACGGGGAGGAACCTCCTGGGGTGAAGCCAGCCCTACCACCAAGAGGTGACTGTGCGTGGAAAGGGGGAGCTAGCACAAAACCACTCCATCGCTGACTCCACCACCATGGCCCGGCTGTGGCTCCATTTCTGCATCTGCCTCCAGATCCCAGGTAAGAGGGACACGTCTCTTAAGGGTTGAGGGCACCTAAAATCATGCTGGAGCCTCTCCTCCACCCCGCTCCAGCACGTGGGATGCGTTGCACAGCATCTGGATGATGGAAGTTTAAATATACAGGCATAGTATAGATCTACAGGATATTATTACCTATCACCACATAATTTTGGACAGTGCCATTAATAACATGCTTTAGCTTTTGGTCAGCCCTGAAGTGGTCAGGCAGTTGGACTAGATGATCATTGTAGGTCCCTTCCAACTGAAATATTCTATTCTATTCTATTCTATTCTATTCTATTCTATTCTATTCTATTCTATTCTATTCTACTCATAGTGCAGTATATAATGGTGTAGACACCACAGAGTTTGTTTTTACTGCACCCTCTCAGTGCAGACAGACTGTGGGAAGCTGTCTTTTAGCCTGCAGAAAAGGAGGCTGAGGGGAGACCTCATCGCTCTCTACAACTCCCTGAAAGGAGGTTGTAGCGAGGTGGGTGTCAGTCTCTTCTCCCAAGTAACAAGCGATAGGATGAGAGGAAATGGCCTCAAGTTGCGCCAGGGGAGGTTTAGATTGGATGTAAGGAAAAATGTCTTTACTGAAAGAGTGGTGAAACATTGGAACAGGCTGCCCAGGGAAGTGGTTGAGTCCCCATCCCTGAAGGTATTTAAAAGACGTGTAGATGAGGCGCTTAGGGACATGGTTTAGTGGACATGGTGGTGTTGGGTTGACGGTTGGACTCGATGATCTTAGAGGTCTTTTCCAACCTCAATGATTCTATGATTCTATGATTCTATAAGCTGCTGATGGAGAAGTTAAAGTAGCATCTATCTACACTGCCTGTGTAATGCAAAGACGATAAACATTCCATCAGTTTTTCTTCTAAATCTATCCAAGGACTGAATGTTTCCCAAGGGCCACAGCTGGAATCAGTGTGTTATAAAACCATGCTGCCTTCTGCTTATCGCAGACAAGTTGCAGGAGATCTGGACCGAATATATACAGTCGATGTTGTGGCAAAGTGGTAGAATTACGCTTTACAGGACAAACTGTGCCATCAGTTCTTAGGTGAAAAGTGTTGAGAGCTTTAAACACCCGTTAAATGTATATATTAGGGTGGTGGCTCAAGTTGGTCCGCCGAGACATTGCCCAACCCAGGTCCACAGCTGCCCAGCATCCTTGCTAGAGGCTGTCAGGACTGCAGGGTGTTTTCTTTGTGTCGTGTAATGGTCATCCAGCCACAGCGTAACACGGCCGATCTGGCAGCAAACAGCCCGAGGCGCTTTATTGACACCTATATACAGGTAGTAATATCCTACAGGTCTATACAGTGGGGTCCCCGCTGAGAAAACCCCAATAAATTAGAGTTTGCTCCGCATGTGCAAAGGAAAAAGGGACCATTTTCAAGCTGCTGCAGGCTTGTCTGGCCAAGCACGTGGAAACAAACCCATCCCACCCCGATTCCCCGTGGTCCCCTGCAGAATATACACCAGGAAAGGGAACAGGGAGCTTTTGGAGGATGAAAGTGTGGCAGACGATGAGTTTTTCTGCTCTGGCTCCATCCCAGCTCACCCCACTGGAGCTGTACCACTGGCTCAGAGCCGAGCTGAGCATTTTCCAGGATCCCTTCTCATCCCTTCTGACTCATCTAATAATGTCTCCAACAGCTCGAGGAAAAGGTTTTCATGGGAGGTTAAGTTTCCCATGCCCAGCAGAGCCAGACCTCAGGGCAGCCAAGGAGACCCTGAAGCCACCATGCCCCACGGCCATACACATTTCAGCTCCTAAAAAACCACACAGGTGTTTGCCAGAGCAAAGTTTGGGAGGATTGCATTCCAAAACCTGAAAAGTATGTATTTTAATAGTAAGGAGACATTTATATTGTCGCAGCGCCAGAGGATGTGGTGAAATGCTGCAGCTGCTGCGCGACACCTGAATTTCGGCATTGCAATATTAGGGCTGAAGCCTGCTCATCTCTGCAGCGATGGGCTCATCGGTGTGGGGACGGAGGAAGGCTCTGGGCCTGTGTCAGTCACCAGAGCCCTCTCCTCTGCCTGGGGGACATCAGGGCCACGGGCCGCGGGGATGGCTTCAGGTGTTCTTGTGGTCATGCAAACCCATTCCCACACCACTGGGTTTGCAGGGCTGCACAAGGCTGTTTGCAACAACTACTGTAAGCAGCTTTGGGATTTTGAAGGAATAGGGACATTTTAACGTAAAATAAGCCAAAACCCATGCTTTGTTGAGCTTTTTGCACAGCTTTAAAACATGCCTGGGAAACAGACGGGGGAAGCGAGAGCATCCTTATCTTCAGAGGGATGTTTTTCACTCGGTCTCGGAGTATCTGCAGCTTTGTAGGACTGTTTGCCGAACAGAAAGGATCACAAGTCACCTGTTATCCACAGACACCGCTCATATCTGTCCGGGCCAAACACAACTCAGATAATTTCCACAAAAGCTGCAAAGCCCAAACAAGGCGATGCGATGCCAAACCAAAGCTTTCAACCCCGCCGCTAACCCTCACTCCTTCTCCTTCCCCAGGTCTCGAAATTCATACAAAAATAATGTCGTCTGAAAACTGATATCAAATTGGCTCATTTTGAGATGTTTTGCACATTTTTTGGTCTTTTTCTGCACCTGAGATGAAGTTTATCAGTGTTGCATGTGTTAGAACAAAAATCTGGCAGATAAGTTAAGAGGCTCAAAAAAAAATCTGTTGAAAGAGAGGTGAAGCCTCTCCGAAAAACAAGAGAGAAAAGGAGGGCAGGAGAGGGGCATCCACAGGAGCAGGTGGGGATGCCCTTTCCTGCACATACAGCCCCAAGGACACCCTCAAAATCATCCTTCCATTGCTCTCTCTGCCACTGAGCCACCTCCCTAAACGAGTGCTTTACAGGGCAAACTCTACCTGTATAACTGGGCTTGACCAACAAATAGCTGGGGAACCCAAAAAGGCCTCTGAGGGAATACGGGAGCATCCTGATAAAGATGCTCCTGTTTCTCGCTCATGTGATCCCCTGGTCTGTGACAGCTTGATCATATTAAGCCTACAAAGAAAATCTGTACTTAGCATGGAAGAAAAATAATGAAAAAAAAATGCTAACTATGTATTCCTGTCTCTTTTTTCTTAGGTTTCTGTACAAATCTCCTTTTATCCCAGACTCCAAAGCATATTTTAGCCCAAACTAACAATAATACAGAAATCCGCTGTGAGCTGAGGAAGGAGCATGCCGGGGTGTACTGGTTCCGCTGGAGCCAGGAAAGGCAAAATTTCGAGTTCTTGATATTTTCCAACCTGTTGGGCAAAGCCACGTACGGCGCAAACATCATGCAGGACAAGTTTAGTGTCCATGGAGTGAGTTCCCACACCTCCTCCAGCCTGCACATCCGCCACCTCCACGCCTCGGACAACGGCACCTATTACTGCTCCGTCTCCCAGTCCTCCCAGCTCCTCCTGGGCAGCGGGACACAGCTCGGTGTGGGTAAGCACCTCCCCCAGGGCTCCAAAATGTGCCACCTGCAGGCTGTGATGAAGTCCCCTGGGTAAGGGGTGATGCGTGTTGGTAGACCCTTCCCAATTTTGAGACGCAAGGTTGGGGCTCTGGGGTTTTCCCAACGAGATCTATGAGACCAGACAAGTCAGAAATTACAGAAAATAGCTATATTTTAGGTCAGCTGCATGTGATAGTCCTTTTGCTACGAGCGGTTGCTCTGCCGTGGTCATGCCTTGAGCACCGCGTTGGTCCTAGCATCTTAGGATTTCCATGGGAAGACGCTCAGCCCCCAGTATTGCCACGCCTGCGTTTTTCTCGTCCCCCATGGTACTTCGGACGAGAGGCTGGATATGTGCCCTGCTCAGCTCCCGGGTCCTCCTGCACCCCGGTTCTTCCTTACCCTTCCTCCAAGTGCAAAGAGCAGCATCAAGGCCAGAGGACATCACCCCTCGCATCGCTGGGGTGGGTCTGACTGCAGGTTTCAAGCCTGTCCTTCACGTAAAGGATTGAATTGGGATTTATTCCTCAAAGTTCACAACCCACCATCACTGGGGAGCTCCAAGCAGAAATCAGAGCTATCTGCGGGTGGCACTGGGGGAGTGATGCTTTACAGACCCTGGGTCATACAACAGCTCTTTTCAGCCCATTTTCCCCTTGACCACCGAGCAGGAGATGGTGTAGAAAAACTGATGTGTTTGAAGTAGGATTCAGCCCTTTCTTTGCAGGCTTTTAGGAAGACAAATAACTTATTTAACCAAGATGCAGCTATGGCTGCTGGTTCTAAATCATCCCCCATGTCCAAACCTTTCTGGTTTTGTTGCAAATATGCCCTGCACCTTGAGCTGGCTGAGAAATCCCTTTTGGATTCTTGCTGGCTCGAAGAAAAGCTGGTTCGAGATAAAAGAGAACTGGTTTTTATCAACTGGGCACATATCTATGTGCAAAGCAAAGCATGAAAAACAGGGCTGAAATTCAGCATGATCAAGGACACTCCAATTTAAAACTAAACACCAGCAGGTGCTCTGGGATGACTCAGGCCTTGATGGATATTTTCTTTTTTTCCTTTAGTACCCATGATAAAACAAATTGTCTTTAAGTTCCTTCTCTTTAAGTCTATCATAATGTAAGGGAGAAGCTGTCCAGATAAGTCCCAGGCACCTGATGTCTCACCTTTCCATGTAAAAGAACGGTGGTTTCCATAGGAATTTCAGTCCTGGATAGAAACAGAAAAAAACAGTTTTGAATCACCCAAAATTTTGAATAAGTGGAGTTTGAGTGGTCAGATGTACAGCTATTTAATGACATTACTGGGATATTTTCCTGACCAACTTTACAGAGAGATGAATGTGCTCCATTGTAATTCAGATACACCATAATAAATCCTGCCCTCATTTTATCAGAATAAAAAAAAATATGTCCAATTTTGAGCAAAGATTAGAGCAATCTGAATATGGAAAAGATCCAGGGATCCCTTAAAACCTCCCAGTGCTACTGAAATCTCCCACTACCTGTGATTTCATGCAACGCTGATGAGATTGTGCCTGGCAGTAAATGTAGCTCAAGGAAGTTTCCTTTTTCCCTGCCTTAGCCTTCTGCGCTTGTTTGCCTGGTACATTGTTTTATTAATGCTTTTACAAGCTCTTGGTAATTTGTGTGGCCACCGAGAGGTTCAGGTCAAGTTCCCAGCCCCTCTGGATGACCCAGCCCTTTGTGGGGGTCCCTGGATGGGACTAGTTTTAAAATCCAAAATTTCCAGCCCTTCCTGCCGGCTCTTTGAGACCTCCACTGCACTTGGTGCCATATTAACCATCCTCTTCTCCTCCTTATCCACCAGTTGATGTTTTGCCTCTGCCTTTGAAGACCACTCAGGCACCGCGCACCAAAAAGCCCGTGCGGTGCGTAACCAAAAGCAAAGCTGCTGGCAAGAAAGGTATGGCAGAGGGTCGGCTCAGGCTGCCTTGCAAAAGGGGTTTGCTGAGCTCCTGGGGATCCCCAGGGTTCAGCTGGAGTTTGTCTTGGGGTGGGGGCAACCACAACGTGACCCTGCAGGGGTGGGCATCTGGGTCCACCTAGACCCATCACTCTGGGTGGAGCTGACCTCTGCCTTTTGGAGCGGTTCCCTGGGATATACAAGGGTTTAGGGGCCAGGATGTACTTCCATTTAGCTCTGCCTAAGCTCTGGTGTCCCTTGGGTGTGCAGCCCCTGCGGGTGCAGCGTCAGTCCTGCAGGCATGGTGAAATCCCATGCCAGAGAGGACACCACAAAAAAGGTTATCGTGACTCATAGCTAAGTTCTCTGCAATGCCTTCGGGGTGTAATCCCATCCTCCAAGGGATACCCCAGGGTGATGGTCATGTCCTCCACCCCTCCTGAGGGGCAAGGCAAACCTGCCTTGCTTTTCTCCTCTCCCCACCCCACCCTTCATCCCCCAAAGCTGCCGGGGCAGGATGATGCTGGGTGCTGAGCTGGGGGGGCAGCTCCACACCATGTCCCCTCCTGTTCTCCAGGTGCCTGCAGCCCCCTGGTCTGGGTCCCCCTGGCCGCCAGCGTCCTGGTCCTCCTGCTGAGCCTGGTCCCCATTGCCCACCGCCTCCACCGTAAGCATCCCATCAGCCCTGGGGGACAATGAGGGGTGTCAGGCCCCGGAACAGCCCGGGACCGGGATGGGAAGCTGGGAGGGTGTCCCCAGGCTGACGGACGCCGTCTCTCCCCAGGTCTGCGCCGGAGGCTGTGGCTTCGCGCCCACAGACAGTAAACCCCACTGGCTCCCCCCACCTCGGGAAGGCAGAGGGAAGCTACGGACCGTCCCCTGCACAGTGCTGAGCCCTGCCTGGACGTGACCCAGGAAGGACGTTACAGGGGATAGACATGGGCTTGCACTGCAAGACAGACTTTTCTTTCCTCCGATGGACCACAACTTTAACATTTTTCCTTGACACGACAGCTGGCAAAAGGACCAGGCCGGATTCTGCAGCGTGCTGAGCATTTCTCAAAGGGCACTGAGCAGGGCGAACACCACAGCTGGCTCTGCACTGGGGGCACCGGGGCTGGTGTACCGAAGGGATTCAGATGGGCTGGAAAGATGCTGTGAGCTCCTTGGCTCTCCTCTGTGTTCGTCTGTAGGACAGCACGAAGGTGCTTTTGGTTTGCTCCTGCTAATGCTGGTTGATAAGACTTTGTTAACACTTTGAGAGCAACCGGCAGATGCAGGGGCTGGTCACTGCACAGCTTGTAAAGGGCCTGTACAGACACGTTCGTTAGCAATAGTGAATATATCGCTCAGTCATTTTGCTCTGCAGGCTGGTGTCTTGTGGCCCTGCTCAGTGAGGGACACGGTTGTGTGGCAAGCAAGGGACCATGGCCTCTGCGCAAGCAAGAGTGAAAACAGAGCAAAAGCTCCGGGGAGAGCAGGTCTGGGAGGGTGTCTTCTCCCATGGGAGACTGCAAACAGCCAAAAGTGGGAGAGGAAAGCCAGACAAAGCGATGTACGCAAGGCCAAACACCTGGCACAGCCTGAAGGCCAACACCGCCTCTGAGAGCAAACAGAGGCGGCCGGGGGCTGGCCCTGAGCCCAGCGGCACGGCACAGCCAGCGAGAATTGCCCTGAGTGATGCCCGTATGTGCTGAGCTCCGAGCATGCTGAGCCCCGAGCAATATCCATGTGTGCTGAGCCCCAGTCGTGCTGAGCCCTGGAGAAATGCCCGTGTGTGCTGAGCCCCGAGCGACGCTCGCGTGTGCTGAGCTGCAGGTGAAGCCCGTGTGTGCTGAGCCCTGAGTGACACCTGTGTGTGCTGAAACCTGAGCAATGCCTGTGTGTGCTGAGCCCCCAGCAATGCCAGAAGCAGAGTAGGTCTCCCCAG
The DNA here is from genome assembly GCF_965638725.1 of Aptenodytes patagonicus. Lineage (NCBI taxonomy): Eukaryota > Metazoa > Chordata > Aves > Sphenisciformes > Spheniscidae > Aptenodytes > Aptenodytes patagonicus. The sequence goes on from NC_134952.1 coordinate 6,205,151, forward strand.
GGATGCTAACAAGGCTCGGACCCTGCCCGGGGCTGCAAGGCTGACGTGTGGCTGGAAATTCCGTGTCTTGCTGAGCGCAGGCAGTGGGCGCTCACCCTCGGATGCATCCCCAGCCCTGCATCTCTGCTCAAACACGGGCACCTGTGCAAGGCTGTATCACCGGCAGTGAGTGCAAGGGAAAGGTGGTCCAGACACCTCCTGTCTCCAGCGTGGGTGGGAAGGCCAGCAGCTATTTTTACTTCTGGGGAAGCAGCGGGGATCTCCTGTCCTGCACATTGTATGGGTCCTTACAGCTGCCCACAAACCAGGGGCTGATGTGGCTCCAGAGTCCCCAGGGTAGGGGCAAACGCAGGCGTGGGAAGAGCTTGTGCAGGTGTAAAGCATCACAGTGGCACAGCAGCATCCCTCTGGCCTTACCCTCCCTCCCCTCCCAGCTGCAGGGAGCTGCCACTCTCCACTTTAATATAGATTTTTATGGAGGGCTTGGTCTCAAACCCAGCCGTGGGTGCTCCTTGCGATGGATGTTTCCCCTAAATGATGCAGTGATAAAGCCGTCGGTGGACCATGCTGAGCCAGCTTTCCCAGGCTGCGATGCTCACCCAGGCTCTCAGGCCACCCAGCTGATGGCTGCAGGGGACACCGACCCCAGATCCCATCCCACCAGGGGTGCTGCAGGGAGGGGTCCCTGAGCATCTCTGCCTCCAACACATCACACCCGCAGCATATTTTAGCCTCTGTGAAAGCTCAGATGAACTAAACCCACCGTTTTTCTACCCTGCAAGCACTCGGTGTGCAGATCTTTGCCCCAGGAGCAGATGATTTTTATGATATGTATTTTTCACAGGACAGCTATAAGGAAACCCCTTTGAAACTTCCCATGGGCAAAGGTTTATTCTTTCAAAACCAGGGTTTTTCCCTCTGCCTGCAGCTGCTTTTGAAATCCGAGCTCCATTTCCCATGCTTGAGGCATCCCGACCTTAATGTCCACCCCTGCTTCACCTCTCCCACCTCTCGCCCAGCACAGGAGATGGCCTCCCATGGGCAAGAAGCCAGGGCCAGGTCTGAGCAGCGAAAGGCAGGCAGCGACAGCCCAGTCCTCCTCTCCCACAGGAATGTGAGCGGTCTCGGAGGTAACCCTGCCCCGTCTGCTCCTCCTCCCTCCATCCCATGCTTACGCCATCCCCACAGTGTCCGACCCTCACTGAAACCACCCGGGACAGCACCATCTTGTCTTGATAGACTTCAGCCACCGGATTATCCCAACTCCAATAACACCCGTTCAAAGGATGGGGATGTGAGAGCCCCTCGGCTCTCTGGCCACCGGTGAATAATTGTAACAAGCAGCAAAGAATTTGCTCAGTGTCTGATTCCCCAATTTGGCTTCATTGTTCCATTGTAATTTAAAAAAAAAAAAAACTAAAAAAGAAACAACCTCCACATCATCTGTGTGCAATGAAATCAGGAGAGGACGGCAACAGTCAAGGATGCTATGTGTGCTGTTGAAACACAAGTTTGGGCAGTTTACCAACGGGAGTTATGAAAAGATCGTAGTAATTCCTATAATCATCAATAGGGTATTTTAAGACAGTAAACCTCGGAGAGATTTTAGCAGCAGATTTCACAAATGCAAGAGAGAGTGGAAAAAATCACCTCCCGTTTCATAGACTGTTTTCCCAGAGCATATGTAAGAGAGAAACAGAAGCACTAATAAAAAGATGCTTTTGTGTCTGAGAAAATTAGCCCGGTCCCCTGGTATCTGCAACTTCTTCGGTTTTCTTTCCTACCTCGTCACTGTGCTGAGAGCACGATGACGAGACCAGCCAAGAGTCAGGGACGCCGTGTTGCAGCATGTGGGGGGAAAAGGGGAGCTTCCATCATGAAAACTAATGAGAAAATATTTCTGTGCGTCTCTGCTGATAGCACAGTGCCCGGATCCATGGAGGGAGAGATACGGGTAACAGCATCACCCACAATGTCCTGGCAAATGAGAGTCCCTAATTTATTCCTCGTTTCCTTCTGAGGATGGACCAGCCTTCGCCTATCTCCCACCGTCACCCTCCTCCCCGCAGCAAGGAACATCCATACCTAGGAGGGAAAATAATGGGGTTTTATGTATAACCCCAAACCCTCACGTGAGCGGTTAATACATGATGTCACCTTAAATGACAAAAGGAGATGCCGCAAAAAACTGAACAAAGACAAGAGGCCTTTGAATAGGACAAGGAGGGGTTTGCAGATCTATGGGTTTAAGTACAAGCTGTTACCTATCTTGTGCCCAGCGCCCGAATCATCAGGCAAGGAACTGTAAAAGAGGTCCAAAATTACATGTTGCAATAACCCATTATTATTTTTTTATATTATTGTATATTATATATTTATATTCTATATAGAATATATATATAGAATATATATTCTGTATTATAAAAAAAGACTACAGTTATTTGTTCAATAAATAGTGCATGCGTGTCTTGAAAGCATTAAAATATTCAAGGGACGGAGAGCAGAGCAGAAATACAGGTATTTCAGGCATTGCAGTAAATAGTCTTCACGTTTTTGTAAAACTTCTGTAAATGCATTAAAAAAAATATTGTCAGTCTTTCCAGAATATCTCAGCTGCTGATCTAATATTGGCAGTGCCCAATTTTTCTTTATTCTTTTAACCTGCCCAGTCATTTCTATGTGGCGGGCCTGTGTTTTTATAATACAAACGATATAAATCGGGTGCCGTTGAAACATTCAGCTGAAAACAAGCTAGTGACACGAGATTGGAAGTTATATCGGATTTTAAAGCTCCTAAATATATAAAAAAAGAACTTTGCAGAGTCATAAACATAGCTGAGTTGGGCACGCTAACGGAGAAAGGATGAGTGACAGCTCTATTGAATGATTAAACCCGAATTCCGTGCAAAGGGAAAGGAGAGACATATATCCATGGGTGCTCCTTAAATTCCTTCCGATTTATCCTTGGCCAGAACGGCTCCGTGCACGGTAGCTGCTTATTAAATATCTCCTCCTGGCAGGAAAAACGGATTCACAGCAGGACTTCTAGGCATCCAGACCAGACTTATTAAATGGGAATTTCTAAATGTCTTTTTCTGCCGCCGTATAAAACCAGATACGTCCCAGAAGCTGCAAAAAAAAATCCCAATTTTTACTTGCCTCTCCTGAATCCCATTAGTGCACAGACACGGCCCTGTACACGCACGTCCGAGCAGGGGCACGGGCAATTCTCTTCCCCGTCTTTCAGAAGCATCCCTCGCACAAAAGCCCTCCTCCACCCACAGCACGCACCAGCTCACCTGGCTACTCTGCTATTTCATATATCAAACAATTTTCAGGAACCTTAAAGATAGAAATACTGTGTCATATACATTGACAGTTATTTATATTGTAAATTTTCTAACTATATATTATTATATATAGTTATATTATTACTTATATATTACATATTACAGTTAAATATAATATATTCAATATAGTTATAACATATATTCTATATTACATTTAAATATATTATATATAACCATATTATAGATACCATTTTTATATCATGTGTTATATATTATATATATAGCTATATATGTGTTATTTTATATATATTGACAGTTATATAGATTGACAGATACCTATAGAAAAAAAAACCACTGGGGAACAAAAAACTACCTTCAAGCAGCATAAGAACTTCTTGCCCTTATTTCCCTGGATTTCCTGACATTTCATTCAGTAAACCAGAAATAGTAATATATTAAATTTCTCATTTATATAAACCAGAAATGGTTTCTTTAATATGCTTATAATTTTTATTTAATATTATTTCCGGTTATTAAATTAAATATTATTTGCTGAAATAACAAATATTCGTGTATATCAATATGTCTCTATTGCGTGCGCTCAGGGTGAGATCTGCAGCTTCTGTGGAACTATATACAAATATTTGTTATTCCAGCATTCATTTAACTGCAGCACGTATCAGACCAAGCGAAAAATAAATCTGTACAAGCTATGTATTTCGCTTCTCAACCACCTTGCTATAGGAAAGATTACTTCGCGTTTATACACCAGCGGTTCTTTCACATGAAACCAAACTCTCCCCGTGCTTTAAATATTTGCAACAGGACAGGAGGCTTAATATTCCTCCCCTAGCCATTCATTTTTTCTGCTAAAGTTCGACTTCTCATTTAGCCTTTAAGATATACAACTGTGTGAAAGGGGACTGCATCATGCTTTTAAGCAGGGGAATATCATTATTACTATTTGCACTTTCTGATCTAGTTAATAAATTAAAACCAGATGTGAAACACTCCAGAAAAATCCCAGTGATGGCGTCAGCGCAGAATTGTTTCTCTGCCGGGTACAACATATCTATGTGCTGTTGCAACGGGGATCTCACACAATCAACTTGTTTAGTTCATTTCACATAAAACCCCAAAAAACCCTAAGATGAGTCATTCACAGAAAGCAACTGGCAGTCAATATTGAAAGGAAACCGGCTCAAATGGCAAAGCCCTCTCCATCCTCTCCGAAAAGCTCCTTGGAGGGGTCGGGAGCCCCAGGCAGCCAGGCTGACGCAGGCGCCCATGAGCTCGTCTCTTGGCTTTTTTTGGGTCAGGCAGTGAGTAAGGGCTAAATTTTGTCTTGCCCAAACCGGACTGAGCCTCTGCATCACGCAGCAGAAAACCCGATCCTGCAGAAATCATGGGTGTCTGCAGGTGAGGTTTTGCAACATTTAGTTTTTCAAAGGCTTGAGCTTTGCCGGGGAACACCAAAAAATGCCTGATTTCCCCATGTAGACCATGGGGAGCGATGGATGCCTCCAAAGCAAAGCGATGAGCCCACAAGCCTGTGCCAACCACCAGCACCCTGCCTGCTGCAGTCAGCCCCGTGTCCCACCCCACCCCACCCCTTCCTCCACTCTGCAAGCGTGCCGGAGCAAGCCTTACCCAGCCCCAGGTGCAAGCCACCTTGTGTTTTTTCTGCCCTTCTCTGCTCGTGGTTAAAACACCCAGACGGGAGGTTGGGCACCAAAATATGGGGTGCAACCAACCTCCCTCCCCAGGAAAACCGCCCTCCCTGCGAGGCTGGGCAGGGAGGAGGGCTGTGGCTTAAGGAGACATCTCCATCCCCAGAGCTACGCGTGTGATCTCACCCACCACGTTTCCTGTTGCTCCCTCCCAGCGCGGCGAGCCGGGGCTGCAGGCCGTGCAGGCAGCATGCAGCTGCCTCCGGGGACAAGCAGGGCATCCTTGGACAAGCTGGGTGCACGCTGCTCTTCCACATTGCAGCATGGCCCACAGTAGAAACCACAGCCGAGTCCCACCATACCTGACGTCTCTTCAGGTACCACCACGGGAGGAGGTGCTGGGCTGCTGGGGGCCCTGCAGCCGGCTTGCAGGCAGGGTCACAGGCAGAACCGCTGCCGTTGCTCAGCAAAGCTCAAGGTGCAATCGTTGTCCAGCATAAGCACAAGGTAAACTCACTGGCTGATGTCTCAGGGAGAGGTGCTGGGCTGTGCTGACACCCAGCTACAGGGCTTCAAAACACTAAGCCTTAACATCAGCACAGAATGCAAAATTCAAGTTGGGATATTTCCTATCAGTCTCTTCAAAAAAAATTGAGACAAAATATTTCTGGGGGCTGGAATTGTATATTCTTGCCCTGAGCAACAAGCTGCAAATGACACTGCTGTTATTAAAATATATGTCTCAAGTCTTCTTGATGCAGGAGGAAACGAGTCAGAGCAGCAGTGGAACAGCCATTACTAAAATATACGCCTTTCCTCAGGTCGTTTCATTTTAATCTGACTCACCCATCGCTACCATAGCCAGGATAATTTTGATGTAATTTAGAAACGTGGGTCACATCCCACTGCGCAGAGCCCAAGCTGTCATCCCCAAGGAGATGCTGGGGGAAGGCAGCTGCCGCCGTGCAAATTCCCGTGGTGTCCAAACCCGGGTCCCTCCTCTCCTCCCCAAAGCTGGGACACAAACTGAGCTAGTTGGCCAGGGTCAAACATCTTTCCTGGCCATTATCCCTCTTCCAAGAGGCATCCAGGGTACCCTGAACTGTAAAATAGAGAAAGGAAAAACTCACCTGCGTTCTCTGCCCTCTCCCAGCACCAAAGGTGTCTTGCTCGAGGTCCCAGGTAACCGCAGAATTGCTCCGACAGGCTCTGCTGTTGAGATGAAGGGGTGTGATGTACCAAAGATGGCCATAGCTTCCTCAGTGGTGTCATTTATGGGTGGGCACACCATGGAGGAGCCGGCGATATAGCCCCTTCTGCCTTCCCTGTGCTGCTCATGGCTGCAAAACGAGCAAGGGAGAGTCCCAAAGGGCTGTGGAAAGAGTCCTGACCCACCACGAGCAGGCAGGGACACGGACACAGGGCCTGCTGGGATGAACGCTGCTGCCCTGAAGGGCAGGAGCCATGTGAAGCTCAAACTGTCTCCAACCCATCACCTTCCAACTCACACAACTGGAGAGACAGGTCGGAAAGCCACGGGCAGTTCATGTGTATGTATCTCCTATGTCCTGAATACACACCCAGAAAACAGTTTCTTTCTCTATATGACGGTAATTACATGAAAGAGTTGGACCCTGCCATTTTCTCTCACTACCTGCTGTCCAGAGGACAGAGATGTTCGGAGAGCTATGGAGAACCGCAGGATTCATTCTTGGGGATAAATGTCCTTGTGCGGGGCCAACAGCTAAGTAAGATTTAAGTGTTCTGCATTAAAGAATGAGACAACTGGAAAATTAATAGTGTTTCAGAGGAAATGGATGTGGAGTTTTGTAGCAAATGGCTTCCTTAAAATGACACATTGTAATGAGATCTCATCATTAAGAATATAAAAATGACTGGTTTGGTTCAGAGCAAAGGTCTGTCCAGACCACTATTTTGTCTCCAACACTGACTACGAGCAGATGGCTAAGGAATAATAAGGACAGGACAATCATATATGATACTCCCCCTTAATATTCAGACTATTTTTAACTAAAAAGATTTCCTGAGTCTGTTGCTATCTATTGAGGAACCCACAATGGACCTCTCTTCCAAGCACTTGTCCAGGCTCCGCATCCTCAATGTCCTTTGGCGGGGACATCCGTGGGTGAAGGATGACTTCATTTGCTTTCAGCCTGACCCACAACAGCTTCATCTGCTGCCCTTTACTTTCTGTATTGGAAAAGGCAGTGAATAATCAATCCCTCTCCATTCCCTCCCAGCTACTCACGATTCTGGAGACCTTTAGCGTATATCCACTTAAACCATGTTTTCAGGCTGAAGAAGTCTAGCCTGCCTACGTGAAATCCATCTCAGACCTCCGAACCTCTGTTTTGCCCTTCTCTGAACCTTTCCTGGTCCTACTACATCTTCTTTGAGAGGAGGGGGTGAGACCAACACACAGCATTCAAGGATTTATACAACGCATTGGACCATGGATTGTCCATGGGTTGGATTGACCATGGATTGGAGCACTGAACCATAAAATGACACAGCTGTGTTCTCTGTTTTATACCCAATTTCTTTCCTACCTGCTAACATCTGATTTGCTTTTCCTGCTGGCCACTGAATTGATGTTTCCATGGTAGTACCTCTCTTAACCCAAATTTTCACCCCTCAATGGCAATATTTGGCTCCTCACTTCATAGCAAAGCCAGGACTGGTTTTCTTTGCATGCATCACTTCACATTCATCTACTCCAAATTTCACCTGCCCCTGTATCGCCCAGTCTCTGAAAGACCCTTCTGCAGTTCTATATTTACAATGCATAAATGCAATTAATTAATGTGCATAAAAATAAAGCTTGCAGGATAGGTTTTGAACGTGAATTGTTATATGGCTACGGAGTCCAACACTCACAAACAGGGTGAGAATGGTACATCTGGTAGAACAGATATGGAAAGAGTAATCGAACACGATCTCTTCACAGCAATGGTGGGGATCAGGCTGTTAAACGTGAAACTCTTAACACCAAATTCAGTTTGTTTTGTTGATGATGGGAGAGCATTAAACCAGCTGCTGCTTTTTGATGCAGCCATCTATCCTCCCCTCTGCCTCTTTGAACACGGTATCACAGCTTAGGGTTCTGTCTTACAGGTCTAATTCTACAGCGAGGTTTGTTTTTCAAGAAAATGCAAAATCGGGAAGAAATAAGAAGTTGTACAAGCCAGCCAACTAATAGGACCACAAAACAGATGAAGCAAGTAATCTCAAGTAAGCCACGGGTTTCCATACAGCCAGCACTGTCAGCAGGAGGGGTGGATAATCAGAAATGGAAACACTTCCTTCCCACTAGTTGTAATAAAATTAAAGTTCCCTCTCAAAAATGTTAACAGTAAAGATGTGCAGCAGTGGAGATTTTCGACCCATTGGTCAGGTTAAATGTCCACACCACGGAGAGGTGGAAGTGCAGGAGTGTTTGTGGTTTGCATACTGTATTTTAAGGTATGTGATGTTTACACTAAGAGTACCCAGAAGAGAGTGCAGTGTTGGCCACTGGATTGGAAACATGCAGTGGAAAGGTGGTTTGTGAGTATCTGGTGCGTGACAGCTGCACTTGACATTCTCCAAACCCCTTCAATGCTGCAGCTTTACAAAGAAAAGGGGGGCAGCAAGTTGCTCATAAACCACAGCTTTATTTCACACCGGAAAAGTTGTGTGCTATAGTCTCAACATTTTTTTTTTCCTCCATTTGAAAGAAAAGTTTGTGATTTGCGACTAAATTTTGAAATCTTCTTTAAGAGTTTCCATTCCTCCTTACAAAAGAGATCCTTCAAAGGTTAACAACAGGAAGAATCAGCAGTGCTCAAGCAAATACAATCCGCTGTCACTCCCTGAGTTACCACTAACTGATCACTTGCAGGGTTCAGGCAGCATCTGCTCATCACCAGCAAGGCTGCATCATTACTGAGCGATGGGAAGTCCTTCTGAAGCCCTACGAGGAGGAGACACCATGGGCAACAAAAACAACGGACCCAACAGAGCACAGTCATTCTGGTGCTCCTTTTGTGTCGACCAACCATCACAGCATAACTCCCATGTCCTGAGATGTGCTCCTGCTGCCAGTCACACCAATCTGTGAGACATCCACGCGATGTCTGATATTACTGATACTAAGAAGCTGAAGAGTTTCTTACCACTATGCAAAAGTCACTGAGATCCTTTCTCAAAATAACTAAGAAATCAGTCATATCCGAAATTCAGCACCTCCTCCAGCTCTGATGCCCCAAGCTCCCTCTCATTTCCCATGTCTTCTTTGTTAAATGGATGTACGTAAGCACAAGGAAAATTAATCCTAAACTCACCTCCTGCCAAGCCCCATTCCAAAAATGCGGATCATTGTCGTCTCAAAGGAAGACAATTAACTCTATCCCAGCTGAAACCAGGACAGTCTCTTCCCTGCGTGGTTTTGTCTCTTCTCTCCTTGCTCCTGTCTCCTGTTTAATTGTTAGACATTAATCAAATTCAGACCTAGGCTTGCCTTAGTATATAAAGATAAGCCTCGGTCATAAGCAACTTAGGTTGGTAGTTCACCAGCAATCAGAGCCCTGCAACCTTAGCTACGAGTAAAATGAAGCTTGTTGGTAGGTTTGGGAGAAAAAAGAAATTACCTTCTACTGTCTAACCAACCTGCCTGGTCTCCTGACATCTCTTATACAACGCTCTGCAGAAGTAACTGGTTGTCTGAATTTTTTCTTCTTCCTTAGTCATGTCATCACTGTGGCACTACAATAGAAATTACTAATAAAACATGTTATTAATGCTAGTGTTTCACTGATTTGACTTAGGTCCTCAGTCTAATAATGACAAGTCTACTGCAAAATATCATCTAGAGGACAAACTGCCAAACCAGAGTATGCTAAAGTCAAAGGGATTTCTTAATTAACCTCATTAACCACCTACACCTCCCAGTTTTGGAGTAGGTCACCAGTGTAAAACATACATATACTGATCTAAATTATTTATACAAGTGTTGATTTTAAATTAGAGCTTTTCCTGGAGGTCCTGTTTATGCCTGGAGCTTTTCGTAATCAACTAATTGCAACTGTTTCAGTTGTTTTACTATGCAAAATGGAACCAGCACTGTGCTAAGCGATACCTAAACACAGAACCCAGAAGACGACGATCCCTGCCCCAGCTAATTTGTTATTTAGGAGGCATGAGATGGGGGCACAGGATCTCCGTCGGAGCTACATTTCCCTGGTGCCCTCTCTGACCAACGAAGGGTGCCCATGCTGAAAAGAGATGCACAACAGCCCGCTTACAGCTGTATCACTCCAGACAATAAGCTTTTGTCTTGCCTTAAAAGGATATATTCATTAGCAGTTTATTGCAGGCAGCAGAAAGAAATAGCTCCCCCTGAAGCCACCTCCTGTGACTCCCCGACATTGCCCTTGCCCCGCGCAATGGGCAAGCATCAGAAGAGACAGGGGCTGGTGGTATCTTTCGTGTAGTGGTGAGTCATAAAGTGCTTCAGCAGGTAAGAGTGTGAAGAGGAAAAGGAGCCTTCTGAACAGTGATGCAGAGTCTGAACGTAACACTGGAAATGGTGGTCTCGCACGGAAACCAGCCTAATCTGTGAGCTACAAGGACCAAGATCAAGGACACCTCTACATCCAGGAGAGGAACCTCTGGGCTCCAGTTTGGCACCCAGGACTGATTCATAATAAAATTTACCATTAATCAGAGACAAGAGAGAAGTCAGATGTCCCTACTAAGAAAGGCAATAGCCATTCCTGGATGATCCCTTAATTGTATAGGTTCTCCCAGCACATCCATCACCCCATCTCTGAGGACATGCACTACGTGCTGTAGGTAAGCATCCACGCTCTACAACAGAGTGAGAACCTAGTCCTGACAAACATTTGATCCATCCTGATTTGCCAGCGTGTTCACTTCCATTCGAATCATACTGAAAAATGGGAATCGGGAATTTTCCTACTTTGGTCTCAAGAGGGTTGTGCTTTTTAAAATGCCTTTGAAATTTCCTTTTCTGACACTGAGTTGTGATAGTGGTGGGACTCGGGGGGCACTCACACAACAATCCCAATGGATGGCAGGAACCAGCTCACTTCAGCATCTCAGAAAACATGACACTCAGCTGTAGTCATCTACAAGGCAGGCCCATGGTTTCAGTTCCTTGCCCATGTTCCTCCATCAGCCCGTGAAGACAGGCATTTCCCAAGAGCAGCTTATCCCATTATAAAGGGAGGATGAATTCTACTTAGGATAAGGAAAATAAACTGCCCACTGAAACCAGAAGGAGCCTACACAAGTAGCATCACTTAGATGTCTCATCTGGAGATGACTAAAGAACCCTGGAAGAACCTCAAGCCTGATGTTCACATTTGCTTGATGGGATGTTTGTTTGTTTTTTAATTGTAATGTTGTTTAATTGACAAAACCTATTTTCTCTTTATTTTGCCAAGATCTGCTCTATTTCAGGTAGACATCACAAATATCACAGCCTCACGAAAGTGTGAATTTCACACACGTCAGCAGGCCTAACAGCAGCTTTCCTCATTCACCAACATGCTTTGATGCCCAGTGAAATAAACCCAGTTCCGGAACCATTTTCTATAACTCATCTCTAAGTAGCAGCCACAATAGCAATGGCATCAAACTCAGCAGCACCTGGTTTCTGACATACCCAGGAAAAGGGGGCTTTCTTTGCAAAGGAGTAATAGAAAAACACCTCACACAGAAAAATAATCAGCAAGAAACCCAGGAGTTGCCAACTGAAGAAATAAATAAAACACCAGCCCACCGCTTCGCGGTCTGGTGAAACTGTTGCTATTGTATGTGCAAAGCTCCAGGAAGCATCACCCACGTTGACCATGTGCAAGTGGTCACCTGGAGGCAGCAGCAAGGGCCCTCTCCGTTGAAGCACGCAAGGGTTTTTTGGCAGGGTGGAAGCCCCTATGGTTAGAGATGAAAACCACAAGATGTTAAAAAAAAAAAAAAAAGCATACTCCTGGGGCATGGGGCTTTCTCGATGGGTTTCAGATCACAGACCACCTGCCTTGCACAAAGCAGCTTTTGCAGAGCAATTGCAAAGAAGAATTGCAAAGAGAACGATCGAGCACCTGAAGAACTCAGCTGCGTGTCAGCAATGCACGTGCTTGGAGATAAAAAAATACGGATGGATATATGCCATGAAACACCCATCGTCCTTGCTGGGTAATAAAATACGGTGTGCTCTGCCATCCACACGAGACCCCTTGAGTGCATGCAGGTGAAGGCAGCAGAATCCCTGCCAAGAAACGCAACCTGGGGCCTGCAGCCAAAGCACGGGGCTTGCCCGTGACTTCTGTGGAGCTGGAGCTGCTGTGAACCCCCGGATGGCTGGGAGACAGCAGGCTGCAGTGGCTGATCCTACCTCAGGCACGAGCATCATCAGTCTGAATCTCTAGGGAAGTCATCGAGGCAAAATCCTTGAGGCACTGTTAAGAACTGATAACAATCAGTGAGCCCAGATTCTGGATTAGAACTGAATTTCTTCAGAAAAAAAAATTTTTTCCCTTAATTTTGCTACAGATGATGAACACCATCTTTTTACCCAAGAGGGTCCTGATGACATCACATCCTCTCCAAAGAGCGACGCAGCCTCCCAGCTCAAGCGAGAAAGATCATCTCTGCTCCGCCACACCATCGCCGAAGACGGCCACCCCAGGAGAAGATGGCCGGGTCTCCTGCATGGCTACTTCTGCTTGCTCTGGGGCTCTGTGAGTATGGACACAGGGTTGTGCATCACCTTCACTGGGAGGGGCAAGTAAACCCTTTCCACTGAATCCAAGAAATTGGGCTAAATAGTTACAGGGAAAATAAAAAGCAAACAAAAAAGGCTGACTTTGAGGTTTGCTCGGTAATTGTGGAGGTAAAGGTGGCATCATCTCAGCCAGCGTAGGGCAGCTGGAGGGGTGGCTGCAGCTTCATACACACTGGGAAGGGAGCCCGGTTGGAGAAGTGGTTCTGGAGGGGAGAGGGAAGGGGAAAAAAGGGGATTTAGCAGTCAGTGTTTTTAGGGAGTCACTTCAGATAAGCTGGGAAGGGGTACCATCCCTGAGAAGGTAGCTGAAAGGCTTTGCTGAAGGGCAGCACCCATCTTTAAAGCCCAAGTGGCTGATTGCTGAGCACCCTCCACACACGATCCCAGCAAGAACTCCAATAAAACCTTCAAGTCATCTAGACGGCACGGTCATCCTTTGCATTTGACCTCGCACCCCATGGACAGAGAACAAGGTTTGCCTGGAGGGGACGTGGCTCTTCCCAAGCGGTTCCCATGAGGATTTCTCTCCCGCAGGCTGCCTTGGGATCCAGGGCCAGGGGTACAAGATGACGGCCAGGTTTAGTGACAGCAGCATCACACACCCCCGGCTGGGACAGCGGCTGGTGCTGGAGTGTCTGACCACCAACGATGACAGCGGTGTATTCTGGGTCCGCCTGGACAAGGATGGGACCCTTCACTTCATCGTCTTCATTTCTTCCGTGCCCCGGGCCACCTTCGAGGGGAACAAGATGACATCCACACACTTCGAGGCGACGAAAGGCAGGGATTTCTACCAGCTGGTAGTGAAGTCTTTCATGCCACAGGACGAGGGGAACTATTTCTGCCTCATGAACAGCAACCGAATGCTGTACTTCAGCCCTGGCCAGCCTGCCTTCTTCCCAGGTCAGCAACACCTCCACCCAACCTTGCTTAGCTCTGCCAAAATGTCCAGCACCCCCTGCCCATGCCTTTTTTAATCAGTTGCCTCTCCCACAAACCCCATTTCCCTGCTTGCTTGCCCAAGGCATCTTGTGACCAATGCACCCGTCCTCCTGCCAGAGGCTCCCTGCTTGCCGTTCCTTCTCATGGTATCACCCCTGCCCAAAGGCAAAGACGAACGGGTAGACCCAGCATCACCTCCCCATCCCCACTTCTCCTTCCCATTCGTGGCTCTGAAGGGACGAGACTAAAGCAAAGCCCACCACCACCCCATCCTTCCTCACCTCACGTAGGTCCCAAAAGTCCTACCAGCCTGAGGGTACTCAGGCTTTCTGAGGGTGGTGGCAGAAAGCAAGAAATAAGGAGCCTGCAGCTCCTTACTGGGTCTTGGGAGACCCTCCTTGGGGGAGTCACTATCCAAAATGGGCTCCATGAAGTCCCCCCGAACCTGAGCCCTACACTGGCCACAGGAGCAGCTGTGGCCTGGCAGGGATGGGAGAGCAGAAGGGCAGGAGAGAGCTATTTTATTTTATTTTCCTATATGCCATATTCATCCATTTTCACTTATAGTCACCACCACAGCAGCACCCACCACTCCAGCACCCACCACCCAGCGTGGCATCACCGAAAAAGACCCCTGCCTGAAGACCCCGAATCCAGGTAGCCCAGCTGCAGGGAGGGAGAGGGGAAGAGCTGGGCTCTGGTCCACTGCTACTGAGGGGGATCCTGCAGGCATTTTGGGATGGGAGGGGGAGGGAAAAATCTTTAGAGCTTTATCAGAGTTGGATACCTGGGTATGTGCAGCTGGGAGGGTTAAACCGCAACGTTTCATCCCACTTAGGAAAGGCTAAGGATGACTTAAAAAGCACGAGCATGTCTCCTGGCTGGGCACACTGGGAAGAGGCGGAGGGAGGGCAGAGCCTTGGGGGCTGGGGCTGGTTTTAGCCTTGGCAGGGGACATGAGACAACTTTTGGCTACGTGTCCTCCCTTCAAGTCCCCAGGAAAACGCCTAGAGCAGCAGCCCTAACAAATGCTCACCACCAGGGATGACACCCATGCTGTGCTTGTGGACATCCCTGGTGCCCACCTCTGCCTTTGAGGGCCAGGGGAAGCCCTCTGCCTTACCACCAGCCTCGCTGAATGCCAGGCGGGTCACTTGGCTCCACCAGAGCTGGCCGTAACACCAGCCATGAGCACCTGGTGGACCTTTCCTCTTCCCTATTCCTGCAGAGACCATCAAGGAGAAAGAGCTGAATTTCTTCTGTGACATCTTCATCTGGGTTCCCTTGGCAGGTGCCTGCCTCCTGCTCATCGCCGCCCTGGCAGTCACCATCAGGCTGTGTCAACGTAAGGCTTACCCGGAACCCCCTGTAGATATTCCTCTAGCCCAAGGACAGCAGCCCTGTCCTTCAGGGGAATGGATCTTCTAGCTATCCCCTTTACATAGGCATCAGATAACCAGGACACAGTCAACCCAAGAGAAGGGCCACTGTTAAAAAAAAAAAAAAAAAAAAATCAGTGTCCATATTTTCCTCATCAGTAGGCTTAGCCTGAGAAATAATTATCAGTTTCTACACTACAAGGAAGAAAAACAGATTATAAATAGACAAAACTTACTCTATCAAACTGTATTGCCTCTACCATCCTTAAATTGGTGCATCGGGGGTAGAAGTACCAGAACCTGAAACACTTTGACAAAATAGGGTAAACATGCTCCAGCACAGGGCTTGCAAATTCAAATGCCAAGACTCCCATTAGCAGCTCGAGCTGTATCCAAGCAAGCAACTTAATCACACAGGTTCAGAGACTGCTACGGTTAAAGCAGTAATGCAAAATCTCTGGGTAGACAAAAGTCCTTGGTGAAAGTTCATGTTTGAAATATCTTTAAATTACCCTGAGCAAGCAGTGAGTGCAAATGTATTTAAAACAATTTAACGCTCACTGAAATCAGTTTAACTTTCCTTCAGGGAGTTTCCCGATACCCCCAGAAGTTACACTGATTTCATTAAACTGGCTCAGCTTGTTTCCCTTGAACACCAAAGTGTTTTGCTGCTGAACTAACCTAACTAGATCCTCACTGACCCCGCAGCCTGGAGCTGATGTGAGATGAATTTGCCAGCTGACCCAGTTAAAAAAAATACAATTTTTCAGCATCCTTCAGCCCTGAAAAATACTGATCCCCACGGTCTGCAGCGATAGGAAGGAATAAATGAAAAAACACCGATAAGCCACAGCCAAAAATCGTTCTTGTCGAGGGAAATAGCTGATGATGCAGCAGAGCACCCAGAGTTGGTCCAAATTCCCTCTGAAGTCACCAGGGGCCCTCCACGTGCACTAGGATTCCCTGATAACCTGCAACATCTATTAACCTACAAACGCCACTCAGTGATTTATTTCTGCCTTTTAATGCTGATGTGAATGACCAGTGAAAAGCCATTAGCCGCAGTTAATTTCTGCAGCAGGCAGCCCGAACCCTCAAGGACAGGTTTTTACCTTGTGCTAAAATCAATGGCTCGACGCTGTATTTTACCGAATATACAATGACATAGATGCTAAAATGGGGAAGAGTATCGTTCAACTCGGTTGCATCCTGCGTGGCATCATTGCTACTCATCTGTTGTAGAAATTAATTGCTGCCAATGGATTTTCAGCAACGTGCCAAAGTTGCTGGAGACAGGGAAAAAAAAAAAATATCACTGTCAGTGTTCGCGGGCTGACCCTGCTACTGTTACTCACATGAAAATTTAATTCATGAAAATACTTAAGTGGACCGCCAGGGAAACATGAGCTGCAGCACCGCTCACTGGCATGGCTTTCCTCAAAAATAAGCTCGGTTTATCCGTTGTTAGTCTTAAAGATAGCAAGCTGCTAGGGAACGCCAGCCCTACCTTGCTGCAGCGTTTCTTTACTGAGCCGTGACTCGGTGTCTTCAACCTAAAACATTTTCTTTTCTATTTCAGAAACCAGAAGACGAAGATGCAGATGTAAGAGGTTAGTGACAGGTGTTTTTTCTCTTAGTGACATTTTTCTCTTAAACTTGGCAGCATCTCACCCTCAAGCGATAAAGCAGGCAGGTGCCAAAAAGCGACCTAAAAATTCTTCATCCGATATACGGTGGATGGGAGGGGACTCTAATGAATTAAGGGCAAAAAAGAGAGGTAAGATTCTCTTCTCCTGTGTTTGTTTTTTTAATATGAAGTCATTCAATAGTAATGCAAATACTGCACTGACACTGCAGTAGGTACTAAACAGAAAGACAGAGGGTGTTTGTGGCAGCCTAAAAACTTTGCGCATCTCCTCATGCTTATAACTAACATCACATTTGTGTGCTCCCAATGCACTACTCCAACTCGAGCCCGGGGGTGACTGTATTTCACCCCTTGCCCTCCCCAAACTGTTCATTTGATTTCATCACTGGACTTTCAGGTCGTGCTCATGGATTAGATGCAAGTTATTGCATCCCAAGTCCCCCTCCGCACAATTTTGGACCACCACCACCATGGCTTTACGCCTCTATTTCCCCGAACAGGCACTAAGTAACGGTAGCGGAGAGGCTGATGCAGCCCTAGATGACTTTCCTGAGAAACAGCAATGCAGATACGTATAGCTTCAGAGTTAACCTATTTTCCCGGGCAGACAGGAATCCTTTTTTTATGCTTTCCCTCCTGCCTCCCCAACCCACTCATCATCCTGAGTCACCAGGAAAACACTATCGGGATAAGAATTGCAATTTGCCAGTTTTGAACAAGAAATCCTTTTGCCAGCAAGTAGCACGCATTTTGCTTCTGCAAACCGACCTCCCTGCGGCCGGTTTCTTCACCTCGCCTGCTCTGCAGAAACCCACTTCTGCAGTTTCACAAGCCTCGTGCCGAGAGTCCACCCCACCCCAGGGCTTGCGGCAAGAGAGTGCTCTAGCACCGAAATCCCCGCTACTGCTCCGGCCAGGCCAGCGCTGGGCTAGCGCTTGGAAAAGCTGGGTTGCAAGAAAGTTTGGAACAGCATTGTCACACCTCTGGAGCCTTATTCTTTGCAAATCAAGCATCTTTTAAATCAGGTAATTTCATATGCCTTGTTATACATCCATGGGTTTCATAGTAAAAAAGTTAATAGTTTTTTTAGTTGCCCAAATTAATACGATCACTCAGAAAGAACCTCCCTCCCCCTACATTAACAGAAAATGGATCCCTACAATTTTTTTTTTCTTTTTTTAAGGCAGAATGCATCAGGAATCATTGCCTGAATAATAATAGTGTTTAAGGGAAGAGGCACTGAGTGGCAATGCCTTCTGCCCTTTGGGTGCAATCTTTGTATGTATGTATCGGAACACAGCTCTACCCACAGACCTGCATTTTCTTTTAACCTGTCTGAAAAAGGGAACAGCCTGTCATTCTTATGATGGATATTTATTCTACCCAGCGCTCTTCTGATCCTCGCCTGGCTTTCCAAGGGCGAAGTGATAACGAAGAGCTCTCCTTGCAGCCTTGATGAGGACAATGCTTGCATTCTTCACTTATCTCAATTCCTGTTGCCAGCCCCGTGCAAAGATGTTCTGTCCCCAAGGAGAAAAAACACACTGCAGAGCTCTTCAGTTTTGCACTGATGGAGCAGTTGGGTTACAAGTGCCTCAGGAAATCACCTCATCAAGGACAGCTTTCCTCCGGCAGTGCTAACGTGACAGGGTCCTGGTTTAAGCAACTGTAGCACATTTAAGCTTTTATTTAAGAGAGGAAATTCCTGCTGCTCTGAGCTGTTCCCGCTTATTGAAATGAAGCTCGCTGGAAGTTAATAGTGCAATTCACTCAATTAAAGAGCGCCTCGGGATCTGGCCTGGGATTCTTGCTGGCAGCTGAAGGATTCATTTTCCACCACCAATTAATCTTCAGTGAAAACGGGTGCCAAATCTCCAACTCATTAAATCAGCATAAAACTATCAGTTGCTGGAGACCAGTAATTTCTATCATTTTGGGAGCACGCTGGTTGTCTAGGAAGCCTCCTTTTAAGCTCCTCTGCAGGAAACTGGTTTGCAACAAGAAAAAGTCTTTATGAATTGATAACAGCTTCCCCAACTCCAAAAAAAGTCATGAGTTCTTTCTTCATTCATTTCTGAATGAGGAGAAAGGCTTGACGAGAGGACAGGAGTGTGCAAAAGTCAGAGGCAAATTAAAAAAGCCTTTTTTTTTATTTTTAATTAGTGTAACAATTGATTAGCAGTGTATCTTAAGAAAGTCGTCCTACTGGCTGTCACTAGTTGAAAAGTTGGCGGATCCTTCACTAGCACGAAGAGGATTTAGAAACACTTTGCAGCCTGCTCTCGGAGGTCCCCGGCTGCAGACCAAGGCTAAACGAGCTGATCGGCAGCCGTACATTAATTGCCTTCTTGTTCCTTTTACATCAAAGTAAATCAAAACCTTCCCTCTCTCTCTAGACCTGTGAATGGGAAGCCCAATGCGAAACCTAGCATGCCAAGCCGACACGTATGAACATCTGCACCTTTTGGCTTCTGGATCGTCTTCTGGGAGCTGTCACCACGAAAGCCCATCACCTACGTTACCTAGAATGCTACCACTTCTCATGCACTCTGCAAATTTGAAGAGACAAGATGGAGCAGAGACACACGGACAGCAAGCAGGCACTTTTTCTGTGAACTGCACGCTAAAGCACAGCTCCTTCCAAAACCTGAGGTTTTCAAATTAATTCCCGAGGCCAAACGCCATCTCTATTCCCAGCATTCTCAGCTCTGCGGTTCAGGGAAAAGAAACAGGTCAGTCCTGATGCTGACATGTGTCAGCGATAAGCTGATGAGAAATAAGGATATTAGCTGGACCTTTGCTCAAGGGTGTGTGATACTTCTTTTTAAAATGCAGCCAAAATTTGAATTTACTACAAAACGACTTAGAAATTAAACGCCCTCACTTAACGCACCCTCTTGTTGTGGTGCCACGTCTCTCCTAGGAGTTTTACTGTTTCATCTAATGTAACACAAGGCTGCACTGAGAAGGTAAATATGGATTAAAGGGCCTTATTTTTTAGGTTCTTAGAGTCCTGGGGGCTAAGGTTTACTGTTTCCCTCTTGCTGTCCTTGTTCTCCTGCTAGCCCCACTTCCACCGGTTTCAGCAGGGGCTTTGCCTGAGCAAGGAAGGTGGGATTTTCTTTCTTTCTTTCTGGAAGAAGTAGTTCAAGTGGTTAAAAAAAAAAAAAAAGTCTTTGTCACTTGCTTTGGTTAAGCAGGACTTTTAGCATACCGACCTGGGACATGTTGATTGACTACAATGAGTTCTGTTTTTTCAGCTCTGTATTTGATATAAATATTTCCTTACTACGCTTGCAAATCAAGAACTGAGAAAAAAATAAAACAATGTTTCTAGTTTGACTTGCTAATGTTTATTTCTTTAGTCAGTTCCTAGCCCCAGAACAGCTAAAATCCTTCGTGAAGATAATAAATGAGGGTTTGAGGAAGTCTTGGGTAAGGGAAAAGGCAATAAATTACCTATCAGCCTGAGCTTTAGGATGCCAGAATCCAGCTCCAGCTTACCACAGCCTAAAATGATCTAAAATTATTTTCCCAGGCACTTGTAAGATGGGCCCCGTAACACTCCTCCATCCCAGGGGGGTGCTATGAAGGTGGATGAGACAAAGACTCTGGAAGTGCTCAGGTATTCTTGCCAAGGAGCTGATAAAAACCTGGGGGAAAAAAAGAATGAAAGAAACCCTTTGCTAGTCTCCTCCTCTGCAAACAAGCTGGGAAGGAGAGAAATTCAGAGAGAAACAAAGTTCTTCCAAGCTTAGTTTTTTGTAATACTTAATAAAATAAACAGGGACTAGATAAGTGTATCTAAACACTAGCTGGCAAATACTGAACGACAACCACATGTATCTACACACACTATAAAGAAAAAATTAACAGAAAAGCCTTAACATTGAAATGTCTGTGAATTCAGAGACATTAAGAAACACCAAGACACATTCAGCGTACTGAGGGTGACCTCATTCAAACCCCAGGTGCTAAGCTGGGGAGAAGCGAGGCTCTCGCTGCACCTGCAGTGCCAGGCTCTGCCCCATCGCAGAGTCAGCCTCATCACCAACGTGCAGCTGCATTTTCACAACATGAAGCAGATCGACTTAACAACCTGTTTCTAGGCAGACTAGGTCCAACCTTTAGCCCTGTTTTAATACATTATGTTTACCTAAACCAGTCCGATCTCATCCTACGGTCAGCTCTAACCATGCAAATGAAAAGCTCACCTTTTCTCTCTCTCCTGTGAGCATCGATTTTATTATTAGGTTGTCCCAGAATCTCTTGTTGACTTAGTCTGAGCTAAAAGCTTTTACTTATAAAGCCTTAACTCATGAAGGATTTCTGCAGAACAGTTTACAAAAGGTAGGAACATCACTACCTCACTGGTAGCATCCTCTACAGCTGTTTCCTTGTCATTCTCAATCATCTTTTCCTGGGTTTTCACATTATACTGGAGCTTTGGTCTACACCATGTCACATTCCTGTAACCCAGGCTGTCGGGCAGTGCTCCTCCTGACCCGGCACTATCCCCCGAACCAAAATCCTCTTCCAACAACTCAGATTGTCTCCCCACTTCCACAGTGGCCTTCCCCTCCCACTCCAGCTCTTTTAAATGGTTTTGTAGAAAGAAGGTGAAGTGATCTGGCTGCACGCATCTGTTGTAGTTTCCTCACAAAAGGCCACGTATTACGCATGGGGAGCATTTCCTTGAAAATGCATTTTCTCTAGCACAGTAGTTGAGTGTGGCATGTGACACGCACCAAGATTAAATGCATAGTGTTAAACATTGAACAGAAAACCTAGCAGAAGTGTCTTTCTATATTTTACTCCCTGTAAGCTATGCTATTCTTTCAAATGAAGTTGTTATTTCATGATCCGCGGGTTAAACATTTATTGCTAGTTCTACCGCTATGAGAGCCTACAGGGGTCAATCCTGTAGTGAAAAACAGGATGCGGGTATTTAAAAGCAAAAAGTCTTTCAATAAGATGAACATGTGTACAACAAATTCCTCACTATAGAAACCGCATGGAATCCTAGTGCAGGATAAACAAAGTAATACCCTAAGCAATGTAAAATACATGTATTTGGGCACTACTAAATACTGACGTTACTAATAGCAATGCTCCACTAAGACCCTGGTCCTGCAGCGAGATCAATACAGCCAAAGCCCTCCTGACACCACAGATGAATGTAGCGACGAACTAGAAGCAGCACGGTTGGTTTTTCGTTTGGTTTATTTTTTTAGTAGTCTTCATTTGCACAGGAAATCAATATCTAGGAAAAAAAAAAATTACAACACTGACAGTTGTAATTACCCTTCTGAACACAGCACAAAATCCACTGCACAGTGGGGGCCACCGATTTTTGACCTCTAGTTCAGAATCACAGAACATACTTGATGTCTTTTAACCCCAATGCCAAACTCGGGAAGCTTCGGGATGCCTCCCGTCTCCTTCTACGCACTCTTCGTGCTGAACCTCCAACCTGCACTCTGCAGGCCACGGTTCGCATAGCGCCCCGGGGTGCGCCCTGCTCGGCACAATCCTCAGGACCCAGCGTGCACCCAGGTATCGCAAACCTAGAATAAATACTGACCATCACACAACTGCCTGCGGCAACTAGTTTCTACCAGTTCAAGCTCTGGTTGCTTTCTTTTAAGGCGTCTGGCTCTGCAAAGAGGAAGCGTGTCATCTTTGAAGGTAATCGGAGCCTTTGTTCATAAATTCATGAAGCTAGCAAGTTCCCAGCAGTTTCAGCACTGCAAAGAAAGGTCCGTCATCGCAATATTGCTGCCTATATAGCACGTTCCCTCTTTAGAGGGTATGTTTCACGTAAAAGAAAGACCGGCTAACGGACACATTACAAATTCTCCGGCCTGCCAATTTCTGGACAATGTCATCACAGCTGTAAGCTATGAGGGCATGGCTTTTTACTGGATATAATCAAGCTATTAAAAATACATGACTGTTCACTGAACTCTATTAGCAGCTTCCAGCTTCTAACTATCAGCTGGGCGTCATCTTCAATTCTTTCTCTTCGTTCGTGTCTTTGCATCTCTTTAAAACACAGATCTTGGTGGTCTCCGATTATGGTTCTTAGATCTGTAGGCGACCAAAGGGATGTATCACCCAAACTGCATATTAAGCTTGGCTGCAAACTGCATATAAAGTTATCAGTAGAAATATTATCCCTCTGTACCATTGTGACAGATATCATGAGTTAGCATAAACCTATTAAGGAATTAATTTTAAAAGCATATCCAGCTCTCCACCTGCGGACTTTCTGTGAGATATTACAAGTACATGTTCATGGACTGCTGTCCATCCCAAGATACCCAGGGGTAAAAGTTGTTCATCCGTCTCTTCTTACATGGGTTTTTCTATTTGTGAACCACTGCAATTTAAATGTTTTAGAAATACACCAAATACACTGGACTGAACTGCTGTGATTCAGCATTTGCTACGCAACCAGCAAAACCATCTCTGCAGAAGGTCAGAAGGCCGAGGGAACCAGAAGAGGCAGCTTGGGGCATGCACCAGAATAAGCACTTACTCTTCTTTAGTCACTGCCCCGAGTTGCATGCAGAATACCCTCAAAATGAAGAACACCTTACAGGCAGACACATCCATGAGAAGTTTGCTTCAAACCACCAGACTGGCTTCACCAAGGAACCCTCCAGCAGAGGCGGTGACACAGCACAGCTCTCCAAAGCAAGACTGAGTTCCCTTCGCCAGCTCTTCCTTCCATGCAGTCCCATGATCGATTCATCTTCCAGTTCAGGTCAGCTGTAGCCAGCATCGCATCTCGGATTTAAACCTATAGCTCAAGAAGGCCTGTTAAGTTTTCCATTTACACATAGAGCTGAGGAACAATGTTCTTTATAATCAGCTTAGCAAGACCTGGATTTTCTTCACAAGACAAACATTTACCTTTGCACCCCTACGGATAAAAGGCAAAAACCGAACCACATCTTTTGCACCAGAACCTTAATAACCAGATGCAAGTATCAGTGCAGCAGTGAGAAGGGAAGGAGCCGAGAGCAACTCCAGCCCTGCTGTAGAGGTGAATGACTAACACAGCATCAAGCAAGAAGGCATGCAGATGCCCCTAGCAAATTAAACAAGTTCGGAGCAAACCGGCTGAGTTCGTGGTTGAGTAGCAATGTCTGGGCAAGAAGCCCGGACTGCTGCTTGCACCGATGAAAAGGGAAGGACTGGCTGAGCTGGAGTCTAGCGAAGGTGCTCAAGGGTGCTTGTTTCTCCACGCAGGAAGCTGTTGTTGGACAGGCCCTACAGATCTGACGGCCTTTTGCTAATAGCGTGTGGAGGAGGTTCTAGGTTACACGGCGAGGCAACTGCACTGGGTGCAGAGGCAAAGGCTGGGAGCCCTTCCGGGTTAATACAAGGCAAACAAGAGTGAGGTATAGAATGACTTTCAAAGAGGTGGAAGGAATAGATTTGTTCAGAGTTTGAGGGTTACCTAATTGCGGAGTTGCTCAAAACTGATAGTGGAGTAGCTCAAAACTCTCAGAAACTGATGGGCTAAAGGCAAGCAACCTAGGAGTTAATGCTTAATAGTGGAAAGAGTAAGAGCTAATTTACAATTTAAGCATAACCTCAACTAATAAAGAAAAAAGGGTACAAGATGGTCACTGAAAGCCCTGTGAAGCTGAGGGAGGCATCAGATGCCCCCACAACATAAAGCATCCAGAATTTGCTGCCTTTGTTAGACACCTGCTTCTCCCCCCTCCGGTGCTTCACTTACTCTGAAATATTTCAGAGCGACAAAGGATTTTGATGAGTTCGATAAGCTCCAGATAAATAATACAGCCAAGATGACCCCAGAAGAGCCAATAACTGGACCGGTCAGTTAAAGCCGCTTTGTCTGTCCAAGCCTGTATTTGACAGATGACCTGTCACAGTGAAGGCGCCTAAGCTCAACCCAGACTCCTCAGGCTAATGCTGTGGTGCATGTTGTGCAAGTGCTTGGAAGCCACCCCACAGAAACCATAACCGTGCTGCTGCTTCTGCAGCATTCAAGACAGAAAAGCAGAATAAGGTGGGGAAAGAATTACAAAAATCTCTGGAAAAACAGTAAAGAGGCAGTGAAATATGACCTTCCTGTAGCTAGGTTTCTTCCTTCTCATCCATCTGAAATCAAATCTATTTGACATGCAGGGTCAGCATGACCTATCCATCACTGGATTCCCATCCTGAGCTCTGCTGAATAAATTAAATACAGACAATTTTTGTCGTGGGAGACCTATCACATCTGCTTGTGCTCCATGTTCTTGGAAACCTCCTGTGTAATTTAGAAACCCTGGAAAATACTGGAATTTACTCTCAGTTCTGAGGGGGAAAAAATTGTCAGACAAAATAGCTGTGTTCGTATATTTAGTTCCTCCCCCCACATGCAAATGTCTTATGGATGATGCTTAAAACTTGCACCGAGACACTATTTGCATCTTCCCCATCCCTTTGTTTCTTTAGCCAAAGTAAAGGAAAACCCACAGCGATAACTTGACAGTAAGAAGGAAGAAACCAACAGCAGCGTCACTACGTCTGAAAATAAACACGAGGCAGAGGAAATGCAGGAGAAAAGGGGATATCCATTTCAAAGGCTGAATTCAGGAAAGCTTTGCTCGCTCCAGTCCAGGTCACAGCACCCACCAGCTTCAGCACTGAGTCTTTGTTCCAGTCTGCACTGAAACTGTGCTGTCTGGCTACATTCAAAATAACCCTCTAGAATGGGAAAAATTCTTAGTTCTAAAGTGGCACAGGAACCAGGCCACACTACCAGGGCTTTTGCATTTGAACACACAGATACAGCTGTCCTGTAAAAAACTACTACAAGTCAGTGTGATCTGAAAACACCAGTTCCTGCATAGAGGCCCAGCAGGATTCAGTAAGAGCTTAGAGTAGGCTGTAAACAACTCCCGTTTCCATATTTCCCTACAGGACTGCTAATTTAATGCAAACATGAAGTCATAAAGGAATATTAAGTCACTCTTCTCTCACAGATACACATTTTTGTAAACCACTCCTTTATACGTATTAGGGCTTGAATTAAATTCAGAACAGTAATGTAACACTACATTACAGCTTTACTCACTACAGATCATTGCTGCCACTCTTTTTTTTTCTTGTTCTCAAAATGCCTTTCCCTACACTGCAGTCTCCTATTCACAAAAGGAAAAGCGCAAGAGTTGGGATGGATTAAGGAGCATGAATTTTTTACTCCCTAGAGACAAATCAACCTCTGCAGCGATAAGCACAGAAAGGAAAACAGTATCTTGCAGTAGGCAAACAAACCTTGCATGGAAAAATCTAACTCAAACTTGCTGTGTTAAACCTGGCGAGTTGGCTCTGAGTAGTCATACATAACTTCAACCTTAAATTTTAGCAGCAGCCATCCTGTAAAATGTTAAGAAGATGGAGACAGGTTTAAGTTAACAGGGATCAGAAGCTCTAACTCATTACTTGTAACACACAGCTTTCACTGCAGCTTCTACACACGTTAATTAACCTTAGAGATAGAAGACCAAAAACAATACAGTATTTCAGTAGAGAAACACTGATTTTTAGCAGGGGAGATTGGTTGTTCAGCCATGTCTACTTGCAATGTGTAGTGCTGAAGTCACTGCAGGAAAAGGCTTAATTCAAAAATACTTCACAGAGCAGCCGATCATCGAGTGTACTAACGGGAGGTGAAGACATGAGCTTGTGTTAATGACAGTCACAGTACTACAAAAGTGATCAATACCTTTTGAGATCAAAAAGGCTATGTACTATTTTCGTTTCCTACGTTTGATTACGTTTTATACCCGAAGTCAGACTTGAAACCCCACAAGAACATATCACAATAGATTTCCTGTTTAAGACATTTACAAAAATTAAAACTCAGTCTATTAACAGACATAGAACTAACATTTCTGTAACAGCAGCTTGTTGGTAATCATATTTATAAACATCCATTACTTTTGGAGCACCCGTAAGTTAAACTAAACCTTTTATATATGCGTGGTCAAAAAAAATCGTGGCTTAAGGCCCATCTACATTACTAGCTGGTGCACTTGTTGCCACAGAGCTGCTCTTCTGACACATTTTGCAAAGGAGGGGGGAAGCACCAGTTGCAAGCCCAGAGTAGTATGCAGGAGTGACGCAGCGGTCTCGACACAGATACAAATGTGCTGAGTCTCTTTACTCTCATTATGCAGCAGCCTCATTAAAAGGCACTCGCTGCGCAAAGGGACTAGTTAAAGGCTTCACAATCTGGTCCAAAAGTGTAATAGAGGAATAGGCTCTATATGTAATAGCGGAACAGGCTGCCCAGGGAAGTGGTGGAGTCCCCATCCCTGGAGGTATTTAAAAGACGTGTAGATGAGACGCTTAGGGACATGGTTTAGTGGGCATGGTGGTGTTGGGATGACGGTTGGACTCGATCTTAGAGGTCTTTTCCAACCTTAATAATGATTCTAATTACAACAGGCTTTGATTAAAGAGACAGACCTCAGATACCACCGCAGCTTTAAAATCAAATGCTTTTTTTTTTTTTTTTAAACACACATTATGGATATTCCCAAACGCTGTTAGAGAAAAATGTATGTGCATCAGGTGCTAACTATATTTTAAGTGTGAAAACATCAGAGTATTATTCACTCTTCCCTGTGCAAGCACTTTCCCCAGTTAGCAGAAGCATATCAGGCAGTAGTAGGTGACAACTTGCACCACCTCAAAGGGCAAACTGGATAGCTGTAACAACCAAAACGTAGATGTGTTTCACAAACGCCCAGCACAAGATCCCACTACCGTAAGCACATCAGCATTCTGTACTAAACTGCTAGCATCATCTGTTGGTGGAGCTTCAAAACTGCAAGCAATTATTTTTAGGTAAACATACAGACGGCTAGGAAAAGAATTGCAATTATCTGGTGAAAACAGCTGAGTTTTTGAATTAGCTATGGATCTATAATATGCACTATTTAAAAGGGAAAATAGGACCACTTTGTATTAAAAACATTCTAATATATAAGTTGAATTTGTACCCTATCGCCATTTAATAACTGTGCCATTTTTGTACTCTAAGCAATTGCATTAGAGGCACTATCAACACTAACCGGCATTCACACCAACGCCAAAATACCAGCAGTGTAACAGAGAAAGAGATGCAGCACTTACACTTCAGGGTGTTTTGGGGGTGTTTTGTTAGTATTGTTTGTTGGGTTTTTTGTTTTTTGGTTTTTTTTAAAAATACTTCATATGCCATTTCATATAAATCCAAAGCATTAAGCAATTCCACTCAAAAGAAAAGATTAAAAGCAATTTCAGCAAGACTAGGAAACCTACATGGAAAATAATATCCTCACCCGTTTATTGTTGATTTTACCACTTGATAATGCGGTTGTTTTGAACTCAGTGTGAATACAATTTAAGTTTTGCAGAAAATCACACACCTGTATTTTTCACATGTATCAAACACATTTAAAGTTTAAAATTTGTGTGCCTTGACTTGCTCCTCTTAATGTCTCTTTAGGGATGTCCATTGTCACTGATCCGATAGAGTCCAACTCAGTCTCTCAAGTCAGGCGACATACAAATTCAAAAGGTGTAGATTTCTCAAAGACGGTCTTCTCTGTAGTGCATTGTGCTAGTGCATTCAACCAGTGTGTCAGTATTCAGCCATATAAGCCTGGGCTTTTTTTTTTTTAACTACACAATACAGAAATATAATTTTACATGTAGCTTCGCATGCCGTATGGCTGCTTGCCCTACTATAGGACAGTGCAATAAATACAAATATATGCACACTAGAAAAGATTTAACTGCCATGATCTACATCTCGTTTATGAGTACAAATTTACCTAGTCAACAATATGACAAATTTAGCAGAAAAAGTGGCAATGGCAGTAATAGTCTACTACAAAAACAAGGCTAGAAGCAAAGTGTTCTCAAGCTACAGAAAACTTGCTACCTCCTAATATATGATGTAGGGCCCAGTTCTGCCAAGTGCAGAGTCGTGATCAGTAGATTGCATCAGAACATGCTTTTCCCCCATTTAACAATGAATACTTCTACAATTGATTTGGTTTTGATAACTGTTTATAAATAGCACACTATAATGACTATTAAACTATACAGCAACATGACATTTATAGCCTAATCCTGAATACAAAGTTCAAAGAACATGACTACAAAGGCCAGAGAGCAAATGTCATCGACTAAAAGCATTTCCACTTCAGAATTTATTGAATGTTCTCTTACACAAACAATTCTCGATCGTGAAACCAAAAGGAACAGGATTTCCTATTCCCTCTCTGCTCCAGTAGTAATTTAGCCACACATCACCCTTATAAATTAGTGATGGATTTTAACAGGTAGCCCCTTGGGGCTATATATTTTATATACTTTATATATATGCACATTTACTTTGAATTCTATGTAAAAGTTGAAAAAATGTTTGAAAGAAAAACTTAGAATATATCACAGCTTTGTCAGCGAAAAAAATACAAATTAGTTTATAACTACTATTCAATTTATCAAACTTTTTTTTCCTGAAGTATTTACCTTTAATTATGTACACATTACAGGAAATAAAACTTTTTCCACAAACATTCTCTAAGGTGACAGTTATCAATAGAATGATAGAATAATAGCAGGAAGAATATTAAACAAATGAGGGTGATCAATTTCTGCTTTTAAAAAGTCACCATATAATTAAGTACAAAAACCTGCATTGAATGACAACTGCTGGTGTAGTAACTTGATCAGGTATGGAGACCAAGAGTATAGTAAAGCCCTATGGTAATAATATTTCTGTAGCATTTCCACTTGGTATGTATATACTAAATGTTGGCAAAGTTTCTGTAGCATTAGCTTATACAAACATAGGAGTCCTCAGTCTGCTGCATAAAATGGAACAAGTGTGTTTTAATTCTCCTGAAATGCACCTGAAATCCAGAGTGTCACTTACAAACTGCATAATGAAACTTTTCTTCAGAAAAATATCTGTTTGGCATCTCCAGGGCTCTGTTCCATCGGACAATAGGGGCATTTTAATCTGGAGACAAAGACAACGCGTTAGAATCGCAGCAATGTGTGACAGACGAGCATTTTGCTTTTTCATCCATTACAAAGGTATCGAGTTTGCAGTGATAGTCCTTCCTCTTTTTTTCCCTGGCTCCATTGAAAGTCACCTTTAGCCAAGAGAGACCTTATCATGCTTTTTCTTCTAATTATATTCTTTCTCACCTTTCACCCACGCACCCCTGAATTATTAAATACCAAGAAATTACTCTTCATGATTAACCTATTATTTCTACTTCTGGATTAGTTTGTTGCATTTTAGTAATTTTAAATAGGCTGGTAGCTTTCACTTTGACTTCCTCAGCATCCAGGGCATTTTACTCTCTGGTTCCCAAAATGCTGCAATTTTACAACCTGTGTAGATCAGCTCCTGCAGGCTATGACTGAGGAGGTCAGCCTGGCCTCCCTGCTGAGGTCTCTACTGATACAATTCCACCTGCTTACAATATTTCTTCTAGCATTGATCCATTTCTCCCCATCTCTAAGTTTGGGCCTTTCACACACACCACACCACCCCCCACCACCCCCCGAGTTAATATTGTCAGAGCTGTGCTGTCACTAAAGCTGATCAATGAAAGCATCAGAAATGAGTGATCAGGGACAGGAATAGTGTAGCAGCAAGTTTACTGGCTTAAAATGGCTAAAGTCACCCATGAAGGCATACCTTTAGGCTTTTCTAGCAGGGCAAAGAATGCGAACATCACTCGACATTTTCATTCATAGCATCACTTATTTTCAGACTGGATTTCGCAAAACAACTTAGGGCTCTACATTAAGCTGACAGCCTCCAGGGAAGCTGCATATATTCAATCCAAATTACCACTGGTTCTTCCTCAAGGAAATCTGTATAGCTCTCTCCCTCCCATCTCCTCCTTCCCAAAAGCCTGTAGGCACCCCGCTGATATCTAAGGAGGAGTATTTCCACAGTGATAATTCAACTACCTGCTCAATTACTAAGCCATATTTCCCCAGAGGTTTAATTTTATTTTTTAAGGGACATTTCATGCGTTACTAACCTTGCTCCCAATGAAAAACTGTGTGTGTAAAAGTCTCCATTTTGAATTTAAGACAACACGATGGTACTTACAACTTGGAAAATTACCCTGAACATTACATTCCTCCACGTAATCTCACTTTCTAAAACATCAGAGGGTTTATTATATTTTTCTCCAGTGCATCAACCTGGCTTATCTGGTTTCTAAGTCATTCTCTAAGATTAACAAGCTTCCACGAATTATGTAATTATGGACTCTGTTTTCCCAAAACACAGTATTCCATTCTTAAGATTTGTCCTTGTCTATACGTTGCTTGAAATAAAAGAATGGTACTTACTTGCTGCCATTAAACATTTTATTCAAAGCATCTCTTGATATAATATGACCACAGACTAATTTCATAGGTGGATTATTATCTGTTGTTTGCTGACGAAGAATGGGACAGGCAAATATTGAATGATACCAGCACTTTTTACCGAGGTCCACTTCAATCTGTGAAAGAAATTAACATAACGATTTATCTTGGGAAACTACATTTCCAGACAATTATGCCTTTTAGGTCATGGCCCTTACTTAACAGACTTCACAATTCAGCTGTGAAGGCAGCAAAATCCATTGTGTGGATGTCTGACAATTTCCCAGCCAAAAATACTTAAATCACCAATTTAAGATCACAATTATGTTGCTTCTTCCCATCCCCAACAAAGCAAAGTATTCTGCCAAAGGACAAGTGCATATTTTAGTGCAGATCTATTGGCCTGGCAGGAAAACTGAGCTGATGACCCAACAACACTTTATTTCCTAGCCAGTGATTTCCAAAGCGGTTTAGATGATAGATCTCATTTGGGGAGGGAGGGGGGAGGGAGGAGAAAAACCCTTGGATTTATTTTGTTAACGTTCTACAGCTTCTTGAAAGACTCTCCCAACACCTACATGTCACGTCAATAACGAAGTGTATCAGAATCATTTCTTTTCAGTACCAACACAGAAGACACTAGTACAGCACAACTCTTGCCATCAGGACCAAATGATTTCAGAAAGGGCCATCTCACAGAGAAGAACGGGTCTGTGACTTCAGGAATCGATTGAGAACTGCAAAAAATCACAGCTTCTGTACCTGAAGCTCCTGGCTCTGACCAGTCCTCAGTTCTGACAGGTTTCACCTTCAACAAAACCTGACAATATAACCTTTTCATACTACTTAATCTCGGTCTTTGCACGATGAAAATAAGGCTTCCCATCCCCATACTGCCTTAGCGGTACACATTAGAGACCCTTAAGTTTAGAATATGCAAGGAGGCATATAAATACTATTAACTGATCTGCATCTGACAGCAATCGTTTCCCAAATGCTCCCTAGCTAATCATTCCTGTCTGGACAGCAGGGCATGAATCTGTCACACTTAGAGGTTACACTCTCAGTGTTACAGAAAACATAGCTGGGAGAAACTCGGCACACGTACTTACACTATAAATGAATCTCTTACAGCTACAATCAAAGAGGCTAACTCAATTCGTGCCCAGTTTACACAAAATAGGCTTTCTTTCCAAATCAGGAGCAGGCCACTGGAGAGCTGCACACACCTGGTAAGAGCTATAAAGGGAAACTGGGGTTTCATAACAACTGAACTTCATTTCAGCTGATACAAATGAGCTGTGCTGGAAGCATAATGCACTGGATCCCAATTCAGTTCTTGTGTCCCCAGGTGTAGCACTAACTCTTTCATCTCCTATCTGCCTGATAAAGAGTTAGTGCAAAGCAACTCGTGGACAGAGCTCAAGCATAGCTGGGGGAAGTTAATGTTTCTTAGTGGGATGCATTTCCTTTCCAGTTATATAGAAACATCTCATACGTTCAGCGTAAGGCTAAGTGGAAGGTGAGAGCATCTGTTTTGTTAAGGTCATCTGATCAGAGACCTTTTCAATGTGAAAGGGGATAACAAGTAAACGGGGGAGCAACGAACAAAACCGAGAAATATAAACCTGACAGACAAACGTAACGGAGACAGTAACAAGAAACAACCTTGTCAGTCACACTAATTGATAGGTCATCAAGAAACTGCAACCAAACCTGGACTTTGCCACAGATAAGAATGGAAACCTGAGGGTCTTAGAGGAAAGGGGGTTAGTAGAACTATACAAACTGCAGGAGCAATGTGCAGGGGAAGGGGATTGGGGAGGAACGGCCAGAAAGGGGTATAAAAGGGGCCAGAAGGGCCATGCCAGTATTTGAGGGTCCACGAACATGCATTTGCTTGTGAATCTAGAGTGGTGCGTGCGTGTGTGCTTTCACCAGTGAATTTCAATCTTTACCAGCCAAAGAGGAGGAAGGGATCTTGGCTGTCTACACTTATGTTTTATGCAAGCCCTGTACGTGGGTGCTGCTGAAGACAGCGCCTCGTCTGTGCCAGCCTGTGTAGCCGGTTTTATCAGTGTCCTTCATGTGCGTGGGTGGGTGGTTGTCTGCGATTCATGCTCAGCTTCACTACTGGTTGAACCTACAAACAGGAAACCAGCAGCCACATCCACCGGCCTGGGATGAGACCTCGAGGTCTCTATACAGTAGGAAGTCCCAAGCCCAGGATCTGCTGGAGGTGGCAGCCATGTGTAACATCCCTTAATATTCAGCACAGAAGAAACCTGAAAACAGCATTCAACATCAGAAATCTGGCCTGGGATAGCTTAGCATCAACTCACCGGTAATTCATCCTTCTGGTTCCAAACACCCGTGCACTGCCTTTGTTCAATAACTGCCTTGATATTAATTAGAGCTGGTAATGCTACACAACCTGCTGAAAAACTGCAGAAAAAGGAAATTGTTAACATACGGTGCCTGTTAGGAAACCAGCATTTTTCATATTTCTACTTTAAAGGTTAACTGGGACACAAGAGCATTGTACTACTTCATCCAGTTATTGTCTGTATTTCTAAGCTCCCTTCAAGTATAACAAGCAAGAGTTTTGGGGCAGGTTATCAGTTACCCTGCACCTTAGGCTAAGGCCCTCGTACTACATTCTGGACTGAAAACAACAGTTAATCCCTGCTCTGAGTCTTATAATGAATTGATTTTCCATACCACCTGCTTCGATTTTGAACTGTACAGGAAGAAGACATCATGTTAGCTTATATAGGTAGTTGCTCTCAACTATGGAAGAGTACACGCAGCCTAAGAGTTTCCGCGTAACCCACATGTACACACAACCTATAATCCTTTAATTATATGTAATTACCATGTAAGAAACATGTCTTTTCACCTTCCCCTGAAATCAAGAAAACAAATGTGGAAAAAACACAGGAAGGCAAGTGAAGGAAGGAAACCACAGCCTGTAACAAGAGTGGCAGTATACAACTGACCAAAGTCAGTGTCCCAACAGTTCATCCTGCTCTGGGAGTCACCCATTACTAGAACTTACCACAGTATTTTGAAATATTTCACTACGTTACAAAAGAAAGTATGACACTGAGTTTCCACAAATTAACAGATGTTTTGATGCATTTAAGTTTAATGACAGTACTATAGGCCCAGAAATCAGCAGCAACAGAAACAGGATTTGACCTTGCTATCAGCCTGCTCTGTTTCTTTGGCAGATTATTTTACTATTTGTGCAAGTTTTATTGTCTACAGAAGTCACGACCTTCCTCTCCACTCTGCCCCTCCAGATACTTGTTTTTATGTTTCTGCAGCAACATTCTGGCTAGTTTACTTGGGAGGGATGTGCCTGAAACATATGCATCTCTTGCCTAAGCTTAAAACAAGAAAACAAAAAATCATATCCCTCACCTCCGACTGGCTATTTTAATCCTTACACTTTGCTTTTTGGTTATTTCAGCCCTGAGTGTAACTTGTGTTAACCCTATGGAAAGTTTAGACAAATAGTATTTGTAGAAATAAAAGCATTACTGCTTTAATGGTTCTGTATGAAAACATTTTTGGAAGACCCCTTTAAGAGTATAACAACTCAAGTAAATGGTAAATTCAAACGGTGCCCTGTAGTCCTTCAAGACCCTGAACCATGACCTCCTTAGCACAACAAGCGTTTTCCCACTGACGCCACGCAGTAACTCAGACCATGAGGCCTGTACAGGATTAGATACACACTGGAGAAACCAATCAGCCTTAAAAAAAAAAGTGACTGCTACCCATGTTCTAGAAAGCAATGTATTTTATAGCAGGGATTTAACTTCAAGCTGGTTTAATTTCTACAGGATTTGCAGCGCTCATAGGTCACGCCAGTTTAGCACAGTCTTGTTTATGACAAGAGTATTGATACCACCTATACAGTAAATACATTTCAGTGCAATCGATTTCACACCAGGTGCAAAGCAAGCATCCAAGCAATCCAAACATCAATAACAGGGAATTTCCACTTCACCGAAAATCTCTTGGCCATTTGCACTGAAAACCATATTACAGCATCAGTGCATGAGCAATTAAAATGTAAAGGACTGCTGTTAATTCGACTGAAACAGGAAAAAGGTGAAAACCAAAAACCAGAGATAGAAGTTTTAGATATCTATAAAACCCTCAAACAAACTCGTAACGTTTATTGTAAAAAGACAATTAATCTGAAAGTGCTCCCTTTGTTGCTTCTGTTGTATTTTGCAACAGAGGCGCAAGCAGGAGAAGCAGAAGGCCTGACAATTTTAAGAGCTCTAAACTAAGCACAGAACTCTAATAGTAACATGCAAACAATAAAAAAAAAGCCAAATAAATTAAAAAAAAAAAAAAAGAAGAGGTAGTAAAGCTTCTGCTAAGTACCAAATTTAGGCCAGAAAGATACATACAAATTATTTTCTATTTAATGTCTGAAATGAAAACGAGAACATCGGGCGAGTATATTGGAGGAACTGGAATCCAAAAGCTAAATAGCAGCTAATCTGTTTCATCTTCAGATAAGCTAGAAGGAGATTAGGTTGGGTTTTCTTCACATTTCCAACAGCCTCCTACAGATCTGCATTTTGTCAGATTAGCTACTGAGCTTGAAAGTGCCTCTTCTTTGCAAATGAGGTCCAGCAAACGATTTGGAAATTTTAGCAGCTGAAATCACAACATAACTCTTGAGCATTCTTCTAAGGAGAAGACAGGTAAAGTAATATGTGGATTAAAACCCAAGATCATCAAGTGCTGACAGAATCATGTCCAGAGTTTTGGGTTTTTTTGCAGTTAAACGGCAGGGACAGTTTTCACACATTTGCTGTGGGAATAACTGGCTCATTGCCATCCTCATCTTTGTCTAAACTACGGAAGCCAAATTCCATCCACAAATGCTTCCTCTTGAGCTGCAAAGGTGCAGGGTAAAGCACAGCACATGGGAACCTCCGATTTCTAATCTTTGCAAATCTTGTTACAGCTAATTGTAACCATACTCTTTATTTAATACAAGCTAGATGAGACTACTTCTCAAAAGCTGTTTCTTTTGTCCTCAACAAGAAATAGAAACCAAATCACTATGTACCTGGTCTTAAAAGCAAGTGAAAGCCAGCATACCTAACACTGAGAGGTGATTCAACGGAGAGACCCAGAAGAGCACAGGCATCTCTTGTAAAGATGTCACAGATGTCCGCCCACTGGTTTGCATCTAATAGATGAACGTACGGAGAGTTCTCTATACCTTGCCGCAAATATACCAGGCTGCCCATCAAAACCTGAATATCTGTGAGGGACCAGGAACAGTTAGTTATTTTATACTACTAATAAAAGCTAGTGTCCACAGTTTTAGCTTTGACATGGAAAACAGGCAGACACACCAAATCAATAATACACATCCTCACCTCTACAAAATACAATTACAGCCATCACAGAACAGACGTCTACAGCTATGAGAGCTCCAGTCCACTATGGATAGACTGCAGGGTTGTCTGCCCCTCTACAAGCACGGCATGCTGCCTACTAATTTGCTTCAAACAGGTTTACTTTTTTGTAAGCTTTCTTGTAAGCTTTCTGACACACAGAGTACCCTAAAAATCAGGCTTTACTGGATTCAGTTTGAGATGGTTCACTTAACTCACATATTCCCCATTTTTCAAAAGTTTCATTTCTCTTTGTATTACCCCACGCAGCAGAAAATAGCAGATGACTATTCCAAGAACATTTCTGTGCATTTTTAACACTTTACCCTGGCAGCAGGCCAATTCTAGATGTAATCTACATATTATTTAAAAAGTCAAAAACCTTAAATTTAAGCAAATGTGCAGACATATTAAAATAAAATTCTGTGCCCTCTTTAGAAAAAAAGAAAAAGAGGGAGTTAATTCAAATTGTAAGGATTCAGGTTATACATGTTAAATACAAAAATAAGAAACCTCTAACAAAATGAAAATAATGGAGTAAAACACATTTGGACCATGATTTATATTTTACTACGAGGTGCCACGTCCAAGTGCTTTAAATCCCCTTAATGTGACCGAAAACTTACCTTTCTGATGATTTAGGGCAAACGGCTGGAAGTTTTTCGCATACTGAAGTGCTTCTCTTTGATTTGCTGTTCCACCCATCAATAAACTAATGAAATATAATCTGTGTAGTTTAAATTCCAACGAACTGTTCTGTGCCATAAGCATTTCTCTGTTGGATACCGCCCACCTAGAAGAAACGAGGAGGTACAATGGGACACGACACAAAAGCAATTAAAGTCATCCTACACCATATGAAATTACTACAATTATCAAACACCTATTTCAAGGAGAATACGACTGTTCCCTGAACTTCTATGAGTTTACACGGAGCACAGAAAATGGCAAGACTCTTTACAAGTAACAGAGCTACACAGGACACACAACACATGAACGATAGTACTTCTGGTGCTGCTGCACAGGTTAACCTCTGCAAAATTCAACACTCACTGGCAGGAAGGCAAGACTGAATTAGGCACAATATAAAGTAGAAATAGCTAAAATCTACTGTATTTTGAGTAATACCACTCTGTCACTGAATCCTAATAATTAAAGATAGTCTTCAGCTGCATGTTGAAGAAGTTTGACCAAGCCTTTCAAGAACGTATTTTCCAACTTCCTCATTCCCCAAACATTTTCTCTAAGCCACTAGGTTTATACACGTGTGTATGTTGCCCTAGAGAGGGGGAAGTGCATCTATGAGGGCCTCAAAGGTAGACATTACCAAGACCTTACAATGGGGGATAGGGGAAAGGGAATGGAAATCAGTTTAAATATCATAGAATCATTTAGGTTGTACTTTACCCTGCTTCAACTTTGCTTTCTGTGTTATTTTCAACTTGGGCAATAAAAATACTTCTCATTTTCTGGGGTCTCACTCACCATGACAACACTAATGTTTGGCTCCCAAATAACAGGAAAGAATTCCTAAACATGCACTAAGTAAAATGAACTGAAATTCTTAAAGCATTTCATAAAAAGTTGTTTTATTATTTAGATTTTATACATCCCTCTCAGTTTTTTGTGTTTTGTTTTGTTCTTAATTCAATTTAGTCAGGCCTAAATCAATCCAATCTTTCTCTTAAGAACTTCAAGTTTCAGTGTTCTTCAGTACATCTGTTTCTCATTAGTGTTAATTAGTTATACTATTTTCACTGTGGGGGCCCCATTAAGCAAAGAGCTTTTCACTTTTCAGCAAGGAAGTGAGGTAGTCTCTGTTCTTTAAAAAGAAGGGGTATGTGAGGCTTCTGTTCTTTTCAACCAGTACTAAAATAAGAAAATTAAGCATTCTTACAGTACTGGTAAAGCTTTCAATGCAAGTTAGCCTTCTGCATTAACACGTTGCGTCAGTGAGCAAGTATCTACTTTCAATTTGTTGTGGTGAAAGTGTCAGGAGTCTGACTTTACTGGCAAGGCTTTGTAATGACATTAGTAACCTTTCAGTAGGAAACAGTGAAAAATGTAGCCTTTGAACTAAGAACAAGCTCTACTGTCCCTAATTTCAAGCAGTTTCAGAGAAGCAGCCTCAGAAGACTGTCAACACTGTGATCTCCACCAGGAAGGTGACTAACTATGGGTTGGTTGTTTTGGGTTTTTGGTTTGGTTTTGTTTTTTTATGATCAGTGTCCATGGTTTAAACCAGGTATAGTGGCAATAAAGCTCACTCCAACTAAGAAAACAAAAGCCTGAAGTTAACAACCATAGACCAATAAACAGCTGAAAGACAAAAACTGTTATCAATAAACAGTAAGACTAGCATCAGTCCACAGTCCCATTAACGAGATATTAATCTGTATTGCATCAAAAGGGAGGCATCCAAAGAGCCTCCTTCCTCTCCCTGCCAATATTCACAACCACATGACACGGTACTTCATCTTGCTGAGATTGAGTCTATTTTTCCAAATTAGCTTTTAGGCAGGCTTTCCATTTTTAGCTCTTTGAGTAGCAGCACAGATTTGTATTGGAAGAAAGCAGCCACAGAAACAAGGCCTGAGGTGTTTGGTCTAGGACATGCTGTTCTTATTTCTAATGGAAAGACAAAAAACCAAGTGAGGTTTAAAACATTCAACCCACATACTCTCTACCACCATCCAAAATCATTAGTAATCAAAACACCTGCCTTCCTACCTCCTCTCAAAATGATACTTTCAGAGTGCTTTCACTTCTGAGACTCAAATCCATCTGAATTTTTTAAAGTTTACAGTATACTATTCAAACCACAGGTACACAGAGCTCTCTTCTTGCTCCCACATGGGATTTAGTTAAAACGAATTTCACAAGGTCTAGCAAAGATTAAATTAAGTTTAAACCACACCCCAAAGGTCCCAGCAAATACCAGGACCTGTCCACCTTGCTGCTTTACAGACATCAGACAATATATCTTCCCAGGAAATTACAGTCAAAAGCTTTGAACCTGCAAGTCATTTCCACCAGACCTTTCCATGGAGACCCACCTGGGCTCAGAAGGGCCAGAATCCACCCAGAAAGAACCTATGGATTTCCCTCCCCCATCACCAAATTACAATGAGAAAAGTCACTGGAAATTAATGGGATCCTGCAGAGGTAGAGATCACACGGCTTAGGGTGCAGGGCCAGACTGGGCATCTACAAAGTCAAGTTGCACACCTCACAAAAAAAGAAAAATGTTATGACCAGTCATACTAAATTTAATTCTGAAGTGTAGTATTTGTAAATGTTGCAATTTGTATTAGTAACAAAATATGAAAAAACTACAATTAAGGTCTTTTTTTTTAAAATCAGATACGAATACTAACTTCTCTCTATCACCACAGCAGGGCTTTGAAAGTCTTTTTGAAAAGTCATTAATCTGACAACTCCCTTTCAATGGCAGTGACCAGGAGCCACAGGTGTTTGCTTCGTTTCCAACACTGAGTTAAGCCGAGCACCAACTGCAGAGCACTGGCAGAGCCAAAGACTGGTTGTTGTTTTCATCCCAACCTTCCACAATTTTGCATGGGTAAACCCTGCTATACTCCCCTTCCTGGTTCATGATACTGTAATTAATTATCCTTGTGTAACACCTGCTTTCTGCTTCAACTCCACTGTCAGTAGCCTAGCCCTAGAACAGGCCAGTTTGGGACCGCTTTTATGCGCCCCCAAAGCTGTATTTACTGATGCCAATTTTAGCCATTTTCTAGCTTTTTGCCCAAAGAGCACAATGCCACCCCTCCAAGCTCCTCTCACATAGAGAGGCCGTCCCTCCAGGAGCGGTTTCTATCCCTCCTCCTGAACACCCACGTCTGCTGGGAAATAACATGGGAAATACATTCACTAGCATCAGCAGTTCTGCAGAATAACCGGGCATTCAAGATATCATTACCTCCTAAACTGTATAGTTTTGTCACATTTTGATCGTCCTCACTAACAACGATGTTTTTTACATAAGCATCACTATAAATAAGGACCCTCTGTGCCCAGCAGCAGGCAAAGAGAAGCAGATAGCTTTTGCACCGAGGAGTTTAAACAGAATAAACATTATAAACAAGACAGGGTGGGGGAGGGAGACCAGCATATGAACCGTGCTGACAATACACCCTATTCTCTGTTCATTCAGCTGTCTTTGGAATAAGAGTTCCTTTGAAGAAGGACCATGCCTTCTCCTTTGTTTGAAAAATACTTAACACATTGCAGGAACTACAAGTTACGGCTAAGTAGCAATGAGTAAGACATAAGGCCTAGCAAACTGGAGCTAAAATTAGTTTAGTGACTTCAAGTGGATGGACACAACAGCAAGTTACTGTTCCTCAGAGAGTATCCTTCACAACAGCTATGTTACTATTTGAACTACAAGAAATACGTGGTGTAGCTGACAGTAAATCCTGTTTCAGTTGTAACACCAGGCATTTCAGTGTTGCTTCCCTTCAATTAGCCAATTCAATAGCAATAAACCACCTGAGCTTTCCACCTGTGTAACTATATTCAAAGACCAACTATTTAGGTCAAACTCTGCATGACCCACAGGCATAGTCCAAGATTTAGTTTATGAACACCATGGTTTGAATATTAGAGTATCCCTGCACTTAGTCTAGATGCCAGTGACGTCTGAATTGACATACCCGTGTTGGATCATGTTAAAGGGAAGAGAAAACGTTTGTTGGTATGAAAATGTATTTAATTGAATAATGCAAAAAAGGTATTTTAAATGTATGAATTATACTCTGGAATGAAATAGAAACTTTGATTTTGCTTTGTTTCATTGTTTCTACTTTTAAAAAGGTCACTTCAAAGCTTTTTTTTTTTTTTTTACTTACTTTTGAGACAACCTAAGCTTACCAAAGCTCTCGCAACCTAAAAAAAACAAAAACCAAAAAACCCCACACCCCCAGAAACACAGGCTGAGGGTTTGTTTGGGGTTTTCTTGTTTTTAAAATAAAAGCTGTTCTGAAATGGTACAGCACAGTTACATATACACTACTGGAAACCAAAACAGTAGCCCATGCAACATTTCATTACCTATCCCTCTTCACTGTCACTTTTAGCACCAGCTTACACATCTAATGGTTGTAAAGTCTACTAAGGTCAAGAAGATATCCTGGTCTAAGGTTGATTGATAGACCTCAGATACTCCCAGACTTGGTTTTCGTCCGAGCATTCAACATTATCCACTGACTTCTACGAACAGAATCATTTTGTTCAGAAGAAATCTCGCTAACAGATCTCGCTGTCAGTCCAGGCTCCCAGCCCACCTACCGCAGAGATGTTTCCTGCTGAGGAAAGGGACACACCTCTCACCCAGCGTTAATCAGCACCTACCTGGCAGCAGCAGCCTGCAAAGTACGCACCTATCTTTTCACTCCCTCTTCCCACCCTGTGGTCCCTTATCTGCAAAGGCAGAGTGACTTGAGGAAAAGTGAGAACTTTGATCCGAAGTCAAGTTCTGCTCACCCCAAGGGCTCGGTGAAGCCAAAAAGACTTGGTGATACCCAACACCTTTAATAAGTCCTGGTATCCTTCATAATTGAACCTTTTAAAATAAGGTTCACTAATGATTCACTATAAAGCTAAATACCATCACGGCAGACAACTGTTTCTCTAAG
Organism: Aptenodytes patagonicus; assembly: GCF_965638725.1. Taxonomy (NCBI): domain Eukaryota; kingdom Metazoa; phylum Chordata; class Aves; order Sphenisciformes; family Spheniscidae; genus Aptenodytes; species Aptenodytes patagonicus. The sequence continues at coordinate 6,247,403 of NC_134952.1, forward strand.
TGATGTTTCTTCCCAAAACCTTAAGTCAGCATCACAAATGATTCAAGTTAATCTTTAATCTAAGAAAGAGACCCTTAGTTAAGTACTGCCCATGGGGAGGGACACAGAGGGGACAAAAGGAGAAGGTAGGGGTTCACTCAGTAACTAGACCTCTCAAAGGACAAATGGGGACACATCAAAATATACTAAAGACAGTATTTAAAGTGAAAAACTAAGGATTTGTTAAAAGCATTCCAAAAAAAGGGAGAAAAAACCCTGAGTAGACTCACTCTAATGCAGGTCTCAGAACTCTAACTTTTAATGCTTCCAATATTCGATTCAACTCCACAAACGGTTCTTTTTGACTTTGATCTATTGATAGACCAGATTCCTGAAAAAGCAAAGGCAGTTTTTAGTTGAAGCATAAGAAAACATGGGATTAAACTGCTGTTTTTCTGACAGTTTAAATATTCACCTAGAACATTAACATTCAAATAAGGACGCTAACCCAAAGCATAATTTTCCGTGATCGATAACATGCAACATCCACACTTATCGTTACCTGACAAAGTTCCTCGGCTACATCCAACATCCCCTGCCGGAAGAAGTGCTCCACCATCACCTCGTTGAGGATTCGCTGGCTGTCAGCCTGCCAGCACCCATCTATCCCCACGCTGCTGATGTCAGAGTCAAAATTCTGAAATGTACAAATTAACAGTTAACAGGCTGGAACAAATCGCCCCACGTAATTTTTCTTTAATTACGCAGGACACCTATGTCTCCACCCTGATGCTTTCTGCCTATTACTCAGTTGGCCCTCAATGACCTCCTGTTCAAAGTGAAATATATCTGTCAGCTGCATCATTATCTCCTGTGTACAGAAGAAGAAACCCTTTGGCTTGCTTGTTTCAAGTCTGAATATTATCCACTATAAGGAATTACACTGACAAATTACAAATCTAGCTAGCAAATCAGAAATCTAGTTAACTAATAAAGGGGTTTCCAGACCATGATGTGTTTTTGAAGGAAGTATCTGCAGAAAAGGCTTTTTCATATGTGAAAACTGAAAATGCATAGAGAACAGAAAACAAAATCGCCTACAATAGAATCAAAATAGTGTTAAAAATTCATCACTGTCACTACAGCACACCAAATCAGAAGTAAAAGCTTTAACTCAAGAATTTCTGACATAGCTGGAAGGGTAGACAATGCTGAAAAAAGCAAATGTCACTTCTCCCCACCCCCAAACGACAATGAAATTCAAACCTCAACATCCCAGCAACAGGATGAGCTTTGAAGATCTGAGAGATCTTTTACAGATCTAACCCCGATGATCCTACTGCCGTGTATTTTTAGGCCAGTGGCCTACAGACATATTCCTGGAATAAGTAAAAATATTGTCACGGTGACTATGTAGTAACACTTGGCACTGTGCCTCTTGGCAGCAGGAGAGCAACACTTATTCTAACCCAAGATACAAAACAGGATTTTAACTGCTAACATGTTTTATGATCGGGACAGGCAGGTTAATTTGAATAAAAATCCTCACTCACTGTCTAAAACAAACCTCTTGCAAAAGAAACAGTCTAGAAGTCAGTGCATTGCTTGCTGCCTGACCTGATGACCTGGTAACTACGGCTCTCTTCCAGGAAGGAACTTCAGAAATCAGAAGTTTGGTGAAAATGGCAATGCTTCAGCTACAGCTCTGTGACAGCCGACAGTCCTGCACAATATGGAAACACCTACCTAGCACAAACGCACACTTCTGTCAAAGCAGGCAGAGCAAACAACACAAAAGTGGTACGAGCTAACTGTCAACCACATATTATCGGTTCCCCATCAGCCAGCACAATGCTGGAGCAGCAGGTTAGCCGATACCCAACCTGCTGCAAGGTCTGCCAGCGCAAAGCTGGATAACCAACTTCAGAACAAATCTGAGCAGGCAACGTGGGTTTACGTTGGCACTTTGTATCCCAGGGATGCGACATCGCCGACCTGCAGTAGGAACCCAAAGAGTCATACGTTGTTTTGTCAAAACACATGCCAGGCAACAGACATTTGCAGAGCGACGCTGCCAAAAGCATTCGGGAGCCTACTATTAACCTGTTTCAGAAGTTAAATCGAGTTGGAAGGAGAGTCAAATTAAAAAAAGTAGAGAACAACATCATAGCAGCTTCAAACTTTCAGACCAAGGGGTCACTTTTGCCTCGCACACGTCTCTCCTGCACAGTTATGCCTCACTGCTTTTTACTTAGGAGGTGTCAAATACCTAACCACAATTCAGATGTCAACCTCAAAGACTGAAACTGCTGCCTTTATAGGCTGGCTAGAGAGGACCGGAGTGGCATGCAGTGATTAGCTACAGTAAAGATAGATGCATGGCGGCACCTCCCATACAGAGAGAATCAGCCCTTCAAAGGCAGCCTTACCAACAGTGAGCATGTCCACCTCTTAAATGGCAAGGGGAAAGTTAAAGGGGGCACAGTAGTATAAATCTGTAAAGCTTCTCATTCTTTCTTCCAGTACTCTGCAGAGCTCAGCTTCACACTGCATCTTCCTTTCATTCGCCACTTACTAATTTCCTTCATCAGCCACCTCCACATCTCCTTTGATGCTGCTCTGTGTCATCGTGAGAAAGGGGCAGCCTTCTCATTCCTGCATGCATGGCTTCAAAACCACCACTCCCTTCAGGTCTCTTAGCAAACTTTCAGTAAAACATTAACCTTAGGCTAGCAAATTGTCTCTTCCGTCTTTCAGAGATGGTGGAGCAAGATGAGCATTTACATTACTGCCACTGATTCAAGTCTCACATTTAACAACATTTTCACTTGGGTGTCTTAACCTGTAAGCTCCTTGTCACGCTGCTCGTCTTTAAGCTGTATCTTGAAAAAAAAAAAAACCCAAAACAAAACACTTAAGCATCTTGAAGACTAAATAATACTGTTCTTATTTGTGCCAACCCTTTGAAACCTTTAAGGTTCACCACCATTGCCAATTCTGGTATCACTGTCCAAACACCACTAGCAGGTAATATAAATCCATCAACAATGCATTAGAGAAATGCCAGAGGCAGTAGCAAGAACACACAGGCTTGCTTTTGTTACTTAAGTTTTGGGGGGGTATAGGGTGAGGAATCATCAGTAATCTAAAAATAATCAACTAAATTGTTTTTCATGCAATTTCAAGTCATACTGAATGTATAATCCCGTAAGAAGAAACTGTATCCTTCTGGGCAGTTGCCAACCATTAGAGCCGAACCTATGCCTTAAACATCATCACATCCTTCTCATTACTTGGGGGCAGAGGTGGCAGAGCCACTTACCTCAGTTCCTTCACAAAATCCATATTTTGTTCTGAAACGACAAACCTATGAGCCTTGAGAACTTTTTCAAAACCCCATCGTAAATTAATTTTTTTAAGTCCCATAAAAGATGGTAACAATGACTCGTATTAACCTAGATGTGCTGTAGATTCAAGTCACATCATACAACCTGAGGACCTCAATTTTTTTTCTCCCCCTCATCCATTCTCTGATCAACCCAGTCTTGACCAGGTTCTCATTTCAATACCTTTTTTTTTTTAAAACAATTTGAGGTCTTTATTATATGTGAGATTCTGCAGCTCTGCTTCCAGTGGGTCCTGAGGAGCTTCAAGAACTGACTGTGCATATTACAGTGAGTGACTGTCACATGTCAGAACAAATTACTGCTTGCTTTTGGCTTACATATTTCATAACTGTCGTGCATGCATGATATGCTGGTGACTACACATCTCCCAGTTTTGTTTGCTAAATGCTAACGTTATGCTAATTGATAGCATGTGGGGTTTAGTAAGATTTCAAAAGCTGAAATAAATTCCGTAAGTCTCAAACTCCAGAAAGGTTATTTTGTGCTTTTCAGGTTTTAAGCTTAGAAGAGTGTCAGTTAATATTCCTGAGAAACAAGCCTTTTTTTAAGAGCCTAACTAGTAAGCCTAGGGCTAAAATGTAGAATATTATGTGCTAAATATACCAATGATACAATGTAAGGTACATTACTGATAATTGCTGAAATGTGAGAAGGACTTCAAGATGCGCACACACACAAGATGGACGATTTTAACCAACTAATTATGGAATTTACTAATTCCTTGTTTTTAGTAACAACATGATATGAAGAAGGACAATGATTAAGGACAGTTTTATTCCTCAGTTTCTCAGTTGAGATTACTTTGTGCGTTCCTCCCTTCTTCTGAATTCTGACCCAAGATACAAGTAAAATACATTTGTTTACCTTGTCTGTTCAGTTTGTTGGTTCATAAGATAAAGCTTGACTTGCAAAGACTGTATTTATCTAGCCATATTCTTCACAGCAAGAGAATTAAATGATACTCAGTAAAGGTTTTTAGTTTGTTTGTATACAAGTTTTTACATGAAACAAACACTAACTTTGGTAAAAGTTTGCTTTCCCAAGACAAAGACCGGATTAAAATGTTGGCCCTTTGAAATTCAGGGAAAAAAATGGAAGGAGCTACCATTTACTCCACTTACTTTCTTGAATGAAGGCATTTAACCACTACTCAGACAGATTGCTGCTAGAGGGAACACATTTACTACCCCCATCAAACATGCTGTGAGATGAATTCAAATCATTCCAGAAGAGTGATTGATTTACAGGGAGACTGATGAGTGAGCTACGTGACAACAATTTGCCGAACAACAGTGACATGACCAAGTTCTGGAAGCAGAGCAAATGCTAGTACAATAAAGAAAAAAACTGGATGCAAACGTTTCCTTTCAAAGGAGAAAATGCTCTTTGGAAGAAAGGGTAACCCTTCATGGATCAGAAGCATGTAATCCAGGTAGAACTACTATGAAAAAAGGTCTAGTTTATTAGATAAACTTTCCAGGAACTGCAACTAAAAAGCAACACACAAAGTTTTGGCATTTCAGACTTTAACATGGTTCATATTTGATGCCAGATTTGAACTTCATTTTTGAAACGCTTAGGAGCTTCTGTTCTCAGAGCAAACTCTGCAGGCAGATGAATCTAGGTCCCATCCAAGTTCATAAGCAATGACTACACTAACTTAAAAACCGACCAGATTAAACTCTACATATAGGTATAACCCTGCCTCAACGGTAGAAAAAAGAAATTTAACCTGAAATTTGCCACGAGCTGATAATTCAGCAAGTTCTTTCAAAATCCAAGCTTGTTAAGTAGGAAGTTTGTTGATTTTCTACGTGTAACAACAGCTGTCATTTGGATGCATCACGTAAAATTGGTACCAATATTAGCATGTTTCCCAATCTCAAATCAGGCAATAAAATAATGAGTTACATTTATCTGTGCCTGAGCATGTACAGCTAGAAGACCACAAGCAGCGTTCTAGAGATGTTAATCCGTCTATAAAATAAACGAGAAAAATGCTGGAATGAGAATTTATACATGACAGAAACAAAACTCAAATCTCATGAATCAAGGCAAGGGCTGTGCTTCTTTAAATTCTAACGAGTATTTTATTTAGGAAGCAGTAGTATTTTGCCCAGAATGTGTTGAGAATCAATTCACTACATCAATTACACTTAATTACTTCTATTGGTTTAAGCTTAAGTATATTATGGGGAAGAAATGGGGGGAGGGCAATTTCAACAGGTTATGGGACTCGGATGCCAACAAAGACTTTGCTGGCGGGTTTCAAGCATGTTTTCCAGCAGCACAGGGAAATCACATTAAGTACATATGGAAGATTTCCTTCAAAGTCACTGTCCAGGGAAGCATTAAATTCCACCTGGATTTAAACACTACACGTATTCATCTGACAAACAGGCCAAGACTTCAGGGTACATTTTAAAGTAGTTCCTTTAAGATACTACAGTCAGGGAAAACTAGTAAAATTCAAACTACTTGCATTAAAAAAAAAAAAGAGTCCAACAAAGTTCACATTTAAGGAGACAATCCTAACTGATGCTCTAAACTTCATAAAAATACGTCCTTCATTACGAGCAGAACTGGGGACTCATGCAGTTCCCACTGCTTCTAGTCTTTTGATGTAAACACCACAGACACTAAGCAAGATTAAAAATCCAGAGGAATGAGCACACTGAATACAGCAAGTTGAGCTTTTTTTTTGAACACCTCACTGAAACAGCCCTTCTGACACTCAACGGGCACAGAGCAGGTTATTGGTATCCTTTCTACTATTTTACAAAACCACACACTTGAAATTTAAAAAATGCTTTTATATATAGCTATACTTTTTTAAATAAAGATAGTAGATAAACTTCAAACAGCCAGACAGAAACAACACTGGAAAAACTATGCACATGACAACCGAAACAGCTATTTGGAGATTAGACTCAAGTCTAAACTTTATTAAGCTTGCAAGTGTTGTCTCCTTTGGCTTCTAAGAAATACTATCACCAATTTCCATTGAATATTCACACCCTCTATATATGACCTAGGGCTGCTCTACCTCAGAGTATTTCAATGAAAAAGGGATAGCCAAACCTGAAAGCTTATTTGTACAAAGTCCACTTGCTAAAGCAGAATAGGAAAGTTTCAAACTTAGGACAAGATTACACAGATTTATTTCGGGCTTCAAGCCAGTAATAAGGATGGACTTCTACTCTAGTTAATTGGTTTAGATACAGCAGCAAGGATTAGAGACAGATGCGTCCTTAAGCTTTGGATAACAGTGACGCTTGGATTAAAGCTATCAGTACAAAGTTTGAGGTCTCCATGATAGTCAATCATAGATATAAGCAAAAAATATAACAGTTGCACAGACATTCTGCCCAATAATGCAGCATTACGTACTTTGTCTCTTCATTGCACTGCTGTAAAATTATGCTTTAACAGATTATCATTACTAATAAAGTTTAAATGAAATTCCCAAAGGATGAATGAGTATTCCATAATGCTGCAAATATCTCTGTCCAGATGAAAAGACTCATTTACTAGTGTCTTCCTTAGTAAGATTATAAGGTGCACCTCAAACCAAATGTTTAGACCCTATCAACATAAGCATGTTCTGATATGAAACTATCACATAAGAATGTCCAAAAACGCAAGTACAAGACTCCTTGCATACAGGACTACTTTATACAAAAGAACACACAGATGGAGAAAAGCGTGACCTGAAAGTATACATATAGCACCACTTACCACAAAAAAAAAAAAGAGTTTTAGTATCATTTCAGAAAATTGTTAGCATCTACCTACAAAAATATATTCAGATCCCAGTTATTCTGGAACCTGGAATTCATATAAGAATGTCTCATATGCAAAGCTTCAAAGATAAGCTGCCCCACCTTGTTATTTGTTATGGCATAGACACAGATACTATGAGAAGTTGAATCTATTCTACTCGCATTAAGAACACCGCGTGTTATAAAATTAAGCCCTAAGAACCAACAACACACCTGAAGTACGTACAAAATGTCCTTCTTAAAAAATTCTGGTTTTATACTGCTTTCTAGAACAAAACGCCACTTTTGAGTTACTTGCTACTGACAATTAACCAGAAATGCAATATATATGTATTAAAAAAAACAGTATTTCTTATTGAGACAGATATTGAAGCAAACATTTTGCTAAACTGATAACACATACTATTACTAAGTCTAGTAATATCTCTCAGCGCGTTCATGTTCTCAGCATTGGCATGTTCTCTCAGAAATTAAGAGATTTGAGCTGCCCCAGAAGGAATACTCTGTATACAACGAGTTCTGAAAGCAAGTACTGTACAACCCACTGCCTTGCCTCTGCCCCAAACCTATGCTTCTGTAGCTGACAGAAAGATTTAATTAAGATTAATTGTAGTATAAATCCAAATTGTGTAAAGCAGAGTACACATCACAGAATATATGTGATAAAACAATCAAACCACACTATAAATACCTTATCAATGGCTTTTCCAACTCGGGATACACTGCTGTGAATGTCTTTATGATCGGAGGCCAGTTTTTGAACTGTGTCTTTTATTCTTTTACAACACTGTGTCATAACAAGTGAAATTGTCCCTGACAAGTCTCCATCTTGATCTAGACAAAAGAGAGGAAAATGACTGTTACAAACAAATGATAACATTAAATCTCTTAATATGCAACAACATATAAATATAAGAAATGGTATTAAAAGAAATGCAATCTAGAGAGTATTTGCAAAGCAAGATCAGTTTAAATGAAGGAAGATGTATGGGACATGGCTCACCCATGGAATTGGGAATCCAGTCGGGTGCACAATAACACTGAACAAGTGCAACAGTTTAAAAAATTAACGTAAAGTTCTCATGTGCCTCAGTCACAGTAGATTAATAAACACCCCAATCCACAAATCTCACAGGATATAATAGGAAGCTACTGAACCTACTAGAGGATCAGTTTTCCTGTAGACAGTTCCCTGAAGATACATCAGAACATCACGTTTAACTTAACAAGGTGCAAGCAAAACTTGGATTAACAAGGGCCTGATTCACTCTTGCCCCACAAGCTACCCACCTACATCAGGCTCTGTTTGCATTTGAGCTGTATGAAACTTTTGCTTCCTGACTTGTGGAAACAGCTCTAAACAGTTCAGCCAACCAGTGTCCAATTCTCCTCAACGGATGAGAAGCAGCTCGTAAAGGACCTGACTGTGAACATCAGATCCACTCTTTCTTGTTATAAGATTTATTTTCTAGAAACTGTGACATTTTTAAACTGATGTCCAACCAACAGGCGCAAGGCTGTATGACCCATTCTGTGGACAAAATAATAAATACGAAAGGTTTACAAGCCCCTGACTGCACCACCACGCTTAACAGTTTACACCCTTCGTGCTTCGACTCAAACATCACTCAGTAGCTTCAGCCGGAAAAAAATTACATTCTTTTGTGCTTTACTCCAGTCCTTTCTTTCTTCCAGCTTTTGATTTCAAAATGCAAGGAGAATCTCTCTTCCAGTCTTACTTCTGAAGGTCTCTCCTTCCTCAAAGTTCATTCTACATGAAGAATTTTTCCTTTAGGGACACAGACTAAGCAGCCTTCAACTGCATGGGAAGGCTAATTTAAGTGGGAGAGGAGCCCAGAAATGCTTCCCTAACATTCCGGATCCAAACCCTTCATGTGAAAAAATAAAATCCCCAAAATATCTCTTTAGAAGAAAGATTTAAAAAGCAACCAAGTTTTCCATAAAGTTTGTTCCTTTCTTATTTTGTATTTTAACACGCTTCTGGTTTCAGCAGCACTTTAGAGTCCAGTTTCTGGTATTTCATGGAGAGCAAAATGCAGGTGCATCAAACTGCTGCTGCAGGACTGGCAACCCGAGAACTACAGAAACAAACTGTAACTCTTACAGCTTAACATATTATCATTATACCTTAACATATGCCTCAGAGAAAGCAAAGGAAATCCAGAAAAAAGCTGTAATCATAGGGGGTGGTAGGTAATAATTTACCAGCCACTTATTCTAGATACCTTCCTTTGTGCATCCTAACTCTCAACCCTGCTGCTGACGTCAACAGCAAAAACAACCTTCTGTTGTTACACACTAAAACTAGCTCATCCCTAGAAAAGTAAACAGCTCCTGTTCATCCCCACAAGCCCCAGCTGAGGAAGCTTTAATAGCATTTTTGCAACAGCCATAGCTTTTAAGGAAAAAGAAAAAGAAAAAAAAAAAGCTTTAACTTTTTTCCTCCCTCCAGTCCCATGAAGCTAATGATCACCTCCCAGGCAAGTGGCTAACAGGGCTCTATATTTTTCCTAGTGAATGAGTGAGGAGTAACAGGATCGAAACAGTCTCTTCAGTGCATGTTCACTAACCTGACTCTATGCATCCCGAATTAAAAATAAAAACTTCACTCAACTATTACATAAAGTTCACCTCCTAAAATTATTTCAGGAATAATCATTATTTTTCGGTTGCTATTTAATTTTTATGACAGACATTTAAAATCACATGAAGGATCTTAAATAACTGTCTCATGACTTTTGCCAAGACAAAATGATCAGAGATTACGCAACAAGCAAATGGAAATACTCATTCCCCAATAAACAGAGAGGCTAAAATACACTCTCTGAATAGCCATTTTTTTGCAAGAAAAGCCATTAAGCTAAAACCCAAACAACTTACATGTGTAACTGTTTTTACCCCAAGCAAATAAGTGAATTGCTGCCCCTTAACACTTACTGTAGCAGAAACCAACTACAGTAAAGCAATGAAAATGTCTACACACGAAAAGCCATCAGAGACATAAGAGAAAAGATTTCCCCCCTGCACCCATCCGTTTCACCTTTAATTAATAAATTACTATTTCTAATAAATCAGCAGAAGAAAGCCTGCAGACAGTTCTCCCAGTAATTCAGTGTTCACAGAACACTACAGACCAACAGCTTCTCTCTGTATTGTGTACGTACAGTCACAATTTAAAAAAAAAAAAAAACAACAAACCAAACCATTAGCGAGCAGACACTAGGCACAGAGTAGAGTCCAAAGCCAAGTTTACTCAGCCAGACACATTTATGCCATCCGAGAATACACAATCCTGCCTCGGCTACTCCAGGTGGTGACATATATTAGGGGAAGAGTGAAGAAAAACAAACTTTGTCTTCCTATTCACAGGCCTTAGCATAGGCCTGTTCTGTACTTAGGCTTTAATACGAAAACAGCTCAAGAAATTTTAAGAGACTGTATGAGTGGGGAAAAGAAAACCAGTTTAGAGGTTGAAGCAGCTTCTAACAGCTTCTTTTTCTCCACCCACTTCCTTTTTATATCCACTGCCTATTTAAGGTCTTTTCATAGACCTTTGCTCTCAAATCTTGTCCTACAGAATTAATTTCTCCTTCAGCAGTGAGGGTTTTCTTTTCTTTTCCTTTTTTCAATTATATACGCAAGCATACTTCTGCAGTTCAGACCCCTGAATTACAGAGCTCCACGTTAAGAAGTCTGGCTGCTTCCACTTCCATCAATTTTCAAAATCTGTCAGGATACAGTATATAAAAGCTGCAAATACCTGTTCTCATTAGAAAGTTATAACTAACATGTTAAAGAAAAAATAAGAACTTTGCCACGTATGAAGCCAGCGGACCCTCAGATGCCAAAATTGAACAGAGTCCCCAGATCTTTGAGGGTACACTAATAACGTATTGGCTTCATTCTAGAGTACTTACTGAAAGAAAGCTCAATTAGGGATGTACTCTGCTGGGACAGCATGACCACTTCTTTGTCAAGTGCTGAAAACATGTCCAGGGCCTTCACAGGACAATCCCAAAAACTCTTAATCCAAGTCTGGATGGAAAACCCAACAAGGACCCTGAAGGAACTGCACACTGGAACCTTTTAATTTTATTACGAAGAGAGTAAAATCTCTGGACCTGCAACAGGATTCTCACAGACAAATCTTTACAGCCCCCCAGAGTCCTGCGAAGATCAATACAAGCGTAAGGGTCACGCCACAGAGCTTTCCAGGCCAGGTCAGCATCTCAGTTTGTGAAGACATGCGTTTTATTGACTGTCCTTAATGCACAAGCCCAAACTGTTTTGAACAGCACAAAATACATTTATTGAAACACAGTTCAAAACAATGCCAAGTTATTTTTCATCCCAAATAAATGCCTCGGAACCGGAGTTCCATGTTTACTATGGAAATTGCTGTGTACACACAGCAGCTCTAATACATTCGTGTTTATGTTCCTGGAATTATACGCACTTGTAAGTGAGCTTTGCACCTGTATTTGTACAAGACTACAGCAAACACATTTTTCTCTGAACGAAACAAAAGCAGATTCTGCAAAACAGTGGAATAGCACAGTTTGCTCTCAAGTTTGGGCTCAGGAGCCTGCAAGTTCCCATTTTTAATCCCTGAGCCATCATTTGCTTCCTGCGTGGCCTTGGGTAAATCACTTCAGCTGTCTCACCATCCCCTCCCACTCCATCAATAAATACTGCATTACCTCCACCTCAGGGATTTTGCAAGGTTTAAATGTCTCATGTTTACAGCACGCTTTGGCCATCTAGCCTGCCTGCGCAAGGGCTCAACATCAGTTGTAAAATACAGACCAGACTTAGAAGGCCGTGTTTACTTCCTGCTAAAGAGTGCCTTCACCCTAAACACTTCCAAACCCAGCCACATCAAAAGAAAACAACTTAGTGTCTTCGGAGGAAAAAAAAAAAGAAGAAATAAGAGGGGGGGGGGAAGAAAACAGGGCAGCCCTGCTGTTTATTTCCCCTGGGGGTGACTAACCCCATCGTAACTCAACATAAAGGCGCAGAAGGTATGGACACGCTGACCAGGGTCACGCCGTACCTCCTGACCAGGAACAGACACTCCTCTTCAGCAGCACACAGAAGGCAGGCGAGGCCCGGGAGGGCCGATACCTGTTCCTACCTTTAACTTTTCCCTGCCAGAAACGCACACAAAGCTCCGACTCCAGGGGGGGACGAGGGGGGCAGACCTCCAGCTCGGCCTCCCCCCAGCAGAGAGACCTTCCCCGGGGCCGGTCATAAGCGGGGCAGGAACCCCCCGGGAGGGGGGAACGCTGTTCAGTCCCGAGGCTGGAGGAGGGGGGGTTCTCCCTGGAGGGGTCCCCCAGCCCACAAGGGCCCAAAGTTTTGAGTCTTTTAACCCCGGAGGAAGGAGCCGGGCCCCGTCTCCTCAGGGAAGGGGTAAGGGGGGGAACAGGGGAGGTCTCCACGTACTCTCGGTCTGGAGGATCTCCCGGCGCAGCCCGCCCGCGTACTGGATGAGCTCTTCCAGGCTGCGCTCGCAGAGCTGCCCGTAGCCCGAGAACTTCTGCAGCACCTTCTCCAGCTCCCGCTCCACCGTCACGCACTGGTCCATAGCGGCCGGCACCGGGCCGCGCTCCTCCTCCTCCTCTTCCTCCGCCGCCGCCGCCGCCAGGCCCCCCTCTCTGCCCGAGCCCCCCTGCCTGCCCGCTCCACCCTCGCCGCCCTCCGCCAGCACCGTCCCGCCGGCTCGGCTCGGCCCGGCCCGGAGCGCCGCTCCCTCCCAACTTCCCCGTCTCCTCAGGCTGCGGCAGTTGTGCGCAGGCAGCACGGCGGGCAGGCGGGGACCTCAGCGGCGCTCGGCACAGGCGGCGCCGTGGCCACCTTGGCCGGGGACCTCCCCGCGGCCCGCGGAGGGAGGGGCAGCGATTATTGCTCAGGCAGCGCGGCGGACAGCCCTCGCCTGCCGGCGGGACCAGGCCGGGGGGGCGGTGAGGGCCGTCGGGTTACTTCTACCGGTGCCCCGCGGTCCGGGGTGGCCTCGGGGGTCCCGGGCAGCGCTGGGCTTTAGGCTTGTCGGTTAGGTGGCCCACGGGGCGGGCGGTGGGGAGATCGGCTTGGGGAGAGGGGATCCTTGAGGTTTTACGGCTCAGGCAGGAAGGCAGGCAGCTAAGAGCGGGGGCCAGGCGGGGGGGGGGCCGGTGTTGCCATGGCAACGTGGAGGTCGGGGGGGGGGGGGGTGCCCGGGGGGGCGGCGGGGCCGGGCCGGGGCTGGCAGCTTCCCGGGCTGCCCCGGCCCCGCAGGAGGCCTCGGAGGGCCGGGGCGGCTCCTCTCGCTCTCAGGGGCGGGCTGCGCGACGCCTTGGGCCGGCGTCTGGCTCCGCGCAGCAGCTGGGTGGCGGCAGGCCGAAGCCTGCGCCAGGGCCGATGGGGTGGGTGTAGTGTCAGCGCTGAGGTAAACCCCCGGGCGGCGGGAAAGCGCGGCGGGGGGGCCTCGCGCAGTAGTGTGGCACCTGAGGTAGAAGGGGGTTCACTTCCAGTCAGGCTGTGGGGAATGCATCTCGCAGCTGCCCCAAACATTTCACAAGTACATACCGAAGAGCGGCTTTAAACAGAGTCAGGGCTGCATTAAGCCTGGTGTGCCGGAAGCAGAACATTTAGCCTGTCATTAGGTTGTTAACTCGGTCAGTAAACTTCCTCTTGAGTTTTACGTTGACTTTACAGACTGAAGTCATGCATCTGACTGGCAAGCGTCTTGTAAAAACGTGCTTGAAAGAAATGTCTCCGCTGGAATACCACTTGCTTAACATACTCCTTCCAGCATAGGTATTTGGAAGCGGCAGCACAAGCCAGATATGACTCTCTGTGTTCCATAGCACAGTACAACCAAAGCTCCTAATAAACTTGGACAAAGTTGACCGCAAAACCAGCATTTGGTCTGAGTCTGAGACAATGTTGCTGCATCTGTGCCTGTACTGCTGGAACAGGACAAGAAAATAGAGAAATTTGTGTTCTCGTAAGAATACATGATGTGTAGATGCTTACAAGTCACTGTCATTCTGTCAGATTTAGGCCCAGACTGCTGCTTTTCTTTGTATTCTTGCTCTTTATGTAATCACAGATTATGTTTAAAGACAGACCGATATCTTCTTGTTTGTTAGGTCATCAGCACGCTGGTTTAATTTGTTACGTTCTTTACTGCAATGGGCTCCTTGGTCATCTCAGCACATTCAAGCAAGGTCTCCTGATTTTGTTGGGTTTTGGTCATTAAACAGAGCCTGTCTTCTCCAGAGGGCAACAAACAGTTTTTCACTGTTACAAAAAAAGAAAATACCAACTGCCCAGGAAAAAAGTGCCTTATATTTCGAGCTTCGATTAATGTATTCTGCTCCTGTGAGTTGTTTTGGCCTTGACTGATGCACATTTCTGTGGTGTTAACTACTGCATGTTTGTAGGCAAGGAAAATTGCCACAGGAGAGGAAGGGGTGACTCTCAGATAAAACTAGACTGCATAAAGCCCTGAGCAACCTGCTCTGGTGTCACAGCTGACCCTGCTTTGAGCAGGAGGTTGGACTTCGTAACCTCCTGAGGTCCTATCCAACCAGAATTACTGTCTGAATCACGGCTAGATCACGACGGGATTGCCTCACCCAAACAGCCGGTGCTTTAGCTGAGGTGTCAAATATTGGCCATTGTATTACAGAATAACACCTATATATTAAATCTACTTCCGTTTGGCCACTTGCAGATAGTAGGAAACATCTGATTTAAAATTCCTCTACATACAACAAAATAGTGTCTGGGCTGCTGTTTTCTTGCTTTGAGACTCTTGTACAGGCTCACTGGTTTATTTAATAAATACCAGATAATGACAAGTAGTCACGGTTTCATACCGTGCATAAAAATGTGTTGAGATGCACCTATGTTGTTTAAAAAGTACATCAAGAGACTCCGTGTTAGTGAACTCCTAGCAATTGTATTTACAGAGTTGGCTGGCTCTTGGGAAAACTGGGTTTCAGGTGGTTTAAATATTGGTTGGCTGAAATTTATCTTGATATATGGCAACATTAAAGCTGTCCAAAAAAAGGGTATGATAATATTTTAACATGGTAAGGGATTGAGTTAAGATTTTCAGTCCTCGGTTTTACTGACTTCAAAATGACAACACGTTTCTTGATGTTCCCCATAGAAGTCTGGAAAGTGGATTATTGCTCGTATTCCCAGGCTGCGCAGTCAGCAGCTGCCTGTAGGAGAGGAAGGGGGAGGAGAGGGAATCCTTGCCATTTATCGACGGGCAGCAGAGACTTCAGATTTGGCCGTCTGACAAGAAAAGATGGCTGTCCCAGTTCTCGGGATTTGGTCTCATTCGCTCATAAATCATTGTAAAATATTTTTGCTGCCAAAATCGTTTAAAAGCAGATCCCTGCTTCGGGGTTTTGTTTAAAGGTGGAATTTACATTCTTCATTCTCTTCACATTTGTAATGTTTGCTCTATGAGCACAGGACTGACTGACTGATGACTGTTCAATGTTGTTAATTAGGTAGAGTTAACCCTGGGGTCTTTAAAAATGTCAGTGTGTGTCATCTTTTGTCTTCAGCCCAAATGAATTTTAATTCACTGTTAAGATATTTAAATTTTCCAGATAATTAAAACTCCCTGAAAAATTGTTTGCAGGTGACATGTCAAAGGCGTTCTGAGTTGCAACTAGAAACCAACAAATAACGGCTGTATCTAGAAAATACAACAATTTCCAGTCGGGTCAGGTTAGTAAGTCAGGGATGTAAAGGTAGGGAGGAAGGAGAGGGCCAGAGGGCCTGGGAGAGGAACCGAATCGGTTTAGGTTTTCTCTGCCGGTCCTTCGGTCAAGTCATCACCTGCAGTTCTTGGTCATACCATCCCTGCTCTTCACCTGCAGCTCTGCCCCTGTCCTGTCTCGTTGCCTGGGCGCTTCTGTGTTGGTAGCTGCTTTGCTTTTGGTTGTTCTGGGGGGTGGTTTGAAACACCATTTTTACTTTCTTGAAACAACTCCAGGGTTTTGAGTTTTGGCAGATGATTAGCTTCATCTCTGCAGGGGACTCGTCATCAGTTACCACTGGGGAATGTTAGGAATTGATTTAACTCAGCCCGTGAGCATTAGGAAATGACATATTGGTGACAGCCTCCCCAGCAGTTGGTGTTGCAAATAGTTTAGCTGTGAGCGTAGACTCGTCGTTGTTGCTAGGTGCTTTCCTGCCGGAGGAAGCGAGGGCATCCCCAAATGAGTTACGGGGGAGAAACATGGGGATCGGGCGGAGGGGGGTCTGTGGTGCTCATTAAAAACAAACCAACCAAAAAAAACCCCAAAGAACAACGATATGTTTTCTAACTAAAGTTAAATACACAAGGTTCCTCTTCAAGCACCTAACTCCCATCTCTTCCTCCCACCTATCGCTTCACGTACGCTCGAGCTGCTCACTTGAAACAAAAGGTAGAGAAATCAGGCGACTTCTTGTACGTGTGACAAAAGAAATGGGCCTTCACAAAGCTTCCGAAAAAGATCTGTGTTCCCGGGGTGTGTTTTCGGGGCTCGGGGAGAGCCTGCCTCTGGCCCTAGTGACAGGTGATGTTAAGTGTGCGTTTTATGGAAAGCCCCGTGGCCCTGCCAGCTGTAATGACAAAGCCACTCTCTTGTTTTTTGCCAAGGGGAAAGGATTCGCCTTCTTGATGCTTTGCCACTTTCGCATTAGGGAGATGGGCCCTGGCTCTGTTGAAGGGGGAGTTTACCAAACTGCAGTGGCTTTGAAGGAGGGAGCAGCACTTCAGCCCAGCCTCCCGCGAGCTCCTTCACTGGACTGTGCCTCCGGTCCGTTCTGTCCCAGCCGGACCTCCCGCCCGAGGCTCGCTGCAAATCCAGCTGGGCTGCTGAAATCCCTTCGTATTTAATCGAGCAGCACCAGCACAGCTGGGGTTCGCAGTCCACCTCTAATCTTTACCACACAAAAATTCTGAAGAATAAAGGTTTAAATGACTCCCAGCGCGAGGCACGGCCTTTACTAGCCCATAAGGGCTTCGTTTGTGAGCAGCTACTTCTGCAATCCTTCCACTATTCCCCTTTCAAGAAACAAAATGAGCCCATTGCCGAAGAAAATGGTGTCATCATCTTTTGTCTCGAAGAAGCCGTGGTGGCTGCGCGCTAACTTGCAAAACAAAACGGGCTGAACGTGGGTTGGGTTTTTTTTTTCTCCTTTTTAAATCATACCGGCACGCCAAGAACCCTGTAAACGTGTTTTAAAGGCTCTGAGGAGTGTGGCCGTTTAAATGCTTTCTACGGGTCAATATTCGTGTGTCTTTTTGAAACTCGATAGTACAGAATTACTTCAGCGTGTACACTCCGGGGGGCTGTCAGTGTTTTAAAATTAAGCTGTGCTATTTTTGTGTTCATCTGTATGAGTTGGCAATTTTCATGCAAATTATGGATTCTTAAAATAACTAAACATACAAAAGAAATGTTGAGTTTCCTTCAGAGGAGAGCCTTCGTCTCAAAGATGAAGCTTGATTTTAGTATGTTTTTTGTAGCAGACTAAATCGTATCTTTGCAGCCTAACACTTCTTGTACGGCCTGGGACGATTACTTGTGGATCCACTTAAACGAGGATCCACGCTGCACTCCAAACGCTCCTGATGCGAAGAACAGCCCCAGTTTAAACCTTTGTCGGAAGTCGCGGTGCTGCTCGCCGGCTGCCTTTTATTGTCGGTTTAGCACGACAAGCCCCAAGTGCTCGAGTGCCAACGCCAAGCTGCAGAACCCGAGTTTCAATCCGCGCAGATGGATTTCACTTTATTATTTGCTTTAGCGGCGGCGAAGGGCTGGGAGCCGGGCTGGCGTGCAGAAGCGAGGAGCGGAGGGATCACACCTACACCCAACAGCTTGCAGCAACCCGAACCCAACTGCACTGTGCCCATTAAGCCGGTCTTACAACTGTCCAAACAGATCGACTCAATTCCGGCTGCGCAAATATTTTTCCTCTCACGAAAAATGTCGAGCCGGGTTCGGATCGCCCCGGCAACGCGTGTCCGAGGTATTTATCTTTTTTTCGCAGCAGGCCCAGCCGCGGGGTCCAAGGTCGATGCCGGGGGCAGGGACGCCGATGACATCCAAGCCCGGTGATCCGGGGTCGGGCCGAGGTGCTGAATCACCGCGGGGGGGGGGGAGGGGGCGGTGCCGGTCGGCGGGGCAGCGCCGGGCGCCCCCCCCGCCCTCCGCCCCCCGCCCCGCCCGCCGCCGCCGCCGTCCCCGTCCCCGGCTGCACACGTCACTTGTTATGTCTCCGCCGGCGGCCGCGGCTCCGCCGGGGCGGGGACAGCGGCGGGAGGGAGGCGGGGGGGCCGCGGCCCCGCGGCGCTGACAGCCCCCCTTCCCTTCCCTTCCCTTCCCCTCCCTTCCCCTCCCCGCCCCGCGGCAGCCCGGCCTCCGGCTCGGCTCTCCCCGGCCCCTCGGCGGGCGGCCCCCGGCGGGAAGATGTGGGTGAAGCTGTGCTGTTTGCTGCTCTACTTCCTGGCGCTCTTCGTCCTGGCCAGGGTGTTCGAGGCCGTGGCGTGGTACGAGAGCGGCTTCCTCGCCACGCAGCTGGTGGACCCGGTGGCGCTGAGCTTCAGGAAGCTGCGGACCATCCTGGAGTGCCGGGGGCTGGGGCACTCGGGGCTGCCCGAGAAGAAGGATGTGCGGGAGCTGGTGGAGAAGTCAGGTACGCGGAGCTCCCCCAGCGACCCACGCGTGGGGAGGGAGGTCGGTCCCCTGCCACCCCCGCGTGGGGAGGACGATCCCCGGTGACCCCCGCCTGGGCTCCCGCCGCCCTTGGGATGGAGACCCGGGCGCCGCTCCCCACGCCTGCGGGCCGGCGCGTTCGCAGGGTGAATTTGGGAAACGAGCTGGTTTCCCCCACCAAGGACCGAGACGCCGGAGCGGTTAAATGGAGGAAGGCAGGGGGAAGCTCGGGGGTGATGACGTTACAAACCTCCGCGGCGTTTTAAGCCCGAATAGGCTGCGTGGAGGGAAGGCCTTGGTTAGACGGGTCAGCGAGAAAT
Organism: Aptenodytes patagonicus; assembly: GCF_965638725.1. NCBI lineage: Eukaryota > Metazoa > Chordata > Aves > Sphenisciformes > Spheniscidae > Aptenodytes > Aptenodytes patagonicus. Next base: position 6,266,629 of record NC_134952.1, read on the forward strand.
GGTTCTTCCCGATGAGTTACGCCGGGTTGCCGCGGGCGGTTGGGGTCAGGGTGGCGAGGTGGTGGTTGCACAGATGAGAGCGAATGTCGTCTGCCGTGAAAAACGAGGAGGAAAGAATCCAAACAGATGCAGTGGGTTACTGTTTGCAGCTGGGGCCAGCTTTTCCCTTGTATTCCTCTCCCTATGCCTTTGCTGATTTTATGACAGGTATTGCTGTCGAGATGGGTACTGGGGAAAGCAGTGGTTTTATAGCTGAGGAGCAGAAGGGATGGGTACTGAGGGACGCGGTGGTTTTACAGAAGAGGAGCAGAAGTAGGTCCTACGTGCAAAAGATGGCTTGGAAAAAGGCAGGGAGGCGTTTCGGAAGTAGGGAAAACCAGGTGGAAGAGGTGGACTTTTGGGGGGTGATGAATAGCGAGGGCTGAAGAGCAATGGAGATGTAAGGAATGGCAGAAGTGTCTTGAAAGTAAGGATGCTGGCCAGGAGTAGTCGGTGGGAGCTGGCCCCAAGGGCTGGGGATGGGGCTGATGTAATAGCTGTAGTGCCAGCCAAGCAGGAAAATGTGAGTAGCTGCTCTTAAATCGATGATCGAAGGGCTGCTGATGCAGGAGAGAAAAATCCCAGTGATGGGGATACACAGTGAGGGGCTCAAAAGTCCAGACAGAAAAGGAGAAGGATTTGGATTAATCTAGTGAGTGCCATAACCTTAAAAATGCTAACTCCTTTTAAATAATTAATATTAATGCTGGGCATTTAAATCTAATTTGCTTTTGTTGTTCATTGTTTATTTATGTTGTTTGTTCGCTTTGCTGCTCCAACAGTAGAAAGCATTAGGTGATTTCACTTTTGTTTCCAATCACTTTCACTCCTTGGCTGTCAGGTACTTTCATGATGTCATGATGTTTGGGTTGCAGATGCTGCAGGGAAGTGTTTAACTCCAAACAGACTGTATTAACCGACTTCTTCAAATGTCATGGGAACACTTCTCATACCAACAGGCTTCGCAGCATTTTTCTGTAATTTTTTTTTTTTTCTAAATTCTATGAATACTTTTGGAAAGCCCTCAAGGGTTTCAGCTGTAACAGTTTTTATTTTATATTTTGAAGGAAACGGCCTTTTTGTACAAGACTTAATTTCTTCAAGCTTAATAGCGTAGTTACTAGAATGCCAGTTGTCATTAACAGCGTTTGTAGTGATTGTGAAACAAAACGTGAGAAGGAAATGGGATTACAAAGGAAACATCAGATGATTTTACTGTGAGCTCTGTACGTCGCTAGGATTGGAGTTCAGGGGAACTTTTTCCAACTGTGCAAACAGAAGCCAACAGCTGAATTAGTCTACCTGAGATTTTTACTTGCACTGGGACAATCAACGCGGGTTTTTGGTACAAAATTACTGATTGAAATTTTGGAAGTCTGTTTGAATTATCAGTGTTAAGAAGTTGCTTGCTGCAAAATTACTATCCTGTGAAATGAAAGCAAAGATACATGAATTAAAATTGCTCTCAGCCACTGAATATTGTTCTTTTCAGAGTGAGGCTTAAAAGATGTTCGTTTATTCTTTTGTGCGCTCGGTTGCATGTGTGGTACATCTGTGTAACCAGAAGCATAGCGTTAATGTCTTCTGTGGTCTGACAGCTGAAGTCCAATTGTTCATAGTCATGTCAATGTAGACAGAATTAAAATAACTTTAAAGTTAAGCTACCTTTGTACTCAAAAGGTTCTTTGAGCAACCATGTAAAATATAGTTAATTAAACCATTACTAGAATTTATGAAGTGATCTTTCTCAAGTGCCATTTTAATTGAATTTCTCCAATTGTCTCTTTTTCAGGAGACCTCATGGAAGGAGAGCTTTATTCTGCTCTCAAGGAGGAAGAGGCCTCTGAATCGGTTTCCAGTACAAACTTTAGTGGTGAAATGCACTTCTACGAGCTTGTAGAGGACACGAAAGATGGGATCTGGCTGGTACAGGTATAAAAATTTGATCATCTATTTTTATATATTTATCACATCCAAAATGTGTTTCAAAGGAGGAGTTTATGAGGGTAGTTAACTAGTAGTAAAAGTGTGTAACAGAGAGGTGGTGACAAAGATGAACTACATCAGGGAGATCATAAGGAATAAATCTGTTCAAAAAAAATACGAAAGGCTGGAAGTTACAGAGTTCCTATCCAGAAAGGAGGAAAAAACCCCTGTTACTCTGTGGATTGCTTTTTGAAAACCGGGTACTTCAGAACCAGAAAACAAGCAAAGCAGCACAGCTTGAGTACACAGACTCTGCAAGTACTTGGCCCTGGTATTGTAAGAGCTTGTGTAATGTGTGAAGCAGGTGCGTTAAGTGTAGGTGGCTCTTCTTTTTGGTTGCATTACGTGCTCAGACCCAACCAGTTTAAGTTTCTGTTTATTTAAGGGGCTTAGAGCACTTATAAAATCTCTGTTGCCTCTTCACAAAGGTAAGATCTCAGTGTGCTACTTCCCAGGCTAGCAGGCTGCTTCTACAACATAGTCCGGTAGCTTAAAGTTAACCTTCCCGCAAACCTTGTGGGCCCACTGATTTTACAGCATGCTTCCCCAGGGCTGCATGTGAATAAGAGAACATTTAGGAAAAGAAAGAAAGACTTTTGCAAATAGCGTTCTGAAACAATTTATCATCACTCTTGAGAACATAAATAATCTAGACCAAAATGTAAAAATGCTTTTCTGCATCAACTTCTCTGTTGAAAAAATAAATTTTTTTAGGCATAAGTTCTCTGGTAACAGCCACATCAGACAATCAAAATTCTCCACCAGACAATTAATTGTTCAGTTGACAGCTCTCCTGCCTGGTTTGTCTGGTCTCCTCACCTCGTGTTTTCTATTTAAATAGATTGTCAAGATTTAATGACATCCTGTTGTTAGACCCGCACTGTCACCACATCAGATCTCACCCTAAAATAGACCATGAGAGGACAGATTACCTTCACAGTCGAAATGGCATTTGTGTTTTGGGAAAGATGTATTTGGAGTTTATGGAATCTAAGTTTCAGGTTTAAATCCTACAGAAGGGGATTCTTCAAGCAGAGAGAGAGCATTGAAAGGAATTTTATACATCTCCAAGCTAGTTGACAAATGAGCATGAATATGCTATGAAAAACCTTCCCTCCTCCCCATGCAGCTCAAAAGAGTAAAATATGGTGGTTCTTTGTTGTCTGTTGCTTGCAGAATTTTAATCGTAATGTATTTTCAGCTAGCTTCGTAATAGCAGATCAGATAGGCTGTGTTTTGATATTTCTAGTGTGATGAATGTTGTCATCATTCTGGGAATATTTGCACAGCTATTCAGTTGGTCACAATAGCTGTGGAAAAAAAAATTAGTGGAATTTACTGAATAATTTACTTGCTGAATGCTATTTGTCTGTTTCTCCACAATAAAAACCACTAGATGTGTCAAATTTCTTTTTTTCATTCTTGCCTTTCGAGTTTTCATCACTTTGAGTTTTCATTTGCTCCCTTCCCCGCCATAGCTCCTGTCTGGATAACTCCTCTGCTGGATTCTTCGTGTCCCTTCACAGGTTTTCCCATGCTCTCTTCTTAGACCTCATCCCTGCAGAGCTGTTTTTTTATCATCGCTTCCCTGTTCTAATTCTTGATTACCCTGCCTTGCCCATTCTCCTTTACCGTTAGGCATCCTGTGGAAACTTTACAGCTAATTAATCAGCTCGATGCTCAGGCAGGGGACAGTATGAGGGTGAGGATGCCTCATGGATGGGTTTGGTGACCGCAGACAAGGTCAGAGCGTTCCCCTGCTCTGTTGTTGGTACTGGCTGGGAAGCAGAAAGGATCTCCAGATCCTTTTCAGGATCCTGACCCTGAATCTCTGTTCCATGGGGGCTGCTGGAAAGCAGTAGAGGGAGAGAAACAGTTCTGGCTCAGCTAGCACAGTGGCTGTTGGTTGAGTTGGTTTTGAAGACTTTATGATGATGTGTGGGAGGATGGGGACTCTGAAGATGATTTTTATTTTCCAATGCATGTAAATGAAATTTCTGGGGTGGCAGAGGCTGGTAATGTGATAGCCACCACTGTCTGCAGAGAATCAAAGGAAAAAGAGGAAACAATTATTATTTCTTGGTGTGTTTGACACAAATTTGGAGGTGACTTTATCATTTAGAGCCAGCAAGATGAATTCCTTGAAGAAAGTCAAAGTCCATACACAAGGAAACAGTGTTTTGTGGCTTTGTTTCTTTATTTTCTGGAAAACCACATGCAAAGCATCCAGGTTCAGTGGTAATTTGTTTACCAGTATAGCTGTTCACGGGTGCCCTCTGCTCCTACGTGGAGCTTCCGTGGAGCCATGGACAGCAGCATGTTCTCTCTATTAGCTCATGATCTCATCACCTTTCCTTTTATGCCTTCCTTCTTGCTTGCCAGCTGCTGTTGTGCACTTCTTTGGCTGGCAGGGAGGATCAGTGGCAGTTTCTAGAGCTGCTTCTCTTGTTGGTAGAGGAGTAACACGTAACGTTCTCGCTTTTCCAGGCTCTGCTATGGCTCATGCTCTCTGTTAGTCTCTAGAAGCCTGTCACATCCTGTCATTATGACTGTTTAAAAACATACAGTAAATGATCTGCAGATAAAAATCCTCTTTGAATGAAGTTAAAATCTAAATTAATGTATATTTTTATTTAAAAAGCCCCTACTGTAACATAGTAGTAGAGAGAATTAAAAGGGAACTTTCTTCCTGGCATTGAAGCAGGAGGACAGACAGTTTGATCATGTCTGGTAGAGGTGCGAAGGACATCGTTATGGATATAAATGTTGCGGTCTATTCTGCATCTCGGCTTCTTGTTCAAGTGGTGTAGTCACAGAGCAAGGGATGTGCCTGCAGGATTTTGGTGGTGGTTCGTTTGTTCTTTCTTTCTTTTGCTTGCATGTAGGATGAATAATTTTCATATTTGCCTTTTTAATTTTGCCAGGTGATCAGTTGTTCTCGCTACAAGGAAATTGAGTAGAAACACTCAATTCTTTTGAAATACATCGTTCGGTATTTGTGTTTTTTCCAGTAGGCCTTCAGGATCGTTTGCCATAGGATGCCCGATTTTAACTTTCAGTGTCCTTCTTGAGAGTCTTCATATCCAGTCAAGGGTGCAGAATACCATCAGCTAGAATGTAATGGTTCTCATATTGCTTGCATATCTGTGTTAATTCATTACAGAAGCTCATTTATTCCCAACCTCAGACTTAACTGACAGCTTAACTGAGCTGTTCAGATTGGTGCATAGATCACCCCACCTCCCTTGAGAAACTACACGTAATTTTGAGGTGGTTAATTTTTGCATGCTACGATGGATATAGTCTTCTGTCTTTGCCTACTTTGATCTAATTTCTCACGGTCTCTTTCTCAGAAAAGAAAAGCAAAAAATCTCCAGACATCTTTAGTCCATATGGATGGATTCTGAACCAGTTGTGAGTTCTTAGGAAAGAGCGACTATGCGGAAATTCAGTTTCATCAGCACAATGCTGAATAATAAACAGAGAGTGAGATGTCTCAGAATTAATAAAAGTACAGACAGTCATGTAGAAACTTATTGACATTATCTGGAATAAGTGGGCTTTTTTCCATATTTCTAATAAATAACTCACCAGTCCATCTATAATTAATTGTATTTCTAAATGAGAATTGTCCAAATATTTTTACTTCTGTTTTATCTATGGGAGGATAGTTTGCAACATAGCTGTTGATTATAAAGGGTTCTATGAAAAGCACATAAGAAGCTTAATTAATAGACCAGGGTTTTTTAACCTTTGTATCTCTGTGGATCCCTAAAAGTCTTCCAGCGAGTGCATGGACTCTTTACAGTAATATCAGGCTTCCTTTGCTCATTTGCACTCTGCAGGCACTGTGGAGGAGTTCTTGGACCTCCAGGGGTCTGGATATCTCAAACTGGAAACTGCCAAGCCAGACCGACAATTCTCACATACATACAACCTTACCAGTTCATTAAGTAACTTAGAAATCAGTTTTGCCTTTGGCAAAATCACGCAGTTTTTTCCGATTCAAATGTCTATACTCCTTCATGCGGAGACTGACTTGCTGAGGCTGGGCAAGGAGTGGCCGCTCCCGAGAGAACTGCCTGTACGTGTGTGTGTGCAGCAGGGAATGGTGTCTCTTATTTAATAGGTTTTGTTCTTCCTGATGGTTTGAAGCCTGTCACAGTGCCCTAGTGCCCAGAGTTGATGAGCACTTGGAGTTGTTGTCTTTGTGGATAAGCTGTAAAACCAAGTTTTGACTATTCATGCGTATTCAAAATTGTGTGCTCTTGGTATGAGCAGGTGTGCCCAGCACCTGGTATCCTGGCTAAATTCCAGTTTAGCTAATCCCTGAGCTTCCCTTGGATCCGCTTTCATTTGGATACAGTTTTCTCTTCCTTTCATGGCACATGCTCTTAACCCATAAAGGCTGAGAGATGCTGCCAATGTGAATAGTTTTCCATCACAAAAAATATATATAAAAAATACATGTGCATCACTTAGCTCAGAGCTTCTGCTGTATTGCGATGATGAAAGCAATTCTTGCTTTCTGCTTTGAGTTCTTTTTTTAGTCTTGTTCCCATCTTTGGCGCAATGTAACAAACACAAACGGAATGACTCTTCATCAAACTAGCAAGGCACAAGGGCTGTTGAACGTGCAAAGTAGACAATTCATCAGGATGTTTTTCCCTTTAGTGTTACTGAGGTTACTTTAGATTCCTGAAGCCATTAGAAGCAGTAATAACTAGTTTTAAAGGCTGATTTTAAAATGTCCTCTTTCAAAAAGCTGTCTGTCAAGGGTGTTCAGGTTCAGTGGGAAGTTACCCTTGCGTATACGGCAGTCTGCAAAGTACTCGGGTTGCTGCAAGTTGCTGGAGTGGAGGCAACTTGTTAAGAGTGTGGTTTTCGTTCCAGACGGTATATACCTGGTCTTGTGCACGGTACCTTGTAGGGATTATTCCCCATTAAAAAAACACCAGTTAATCCTATGTTAGTATCTTTGCTGTGAGGATATGTGTAAGCTCTTTCCCCCATCATGCTGTAATTCTTCTTATGCATCAAATGGTTAGTACGTTTCTTTCCTCTGTATATCTTAACCATAGGAGAAGGCAGAGAAAATAACTGAAGGCGCTAGAATTGATTAAAATAATGAGAGTTGAAATACCATGAAGTGTTGTTTGTTCTGCATTTGTGGATCTCTGACTTTCATTCTCATGCCTTGTGATATTTGAAGATTTTTAGTTTTGGGTGAGCTTCAAAACTTACTGAGACCAAATCTTGTACAGTGACCTGCTTCGAAATCTCTACATACCTGTCTAAAAGGGATTGAACAACATCTGGTTTAAATGAATGGAAAAATAGGAGAATGTTCAAATAAGGCTACTATCATGTTGTGCTCAAGTACTGCTGGAGTACCAGAGCAGGAATCTGTCTTTGCATATCACATTGCTACAGCAAACTCTTTAACAGCAGCAGTGTTTCCTTGAGCCACTTCAATTTCTGTCCCATCTTTTACTGGTATTTTAAGAATGTATGTTTCATAAAATAATTAAAAAAAAAATCCTTACTCATAACTGGGAAATTAAGGAGCAACTGCTTCGATGACAGTTACGAAGTTGCAGTATCTAGGCATCCACCTGAGACACTTTTGTTTTGGGTTAAGCAAGAGAGGCAAAGTGTCTTGCTGACATTGTCCTATTTTTCCAAGTGTTTATATCTTTCTGTCTCTGGGGTATTTGCTCTTAAAGTCTGTTTGCTTCTTTAATGTCATAACTATGACTGTTTTAACTTATAGATCAAAATGATTCTATTGATTATGTTCTTGATTGGCCTTTTTTGGGACAGTTCTGTCTAATTCAAAGTCAGGAGAGCTCTTCCAATGCAAAAGCTCCCTATGCAATCGCCTGTTGAAATCATCAGGATTTCGATGATTTCAGTATTGTATGTCCCCAGATGAATTCTATTTTAACTTTGTTTTCTGCAGTGCCTGGAAGCCACCTTTTTAGGTATTTATGGAAACTAAACAAGAAAACTCAATCAGAACCTGTAGAAATAAAGGAGATTTCCAAACCCCCGTCTTTCCATTTTTACTTTGCACAGCTTGTTGGCATAACTAACCCGCAGTATTTTCAGTGCCATTGGCTGAGAATCTCCTGACCTTCTGGGATATTGCGTGGTCCTCCCAAATTCACAGATGGAGTAGGAAGAAACTTTTGTCTGAGACTTCAGAGGAAGTTTGTGGATGGATGTCCAGTGAGGGCCTGGCCTTCTCTCCAGCATCTTCTTCCACTGAGGAAGCTACTAATTCATATATAGAGGAAAGAGGGTAGTTCAGACCCTGCAGTTAGAGCCAGTCCTCTGGCCTGGGTTAGGTGTCGATTAGGGAGCAGATCTATTCAGTGATGTGGGATTGTTAAATGGCAGGGTTGCTTTGATCCTATTGGATTCTCTTAGCCCATTAAGGTGATTAATGGATTAATTAGATTATCTTCATTGTCTTGTTTGTCACTCTGACATATGACATTTTGCAGATTGTGAGCATAGCTAATAATAAGAAAAGCTTGAAGGGTTTGTGTTCCTCTAAATGTGGTGTTTGGTTCCCAGCTGTGCTAGCTGATCTCATAAAAGATACCTTCTTCTATAAGCTTTGCCTTTATTTCTTTAAAATGAAATCGAGCATATGACTGAAAGGGACCTTCTTGATGAGCGAGTTCAGCTCTCTATTAGACTATGGAATATGTGTTTATAAAATAGCTTGCTGTCTTTCTTAAATCGTAAGTTGTCCGAGTGTAATACTCGTATCGACTGTTCCCCTCTTCTTGGAAACCTGTATCCAACTTCTGGCCTAAGTGTATTCATGGCTAATTTGTTCCTATTGCGCTTAAATTGACATTGCCCTTTAGTTTCACTGACTCCTGATGTCTACCCCACTACTCCCAGTATGTGAGGTCAATCAACCAGTTTGTTTTGTCGGGCATAATATATCCTGGGCTTTGCTTATTTCACAGCCAGTTAATATTGACGGCTCATAGTTCCTTTTGGGTCAACTAATAGACCCAAGCTTTTCCTCCCATCGCTGTTTCTAACTGATGAACTCCCCGAGTGTCCTGTTCATTACTGAATTCAATTTCATTTCTGACACTCTGCATTACAAGATTTGTGCAGCTCTTCCTGTACGGTGTTACAATCCTCTTTCGTACATAAATGTGCTTCCCAATTTTATGTCATCTACAAATGATGAAGGTTTTGGGAGACTTCGGGTTTCTGCAGGGAGGGCATTAATAGGAATATATGCTGAACTGAGCTCTAAGGTAAATCTATTGTCTGTTAGCACCTTTCTGGCATTTTGGTGTTTTCTTGCCTTAGCCAATTTCTTACTCACTTTAAAACTTTTCTTTTTTTTTTACTCACTATAAAAGCTTATCTCCAGTCCTCATGAAAATTTTCCATGTGGCACAATACATGATGCTCTACCAACCTAGAGACAGGGTACTACGTTCCCTTTCTCTTGAAACTCGGTTCTTTTCCTCCAAGACAAGATGGATTTTTAACTCTCAACTTAATTGGGAATGAAACATCTTTAGTAATTTCATGCTGGAAAGGAGCGGAAAATTCAGCCGTCTCTGCACCTTTAAAATTTGTTGTACAGTTTTGCATACTGTTGAGGTCAAACCGGGGGGATAATTTTTTCATTTGCTCTTAAATATAGTTACTAACTTGTTATTCTCCTGCCAAAATGTAAATTAGTCTGATGGGTTTCATAAGAAATCTTCGCAGGTTCATCTGTGATTTTGTGTGTGCTCGTTGTGTTACAGTTCTGGGATGGAGATTACCTGCTTACTCTGATTTAAGTGCATTAAGTTATTTGAGTTTTGTTTCCATCTTCAGGTGACGCAGCCTCTTCCCATAAACTCGCTAACCTGCCCATGGCCAGCCATCTCCTCTTCATTGAAAACTGAGTCAGAGCATTAATTTCATTTTAAAAAGAAAATTATCTTACATTTCTATCCTATCTTCATTGCATGGTGATCCTGCTGCTTTTCCCCCTGTTCTACTCTTACTCATGTGGCTGAAAAACCTTTTGGTGCAGCTTGTAATAGTCTTTGTGTGGTCTAACTTGAATTGCTCATTTTTCCTTATTTTTTTGATTTCTTGCATATCTTCCTTCGCTAGCTCTTCCTTTTGACCTTTTTTTCATTCCTTGTAGATTCTCAAACTATTTCTAACACCTTTTTGGAAGTGCTTGCTAGGAAGAAGTACGGGACTTGACAACTTTTTTCCCCTTGCTTGAAATATAAAATCCTGATAGCTTTAACACCTTGGACTTGAACTTCCAGGCCTCTTCCACACTCAAATTCCTGGTCTCCTCAGTCACAGGTTTTTAAGCTCAATTTCTTAGCTTATCAAAATTCACACTTAAATAAAATCTATTGTTTGCAAGTTATCTTTAATTTAAACTGAATTACATTGTGATTGCTTAACCTGCAGTATTTTCTCAGACTCCCTCATCCACAGAGATGATGGTGGCTTTCCAAAATACAAACCCTTGCCTCTGTGTGGTGAACTCCCAGTGTTCTAAGTGGGTGTTGTCTGCAAGGAGCTGCTGCAATGGACATGTTTATTTGGTGGCTGGGGTTTTTTTTGCCATAATGACATAAAAAAAGCATGAGCCCAAGACATTTTACAAAGCTTCAGTGTGCAAAACCATAGTAGGGTTCTCTCTATCTAGTTACAAAATACAAGCAGTTCGAGTGTTGTCCTACAGCATAAATAACTTTCCCCAAGAGGAAAGACTTTTTTATAGGGAGGGAATTAAACTGGTGTTAAAAAATCCACCAGTACAAACAGCCAGATGACAGTAAAACATACTGGTGACTGTGTTTGCAACGACTCTCCTTCTCTTGATGTTTCAAGTGAATATCGCAATATCAGACCGAAGAAGCAGCTGAGCAGGATCGGTCCTCCTGCACGTGACGTTAGCATACTCTCAACAACTGTGCTAGGCTTTTTCAGAACATGCATGCAGAATTTTGGAAGCAACCGATCTCTGAGTAGTTGTACCAAAGAGTAATCCCGTTATCAATGTTTTACTTTTATGCTTATGAATAAAGCGTGGTGATTCCTTACTATGTTGGATACGTTTATCATGCCATTGTAGCTCCGAGGATACGCTGGTGTTAAGGTGTCTTTAGGAATGTGGTCTCTCTTAGTTGAAGTACGTGAAAGGAAGAAGTTTAAAATAGCCGAAGTAATTGCTTCAGTTACATTGGGTGATGTAAAGAAGCCTCAACAATACGGCAGATTTCCCCAGCTGGTTGTCTCAGTGCTTGAAGGGTACATTAAAAGGCTTTTCTATGTGATACGTGTGTTTTGAGAGTAACTTGAAGGATTCTCATCTAGATGTTCACCTCTGGTTTTATTTAAACATTTTGGGCTCAGTGGAATGGAGTATAATCTGTAACTTCAGTTTAACTTTGTTTCTCTATGTAGAACGTTCTGCTTAGTGAATTCTCTTATTTTTAGTTTCTGAGCAGATGCTACTTACCACAAAGCAGATAAGTTCGGGTTTTTTTGGTCTCAAAGGCCAGACATGCTTTCCAGCTCTGCGTCTCAACCTGTACACAGAGAACTGTTAATTGTGGTGACAACCTAACTTCCAGAGGAGAGCTGACATTTCAGGTTATTAAGTCAGAAAATAATTGGGAGAAGTTTAATGGCGGGTAAACAAATACGTAACAAATGGAATTTTCAAAACTTAATTTAAAAATGTATTTTAAGTGGTTGCCAGTCAGCCTGCAGAAGCACGTGAGGCATTTCTAAAATAGAAACTGCGGCAGCTCATGGAATAACACATGATCAGTATTGTCATTCAAAATTACCTGTCAGCTGCAGGCAGGCAGGGTTTTCTTTTTCTTTTTTTTTTTCCTTCCCTATACAGTTACAAGTCAGAGGATGAGTGCTTATTCTTTGTCATTCGTGTCTGCAGAAGCTTACATCTAGGTAACTTGAAGTACTACTTTAATATACTAGGTTAGAACAAATTAGACCTCAGGATATATCACAGTGAATTATCATCCTGAAATGGCAGATAGGACTTTGGAGTTGGTGGAACAGTCAACGTAAAGTTACAGAGTGCGTCACTGGCAAAGCTGGAAGGAGTCAAGATTTTTAGGCATTATCTGGGAGTTTAATCACTAGTTTCCACTGCTTAGAAGCAGTTGTTGGCGGTATAATCTGGTACCAGGTACATACGTTCCAACTCATTTTACTTGCTCTGAGACAACATTTCTTTGGTATGCTGTAACTTTTCATGGAGAATTGTAATAAAATAATGGTCTTTTTTACTGCGAAGAAAAAGAACCTGCTGCACCCTCTTCCTTTCTCCCCTGCTATGAACTGGTTAATGATAGTTTTGTTATTTTCCCAAGGTTTTTGTTACCTACCACTGATTTTAGTGCCTTAACAGGTACTTTGTCTTTCTGCAGAAACTGTATTTCCCTCTTAGAGCTTCGCTCTCCAAAGACACTTAGTGTGACTACCAGTTGTATATACCTGTTGTATGTTCTAAGAGAAGGGCGAAACAGTATCAAGGGTGACTAGATCTCTGTTTTCATGAAACTTCCTCTTTATTTCGGGAAGCAAACTTACTGTGATACTAAATCATTATTCTCTTTTGGCAATAGGTCATAGCAAACGACAGAAGCCCACTGGTGGGTAAAGTCCACTGGGAGAAAATGGTGAAGAAAGTATCAAGATTCGGCATTCGTACTGGCACTTTTAACTGTTCCAGTGACCCCAGGTATATTCTTAAAGGATTATCTAAATCCCAAGAATATCTTAAGGCTCAGCTGTGTTCTGGCAGCAGGGCTTGCTGAGTTGTAAAAGTAGCTGTGGCAGAAGGTGGCTTTATTCATGTTTTTCTCTCTACTAAAGTCTGTTCAGAATTCTCCATTGCATTATTTATCAGCATCATAAACGCAGATCTGCAGCTTCCTGAAGCATCATGTGGGAAATACGTGATTAGACTATGCGGAGTGTAATACAGCGGTGGAAGGGAACGAATAGAAGAATCTGGCCTTATAGTCCAGGCATTTGGGGACAAGAACTGTGCTTGACAAAGCCGAATGTATATAGCCCACGTAAAAGAACTATTATCAGTTGTAGAGTTGTTATATTGCCACCTGGAAAGGAGAAACACAGGATAGCATGAACCTTGCAAACAGTGCCTGCTTCTCAGGATTACTGACAGATCCTGTTCCCTGACAAATGTGTATATGTTTATATATAAACTCGCACACACCCTGTGACAACATACAGTGTGCTATGCAAGATTCACTGTTGTTTGTGTATGATTTCGAACACGGAAGAGCAGAGCCAAAGAAGCTATTAATAATTCTGTGCTGCTGTAAAAAGAAATTTTTTTTGAACATTTTGTTGGAAGCATTTGCTTCACATGATGGGAAACGTTGTCTAGAATTCCAGTGGCGTGTATGGATATGCACATCTTACACAGCTTAAGTCCTAAATGTTTACAGAAATCCCAAAGTTAATCATAAGAGAAAATTCTTAGACTTTGCAGTGCTTATGCAAAATAATTTTGTATAATCAAAACACTGGTATTTGAACATCTTAAACATTTGGCAGCATTTCTTTCTGCATAGCTCCTAACTAGTCTTAATATTATGATCAAATATTATGTTTTAAATTAATTCATTTTTTCCTAAGACAAGAAATGTTTTGTTGAGTAAACCCTCGTGAATAGTTTTCATCAGGTTGCAGCTGAAATTCAGAAAAACACTCCACACTACTGTAGTCAGGATACCTTTATTAGTAGGGTAATATCTTACGGCTCCTACTAAAAATGTTGCATTCAGGTTCCTGAGATGGGGAGTTGTAATTGTCTAAATACATGTCGATAGACCACAACCAGGGAGGGTGTAGGTAAGATGGCTAGTGAATGAGGCTGATGGCCCCTACTTCAGTGTGCAGGGTTCTCAGAGACAGTTTGCATGCCTGTTGGCTGTGTAATGTTTTGATTGTTGAAACTTGCCAGGCATTTCCTGAAAGGAGGACTAGATAAATTGGGTGGCATAGTGATGCTGGTAGGAAAGATGCATGAGAGAAGGCATCTTCTGAGTCATCAGACTCATTTCATAGTTACTGGGGTCTGGACCATGACTCAGGGTTCAGCCTTGAAGAGCCTCTTCTTCTAGGAGTTGGGATTTGGAGTTCATCCCATCTCAGCACTCCGCCTGCCAGACGGTGGGGGTATTCTTTCAGCCCAGATCATCTGGCAGCATGTGTCTGCTTCCTCCTCCACCAGTTTTGTGGCGAGCTCTCTCACCACACCTCAGCCTGCCTGCATGCTTCCAAAATGGCCCCGATAGGAAGCGGACGCTTGTCAGCTTCATTAAAGAAACTGCAAACCAATGTCTTGTTAACTTCACCCCACTGCTGCTTGGCAAAACTAGGACGGAAGGAAGCACTGGGAAAGTTATCTGCAGGCTCAGGAAAGCTGTGGGACATTGAGTTACACCGTAGTGGTTATCTTCTCGGCTGGAAGGCCAAGGAAAAATAGGTTTTAATACTAAAGCTTTATAGGGAAGAGTGAAGAGTCAGCTTGCGTATTTTTCAAATCCAGTTACAAAGCATTAATGACTGTATGGCCTTGTTTACTATAGTGACCCATGAAAGTTAACACTATTCCTCTTCCTGTTTTACAGATACGTATCTCTTTACAACATTTCTGTAAGATAGATAAGAAACGTATTGTAAGAATAAATACACATTGCTGGAGAATATTGGGTGCCTGTATTTCCTACTATTACATGTAAAGATTCCCAGGTGCTCAGCATGTCTCATTTTTGGGCTCATAACAGAAATTTAAGGACTGCAGCTCCAGGGTTATGAAACTCCGTAATCTAACCTGCCGTTTTCTTTGTAGATATTGCAGGAGGAGGGGTTGGCTGAAATCCACCCTCATTATGTCGGTTCCACAAACCAGTACCTCCAAGGGAAAAGTAATGCTTAAGGAATACAGCGGGCGCAAAATCGAAGTGGAGCACATTTTCAAATGGATCACGGCCCATGCTGCTTCTCGGATCAAAACCATCTACAACTCTGAACATTTAAAAGAAGAATGGAACAAAAGTGACCAGTACCGTGTGAAAATATACCTGTTTGCCAACCTCGACCAGCCTCCAGCGTTCTTCTCTGCACTAAGTGTAAAGTTTACTGGAAGAGTAGAGTTTATTTTTGTGAATGTGGAAAACTGGGACAATAAAAGTTACATGGCAGAAATTGGCATCTACAAGACACCATCGTACATACTTAGGACTCCCGAGGGGATTTACAGGTATGGAAACAACACTGGTGAATTTATATCACTACGTGCCATGGATTCCTTTTTGCGCTCGTTACAACCAGAAGTTAATGATTTATTTGTTTTAAGCTTAGTTTTGGTTAATCTGATGGCTTGGATGGACCTGTTTATTACACAAGGCGCTACTATAAAGCGTTTTGTGGTTCTTATAAGCACTTTAGGGACGTATAATTCATTATTAATTATTTCCTGGCTACCTGTGTTAGGTTTTTTGCAACTACCCTACTTAGACAGCTTTTATGAGTACAGTTTAAAACTCTTCAGGTACTCTAACACAACTACTTTGGCTTCTTGGGTAAGAGCCGATTGGATGTTCTACTCTTCGCATCCAGCCCTCTTCCTCAGCACGTACCTTGGTCATGGTTTACTAATCGATTACTTTGAGAAGAAAAGAAGACGCAATAACAACACCGATGAAGTAAATGCTAATAATCTGGAGTGGCTGTCAAGCCTGTGGGACTGGTACACCAGCTACTTGTTTCATCCTATTGCTTCTTTTCAACACTTTCCTTTTGACTCGGATTGGGATGAAGACCCGGATTTGTTCTTAGAGCGGTTGGCCTTCCCCGATCTCTGGCTTCACCCTCTGATACCAACCGATTACATAAAAAACTTACCGATGTGGAGGTTTAAATGCCTTGGCGTCCATTCTGATGAGGAAATGCTGGAAACCTTTCAAGACAGCGAAAGTGACTCTGACAGTGAAAACAAAGAGGTCTTCAGTAGTGAAAAAGAGGTCTCAGAGGACGATGAGCTAAACACATTTCATAGGCGCAGGGAAGGAGAGCCTCGGTGCGGTGCTGAGACCTGTTCGTGTGCCAATAAATATTGTTATCGCGAGCCATATGAACGGAAAGCGAGATCCTACGGCTCGTACAGCACCGCAGGTGACATGGAGCCAGATTGGTCAGCCTGGCCCTCTGAGATGTTGCACTGTACAGAATGCGTTGTGTGTCTAGAAAATTTTGCAAACGGTTGTCTGCTCGTGGGCTTGCCGTGCGGCCACGTGTTCCACCAGAATTGCATCGTGATGTGGCTGGCCGGCGGGCGACACTGCTGCCCCGTCTGCAGGTGGGCGTCGTACAAAAAAAAGCATCCATACACACATCCGCAGCCTTTGTCGAATGATACCCCATCTTAGCTGTGTGCTGATGTCCTTTGTAAGCTTTCAGGATATTACTGCTTGCCTTTTAAATGTTAGTCACTTAAAAGATTATGTGGTTTGAAGTTTTAGTTTAAATGTTAGTGCAGTGAACTAAAATATACATGATGCTAACGTTAACGACAGAATCATTTGGTTGCCTTGTACGTTGAACTGAATGCATACTTACCGTACAATAACTCTTTCTTTTCAACATCTGGAAACTTGATGCTGTTTTTGTAAGCACAAAAATCAAGCCTACAACAGAAGCGTATTCCAGCAAACGTTTACAAGTTAGGATGTGGGTGAAATTGAAATTCTAATCAGAGACAATTGCTTAATTTAAGTGTTTCTTATTTTAGAGTCTGTTCAGCACATCTTTGTTGAATAATGTATGTTGTAAGACAGTACCATTTAAAAAGAAATCAGTGAAATAAATTATTTTAAAAGGAGATTTGTAATGTTAATTGTTTTGATAAATATTTTGTGTGTATGGTTACGGATGTCTTGCTGGTCCAATTTATCTGTGAGGACAATAAAAATATAACGCAACTTTTGTGACTAATAAATCATCTCCTAGTGACGCAGGAATTCATCGCTCCAGTGTTAGCCGCTGGCCAAGTGGAAGGTGATGGTGTTTCAGTGGGAGCTACTTCCTTCGTAAGTCCTCTGCGTTAAGGTGCTTCTCTGCTTGACCAGTGGTTTCCCAATTGATTATAAACTTCTTTCAGATGGAGACCCTCTTCTACGAGCTGTCTCTCCGGCACCCTCATCTGCAGACATCTAGGAAGACTCTAGGGTAGCCCCTCTACAGCCCCTCAAACTATTGATCATGAAGTAGCAGAATATTGTCATGCAGTGACAAAAGTGGCTTGTAAAGGTAAGAATTGCCAGATTCCACCTGCTGGTATTTTGAAGTGATTTCTGATTTCCTGGAGAAAAGTGGTAGTTGATTGATGCCATAAAAAATTGGGTCTATTATTTTCTTTCTATTTCAATATGAATTGGAGGTTTTGGTTCTACCTTTCAGAAATCATCTGGCTGAAAATCCAGAGAGGAAATGTTGGTTGGAAAGACAAAGAGGGAAAAAGAAAAAAAAAAAAAAAAAAAAAAAGAGCATGAGATGATGCAAGTAGAAGAAAAGGCTAAACTAGTGTTGTGGTTTGACTCCAGTTGGCAACTAAACACCACCCAGCCACTTGCCCCCCCTCCCCCTCCCCACAGTGGGACGGGGGAGAGAATCGGAAGAGCAAAAGTAAGACAACTTGTGGGTTGAGATAAGAACAGTTTAATACTTGAAATAATGTTATAATAATAACAGATTGTAATGGAAAGTAAAACAACAAGAGAGAAACAAACAAGAAAAATCACCACCTGCCGACCGATGCCCAGCCAGTCCCCGAGCAGCGGCCCCCACCCCCTGGCCAACTCCCCCCAGTTTATGTACTGAGCATGACGTCCCATGGTATGGAATGTCCCTCTGGCCAGTTTGGGTCAGCTGTCCTGGCTGTGCCCCCTCCCAGCTTCTTGTGCACCTCTTTGCTGGCAGAGCACGGGAAGCTGAAAAGTCCTCGACTGAGTATAAGCACTGCTCAGCAACAACTAAAACATCAGTGTGTTGTCACCATTATTCTCATGCTAAATCCCAAACACAGCACTGTACCAGCTGCTAGGAAGAAAATTAACTCTGTCCCAGCTGAAACCAGGACAACTAGAAAGGTGTTTTCAGTTGTCTCGTCATTTTCTTTCTTTCCTAGTTTTTGCCCATGTGGGATGAAAGGAGGATAATTAAATGAAGATGAGAATAGAAAATGTAAACACAGGTCCTTCTTGCAGTTTCGATCCCTCTCTCTCTCTGTGCCTTTACAGAGAGCTGGGAGGCTGGCGCTCACAAAGCTGTCTGGCATTGTTCTATCTGTCCAGGGTTATCTTGGCACTATCTTTTTTTCATGACAAATGTTTCATGCCTCTGGTCACCAGGTGTCCGCCCAAGAGGATATTCTCCTAATTGGAGAAATTGGAAAAACAGAAGAGCTGTTTTTAATTGTGAGTACTTTTTCCTGTCTAGCTTCCTTTTTCCTATTGCAGTACTGAAGCAGGGAGGTAGAAGGGGCATAATATCACCAACTCTCCTGTGGTCCAGAAAGTAATTTTTATTCCAGTTGAGACCTGTCAGTACATGCCCTTTATCTGTCATTACAGCTGCGGCAGAGCAGTGGAGAGGCATAACGAGGGCAAAGAGCATTTCTGCTTCCAATTTGTGCAGCAGTGTGACACTTAGCCTATGTGCTTATCATAAGCAGCTGGGGTTGAAATCCACATTGTTTCAGGACTGTCTTGAAACCTGCACTGAACTGTGGCCTTTCCATCTCAAAAGGGGAATGGAGAAAAACTTCTGTGAATATAAAGAAGGCTGTAGTCGACGTACTGAAGTACACAAGTGAACTGCTGTATCACAGTCCACCGTAGCCTTTCGCTGGTACCTCGGCACTTGCGCCAAACACTGCGAGCAGTAAGTTCAAGCAACGCCGCGTTCCCCGCAGCACTGCGTGCTTCTGGAGCGCAGCTCTGCTGCTGAAAGCTGACCTCCTCCTACAAAGCTTGGGCCCAAGCACCTCCTGTGCACAGGTTCAGCCTTATTTGCAAACCATTGTGCACACCTGTTTCAGCTGAAGACTTGCTTTAATGACCTCAGTTGCTTTACTAGTCCAGTTCTTCTAATGAATGACACAAACTGCTGTTTAATTAGCAGGAGAGCAGCGGAGAGCACATCCATATGAGCAGATAATTATGACCAGTAGATAGCTGTGACTGAAGGTTCAGTCCCCTGGTGTCCGTTAGCCTGGGTTATATAAATTGTTGTGATCCAGTTCCTGGCGATGCATCTGTTCCAAAATCTACAGCAGCTGGTGTAGTCCCATCAGGAAAGAAAAAGCAGTTGGATGTATTTATTTTATGAAATGCTCGTGTCAGTAGCAGCAGAGGCATCCAAGTAGGATTGTTTTCTACAGAGTGCAGAATCTCAGACAGCCCTTACCCGACGCGTTGACAGTTTAAAATCCGGAGAACGGAGCGAAGACTGCGCCTATGACAAGGTCAGCAGTTTCGCTGCTCGCTTGTTTTGCCTCGCTGGGCTGGGTTGTGCTGGTATTTGTAAGGTGTCTTGAGTTAACCGAGATGCTAAGCATTCTTGAAGCAGTGTTTTATTCTCTGTGTGCCTGAAAGCTGGCGGCCAACTGTAAACAGAAAACGTCAAACATCTGATCTGAGGTTACTTATGTCAGTAGGTTTAATGAGGGCGATTGGTGTTTTGTTCTGCTATTAAGAGAGGAAGGATTTAGATCATCCCTGAAGGTCTCTGCCAGTCTCACTTTCAGCAATTACTGTTTTGTTACACTGGCTTTCCCACTGCTGGTACCCAGTCCAAAATGAGAGCTCTCCTTTCCAAAGCATGTTTAGATCTGTCTTTGTTCTGCATTAGGTTTTGGAAGGAAAACAGACAAAGGTGAACTGTACGTTTTTGTAACTGTTACTAAAATGTCTTTCTCTGGGAATTAAATAATGAGGGTAAGTATAACTGTAAGGTATTAGAGTTAGATTAAGCTAATAGCACCTTTTTCTTCTTAAGCTTTTGCACTCTTTCTGTGCATCAGTGATTATTTCTAGTCCTCTGTGTCTCAGCTTGTGCATCGGGGCGCAAGGAGATGGAGCGACCATCTGCACCCCTGCAGGGTGGCTCCGAGCTGTCCATTAATTTTGGCCAGGTTATCCACCCTTTGCTGCGGAGAGGACAGCGGAGGGTGGAGGTGAGCCAGGCCTTGCTGGTAGGGTATCTCCGAAAGAACCTTGGCAGCTGAAGACAAGGCAGGCAGCATCTTCTGCGCTACCAGCTGTCTCTCTTTGGGTCTCCTGCGGGTCTTCCCTGGGCTGCAAGAGAAAGATGTGAAGTCTAGCTTGAGTCACCCCTTGCGCGACTAGATTTTATAAATACTCTTACTGTGCTTTCCTGCAGTCTGTGTGACGGGGGAGGGCAGGCGGTGACATAACCTGCTCTGTCATCTGCTTTTATTGCTCCCAATGGGTACAGCCCACCGCAAACTCCTGCCGGTTCAATTCACGACGCCACCGACTCGGAGAAGGTGCCCGAGCAGTATAAGCGCCTCGGCCAGGTCCCGCCGACTGCCCCGCGCACCCTTTCCCCTGCACGCCCGCGCCGTGCGGGGCTTGATGGGGCCGTGTGGGGCTTGATGGGGCCGTGCGGGGCTTGATGGGGCCGTGTGGGACTTGATGGGGCTTGATGGGGCCGTGTGGGGCTTGATGGGGCTGTATGGGGCTTGATGGGGCTTGATGGGGCCGTATGGGGCTTGATGGGGCTTGATGGGGCCGTATGGGGCTTGATGGGACCGTGCGGGGCTTGATGGGGCTTGATGGGGCCGTGTGGGACTTGATGGGGCTTGATGGGGCCGTGTGGGACTTGATGGGGCCGTGTGGGACTTGATGGGGCTTGATAGGGCCGGATGGGGCTGTGTGGGGCTTGATGGGGCCGTGCGGAGCTTGATCGGGCCGTGTGAAGCGACGCGGGGCCGTGTGAAGCGCGGCTGCGCCCGAGCCTCGACGACCGTTGGGACCTCCCCTAGGGGCGGGGCGAGGGGCGTGGGCGGGACCGCTCAGGCGTCACCCGCCCCTCCCGCACTGGCGCCGCATGGGCGGTGCCGGCGGGGGCGGGGCGGAGCCCGGCGCGGCCGGCGCCGCATGCGCAGTGTGGATGGCCCGCCCCTGACGGCGGGCGGGGACGGTGAACCCGGAAGGGCCGGGCGGCGCGAGGCGGCCGCCGCCATGGGCCTCTTCGGGAAGACCCCCGAGAAGCCGCCCAAGGAGATGGTGAGGCCGCGGCGGCGGCGCCGCCTCAGGCGGAGGCTGGGAGGCGGCGGGGGCGGCCTAGGTGCGCGGCGTTGCCGTGGCGCCGGGCGAGGGCTGCGGAAGGGCCGGGCCCGGCTTGGGCGAGGCGCCGCGGCGCCGGGGGCCTCGCCTGACAGCACCCGGCCCGGAACCGAGGGGAAGCGGCGAGCCCGCACCCCCGCGGCCGGGGAGAGGAGGGTTTGGAGTTCGGAGCGGGCGGGGTGGGCCCCGGTGAGGTCTGTCCCGGGGCATCGCTGTGGCGGCTGGGCCTCAGCAGCAGGTGAGGAGCCCTGGTACTCCGTCCCCAAACGGGCTGGGGGCGCCCGCGCTCGGTTACTTCGCTTCTTCGGAAATGCGGCAACTTCTTAGCGCGCTCGGCCCGCTGTCAGGGCGCTCCTGCGCCCTGGGGCTGTGCAGGGACTTGGGGGGGGGGGGGGGGCTCTCGGGGCCACAGGAGCAGTAGCCGAAGGAGCGGTGCATCCTGGGTGGCGTGGTTTGGGGAGGCTTAGTCAGCGGCTCCTGGATTTTTAGCTTGCTGTTAGCTGTCTTCCACAACTTCTAGGCCTCCGGCTTCGTTAGGGGCTTCTAGCTCCTGTTGCAAAAAGAGGCTTGAAAATATGAACAGCTGAAATATTGGGACTTGGTGGTTTTCTGAGTCCGCAGGCAAACTTTGTAAGCCTTGCTTCTACCCACACACTTAAAATGTCACAGTGAAATGAAATAATTGAGACGCTGAGGGATTTCACTGTTGCCTTTCATAAATCACTACTAATACATTAATTAAAACCATCTATTTGACGGGGGGAAAGATCAAATACATTAGAGGTATGAAAAAAGCAACAGGGAGAAGGTGACAGGTACTGCAGTTGAAGGCTTAGAAGAGCTGCCGGGTCACAGATATTCCCGGCTGCTTTGTACAAACCAGGTCGCAGGGGAGCAGGCTGTAGCCATAGCTTGTTGGGTGATAGCGTTAGTTAAGGAATATACTTTTCATAGTGTACTTTCCCTTCTTCCTCTACCTGTGTCAGAGCACCATGCAGGCTGGTTATAGTTTCCTCTGTTCATGAGCAGCGTTGGAAGATACCACAGAGAAATGGGGTTTGGAGACTGCTGCTCTCAATGGCGGGATAAAGCATCAGACTACCGTTTAACCCGCACGATGTGGTTATGCTGCACTGATAAATTCTTGTTGTTTCATGTCCGATGACCGCTCTTCCCTTTCCATAACTGGCAAGCTTGTATTTTCCAGTAACACAGAGTGTCTGTGGGTCATCTTGGAGCTGTTTGCAGAAAAGCCTGCAAAGGTGCTAGAAAACAGGCGTCTCTGAACCACAGGGAGAAATGATGTGGGTCACCTTGCTGTCATGAGCGCGCTCTTGGGTTGCAGGTTGGCATGATGACTTCACAGGTCATAACAGCGATATTGAGAAACCCATTAATAGTAAGAAATTTCTTCCCTCCTGTATCTAGCTGCACAGCTTTAGAAGGAAGAAGTTATTTCTGCTTACTAGATGATGGGGAAATAGCACCGCTTACCTAGTGTCTGCCAGCAGCTGCACACAAGATACTGTCCCTGAGTAGGGCTAGAGAAAGCAATCCGAGCACCACAGGAGGTGGCTGATGATGGGAAGAGGTTGAGATTTTTGTGATGGCAGTGGGTCACCCTGGGTTTGTTTGTATGCTCGCTGTCTGTCGATGGGAAGGGACTTACTGGCTGAATGATACGAGGCAAACATCTTCAGTCCTTGTGAGGAGCTAGTGATGCATTTCAGCCTGTCTAAAGCTGGGGGTCTACTATATATTTAATGCCATGTCTGGATTGTGGTTTTCCTCCAGTGTAGTCTGAGTGGTTTATTTCGGTTTAGTGTTTTGCTGGCTGACTCTCCAGTGTGATGCGGTGCTGTGAGAATGACGTTTTTGTTTATGTCAGAACTGGAAACAGAATAGCTTCATCAGCAGGGAGTTGTGCCTGGGCTAATTAGCCTTGCTTAGTTGACAGTGCTTCTATTCCCAGCATTGCTACCTCTGCGCTGCATTGTGCCGTGGTTTGTAGCTGTATCCCTGGTGTCCTGCGTGAGACCGGCAGTACAGCTTCTTTACTGCTCGACAAATTGCTGTGTCCCGTGTAACTGGAAGCATGCAGTAGTCTGGATGAGGGTCAATGGGATTTCCTCCTCCTCTCATACACAGAACTGGTGATGTGCGTTGGGAAGACCAGCGAAGGAAGAAGCACCCAGCTCTGTCTTTGAGGACTGTCGTGTGAAGCAGCTTATTCCTGGGCAGTATTAGGGATGAGCTATCAAAGAGTTTTCTGCTGTCAGAGTTAGCAGGGATTGATGACAACATACGGCCAGTCGTGGTTTAATGGTGTCTTTGTGCTGGGTTGTGCATCACAGAGACAGAATCTGTGAATCCTGCTGTAGTTTGTTTGACAGTTGCCGATTGTGCTTGTACGTGAAGGCTTAATACATGTTGGTTTGTTCTAGAATACAACTTGTAGAGCAAATCTCTAGAAGATGTTACATTTGAGAGGTGACAGTTGGCCAGCCAGAGTTCAATCATGCTTTACCTCAGTCTCTTTCCCCTCTTCTCTCCGTCTAGCATAGGCACACTCAAAAGAGGGACCTTCTTAGCCTCTTATCAGGGGTGAGGAATGAATCCACATGAAATTTTTCTGCCCTATTCTGAACAGCAAGAGGGGAGGCTGCAGTTGGTCTGGCAAGGTTGTTTTTTTTTCCTGTAATAAAATGGATTTCAACTAAAAGGTACAGGAGCTTTCTGAAACCCCTTCAAAACTTCTGCACACCCATAAAGTGTACGCACAGAGCTCTGCAGGGCTTTTGGTTTTGAGGTTTTTTGCAGCAGATTTTGTGCTTGGGCAGCTCAGATGGTGGTTGTTGTCTGTAGTCAAAACATGGTCTTGTTCATGGTGACTGAGAGCATTTCTTTTGAGACCGGTAAAGGTCTAAGAATCTGTCTTGCTCTGCTGGGCTCGTGCACTGAAGAGCGCTCTTTTTACAGTTCTGTTATAAAGCTTTTTCAGGTAGACAAAGCTTTTTATTTGAATTAAAAAAAAAAATCACATAAAAATCAGGGTGATTTTCATATGAAACTATTCGTACAGCCAACTAGACTTCTTGACTGGCATGTACAGTGTGCAAGTGGATCCATGAACTAGAGGTCATCTTAATACTTAGGGGTTTTTTTTAGATACTGTGCAAAATCTGTGCTGCTAACAATAAAAGTAGCATCAGAGCTCCACGAGCATTTGGCACTCTGTTTGTATGCTAGTATTACCTCCCGACTCTTGATTCTGGTTCTACAGCCCTTCTCTGCGTCCTTGTTTACCGCAAGCCCTTCCAGTTCTCAGTGGGATGTCTGGCAGCTGCTGCCTGTCTGATGTCTCTGCTTCCCCAGAGAGGTGGTCGGAGCAAGTGGTGCTCCCCACCTTCTTCAGCGCCCTGTGTCAGGAGAGCCAGGAGTGCTGGAACAGAGAGATCTTGGCGGGTCCCAGGAGGGAAGCTGTAGAGGGGGTGGCTGTGTTTGAACCCCACCAAATGCAGGGGAAGGGAAGCTGGAGGGCAGAGCTGCTGTGTAGGGGGACCTGAGCAAGCGGGAGGAACAGGCCAGCAGGAACCTCATGATGTTGAGCAATGCGGGGTTATGTATGTGGGACGACCATCCCTGCACGTAGGGACGTGCGGCCTGGGGCTGGCTGGGCAGCAGCTCTGCAGGAAAGGACCTGGCCTTCCCGCGGATAATAAACATGAGTTAGCAGTGCGCCTTCGCAGCGATGAGGGCAAACTGGGCTGCATTAGTGAAGCGTAATCATCAAGTTGAGGCAAACGGCTGTTCAGTTACTCTGCTGCATTCGGCATTAATGAGGCCACATCTGCAAAACAGTGTCCCGGTTTGGGCACCCAGTTCAAGGATATCAACAAACTGGGGAGAGTGCGGCAGAGGGCCACCAAGGTGGCAGAGGACTGGAGCCCATGACACAGGAGGAGAGGCTGAGGGAACTGGGCTCGTTTTAGCTTGGAGAAGAGAACGCGAAGGGGCAAGAGTCTGAAGCCTTTCACTGCCTCTAATGGGGTTGTAGTGAAGACAGAGCCAGGTAGTTTTCAGGTGTGCCCAGTGACAGGAAAGAGGCTGCAGCCACAGGTGGCCAGAGGAGAATTTTGAATTGGACATAAGGGAAGTTCCTCACCACAGGAGTGATTAAGTGCTGGAACAGATGCCCAGAGCAGCTGTGAAGTCTCTGCCCTTGGACAGTGTCAAAACTCAATGGACGAGGCCCTGAACAACCTGTCTGAACTTAGAATCATAGAATCATTTAGGTTGGAAAGGACCTTTAAGATCATCAGGTCCAACCGTTAACCTAACACTGCCAAGTCCACCACTAAACCATGTCCCTAAGCACCACATCTACACGTCTTTTCAATACCTCCAGGGATGGTGACTCAACCACTTCCCTGGGCAGCCTGTTCCAATGCTTGACAACCTTTTCAGTGAAGAAATTTTTCCTCACGTCCAATCTAAACCTCCCCTGGCGCAACTTGAGGCCATTTCCTCTTGTCCTGTCGCTGGTTACTTGGGAGAAGAGACCGACACCCACCTCGCTGCAGCCTCCTTTCAGGTAGTTGTAGAGAGCGATGAGATCTCCCCTCAGCCTCCTTTTCTCCAGGCTAAACAGCCCCAGTTCCCTCAGCCACTCCTCATAAGACTTGTTCTCCAGACCCCTCACCAGCCTCATTGCCCTTCTCTGGACACGCTCCAGCACCTCAACGTCCTTCTTGTAGTGAGGGGCCCAAAACTGAACACAGTATTCGAGGTGCGGCCTCACCAGGGCCGAGTACAGGGGCACGATCACTTCCCTACTCCTGCTGGCCACACTATTTCTGATACAGGCCAGGATGCCATTGGCCGCCTTGGCCGCCTGGGCACACTGCCGGCTCATGGTCAGCCGGCTGTCGACCAGCACCCCCAGGTCCTTCTCTGCTGGGCAGCTTTCCAGCCACTCTTCCCCAAGCGTGTAGTGTTGCACTTGATCCCTTTGTCCAGATCATTGATAAAGAGATTAAACAGAACTGGCCCCAAAACTGAGCCCTGGGGAACACCACTTGTGACCGGCCACCAATTGGATTTAACCCCATTCACCCCAACTCTTTGGGCCCGGATGTCCAGCCAGTTTTGAGTAGGAGGTTGGCTTGGAGACCTCCTGGGGTTCCTTCTGACTGAAATGGGTAGTCTCTTGGTGCTGTCATCCCATGCCAAAGTTTCTACCTTATGATGAAATCCCCTGCGGCAATTCTCTCTGCACAGTGACGTCGCTGTGACGTGGGAAGTTAGCCAGGCAGTGAGCGTCTCTGATTCACAAGCCGCGTCCTCCTTAACTCCTTGTCTGAATGTTAAGAGGAGTGCAATAATTGGTGGTATCTCTGCAATGTTGGTTTTTTTTTTTTTTTATTTGAATGATGAAATATTTAAACGTGACGCATAACTTAAAGCTTGTGCATTTTGAAGTGCTGCTTTTGATATTGAATGGTTGTTACGTGAAAGTATGAAAGCATAGTTTTAAACTTGGAATTTCAAGTAACTCTCACTTTCTCTTTTTAAGGTCAATGAGTGGTCCTTGAAGATAAGGAAAGAAATGAGAGTGATTGATAGACAGATCAGAGGTTTGTACTTATGTCTCATTTTTTGTTTTTCCTTTCCCTGTCTGCCTTCAATGTTTTTTTGCTTTAATTGGGGGAGGCTGTGAAATCTAATAACCCAGGGTACTCTATCGCGTCTGGAATAAAGGAAGACGAATGTGATCCTGGGGCCAGGCTTAGTCTGTGTTACAAAATGACGTCGCTGTGAAGTTCTTCAGGTAAAATTTTCGAAAGAACTTGAATATTGTGTGCTTCCAGTAAGACATAATGCTCTTAAATCCCATTTGATAAGATGAATTAGACTTATCCAGAACTTCAGCCACATTGATTTAATGAATAGTATTGGTGTGGTATGTAATTCCACGTGTAGAAAGTTCTGCAGGTATGTACTGGCATGAAGTGCACATGCTAAACAAAAGTAGCTTGCTGTCAGCTTGGGAAAATTGCAAACAGGAGAGAAAAAAAAAACAACTTTTCTCAGTGGGTGTTTTGCTGCTAAATTATGGGTATTACATTTTTGAAGAGGTCTTGAAAAGCAGAGGAGTCGCTTATTATTACACTGCCCCTAGTTCAGTTTCTTGTTCTCTCATCCGCCTGCTTTTCCAGAATCTGAAAGTAGGTTTGGGGCAGATTCTATTTTCCCCTTTTTGTCTTCTACCCTGCCTTCAGGATTGGTCCGTGGGATGTGCTGGTAAAGGATATTTTGTGTCAGCGTCTGGTTAGTGGGCGCATGCCTGTTTTGAGTGACTCCTCAAGGCAAACATTCTCCCTTGCCCCTTTCCTCCCCAGCCCCACGCTTCTGGACTAAGCTGGCAGGGTTCATATATTCTCCCACTTGTAGATTTGTATGAGTTGGTTGGAGAGAGATGCTTGTGCAGTACAAAGCCTGTCTTTATCCTCATCTGTAAAATGAGGACATGGTTTATGCCTCTTCCAGGAAAACCAATGTACAGTGATGTTCGTTACGCTTGTGAATTGTTTTGCGTTCTCCAAGGCACTTTGTGTGGCTGTATCAGGCACAGAGCACCTGAAACGTGGCTGATCTTATTAGCAGAGTATGTTTCAGAGGTCACATCTTCCACAGGAGCAAACTACCCATGTGTTCACTGTTGATGGTTTCTTGAGATTCTGGTTTTCTCTCAACTTTATGCGTGCCATAATACTTCTAATGGCCTATATAGATATTGGGTCTGATATTTTGACGTGGATGTAAATCTAATTATTGTAACAGCTCTAGACATCTCTGTATATGTATTTCAGAAAGAAATACAGTTCAGCACATAAGAGCTTAGACTAACTACCAACTATCTGCTATTCTGATAATTCCCATTAAAATAAAGTACAGAGTATCTTTGTAATGCCCATATTGTGCTGGGATTTCACATCTTGCCAAGTGTCAGCTGTGGAAGTATGTGGTTCTGCTGGACACTTACCAGGCTAGCAGGCTGCTGCTGAAAGATGACAGCCATGTGCCACTAAAGGGTTGTTTTTTGGTTTTTTGTTGTTTTTTTTGTTTGGTGGTTTGTGGTGTTTTTTTGGTTTGTTTTTTTTTTTTTTCCAAAAAGTACCCCCTGTAGTTGGATTCTGCCAGGCTTTATCATTTCGATTGAGATTTACACAGGAAATGGCTGTAATCTTTGAGTAAGGATGCTGAGCTGGGACCTCTCTTAGTTTCCCTGGGGAAGGCTGTGCTAGATGTGTTTTGATATGGCAAAACTCAGATCCACCTGGGATGAACTGAGTAGGCTTGGGTCACCCGAACACTTGGCTCACCCAGACAGCACAGTTACTGATACATCAACACGCTGTTTCGAACCATCTGTTGTTGGACTCTTGCTGTTGTCGTGATTTCTGTTTGGTGTAGGTTGCTTTTGAGGGCTTGGAAGGTTCGAAGAAATGAAAGGTATCCTCATGACTTCAGAATTGAATTTTTCGAGTTAATATAGTTGGAATAATAAGTCACGGTGTAGTGACTTTGTCTCACTAGAGGTGCATAGCTGGCATTGACCTTCAAAGGTGGAGTTGACCATTCTTGCACATTTTATGCCGCTAATCTCATATTCAGCAGTTTGTCATGCAAGTGAAAGCATTCACTCGAGTACAGGGCCCCACTACCCTAGTTTGGATGTAGTAACACAATACTTGTGGCTGGTTTTAGCCTGACAAAGTAAATGTCATAATTCCTCAGTACTGCTGGAGTACTGATGTTTTCTGGTTTTTGCTGTAGCGCTTCAGCTGTTTTGTACCTGTTCTGATGTGCTGGGACTTGGCTCGCTCCCGTGTCTGACATACAGATGTCTTCAAGCTTGTGACATTTCTGCAGAAAATAGTGGGGAAGCAGCAAGGATTATGGTTTTCTGATTACGATCCTACAGATTTCTGCCAGCCCTTTAGGATAAAGACACTATTGAATGATACTGAGAGAATGACTCATCTTGAGTACAGGGTTCATTAACTCCCACGTGAGAAGCTGCGTCGAAGTCTCAAGGTTGGCCTGTGCCAAAAAGCGTGCGTTGATGCCTTTGTTTTTACGAAAGGGCAACTTCTGATTCTTGCCTACGCGTAACTTCTGTCTGGTATAAATCAAGAAGACTCAAACAAAACCAAATTTGAACAAAGCCTTTGCTAGAAATAATTGTTCTTGCAGTCATTTCCTTCAACTCTTTGCAGGAAGGCGAGCCTAACCCTCACTATCTGAATTCTTTATTTACTTTAGGATAATGTTTTTGCGGACTCTTAGATCCACATTTTATCAGTGGCTAATTTATTGCCGAGTCTGGAAAAGGAAGGGGGTTGTTACAGCCCCTGCTTGTTCCTGCATTTCTTACTCTGAGCTTTTTGAGGTACCTGGCTTCTGCTGTACACAGCCAGCGTTATCTGACAAGGCAGACATGTGAACAGTCACCCCAGATTTGCTAGAGAAACCTACGTTATTTAAGGAAGCCTGTTTAGTGTATAATATATCAAATCCAATTATTTGGTGCTCATTTTGTCCAGGCTTAGTTCAGTACTCCTGCTCCAGCATGCTCTTATAAAAAGCTATTGAGTGAAACTGGATACCAGGAGAGTTTGAACAGGCTGCTTTAAGTTATATCTAACAATTTACCAGCATACTAGTTTTCCCTGATAAAATTATCCATAGCTTTGGCACCAGCCAGCCAGCTTATAATTTGAATGTGCCAGTTTAGACAAACACCTAATGCATGTGTCTTAAAG
Source organism: Aptenodytes patagonicus (assembly GCF_965638725.1). Lineage (NCBI taxonomy): Eukaryota > Metazoa > Chordata > Aves > Sphenisciformes > Spheniscidae > Aptenodytes > Aptenodytes patagonicus. The sequence continues at coordinate 6,296,924 of NC_134952.1, forward strand.
TATGAGCAGTATAAACTCAAGACCTTAACTCCTTAAGTACAAGTACAGACTTGGCTGGGTATCCAGTTGAGGCTCAATGAGTTGTGCCTGATGGGGGGAATAATTAAGTCTATCTGCAAGGATGAAGGCTTTTTTTGGCAGTAATTAACAAATCTGTGGTTCTAAGTAACTCTTAAAGTTGTGGACACACCCTTACAAATTCACTATATAAATGGTTATGCCTTTTTTTTTTTTAAAGGCAGTATATATGTAAAACTTTCTAGCCTCTGTGAGATCAGCCTTCTACAATCTTTCTGAATGTATTTTTTTCAGAAAAACACACATTTCAGAGACTTAGAAACAGTGAGGACAATTCTGCCTACAGCAGCCCTCAGATTCACTTGAAGGTGGGCATATGGGTTAAGCTTTGAATGTAGTCTGACGGCTAAGTATTTTTGCTAGTAAAATACCCGTCTGTCTTCCGAGACTGCTAGTTTTAAACTTCTTGTGACAACTTTGTTCCTTCCTGGCGAAGAGGGGCTATCTGGTGATGAACACGGAAGAGGTAATCTTGTAAGCAGCAAATCAGTACAGTAGTCTTAAACTGTCTGTGTATATATATATAAAATATATAATATGTGTGTATGTATTTATCTGTATATTTATATCAGGCCAGTTTAATAGTCAGGAAGTTATTGTGAAGTTGTAAGTCAAGTAGTCATCTCAGAGTGCTTTGTTCTTACTGGACCTTTTTTGCTTCTTAAGAATTCACCTCAGTCAGCGCAGCTTCACGCAGTGATATTCCTGGACAGTCCTTTACAGTACTCTGAACTGCAAAGGAAATTACAGAGCTGGATGTTTAGTAGTGAGAATTTTCCTACTAATATTGAGTTGAATTAATCAGCTAACATGTAAATCAGCCTAGAACAAGGTCTTTGAGTAACAGAGGGGATCTGAAATCAAGCAGAAAAGATTCTTTGCGTTGAAAATACACCCCAACAAATGACTGGTTTCTCTTCCAAATCTTTAGCGGCTTGTCACTATTTGCTGTGTTTTTTCTGTACTCCAGATATCCAGAGAGAAGAGGAGAAGGTGAAGCGGTCAATAAAGGATGCTGCCAAAAAGGGTCAGAAGGATGTGTGTGTGATCTTGGCAAAGGAACTGATCCGCTCTCGAAAGGCTGTAAGCAAACTCTATGCATCCAAAGCTCACATGAACTCTGTTCTCATGGGGATGAAGAACCAGCTCGGTAAGAACAACTTCTGAGTGCTTCTAGCTTTAGAGGTGAGGTCTGGGTTTCCATTTTCAGAACCAAGGTCAAATGCAGGCAGAGCTTGAATTTGGAAGCAGTCCTACTCTTGGGAAAGGCAGCTGATTCCAGCGGGCTTCAGGAGCCAGGGAAATTCCTCCCGTAGCGGGCCCAGAGGTGTGAGGCTGCTGCAGTTCCTTATCCCCACATCCAGCCAGGCTGAGCACCTGTTCCCAGTAGGCACACGCACCCACACATGCTCACAGCAGTGCCTTTACCAGCACCCATGTAAACACATGCAGCTTTCACACAACCACGAACAGCACTGATGGCTCAATCCCGGTCTTCCTCTTCAGCCGATTAGGACTGAGGTCCACTAGTAGACTACATGTCTATACACACATGCACAATACATGGGGTGTTCCAGTAGCTGCTCTCAGACACTCAGTCTAAGCTGGCCAGCTATCCGGTAACTAGCCCCAGATCTCCTCTGCCTGAGCTGCTGGTACCTGGACCTGTAGGCCCCCGAGGTTTATGGTCTTCCCTGGTCCACCTTGATCCCTCCCTTTCTCCACCTTTGGTCCTTCCCTTAAACATCCAATAAAAAGTTTCTCATGTTCAATCACATTCCTGCAATCGCCTTAAAAGATTCCATAAGTTTTTCTCGGTTCAGAAAATGCTCTCTTCCCCTGCATCCCATACCGAGTCCTGTGTCCCTGTAGGCAATAACCCCCTTCAGTCTGCAGGATGTTCTGGAGACTGTTTCCCCACTGCCCTGTCTGGATGGGTTTCCCACCCTGGGCTCTGGAGTAGTCAGGGAGTTCCCAGTTAGCTTCCTGGGGTTCCTACCCCTCGTTGTTCCCTAGATCCTCGCTGGCTGTGTTTCCTCTGATTAGCTGCTCAACAGATAATCTAACACGTCTCCGCAGAGCCTGAGGGTTGCGGTGACATGAGAATCGTGCTCTGAAACAGAACTCTCTTGTGGTAATTTGGGGCACATTTTTAGTGTGCATTCCTAAACAGTTTGAATGCGTGCCTAACATCCCTGTATCCTTGTGGAGCCTGTTGTTGTTACTGATTTTGACAGGATCTGTAACGTGAGGTTTATTTCCTTCAGTAGAATTCCCTTTTTCTTGTAAATTATTGTTTCTCTAGCAAGAGTCTTAGGACAGTTACTGAGTTCTAAATGGAGATGCGGGCAGCAATTGATTTCCTTGATGTGGATGAATCGATTTGCCCTGTGGCTTAATACCTAGCTCTCTGTAAACCCTGCTTGGTCCTTTGTGCCCCCCCCCAGTACCAGCATATTTCCCTCATTCCTCATCCGCGTCAGAAATCTGTTGTAATAGGCTTCCTGCAGTATTTTCCACACCTTAGAGCATTCCAGCCTGCAACGAGAGCAGAGCAGAAAGCATTAAAGACAGGGGAAGACTTGGTGGAGGCTAACATGCACTGAAATGTCAAAGTATTTCCCCCCACCCCAGCATTATCCAAGCTAGTTGCTTGCTAAAAAGTAGATTTTAACACGAGGTGAGTGGTAAATCAGGAGTCGCAATGTGAACCTGAAGTGTAACCTTACGATAGGTCAAATGCGGCTCCCCACGTACCTCATTTGGAAAAGGGAAGCAAAGGCCATCCTTGCAGCTTGAGGTGTCCTTTAAAAGGAAAAACTCCTTATTATCGCTACCAGCATCTTCACCTTACTGGGAATGTTCCGATACCCTTGCGCAAGCAATAGGAAGGAATCTAGAATTCAGTCTGGGGTATGTATTAACTTGCTTCATCTTGGGGAAATGACCGCTAAAGGCAAGATTTCTGTTAGTTTGTTAACATCACAAGCGTAACGTTCTTAAAGAAATTAAATATTAAAATGAAAAATAATATCTGCTGTACCTTCATTTTGCTTCATTAAAGAGTGACCATTTTATATACAAACAGGTAAGTTCTCCATGGCTAGGAAGCTGCGAAGTTAGATGGCACAATCCAAGAACCTCAGAGTACCCTTAATTATTGCATTTTGATCTCGGTGTATCAACATACATGAGAAGAGCTTTTAAGCTATATTATGAGAGTAGCCTCTGGAAAGAGTGTTGTTAAATTCAGTTTAAACTACACTTACTTCCAGCTTATCTGCTTCAGTGTTAATTTTCTAGCTTCCTGTTTGCTGTGAAACTGTTGCACTAGAACTTGTGCCAGAGTTAGCTTCCACTACCCAGTGTCAGACGTGGAGCTGGACTGTAGCTCCACTGGTGAAACCCTCAGCAAGACCTCCGGCTGCTGCGGGGCGCAGGCAGGAGCTCCTCGGGGATCTCTCTTTATGAACTGGAGTGCAAGTGGGTTGAAATCTCTCTGCAGGCAATCTGGATTGCTCCAGCTAATCACACAGGACCAGTATCTTTGCTAGAAACTTTTTTTTCCCCGATGTGGGTAGGACTTGAGCTTTTCCAGAAAGGTAGACAAGAAGGAAGAAGCAGAGTGCCCATTTCTTCTTTTAATTAAATTGCCTAAATGCCAACAGATTTCTGTCCGTGTAGGGAGGATAGAATTTCTTTGCTTTCGGTGGTGCATGGATCGTTCAAGCTTTTCTATGCCTCTCCTTCACAGCTGTCCTGAGAGTAGCAGGTTCATTGCAGAAGAGCACAGAAGTCATGAAAGCTATGCAAAATCTAGTAAAAATCCCTGAAATCCAAGCAACGATGAGGGAGTTGTCCAGAGAGATGATGAAGGTAAGACCTATACCATAAATAAGACTTGGGTGAACGAGAGGTGGTGGTTAGCGTGCTGTGCAACCGCTTAGGTGGCCCCTTTGTCAGAGGGCTTGTGTGAGCTCTGACAAACAGAAAGTAGCACAGTAATAGCTGGGGACTTTCTAGCAGGTTACTGTATGTGGGGAAAACCCTGACTTGGCAATACCTGCAACACGTTTGGCGTAAAGCTTGAAGCCAAAAAAAGCTGCTGCTGAGGTTGAGGACGGAAGGAGGAAGACCAGTCCCCGCACAGAGCGGTTGTGGCTTGGTCATCCTAGCCCCAAGGGCGGGGGGAGACGGAGGCTCGAAGCAGGGTTCACACCTGCGCCCAGTGACTGCTGTATTCCCGAGCTTCTGCCTGTTCTGGGGAGACTGAGCTCCCTGCTTTCAGGGATGAAAATGTTCACTGAGAAAGACCCACCACAGCCTGTTGCGGAGCGGGAAGCTGACAGCTGACAGTCCCATCTTAGGCAAGATGGCTATCCTGATACTGGATTTAAAACATCTAGCTTAGTGACTCCATCTGATGAAAGCGCTCTGATTTTAAAGCATACTAATTCTCTATGACGGCTTTTACCTTTTCAACTACCAAAATTGTTTTGCTTTTTCCCCTCTTACCACTCTGGACTGTTTAGTTCAAATTGGCTTATTTCTTAATAATTTTACCATTGTGCACCAGAACAATTTGGCCATATCTAGGTTGCAGGCCCTGCAGAGGAACGTTTTCAAACGTGGATAGAAAAAAGGGAACCCATGTCAGACACTAATTGTACAGCATGTTACACAATTTATGCTTCATGACTGAAGTTTGCAGTTGTATTTCACATGCTTGGAGCAAGCTGGGTTGTCGGTGTTCAGACATGCAACAAGAAGGAATAATAGCTTGAGGGTTTCACAGTGAGAACACGTGTAATTTAATCCTCAGTTTTCTTACCGCTCTTCCAGTGCACCAGTTGTACAGACACGTGCTTAAACCGTAGGCAAGCGTGTTGGCCAACCCTCATGCAACAGGAGAGCCTTGATCGGGAAAGCTTGAGCAGCGAGCGAGCGGTTGTTAAATGCCTGGACAGGCGTAACCTGATCTTGAAAGTAGGAAGTGTGTCCTCTTACTCTGCTGTTTCCAAGGGCATCACGCGCTGCCTTTTTGTTTTCTGCTAGGCTGGTATTATAGAGGAAATGCTGGAGGACACCTTTGAAAGCCTGGAGGATCAGGAGGAAATGGAGGAGGAAGCCGAGATGGAAATCGACAAAATCCTTTTTGAAATTACAGCTGGTGAGTTCGTGTGTGTTTGCCGAGAGTGGAGCCTTGCCCCCGCTCTGTTCGATAAGATGCAGCAATTTAAATCTTTGTCTATTCTGGCTTAACTGCGCTCTCCCGGTGGTGGCTTTGCCTTTGCTAATAGGCAGAGTGCTCTGACAAACTGGTTTCTCGGGGAATACTGGCTGAGAAGGCTGGTGCGGTTTGGTAAAGCGTAAGTAATACGCATCAGCTGATGTCTGCAGAGCTCTGTAATTGAGGTTTTAACAGATCAGTGTTTGTCTGTACAGTGGATCCTCTTAGCAAGGTGAAATTGTATGATTGACTAGATGTACCATTATTAATGAAGCCAGGGAATAAACTCAGCTGCATTGCCTTGAGCCTTAGGCTGTGTTGTGGTTCCTGGCTGTAAAATGCTGTTAGTGTCTCGAGTTGTTGGGGGGAAAAAGCCCCACAAAAACAAACAAACAAGCCCCCTAAAAACCAAAACCCAACCCAAACCCCCAACTTCTGCCATACAGCTCATGAGGTAACGATCTACTCTTTTAGTTATTTAACTTAGATAATGCTTAGAATGCTCCTTACCTGAATTTCTTGTGACGTGGTGTGACAAACGTAAGCGCCGGAGCTGTGTTCAGCTGCAACGCGCTGAAAGCACAGTTCCCCAGCTCCTGCCCTGCTGTTACCTCGTGCCTGCCGCTGGCTTGTTGCCCTCTCTTGTTTCTCACGTCCCGCTTGGCTTTTTTTCCATCCCGTTTCCTGGCTGGGAGCAGCTCCCTTCCTGCCGGGCGGGCTGTGGGAGCCGGCCAGCAGCACGGCTCGGGGGGGAGCCACTCCTCCCCGGCCCACCAGCGGGCTCAGGAGGGGCCGACAGGTCGGTACTGCTGCATCGGCCGACGGCCCAGGGCTGAGCAAGTCCCAACAGTTCTTGTGTGCGACCTCTACCGAAAGCGACAGGTTGAATTATTTTAAGTATCTGTACCTGGAAGCTGCTAATTATTAAATGAAGACCTAATGCACACCGTGTGTTGTTTGCAGGGGCCTTGGGTAAAGCACCTAGTAAAGTCACAGACGCTCTTCCAGAGCCCGAACCCATGGGAGCGGCTGCCGCTGTTGATGAGGAAGACGACATTGAAGCAATGCAGTCGCGATTAGCTACCCTCCGTAGCTAAGGATGAAGCGAATGTGTACAGTTTGCCTTTTCTTTTTCTTTTTTTTTTTTGCAATGGGATATTCTGTCCTACATTCAAAATGCAAAACTCAATATGTGAGAATACTTTGTAATGTATATTTTTTTTTTTTTCTTCCTGGGGAGTGTATTCTCCAAGAAACTACTGTAATATACTTCTTCTTGGGGAGTGCAGTCTGTAAATTATCTTACCCTTTTCTGTTCAGCCCGTCTCCCCTGTGAGAGGCTGTGGTGAAATGGCAACGGTGGTGTAATGTTACGTATTTTTAGATATAAAGTCCTGAAATACATTCTTAGCTTCAAGTACCATCTTTCCCTAAAAGGCACTTTGGCTTAATCTGCTACCAAAAACCTTCAGTGGCAGGTTCTTTGGTTTTCTGAATCACTACACATTTTATTAAAGCTGCTTTTAACAGTCGCTTCTGTGCATCAGTTTAGTTTGCATCGCTTCAGGCTCTTTTCACAAACAATATCCGCCATTTAAGGCCCTCGCAGCGTAGTTAAAGGAAAGCTTTCAGTCAGCGCAGCTGTTCTCTCCTAGCGCTGTCCAGGCATTGTGTGTTCATGGGAGAGCCTTCTCTAGCAAAGGCAGGCTCAGGCTGCCGGTCCTGCTGCGTGGCTTTCCTTCAGGGACGGGAGTTCTGCCACAGGCAAGAACTGCTGCTCAGGCGCAGTTAACACCGTGGCCTGCCTTGTGCTGCTGGGAGAGGGTGTTCCCCCCTCTGCTCTGAGAGGGGTAGGTGGCCAGAGAAGATTTGCAGACCCGCACGAGCCCTACCCCTTTTGATTTGGCCACCTCCGGAAGCCTTTTTTTACTTCTCGCTCCAAGACACACGTAAGTCTAAAGGGCAAACGTCAGCCCTGCCAGCTCCGTGCTTCACAGGAGCTGAACGAGAGGAGCCCTGGGAGACAGGCTGATAGCAGGGATAATGCACACCATCAGTGGGTTTGCTTTCCTCTTCAGGGGGCAGGAGAGGGCAGCTGAAGCACTTGCTTAGGGTGGGGTTAACCTCCCTGCTTTGGGGGAAGGTAGGTGGAAGGACAGGGAAGCCAGCCTCCAGCACAGGTGCTCTTCCCACCCCTTTCAGTGAGCAGAAGGCAAGAGCAGTGTCTTCTCTACCCAGAAGCCTGCGCATGCAGGGGAAAAAGGAGCCTAGCTAGGGGAGAGAGACAGCTTGAAGGGCCAAGCTTAAAACAGAGTATGTGAAAGTGATCAGAAATCCATTGGCACCCGACTCACGATGGTGTTAGCATAGTTCCACCAGACCCCCAGGCTGTGCCAAGGAAGGTGAGGTGCAGTGCACCTGCCGGCAGGAGTCGGCCAGCTCTGGGACCAGAACTGACCCCAGAACCAATCCCTGTAATGAAATAATTCTTCAGCCTTTTGAGATTATAAAAACTGAACCTGGTACCCACCAGACCCGCAAGAGCAGCTGTGGCCCGTCACAGCCGCTGAACAGCAGCATTTGTTACCTGCTCTGCTCATTTGCAAATCCGGTAACAGAATACAGGAGTTTTACAGGCAAACAGCCACGGGACAGAGCTCTTCATCTGGTACGTTGTTCATCACTGAAGTACCGTGCCAAAAGGGAGGTTCACTTCAGCCATCCTAACATTTTCTTAACCATTCCAGGTACTAGCACTTCACTATCCCACCACCACAAGTGATGAAAAGCCATCTGCTGCTTAAATGGCACGTTTTTAGGGTCAAAGGAAAGGTGTTTCTTCCCTCAAGGAAAAACTTCAGGCAAAACTCATGTTGTGACTCACAAAAGGCAGTTTGCAAAGCACGTATCCACCGTGTCTCTCACCTGAACGTGTCAATGCCACAAAAGCCTCACAGGCAAAGGAAGGAGTTTCTAGTTTTAAGGAAGACTTGCCAAAAGAAAACTAAATCCATAAATAATGGCATTCCAAAAGCAAGGGCAGAAGAACAGACAAGGCACCCGGACACTTGGATGGTGTCCCACAACTTCCAGTTTCAGCCACAAAAAGCAAGGAGGGGCCGAGCACCGTTCACCTTCGTGCCAGCGGGTGGCAAATACAGGCACATCGACAGCAGGGAAGGGAACCCTAACGCTTCAGGGCTGTGCACTCCTTCGGAGAGCTGTGCCAGTCGAGTGTTCCATCTCCACCCCAAACGTAACAAGAACAGGCAAAGGGGATGGTTTGTTTCTTGTGGTCTTAAAAATGCAGAGAGGACAGATCAGAAAGAAAAAAAAAAAGCAGCTGAAGAGCCAGTAGGGTTGGGTAGATAACAGCTGCAGCAAAAACAGATTGAACAGCATCACATTGGTAAGAAGGTTCAAAATCCAACTTCAGCAAGGGGCCTTCCCACACATACGTGCGTGCGTGAGCACGTCTAAGATCAGCATGATCTTTTCCACTGGGCAGCTTTCCAGCCACTCTTCCCCAAGCCTGTAGCGCTGCATGGGGTTGTTGTGGCCCAAGTGCAGGACCCGGCACTTGGCCTTGTTGAACCTCATACAGTTGGCCTGGGCCCATCGATCCAGCCTGTCCAGGTCCTTCTGCAGAGCCTTCCTACCCTCCAGCAGATCAACACTCCCGCCCAACTTGGTGTCGTCTGCAAACTGACTGAGGGTGCACTCGATCCCCTCATCCAGATCATCGATAAAGATATTGAACAAGACCGGCCCCAGTACTGAGCCCTGGGGAACACCGCTCGTGACCGGCCGCCAACTGGATGTAACTCCATTCACCACAACTCTCTGGGCCCGGCCGTCCAGCCAGTTTTTGACCCAGCGCAGAGTACACCTGTCTAAGCCGTGAGCCGCCAGCTTCTCTAGGAGAATGCTGTGGGAGACAGTGTCAAAGGCCTTACTGAAGTCGAGGTAGACCACATCCACAGCCTTTCCCTCATCCACTAGGCGGGTCACCTGGTCATAGAAGGAGATCAGGTTGGTCAAGCAGGACCTGCCTCTCATGAACCCGTGCTGGCTGGGCTGGATCCCCTGGTTGTCCCTCTCATGCCTTGTGAGCACCCTCAAGATGAACCACTCCATAATCTTCCCCGGCACCGAGGTCAGGCTGACAGGCCTGTAGTTCCCCGGATCCTCCTTCCGGCCCTTCTTGTGGATGGGCATCACATTGGCAAGCCTCCAGTCGTCCGGGACCTCCCCCGTTAACCAGGACTGCTGATAAATGATGGAGAGTGGCTTGGTGAGCTCCTCCGCCAGCTCCCTCGGCACTCTCGGGTGGATCCCATCCGGCCCCATAGACTTGTGAGCGTCCAGGTGGCATAGCAGGGCTTGGTGTAAACAAGGCTTTATTGCTCTTCTTTAGAACTAAAGCCAGCTGAAACAACTAGAAAGAAGCCAGTCTACCTACTGTTGGAGGCCTCAGCAAGTAGAGATGGCGGGAAGTTCTCACTGAACACAGCAAAGATGTGCGCAGCACCATGCAGAATCTTTGCTTTACCTGTTAAACTGTCTTTATCTCAACCCACGAGTTTTCTCACTTTTGCTCTTCCAATTCTCTCCCCCATCCCACCGGGGGGCAGTCAGCGAGCAGCTGGGTGGTGCTTAGTTTCTGGCTGGAGTTAAACCACGACACGCTCTTGACCCCTCTGCCCGTTTCAAGTTTGATGATGTTTTCAGTCCTTCTCCAAGTAGTTTTGGAGCAAGGCACGTGCTATTTAAGGCTGAAGCTGCAGAACTCATTTTGATACAGACCATAGTCCTGGCAGCGGCTGAGAAGCAGTAGTCACGCTAAGCCACGTTTTGGTTAACAAAAAAAAAAAAGCTATAAACAGATCTGTCACTAAATTCAATACCCTAAGCCTTCAGATACTTTAAAAAACAGCATGAACAGTATATGACACAGCATTTTCTTTTGCATTTCAAAGCACTGCATCAAATTAATTACATTTTAAAGAGTCAATTGAAGAAGCCAGGCAAGGAACAATATCTGAAATAGAAGAATTTTATGTAGACCATTCAGTGTTAAAAACCAGAGAATCAAACATCAGTTCAAATTAAAGAGCAGTTTCAAACAGAAGACATTTGATTAAAAGTTTCTTTTAACATTTAGAAATTTAAATACATTTACCTAAAGATGGTTAACCCCCATCTCTATGTTACTATACAATAGCTTAAAGCTACCTTTAAATGCTAGTTCTATGTTAATGTGAAATTCCAGAACTGCATTCTTATTTTTAATGTAAATTGGTTATTAAACTGGGTGACTCCGTTCTTCCTCCCACCCCAAAACAAATTTTAAAAATTGGCGCTTTACAATGTCTTGAGTAATATTTTTCAAAGGAGTAATTTGGAATAGTTTCCGACAGTTCTCTAGGAGGTATTTTGTACAGTTTGGAGAGCAACTCCATATAAAGTTCTATTGCAACTGAGCATTCACAGTATGCCACAGTCCATACATATTACTACATATACATATCAGGTTTGTAAACATTGGAAGAATACACAGAACATAGTACCATGATCCTCTGGTACTGCTGAAAGGAAGATGAGGTAACATTCATATAATCTCAAAGTCCACAGAGATCCTGACTGAGTAGTTAAAACAGCTGCCAGCGCTTCTGTTTCATAGTGTGTGGTTAAGGCTTTCTACTTTACGGTCTGCTAAGGCTGGATTCATTAGCTCTCAGTATCCCAACGGCATCTTTAACAGCGTGGTATATGACATTCTTCACCTAGGAGGAAAAGAAAAGGCGTTTAGTTTTACAAGTAAACCGCGTGATTAGGGTCGGCTTGGAAGCCTCTGAGGTACAGGAAAACACCTGCACAACTTTCCCACTTCCCCACTCCCCGTGCGGCTCTCCTTTCAGCTTAAACACGCTCATCTGCACGAGCTTCGCTTAGATCACTAACTTGTGAAAATAAGGTTCAAATTCTAACAGGATATAAACTATATCCTGTAGCTTGAGGAGAGTATTGCAAGCTCAGCTAGAGGGAAAACAAGAGAAATGGAAGAAAGAAACATTTCAAAAGAATCTCGGGAGAAGCTTCAGAAAGCTTCCTCAAATCTACTAAAAAACTGTAGCAATTCAAAAACCCATGGAAATTCCTCTTCAAGATCCAACACACTAAAGCTGACCCGAACACAAAAGCGACTTGGGTTGTGTGGGCACACCCCTTAGGGGTTTGGTAAGGGGGGGGGCTGGTGTTTTTCGGTGGGTTGTTTTGAAAGGGTCAAGAGGGGTAGGGTTCATCTTGAGCATCAGTAAGTTACCTGCAATTTATCTTCATGGTTCGTATGCGTATGCGACAGATATCTAAATTCCTGAGTGAGCCAGAAGCAATGTTTGACATGCTCTGGGGATACAAAGTCTTCTGCAACTTTAATACAACTGTACAAATTATGAACCTAGAGAGAACAAACAAACAAGCATTAGCCGTGTGCTCAGAAGTCTGCCCAAGCGGTCAGGCTGCAGCAGCGTCCCCGGTCCTTGCCTGGTGTGGAGCTCCTGCTGGAATGAAAACTACATCTCCTAGAAACTGTACAATAGCCCAGCCTTGAACTCCATACTCCTGATGAAGGCGTTTTCTTAGCGATCGGTCCAAGTACCAACTCTGATCATGAATGGGATCGTGATCTACAGGGTTTTCTTGACCTTGTTCCTCCGCAACCTGGAAAGTCACAAGACAACAGGTATTAGAATATACCAGCCTCACTGGACAGCTGAGATGTATCTGTGGCATTCCAGAGGCACGCACGCACGCCAGAGTGACTTGCGCCATGTGTTCAGGTGGAAGAGTTACACAATGAAAGGTTTGGATCCTTATCCAGTCCTTAGTTTGTCGAGGCTTCATCATTTCTCAGTCCCCCTTGCTTCACAGACGCGTTGCAAATGTGGATATAGGAAATGCAAGTAAACCCAATTTACAGTAAGAAGAAACAGAAGGGTTAAGTGACTCACGTGTGTTCACAGTGGGAACCACTGTCCCATATGGGATCAATACTCTTACACTATAGCCTGTAACTGGAAGAAACTACAGAGTGTGGAATTCAGTGGGTGCCTGCCCGAGACCAGCACTAGTCAGTGTGCTCACTGACCATAACAGAGGATGCTAACTAGATTTTCAGGAGATACAAGGCTGCGAGGCACAACAAGCACTTTAGAAGAGAAATTTGGGGGCTGTGGGGAAAGAATTTCTGCAAAAAGTTCCAGTGTAAATCCAATTTGCTGTGGCAACCATTTACACCCGGGACTGTAGCCCAAAAACTCATTTGGGAGGAGACAAACAGCTTGGTTCTACCACAAGACAAGCAGCTGCAAGCCCCTCACCTGCAGGCAAGTATGCTACAAGGGACCAAGAGGTGCAAGGCACAGATGTCAAAACTCAAAATGCCAACACTTATCAAATTCAGCATCATGTTTTATCAGGTATAAGATTTGTTCTTTGTTAATACTAAACAAATTTGCTGTAGCCTCTCTGAGCTTCCGCCCAAGACAGCAGTCAGGCTGACAAGGCCAACAGCTGTTCAGATCATCCCATTTATCCTTTGAAACATGAACGTATTAGCTCTTTCCAAAAGAAGTTCCAGAATTAAGACCACCAAGAACTCCAGACCATTTGTGGTGAATTTCAATACTGAAACAAGCCCTTTTGGATGTAGTATCACATCTCTACTAAACCTTTAACTCCCATGAAAACATTCACCCAAAATACCTCATGCTTTTCCCCTTAATCCAAACCTCATGAAGGTATGGGGAAAAAAAAGGTAGGAAAAGGGAGAGAACAAGGAAGAACTTTATGCACCACACACTGCTGTGACATTTCCCAAGAACGTCTCACATGCATGCTTTATAGAAGGATCTAGTTTAAGATTAAACTGTGTTTTTGCTTAAATCTAAACCAGCTGGTTTTTTGTTCATTACGTAACATCATTACTCATGCTATAAGAAGTGCAGGCAAAAGCAGTGTATCTACATACAGGGTAACTTCAAGCTTCAACTCGCTACCCTCCTCAGATCCTACAAGATTCACGGCACACGAGAAGTTTTGTCTTGGATACAACTCAAGTACATTTGTTTCCAGAGCAACTGGCACAGAAAGGAGGAAAAAAGTCCAAGGATACATATTTGCAAGCTTACGCCGACATAAGATCAGTTTTTAAGATACAACAGCTTACCTTTTTAAGGAATTCCCGGATCTTCTCTGTATCTTTAGCAGCATAAATGTGCCACAGAGCTCCAGGTTTTTCTCGACTTTCAGTAAAACGCTTAATTGTCAATTCATCAGAATCACCATCTTGTATGGTTTTAAGCACTTCTGTTGAGAGTAAACACGAGCAGTTACACTGAAGGACCTTCCCTCCAACCGCAGAAATAACCCCCCAGGACACAAGAAAGACTTTACCTTCTTCTTGGTCAGCCTGGCCTTTGGGGATACCCACATAAACCATAACATTAGCTGCATCAGACACATCTAAATGGAGGTTTGTTGTGCCGTATTTTCTATCCTCTGGTGTTATTAAGCCTGGGGAAAAGAAAGGAAAAAAAAAAGAAAAAGAAGAGTAGGAGGTACATTAGTAAGACCAAAAGAAACCTTATGCCACTCTCAGCAGCACTATCTGAAAAGACCAGAGAGCTTTTACTTTTCTCAGCAAATGATTCCAGCAATATACTTGACATCCAGGACCTTGCCCCACCTTGTTTGTGTCTTCCCAAGTGATCAGTTTACAGGCTCACACATCGATCTGTATCTATACCTAGCTTGTATGATATATAAACGTCACATTTAAGTCCTGCTAGAAGAGGGTTTCTATAGCAGTTTAGAACAAAGCATTCTCAGAAACAGTCTCTTTTTTACTCTAAAAGGCAGCTGCTACAGTATTTACTAGCCACGATCTCTTTTCTGGCCATGATCACGCTTAGTTTTAAATGCCTTTTGAGTGACAGCAGATGAACTAACCATGGAAAGACGTGCTCGAGAAGAGATTAAAAACTAAATGACACAGCCCAAAAAGGAGAACAAAAATGATACAGCCAGAAGCAGCAAAACAACAAATACACGTGGCCAGCTGTAGGAAAGAGACACTGTGTATACATGTGTGGAGCAAGTTGGTTGGAAGACTGGTAATAAATATTATTGGCTTGACACCACCTGGACAGAAAACATTTGATAAAATCATATAATGCTCTGGACACCACTAATACCTAGAAGTGAGCCAAAATTAGGTTTTCAGATCAATGGGATTAATCAAATTGTTTACAACAGCAAGGATTCAGTTAGTTTACAGTACATTTTAATTTGAATGTGTGGACAACATAACCTTTAGAGTGAAAAATTCCTTACCATACGCATTGTACATCTTAGGGCCCAAATCTGGTCGTACAAAATAGTTGGGAAGTCGAGAGGCAAGGTTGAGCTTGCCGCCCCTCCTAGTGTATTCTGGCAATGGAATATTTTTCATCAAATCATCAAACCTAAAGTAATACAGCACAATTTAATGTTAGGAACTGATAAAAAAAAAGCAGACTAAAATAAACTGCAACAAAAGCTTTCTCCAGTCAAGAAACTGTACTCCTTCCCCCAGGGGGTTTACTGGACACCGTGAAAAGGAACAAAACAAGCAAGACACAGGAATATAGCAGATAAACAAATTTAACTGCTCTGGAGTAATGCTATTTCCTTGTGTAATCATCTCAACTGATATCAAATAGAGTAAGTCACAATGCTTAAAAACATTTGGCAAAAAAATAAGCTTCAACTGAACTTTAGATTTCAAAATAACTCAGGCTTTTAGGAAGCTTCCAAAGTTTAACCAACCATTAGCAATTTTAGGTATTCACTTTACTTGGCAATAAATACAATGAACTACCTAAAAATTTATCATCAAACTTGTTTAGCATTTCCAGCTATGTCAGGCATCTCTGAGAAACAAAGTGATTCACGTGTGACCAACTGCTTCTCAAAGCTGAAGCAGGTGTCAAAATGTAACAGTATTCCTACATTCCGTCCTTTTGGGGGTGTACCACACAAATGATGAACAGTTTCTTTGTAAATTCATACCGAGAAGGCATCATATCTCTGAAGTCTTCTCCTGGAGGCCAGTCTTTAAGCTTCAACACCATTGGCTCTCCTTCTTCTGTTCTCAGGCGACCTATTGTCAAATAGTAATGAGTCTTAGTTTTTAATAGTTGTACAACTCAAAATCCAAAGAATCAAGACAAAGAAATCCTTATCTTAGTTTAAAATCATGTTCATTCCACAACTATTTATGTAGAACCAAAGACATACAAGTTCATCTGACACCACAGGTGGGTATTACTGCCATGACAAACGTGTTACAACAGGAGATTTTGGACTAAACAAGTGGCATCTACCAGCTCCCCTGCCCAAGAACTTCCTACAATTTGGCTCAGGCAACTGTTTCGCTTTTGAGGCTAGAGTAGCTGATGATAAAGCCAAATCTTTTCAAAGATCAAGTAACAGAAAAGAAAGGTGTAAGTGAGCCTTCCACCTCCTGCTCTTCTTGCCCCAAGTACCAAATTCTGTAAGCTTACATCACACAAACAGATGAAGTAGAACTCCAGATGCCACGGCAAGTATTAATTCTCCTGGAAAAAGTTTGTTTTCACCTAGAAGCGATAACAATGCCAAACCTCACGCTCACCTCCCCTAAACCCATTTTTATACAAAATAACTTTAGTTCCTTAGGAACAAAAGGCACCTGCAAGTTAAAAACAGCAGAACCCAATTACCTGGTGAGCACCGAGCCTACACATGCTCTTTTATGTTTCACTCAACTGGGCAAAAACACTGACAGGTAAACCTACGTGCTAGGAAGATCCCAAACTTTCTTAGAATGCTTCCCCAAAAGACTAAAGGCAGCCAAACATACTCCTGCTGAAGGAGAGTCCTCTATGGGGCTGACAGTTTCTATCCAGTCCACCATCCCGCAAGCATACACGGGGAGAATGCATTGCAGACGCACTGCCCAGGATGAAGAAAAAAGCCTGGAACATCTTTTACGCTGCTTAAGGATGACAAATCTATGCTAGGGCAAAATTATTGCTGCGGAATATTTTACCTATTGGAACAAAAATTCACACTACTTACTTGAAGTATCTTCAAATCCATCCCAGAAATCCCCTACAGTAGCTCCAGTGATGATTTCATTGGTCCTGCAGTTAACCAGATCTACTTCCTGTTGGCCAAATTCCTTCCTAAAGGACTCCGGTCTCCAGAGGTCTGCATTTAATTTGTGATGCACTCCTGACACCATTACAGGCTACAAAGAAGAATAATATATTCTCAAGAATTTTTAAACACAAAAAATTCAAATTCCAAGCAGAATAGGGTAATGCATAAAACGTACTGACCATTTGAACACAGGCACTTTGCGAACACTGTATTTTCCAAAATAAATGCTCAGCCTGCCGTACCAGAATTATGCCGTGCATTTGATCGTTCTTTATTTCAAGCTATGAGGCAGCTTTTTATACAGAGCCGTAAGTTCAGCAGTGTGTTTAGAAACTGATTTTGAATAGTAAAATATACGTCCTTTTATCCAAGGATCTAACAGTGTTCATGTAGTACATTTTATGAAGGTTTAGCGTTGCTTATCATTGCACTAAGTTTGTACCTGCACCTCAATTAAAGGGCAAAGCACATGAACTGAAAATGGAAAAAGCAGAAAAAATTAAATACCTGTCCCTGCTTCCAGCACTCCCTGAAGACATTCCAATTACTTTCATTGTTGGGATCTTGAAGGCATAGCAAGCGGTTATCACATAACCAGTAGTGAGGCGTATCAAAGCCCATTATCGTAGGCTTTATAGTCAGTCCTTGAGGTTTCTTAGGCAAGTCTGTAATGGTTCTATTTTGCACCAGGGAAGCAAAAATGTCATCAAGGATTTTGGGTGTACTCTTGAGTCCATTGTCTGTCTGAATTAAAAAAACAAACAAACAAACGAGAAAGAAGAACAAAAAAAGAAGTTGGTGCACTTTTCTGTTGCCTTGTCCTGCAGACTTTCAAGAAGGTATTTGCCACTTTCAAAATTTTTCACTTGAGCAGTTTCTCGTGCAGAGAAACAAAAATCTGCAGAACTTTGCTGTCTAGAAACTCACCATCATTAAATGCCAATGCCATTTCTGACACTTTGTCTACAGCATTCTGGCACAAGAAGTTCTGCTCTGATTTACATTTCAGCAACGCTGCAGAAAACCATGAAATGCAGCACGGAACAGGACTTTCTTTATATCAAAGAACAGAAATACGGTTTCATCAAGGAATTCTCAAGGCAAATATTCTACCCCACCATTCTGAAGCCATATCTGTAAGAGCAAACAAAGCCCAGGAACACCTGAAGTGAACCAGTCTGCAAACGAGGTATGAGAAAGATAGTCACCCACCACAGAATATTTTTCCCTCCATCCATAAGTTCCTTCTTTTGTGAGTCTAACGGACATGCCAATTAATGCAACTGCCAGACACTAGCCTAAGTAATTCACCTGTTTTATCACTTGGTTCCCAGTCCCTCACCAAGCAAGACTTGCTCATAGCACCACTAAGCTACTACTCTAGAAAGCATTAACTGAAGCAGTGCAACATAGACACTGAATTAAGTCCTTTTTCCCAAACGAAGACAGAATTTTACCTACGGTGACAAAATGTCTGTAGCAGTTGTTCACAGGTTTAGAACAGTAGTCTAAGCCTGGTATCAACTCAAACCTGTAAAACAACATTTTTCACATACCTTTCCTCCAGAAGAGTTCAACAGATTCCGCAAGAAACCTGTGTTATTGTTGCTCACAGGTGTTAATATTGCACTGTTGAACGTCTGCAGGGCTGCAGCAGGCTTAGCTAAACTAGGGAGTGTCTGAAGTGGTTTATTTTCATTCTTTGAAATAGGTATGAGGAGTTTCTCTGAAATGAAGGAAAGAACACATCTGAGAACAAAGCAAGGATTAATCCTCTGAACTATGAGAAGTATATGCTTTGGATTTACATGCTTTGGATTTTTTTTTTTAAGACAAGATACTCCTGTATGCATACATGTAGATATGTACGTAAAGATATATATATCTCTCTCTGTCTCCTCTCAATACATGCAGATGAAATACTCCTTTCACTTAACTTTTTCAATACTCCAAAGTTTTTAAAACCACATGTTCTAAAGTAAATACATTCTCAAATTGAATTTCCAAGAATACTTGCATCAATGGGATGTTAACCCAGTTTTCAAAAAAGAATACGCTAACCCTGCCAGGTTTTACTCCAAGTCATTGCCATGGACCAGTTTTGCAGTACAGGCACTGAACGCCCATCCCAGCATGCAGATTGTATCATTCTCAACACACGATATTGCTGGGTTTGATCTATATTCTTCTGAAAAACAGCCACAAAGGGTTCACTCTTCACTGGTTCTGCACATACCTTTGTTTTCTTTATTCACGTTTCCACTTGTTAGGTTTGATAGCCAACTTAATGAAGGAGAAGTATTGACTGAAGTAGTTTGTTTACTTCCAACTGCTGATTTTAGAGGAGGATCGTGTGTAGCGACTTGTGGGCTCAAGACGAAACTGTTATGTTGAAGGCTGGTCCTCTCTCCAGCTACCAAGTTCTGAAAAAACAAAGTGAGAACTTGATTAGACAAACACTCTACTCAAGAAGGGGAAGCAAGCCCTTCCAAGTCTGATTTCATTCTTTTACCCAAAAATGGTTTGGCCCTTAAAAAAAAAAAATCTGATCTCCACAAGAGGTCAGCATTGCATCTCAGTATCAGCCAGCTATGGAGATCCAGCAGGATTTGGGATCTCCCAACTTGAAGAGCAGGCAATAGAGTCCATTGCCGCTCAAGCCAAGCACAGGAAGCTTGAGTTTCCCAGATGCATTTTCTAGGACTGCTTTGGGAACCAAATGCAATTGTAATAGCTGCTCTCTCATAATTCTAGTGATGTTTCAGACCAGGGCTAAGCTGGAGGTCTAGTTCAGTAGATTAAAACAAATACATTGGGCTCCCACATTTTTGTCTTAAGAAGGTGGCAGAAGTCCACTCACATGCCAGGTCTAAAATACAGCTGCATGTGAGTGCAGCATCGGCTTGGCCAGCACAACCCAAGCACAGGACCCGCTGTACATCTCCTATGCAGTTCATTTATCTACTTGTTTGGAGATTCTAGATAAAACAGGCTAACCAGAACTACTGCTTTAGCCTAGAATTCCTGCATGACTGGCTAAATTTTTCCTCTATGCTCAAAGACTTTCCAAAAAAGAAATTATTCTGCACCTGCGTCTACCTATTGCTAGGTTCTTTATTTTATCTCTTAATGACAGCTGATGCTTGGTAAGGATTTCAAACATAATATAAAACGCCTCAAACTTTAATAAGCTTATCCTCACACAACTAGTGCAGTGACATAAAATGAAGTAGTATTTACCTAATTTTACAGAAAGAGAGGTATAGATAAATTTCAATGCAGCTGTTTGTCCAGGGTCACAGAGGAAATCTCAAGAAATAGAAGACTGAAGCTAGGTCAGTCATAGGCTAAATTTTGAATCACGTAACCACCTTCCTTGCTTTTAACACTTCACAATATTTTTTGTCTCTTCTATTGATTACCAACCCCAAAATCAAGTTCAGCCTGCTTCTCACACTTAAGAGAACACATTTATTCTCAAAATAAGTTTACAAATAAGCACACAACAAAATTAAAATTACTTAATTCATCTGTTTTCTTGCAAGATGCTGCAAAACTAAGCCATTAATTTGTGCTCTATTTTCAAAAGCAAAAAAAAATACTACATCCATTTATAAATAAACATATGGTAGGGCTTTGTTTGTTTGTTTTTTTAATATGAGCAGCAATCTTCCTACCAGGATTCCCAGAGAAATCAGTGCTTCTCCATACTGCTCTAGCCCTCACAATTTTATTCATGTTTAGTTCTTTTATGAATTCCAGTGCTCTTCCACCCTACTTGTTCTTTGAGATGCTGCATGTATTACATCTCCAGGACCCAAGGGATATAGCCTACACTTCGCAACCATTCCCACTAGTCTGTTCTTAAGACTCTTCTCTTAAGGGTTCTCTCAATCTAATCCTATTTTTGCTCTAAAAAATCTTCACTGAGCATTTTTCAAGGATAGGTCACTTACTGAGGCATCAGCATGTCAAAGGGACACATGGCGATTTTCCCCAAAGAACTGAATCAGAGAAGATGAATACTGAACACAAATTTTGGACAAAAACCTACAGGGTGGGGTTATCAGTAGAGATCAGGATTGGCATACCTACAAAGTCAATTACCATTGGCTTCAAATATGGGTAGCAGACTGGGGCAAACCTATACTACACAGACATAGTGTGAGACAGTAGCAATACCTGTTTGGAATCCTCCTTTAGAGTTGGCTTTGATAGTGCCTTGAACTGCTTATTTGCACAAGGACAATTTGCCTTTATTCCCCATTTTGTTCTTACGGAGTGAACGATATCACCAACATCATAGAGAGCTGAAGGAAGAGAGTCATTAGTGAGCTCACGTGTACTTAGAACAGCCAACATTCAATAACACTTTTTAAGAAATTGTGTATGCTATGCAGGTAAACAATAGTACACAGACACAGTTCACCATTAAACAAGAAGTTTTGCTACTTTTTTGTAAAGGTCAAAGATAATAAAATAGCACTAAGTACACAGGCTACTCCAGTCTTTGGACAATAAATACTAAGCTTTTACTAACTTTATTACTAAAAAACCCCTCACTCAGTACAGTATCAACAACATACAAAAGACAAAGGCCTACAGCATTTTTTCACCCCAATCAAATATTTAAAATACCTTTTCCAGGAATTATTTGTGTAGGCATTAGATTCTCTGGTTCATGTACCTGCCCCTTCACACATTTAAACCAGGAGAAAGTATCCGAGTCATCATCTGTAAAACAAAACCATTAAATCGTTTTATTAGCACATCTTTCATCCTCCCCTGGAAAGCTACATATTTTACTATTACTGATATACCAAACCACAGGTCTACAACATGTTCTTTTTGTTGGGAAGGCTTATTGTCTTGTTTAAGGTTGTTATTGACTTCCAAGTTCAAAATGCAGGTTTTCTTTCCCCTCTCCTCGCTTTGTTTAAAGTAGCAATATGCATTCTCACCTTCATGTAAGCTTTTTTTCTTCATCCTGTAACAATCCACACACACGCCAAAGCCGCACTTAGAGCAGACCCAATGAAGGTTGAAGATTGTGGTGTCACAGACATCACACATTTCTCGAACTCCACGAACGGCACGCTTCCAGGCTACCTGTCCTGTGGCAATTGACAGATTAGTCAAAGGGTTAGTTTAAACAAAACAAAATATTTGCATGTTAAATATAGCTACATTAAAACACTTTAATGATATAAAACTCAGACTTGTTTTTGTACTGGAACTCCAAAACAAAGCCTTTGCTGTTACAGATTCAGAAAAGTAGGCCCAGAACAGAGTCTAAGCAATCAAGACCATTTTGCTTTCTCCTGTGCAGCACCAACTACATCCGTTACTCCTGATATGTACTTGCCCAAGTTAACACGGACACTGCTGACATTCTCCTAAGTGGAAATTCCACAGCCACCCTAGAAAAAAATTAAGTTACTACTAGCAAGCTAAGCTTAATGTCTGGCTTGCCACAACCAGCTTGTCCTTGTTCTCTATTCAATAGCATAGTGGGCAAGTAGTTCTCTTCCTTTTAGTAGGTTTCCTATATGTTTATAGGCAGGTATCAGACCTTCTCAGAATGGGGAGCTCTTCTCTGAAGAACTGACCACTGCTGTTCAGGTTTCTTATGTACCCATTATATTCCACCTTTCCTCACCCAAAGTCACTTCAGTTCACCCAAAACATCCCAACTATTGACAGATCTTCCAAAAAAATTACAAGCCCTTCCACGGCTACATTATGTACAGATTATTTTAGCCTGATCTTCATTTCATTATGTCACCAGCTAGAAAACTAGACTAGACAAAAAGCACACATCTGCCTCCTCCTACCTCCTTCCACACTTGTAACTTCTCTGAAACTTTTCTGCCCACAACGTTTCTTAATTTTAAAAGCATGTTATAAGAGACCATGTCCTAACGTGTGCTAAAAAAACCACACCAGGATCCAAGACATCTGTTGCTTTTCTTCTGTATAATGCCCATTAACTATGTATGGAACAAAACTAGAATAGCTTGGCACAATTTGTTCTTAAGTAGGAGGTAAAAATTGTTTGACTACTTGCTTCAAAATTCTTCCAGGAGACAGAGGTCTAAATATCACCAGCTCCATTCTTCTCTGCCTTTTAAAAACATGCACGATATTTACCATTTTCTAGGCCAATCCTCCAATTTCCCCGAAACGGGATGAAGGGGTTTTTTTTGTTATCTTTTGCATGTCATTTCATATTTCAGTTTTCTGAATTTTGTCCTTTTTCACTCCTCCTATTCTTTTGTCTCCTCTTTCTGCAGGTCTCCTTTTGGCACTTGGTGGCCAAGGAGCAACGTGACCTAACAAGCTGTTCTTTCTACACTGGTCAATCTTTTACCACAGAGGGACAGTTTCACTTATGCTTTTCTACTAATCCTTTAAGGAACTCTCTTTAAGGAAGCTCTCACAAATAATTTTGTCCCTCACACTTGTTTGTCTTGTGGCTCTACCTACCAGCCTGGTAACTCACCAGTAAAAGAATGAAGGGCTGACCCTGAGACATACGGTGCAGTGCAAAAATATTCAAATATAAATGATCCCCTAAAAAGTAGTATCTGGACAAAATATTTTGACATTTTGGAAAAGGTCAGTTTGTAAGAGACAGAATTTTTATGAAAAGGTATAATTTCAACTGAACTCTGCCAAGAAAGTTTACCATAACTTCAAATCATGGTGGCAGAAGAATCTACCTTTTTCCTGTGCCAACTGAGTGAGCACTCTTTCACTGAACTGTTCAAAGAAGAATGAATATCTAGACCGCAAATTTCTTCTTTCCTACCCAGGGCATTAAAAATATCCTCCATTTTAATGCAATTGAGTTCCCTTACTCTGACCAGCCAGGGCAATAAACAATCAAAGAGGAATTAATGACATCTTGCTCCTTTCAAACCAACTCCAGAACTCACATGTGTCTTTTTTTTAAGCAGAGGATGTTTCTTTCAGCAGAGGATGTTTCTTGTAGGTATGCTAACAGATGCATCCTCTGCTATTAAGAAACACCACACCTCCCCTTTGTTTAATGAATTCCACCCAAAATTTCATCCTTCTGAAAGCGTTTCAGTATTCCAGTCTGTACCTCTCACTCTGGCTATTGATACTTTGGCTCTGCAGGCCTGAATATGTTTGAGTTCAAGTGAAGAGCAGAGCTTGCAGATTCCAAGTAGTCCAGGGTAAGACCCCACAGCTAGCATTTCTGAAATATCTCAAGTCTTCCCTCCCCCTTTGAAGGGCATTCAAGCCTGTTCCGTTTTTTTCCTTCTATTCAAAACCTTGGAGTGACTGGTAAACTGATATTATCTTTACATATAATGTCAATAACTACCCAAATGCAGAAGACATTGGGTACACAGTCTTCTAAACTGTACTGCATCTCGGTCATATAGCTATAATCCAAAAAACAAACATCGTTTT
Source organism: Aptenodytes patagonicus (assembly GCF_965638725.1). NCBI lineage: Eukaryota > Metazoa > Chordata > Aves > Sphenisciformes > Spheniscidae > Aptenodytes > Aptenodytes patagonicus. The sequence continues at coordinate 6,320,922 of NC_134952.1, forward strand.
AAGAGTCATTCTACTCTGAGAAGTGATTATGTGAGATCACAACCTTCCTTCCCCATCTGTCTGCTCATGTTTCCCACAAAAAGGTTCTGATGTGGCCAAAAATCTGTGTTTGAGGATGCAAGGTTTGCCCTGTCCGCACTGATGAAGCTCTACAGTCAGTTACCCCATCAGTAGCACCTCTCTGGCCTACTCCCAGTAGGGCTGTACATATGATCACTTGGAACAGTCCTACTGGAAAATTTGAGGTGGAGGAAAAAGATTTCTTTACTGACTTGACAGGCAGCATTAGGTCTGTTATGCAGTAACAACAAAATAGGACTAAAGCAATCTAACAGACTCTGTGCAGTCAAAGTGAAAGCTTTATTTCATTTACATGCTAAGAATAGATTGTTGTCAGCTGCCTGCTATTTTTTTTTTTTTTACACTTCATTTCATAACAGAATTACACTCTCTGCAACATGAAAAGTAATTTGATAAACTGAGAAAGAAATCTTCTGACATAGAGAAGGGTAGAATTACTTTCCCCCTGCCTGTGAGCAGAGCTGTGGACACTAGCTCACACTAGATCTTTACCATTACCTCTCTGACAAGAGAGGGAAACACTCAAGTCTTATATGACATTTCCAAAGCATACAATATATTTCACACAGGTCAGAAGCTTGAAGTTTCACATAAAGCTATTAAAATACATATTATTTTAATAAAAATTTATCTTACTGTGTGGTTCAATTGTAGACATAACTTCTTTTTCAGATATCACTAGCTGACAAAAGTGGTCTCCGATGTTGGCTAGGATATACTTCGCTGTGTCGAGATCTAGACCCACAACATTTTTTGATAAAGGTAGCCACAAGCTAATAGCCTCAGGGTCATACTTATTTGGAGTTAAGAAACCTTCCTCACGCAGTACTCCATGCTTATTAAACTGCAACCTGTGGAAAGAGGGGGGGAAAAGGAGAAAAACCCATCACCTCAAATGTTTTATTAGTTTACATTCATTCCAATGAGTCAATACCTGAACTGTAAACATGTATACTGTATGACAGTGAGTTTAACACTTAATGGTTGCAACAGACATGGGTAAACGTACTTGTCATTAGCATTAAACATGCTTAATGTACTGCTTGTTTAAAAAAAAGACTCAAAACATAATTTTTTGTAGTAAGGTAGATTTCCTAAAGATTTTTTTTATTCACACAAAACCAAATCAGGTTAACATAATTTTTAAAATGCATTGGCATTAAGGATCACATCTACAGGAGGTAACAGCACGAATCTAATCTAGAACTATGTACAACTCACAAGAAACATTAGAACACCTTAAAAATACAATATATTTCAGTAACAATTAATTTGGAAGTAGCTGCCAAAAAAAAATCCAGCAAAACTTGAGTAAGATATTCTTGAGTGATTCTGAGTAGATGGAAAGAATGAGATCTGTATTGTTAGTAGTTTATTAAATAAAAAACAAAATCAAGAGTTCTGCTCATGTTTTCAGGAACCTTTTTACTAAATGCTGTAGAGGGAAGTTGACTTCCAATGACAGCATGTGCTCACTACAGTGTTAAGTGCAGCAAGAAAACACGTGCTGCCAACTGATATCACCAGACAAATGCCATCTTCAGACTGCAGATTTCACATTCAATAAAAAGTTTCATCAGCTTCAAGTTCTAAACCGAAGGATTCGATTGCTTTGAAGTGCACTGCAAGTCTGGATTTTTACCCGGAGAAGATGAATTAGCATAGTCTGTTGTTACTCTGGTCTCACACGTTTTTGAACATTTCAATTAATGTCAGATTATCCCAAGATCTGAGGTTAAATAACAGATTAGTAACACATCTTTTTTTTTTTTTTAAACCTTTAGCTACAAAATGTGCAAGGGGGACGGTGTTGCAGTGGAAGAAGAATAAACCTCAAGAAACAAATGAAAGAGTGGAAGAGTATTTTTTTTTCCATGATCTTTAACTTTTCTGCTTTCAGTTTTCTCTCTTCAAAAGGTCTTCAGGCTTATGGCTTCTTTTTATTCTACCTAAAGACTCAAAAGAAAGTCATTCCTCCAAAAATCAAAAGGAAAACTGAAAATAAGTAAGTTTCCCATCTCCCTTGTGATAACTAGTATTTTTGCTTTTCCTCTCTAATATCACAAGCATTACCTTCTTCCCATAAAACACAGTCCATGCCTCAAAGCTTAAATGGGTGTGGGAGGAAATAAAAAGAAGCATGTAACAACATCTGGACATGAGATCAAATAGTTCATGGCAAAAATTTACACAACTTGAAAACAAAGGAAAGGACATGTTAAAAACAGACATACTGCAGTTTGACAACATCCACCCTGAGCTTTCAGACAGGCTTCAAGTAACAGTTTAACCTCTTTTTGAAAGGGTTCCTCATGGTGTCTTAAGACCTAAAGAGATAAAACATCAAAAGACCTTGACTGTTCAACTAAAGAATCAGGCTCTGGGGGCTGTGGGTAGATCTGAAGCTGCAGATCAGGTTTGGAAAAGCAACCACCGCTCCACAGTCACCAGGTTTTCCTTAAAATTGCCTTGCTGACCCTCCCCATCTGCCCTCCTGAAACCCAGTGAGTGTACTGATTAAACGTTTCTATGGCAAGCTTAAAGAAGTGGCACAAACTCTCAAGTGTAAAGCGGAACGAAGAAAGGAGCAACACAATGTAAATTATTATTTTGCCCATCACTATTCCATGACTCCAGCTGAAAGCCTCTGGCCACCTACTGCAACTCTCCCACAGCAGCAGATATATGTCTAACATTTCACATGTCCAGCTGCTAAACTTCGGGAGACATGCACAGCATCTACCCTCTCACAGTTATCTCCAATACTACTGAGCTGTAGCACTCAAACAAAACTCATGTTATCCCCATTGGCACTCATCCCAGAACAGCAAAATAAAGAGCTTGAAGTCCTGCCAAAATATTTTCTACTCAAATGAAGCAGTTAAAAAATTTCTAAGGCCTAAAAAAACACAGACAACCTCTCATTAGTTAGGTATATTAGCCTTATAGCTTAACAGCTACACACTGACATCTAGCAGTTTTGAACCAGAGACCTAAATGAGACCACTTTGACCAAATAACTGTTTTTTCATCTGTCCTGGAAGATGACGATCCATATTACAGCTACCAGTGAGCACTCAACAGCCCCCCTTTCAGAAAAGGAAAAAAGGGCCTATGTCCAACTCAGACGTGGGGCATGTTATTGACATTTAAAGAATATCAAGGTTTATATAGAGTCAAAATTGTTCTTACCTTCTAAAGTGAAAGAATCGACAAAAGACAGTGGAGTCTCTTTGCTCTTTGTTCTTCCGATAACTGTCCAAACGACATTCCCTGCATTTATGCAAGTGAGGTGCGATATTATTGCAGGAACCATCCTGTACAAATGCTTCTCCACTTTGCTGCAGCTTCTTCACTTTAGAAGCATCTGCTAAAATTGACTTGCGAACAATTACTGCAGGGAAGAGCAGTGTAGATTAGACAAGCTTCAGTTTCTCATATAAAGGTGCAAGCAGATGTATTTTAGTGAAAATCCATGTCAACTTTTCCTATAAGTTTCACATTACACTGAAACAAATTTATGCTAAAATATTTGCAGTTGGCAGAAATTTCTTTTCAGGTCAGTAGAAACTTTCTCAAGCTATAGTTCCACTGGAGCATAGTCTGTGGACCCAAGTTTCATAGCTCCTTTCGCTCCTCCACAGAGGAGTATTTTGAAAGAGCATCTGCTTTTAATGAAAGTTCTTCAGCTATCAGGGCTGGAGTACCCAAACACTGAGTAGACCAGGGCACAAAGCGACCACATTTCTCAAGTAATGAAGACAGAAGTACAACCTGGCCATTTCTCAGTCCTGTTTTCACCCTTCACGATGCAATGGCTTTCAGCATCTTACTATAACAGATGCCAGACATCTCTCTTCCTCCCACACATTGTGGATGAGGCCTAGCAGGACACAACAGTGACTGCTTGGCTGGCTGTGTACCCGTGTTAATTATGGAATAGCACGTGGTAATCCAAGACCAAGCAACATGAGATTGGAAAGAAAGAAGAGGTGGGTGTGTAGGGAGATTCCCAGAACCCTGAATGATCAGCTATACCGCCTGATGCACAGTGCAATATATAATATCAGAAGTCCAGCTCTTTAAACAGCTACAGCCTTTCTCATTCTGTCCCATGTGGAAAACTCGAAGAGCTCACCAAGTAGAACTGGGCCACTAAAACCATAGAAACAAGGTGGGTTGTTTTGGGGTTGAGTGGTTTTTGATTTTTTTTTTTTGGTTAGTTGGGTTTTTTTGTTCGTTTTGTTTTCAGAACAGTTATTAAATGAAAGCCCCTCTTGAACAAAGCTTTGTTGGGAACAACTTTCATCTCTCATCACGCTTACAAAATTTAGGACCATTGCTAAAAAAACCAGGCAGTCTCATTATGCCATCAGCATTTGCATTCCAAACAGAACCTTGTTTTTGTAACCCATTTTGCCATTCTGTTCTTGCATACATTTTGTAACAATTTATTTCTAGAAATTAATGATTAGCCCTTTTCTTTTATAAGGAAAGGACATTTTTCCTCAAGTTTGTTGCATTCCCCTTGTAAAAGAACCTACAAATGACTCAAATTCCAGATTCATTCACACAATTTAAATTACTAATTTTGCGTTCCTTACAAAGGACCTACTTGCATGTAGTTACACAGAAACTACAAGGACTTTCAAGTGACAGGAAGTTTTAAAATACTTACTATTATCCTGGACCTTGGCACTTCCAGTCCAAAAGCTTTCATTTTCACTTCTGTCATAAAGAATCTCATTTGAATTTCTTCTAATAAAAAATTCCATGTCTATCAGTTCATCAATCTTGTTTCCTTTGTGGCTGTTCTGGCTATTGCAATTGCTTTGTGATTTAACTCCAGACTCAGTAAAAGAGAGAAGATGAGCATCTGAGGTTGAGGGTCTACAATCTAAAGTCCGCTGCAGTTCAACAGTGCTACTGACTCTGGGTATTGCTATGGAGGAGCTAAGATGTTGCAACTGTTTTACAGAAATGCACTCTTTTGGAAAGTGTGTTGTGGGCTTTGTAAGAGGTTCATTTGTATTTTTCAGGTTGGTTCCTTTTTCATTAGCTGAATCAGTCAAAGATGAAGATCTTGAGGTTGTCAAAGAGGTATATTTACCATTTTGATCATTAAGATTCTGCGTTTGTTCTTTAGATATAAACCCCACTTTAGGAAAGGCCGTCAGATCTTCTTTCAATGGTTTAATTCCAGTACTAAGACAAGAAGGATGAGTTTCCGGTAAGCTTCGTCTACATGTGCTGAAACACACGACATGCATTAATTAGACAAAGAAAAAGGTGTCAAACAAATCAGGGCATCAGCTGCTCAATCTAGTCACATTTAAAGCTTGAAAGAAGAAATTTAATCATTTACTTTGAATTCTGATGTTCCAAGATTTTAAATTTTGTGTGAGGTTAAGTAGGTTTGTGTTTTTGAGGTGTTTTTTTTTTTTTGTTTAGGGGTTGGGGGGAGAGGGGGATTGTTTGTTTTTGTGGGTTTTGTTTGGTTTTGTTTTATGAGTTGGACAGAATGATAAAGCTGTACACACATGGAGGCACATACAAATTTAGGTACTGCTGCTACTCCACTACCTTCTCTCACAATCACACAAAAAGCTCAAATGAAAAAGATCATCTTTTCCACATTTATCTTGTGAGATATATACACAAAACTAAGCAGAAAAAACCTTATATGACTTTTTTTAAAGCTAAACCACAAAATTTGAGATTTCCTGTCACACTATTTCTACCATATATGTTCATTTTTGTGACAGAATTGGGGGCACAAGCACAAAATGCTAACCTTCAAATTATGCAAGTTAGGAAGGAGCTGTGATTACATGCAGGAAAACAGTTACGTGGCAAAATACAGTTCCCATACTTGCTATGGTCAGAGAACTGAATAAAACATACCCTTCATCTCAGGCCCCTGACTGCCTTTCCTCCTGGCAGAGCTGATGTAGAAGTTTGTATTTTGGAGACATTTATCTGATTGAAAAATGCGTGGACAACATGACTTCTAGAGCTAGATTTATAATGGAAATGCAGTATCAGCTCAAATTTGTTCAAGGGAAGTTTGGAGTGGGAAACTCCATACTGGAAGGTTTTACACCCAGTTGGACATTTTCTAGCCTCCTACAGGTAACAAAGTTTAAAGCCACTGGTGTTCAACAGAAATATAAGTGAGGACCTGTACTTGATCTGCAAGAAGCTAGCGTAAAGGACACCTGCCTGAATGAGTTCTATTTTTCTTGGGGGCAGGGGAGGAATGCGTTTGACAAAAAGCAGGCACCACACCTATGTATAACTGATCAGTTTACAGATGGGTACAATGAAGCAGTAACATCGGCTTGTGACACTGAAGGGCAACTACCTCAAAGTTAACACTGGTAATGTGCACTCGCAGCCCAGGCGGCCAACTGTATCCTGGGCTGCATCAAAAGAAGTGTGGCCAGCAGGTCAAGGGAGGTGATTCTGCCCCTCTACTCTGCTCTGGTGAGACCCCACCTGCAGTACTGCGTCCAGCTCTGGGGCCCTCAGCACAGGAACGACATGGACCTGTTGGAGCGGGTCTAGAGGAGAGCCACAAAAATGATCAGAGGGATGGAACAGCTCTCCTATGAAGAAAGGCTGAGAGAGTTGGGGTTGTTCAGCCTACAGAAGAGAAGGTTTCGGGGACACCTTATTGCAGCCTGTCAGTACTTAACGGGGGCTTATAAAAAAAGATGGCGGCAAACTTTTTAGCAGGGCCTGTTGCAACAGGACAAGGGGGAATGGTTTTAAACAAAGAGGGTAGATTTAGACTAGCTGTAAGGAAGAATTTTTTTACGCTGAGGGTGGTGAAACACTGGCCCAGGTTGCCCAGAGAGGTGGTAGATGCCTCATCCCTGGAACATTCCAGGTCAGGTTGGACGGGGCTCTGAGCAACCTGATCTAGTTGAAGATGTCCCTGCTTATTGCAGGGGGGTTGGACTAGATGACCTTTAGAGGTCCCTTCCAACCCAAACTATTCTATGATACTACAGAAAAGGAAAACATAGCATAAGCAAGCACGTTACATATCCAGGACAATTAAATCTAACACTTTGCCAATATTACAGAAGACTAGTTACTACAGTTCTTTAAAATGACCTCTGAATTTGTTTTGCCAAGAACTGGAGTTATTTTTGGAGGAAAAGTCTGCATAAGCATAAACTGATTCCTTACCCCTGAGGAGTTTCTGCACCAAGATTGGGTGGTGAGTTAGCTGGCAGGGGCAGGCCTTGATGCCTTTGGTCTTTATTAGCAGGAGTACATCCTAGCAATGCTTCACCCAACACCGTTGGTACCGACTGGACATGTCCCTGACTGGGAGAAACCTGTAAGGGCAATTTTAACAGTTAGGAAAATTCAGGATAACAGAAACACTGCTTTGCAGGGTTCAGCCTAAAAAGAAAAATACATTAATGCTCTTCCCACCGTGTTTAATAAAGCTCGTTGAAGACCATTCCTCACTCAGTCTGTAAAATAGAAAGACTTTAGAGTGTCCTTTTAAACCTTATAGGTTCCATGAAACACTGTTCATGTTAATTCATTTTCCCCCCAATTAACAACAATTTTTTTGGGGGGAAAGGAAGGTGTATTAAGAAGGTGGAAAGGAAGATAGAAAGCTCTGCTCTTCATAACTGCCAGTGCAATGATCTTTCTAAAATAATTGCAGTAATCACAATTCAGAAATAGCTTTCAGAGCTCATCTGAAAATCTTAGAGAAAATTAAAACTGTGAAGTTAGTCTGACATTACCAAAAATCTAGATGTGAGCTTCCCTGTAGTGAGAAAAATCTTTGTATGAGGATTCTAGAAAGTGTTAAGTAAAGAAATCCTGTACTGATTGAATCACCAGCCTTACAAATCTACAATTCTTTTAGGAATACAACAGGCCTACCAAGTCAGCAAGTGTCTTTAAAAACAGTAGTTTTCGGTGGGGCTCCTTCCTCAGCTCTAACATCCATATTCCACTCTCACATGCTCAGCTTACTACTGGAAGTTACACTACAGACTCGTTACCATCAACTCCAAAGTATTTCCTTTCTGCTTTGGTATAACACAGCTGTCAGGCATCAAGACAAGCTCTCAAAAAAACACTGGAATTAATTCCATATTAGAAATCAGAGTACTATCACATACTAAGTAAAACAAAAAATATGGCTTCAGCTTATCACTCCCATATATTCACATCCACCAAAATCAGTGAAACAAACAGAGCTTCTGTTTTCCGTATTAGTAAGTACACTCACTTGTAACCATTTTGAGAAAATAGTTGCAAGACATTTCGCAGAGTACAAAAGTGATAAAGGATCCAGTCCTTTGAAGGAAGGCAGACTAGAAAATTAGAAGTAACTAACTTCACTACTTTAAGGAAAAACTATGGTGAAACAAGCCATGAATTCAGATCATAACTTCTGCAGGACATTCTGAATATGAAATAAAGACCAGCTTTGCGTGTATCAAGCAGGCTGCTCAATGGTTGAATATGCAGAAAGCCAGAGACTGGCAAACTGAGCACCAGAAAGATGCTAAAGGTACTCAAGCACGAGCTATAGAAACAACATAAACAGAGTATGACTGCAACACACTAGCTACTTCATGCCGATTTGCTGCATGCTCTTCCTCAGCAGTAAATACAAGACAGATCACTCTTTCCACTGAGGAGTCTTATCCTGTCCTTGCTACCTCATGCTGTATCTTTGTGACGCCGTTAAAGATTTCTAATAACAATATCCAGACATTAGCCAGATCTACACAGTTGACTTGGCACAGGACTGACTGCACAGAAGCCAAGAACACAAAGCCAAAAAACCCGGAACAAAACCCAACCCTCCCACCCCACCACCACTCTAGAGCCTCCAGAAGGCTACTTCTGCCTAAAATGCAATTTTTGGTCTGAAACACTGGGACAAAATTATAGGGCAAGTTTGAAGTACCATTCTTTAGCCAAGCCATTATTTTTCATTTGCATTTCTATACTTAAGTTACCCAGATCGTCTTTTGACCTTTGAGACAGTTTTCTTAACCTCAGTGCTACTTGGCAGGTCACTCACAAAAGAAAGAAACGTAGACATGGAAGTACTAGAAAAGTAGTCATATTCCCTTCTTGTACTGAAAAAACATTTTTCCAGACCGCTGCTTGTGTAGCTTGAATCCTCAAAGCATGCAAGCATAGCTGAAGGTTTTGGGTTTAAGTACAAAATAGCTAAGGAAAGAACTTGAAAAGCAAAGGTTATAAACTTGAGAAGTGCTTTGCGTTTTCTCCCACTACAGAATACATGACCAGGCAGGCTAACTCCTAAGCAGGAGGAGGGGGCAAAAAGCACAGATTAAAAAAACAGCCTTCAAAGCTCAGTAACTTTTTCTCCGATTATCACAAGGCAAGATGTTTTACCCAAGCCTAAACAAGTTTCTAAGAACTCAACACACCCTCCCAGGGATTATATTTATTATTCCACTTTCCTATCTAGTCCTTATTAAGACTGTTCTGAGAAGTGACATAACCATTATATAACAGTCATATATAACACAGTAAGACATTACCTCAGGAGAAGATTTTGTGTGTTTAGCATCAACACTTCCACTATTCTCAGATGACTTCCTTTTCACGCCCCCAATTCTTTTAGATTTATCTGGAAGAGAAGGTGATCAAGATTAGTCTATTTATCACAAATACACTACTTAGTGTTTGAAGGACAAACAATAATAGGTCTTACCACATTTTCCATTGTTGTCATATATGATTTCAACATGAATTAACTCTGGATCAAGAGTTTTTAAAGCTGGAATCTTGGAAAGGAACAAAAACACAGAGGCAGCGATTTAGAGACGTGAAAGTTACTGTTTGAATGTATTTATCTTAGATGTTGTGGTATAGACTAAGCTTAGACACTTCACTTCTAGGTTCTTTGAATACCAAGCTGAATTTAACAATATATTGTTGTGACAGTGTCTCTGCATGAAAACATACACAAACCAGTGCTTCAGAGCACTGTCTACACAGCACAGAAAGCAACGAAACCAGGATCATACATTTCCCTCACTCTTCAAATAAAAATTCCAGGTCTCCCTCATTTTGCGTAGAAGGCCATTTGTTATTTGATAATTCCACCAGCAGCATACAGAACCACTTTGGGGTAATATGATTATTCTGCACTACACTGATGCCCATTTTTTTAAGCTTATTACAGTAAGGACAGAATTTAAAATGGTGTTGGTGGGGATATAAATACAAGTTCTCACCCATTCCCCATCTCTGTAAACCCACAGCAACTGGTTCTTACCTCCTGACAGTTGACTTCTAGAGTTCTTGTAGCTGGATTACCATTGACAACAACTGCTGTGAACCACTGAGTAGATGGATCCAGGCTATAAATTCTGATTTTTGAACCAATGATATTTTTTCCACCTTAAAAATTGAAAAACATACAAGAAAAGGGAGCTTCAGAAAAAGGGAGCATGAAGATCATCACAGTTACCAACATAAGTTTGTCGACAGTACTGCATGTAAGACACAAGTAAGTGAAACGAACTGAGAACCTTGAGACAACTTCCACATAGCTGAGGGGGGGGAAAAAAGCGTGATAAAACTGTGTTCCAGCTACCTCCTTCCTGGAATAGTTCAATGAAATTTTCTGGAGGTTAAGACATGCAGAGGCCAGACTGACCTCCAGATTTCAGACAGTGAGGCAGATCAGTGGACGTGGAAATGCAGATTCAGTGATTAGATGTGAATTTCTCCTCTCTTTTACAGTATTGGAAATGACAACTCAAAGTTGCAATATTTACCTTTCCATAAAAGTAAGACATTTCTTGCATATGCAAGCATATGACTACAAATACACTTGTATGAACCCAGTAATTAAGGATTTGAAGCTGGCAAATCTAAATATAACAATTTTAACTTGACTAAAAAAGTAGTCTCTATATAAAACTTTGAAATTTTTATAAACAAGCAGCAGACTGGGGAAAAAAAAAAATATCAAGCTACTTGAAACAATAAACAACCCCAAAGAATTTCAGTGAGAATTGCTACAAATTTGATCTCTTTCAGAAGTGCCAGGCCATCTATATGTGCCTAAGTTATGTACTCATTCTTACAAAGGAAATACTTGAAACTTAAATCTCTATAATACTTCACATTTTGCATTCACTGCTGCGGAAGAAAGTGGAATCGCTATTTTAAAAAAGCTTTTATCCCTAAAACAGATTACTGTAATTTACACCATCACTGCAAAGATTTCCCTTTTGACTTTAGTTTTTATTGTTAGTTTTCTGCTACAGAGTATGCTTGTACCTTGTACCAAGCGTGTTTCATCTAGGTGTTTCTTAACCAAAGCCTGAATTTCTTCATTAACATTTTGATCATCCTTAAGAGGAAGCCTGGAACTGTCCACATCCTATTTAGAAAAAAAAAAAAAGTTGGTATTAAGGACAATGCTTTTGATTAACAAAACCCCGTAATATTTAGAAACAAGAGAGCAGCAATTCATACAAGTCCAACAAGTTTCTCATTACTCTGTGTTCCTTCAGCTCCTAGGACATTGTATTTATTGAGGCAGACATCATTTCTTTACCACTAATCTGGATTGACCATCTGCAAGCCAGACTGAAGTGAGCTCTCCAGGTCCACTTTAATATTGTTCTGAAAACAATCTGGCTTTGTTTTACTACATTGCTAATGAGCACTAAGTTTAATTGAACCATCCATTTTTTAATTTAGGATTTTAAGTTCTCCAAAGCAGCAACTTATAAGTAGTCCTAAGCAGATGTAAATGCAAATATTTTAAGTTTTATGTCTCTATTTATGATAATAATGCCAGGATCCAGTCCATCTCAAGACACCATTATAAAATGTCCATATGAATGAAAAGTCAGCTACATCTAAATCGTTCATAATTATTCAGCATCATGTATTTATATTTTAGGGTTTGTTTTTTTTTTCTCCTATTGTTATCTAAAACAAGCTGCTTGACAACATTTAGAATTGATTCTGAAATGGAAAGTTTAGAGCAAATTTTTACCAATGGCTCAGAGTGCTAATAAAAAAAGGCTTTTTGTGGTTTTTGGTTTTGGTGGTTTTTTGGGGTTTTGGTTTTTTTTTGGCCCAAGCACTGCTCTGGTATTTGTATGAAGCAGAAGGCTGAAGAGTTAGTAGTCAAGGAACTGTTATTCAAGATGCCAGAAAAGCAATCTTCTCCACTGCAGTATTGAGATAAGGCCTCTACATAAAGATATCTATACTCTGTTGTTGAGCCAACACAGGCAAGACAATAATCTACAACTCAAATTTAGCTTTAAGTGATTCTTTTGTTTGTTTCTCAAGAGGAGTTGTCTATTTGCTGACTGTTAACAAGTCAAAGCAGAACACTAATGATGGCACTACTGGCAGTCTCAACATGGGACATCTATTGCTAGTTTCATTCAGACTGTTTATAGGTCTTGAGAGTAGTTTCCTGAAAAGGTTAAATCTTTTATCATTAGCAGATACTATTCTTCAAAATGCCTGACCAGTTAGTCACGCAGGGCAACTGTTTCAACCCATCTCTACATAATTTTCACTAACAAACTTTCCTCCTGGTGCTCAGTAAAGGGACTATAATTCAACCACCTCATTTACATCCTCACCAATTCCTCCTTTTTTTAGGATTAGAAGTGATGTGTTTCTATTAAGTAGCAAGATTTATTCCAGACATCCCTGCAATTCCTTTCATAGTAGTGACAGTCATGTTCACAAGAGCAAAGGGAAACTATTCCAGATTATTCCCACCATCAACATGACACAATTGCCATCACCTGAGCTGAATAACTGTTCTAGCACACTCCCTCATCCAGCTGTCTTAAGTAACCGTGTCCTGAATCAGCTTCAGAAGGTTTTTAATCAGACACATTACATCCAGAACTGATATTTACGAGTTATGGCAATAAACACCTACTCCAAGTTTTTACCCACCTAAAGTTTGCATTTAGAATGTATTAACTTAACATATCTTAAATACCAAGATAAATCTTTTATCTTCCATCTTTATAATGCCATACAAAGTTACCTGAATGGGTGTCAAAAGGTCTTTTGAAAGAAAAACGCATCTCTCTTCACCAAGATAGCGTACTGAAACCATTGATCCCAAACCAGCTTTGTCCACTAAGGATTTGTAAGTCTAGAAAAGTAATAAACATTTTCTTAGAAACAGAGTAAAAAGATCTTATCATTCCTCATTTGCATTTAAAAAGTTATTTTAGTTTTGCATCTATTCCTCTGTTAAGATACCACATCTACATGCAACTCTCGAAACAAAGCAAGTTTCTAATAAAACTTCTAATATATGCTTAATAAAGGAGTTACTGGACTATACTTGAAATTAATTTCACTTATTAGAATGAGTTCGCAATTCAGTTCAGGTGGCTGTCATTAACAAACACTAATCATTCATCTCAACATGAAGAATTTACTAATACTAAGAGTTTTAATTGTGGATATGTTAACAAAAAACCGCCCTTACGGTAGATTGGGGGAATAACCAGCAAATCAATGAAGGCCTGCTGCATGGCTTACATTAAAGTTCTCAAAGCTCATGCAACATTGGTAATACAGTGAAGCCTTAGTTTAAGCATGTACGATGACTTGGATAGCCTCATAGTTGTTATACCGCTGCAGTACAATGATGAAGTTGTGTTCAGGTATACCAAAAGCTTTAAGAACAGACAAGAAACAAAAATTTCCTTTAAAAGCTTCTGAACTCTTCCTAATATGTTGAGTTAAATTTTGTCTAGTCCTGCAGTTCCAGCTCTGAGTGGGTAGGCATCAGGAGCCTGGAACATCAGAAGTGGCAAGAATAACTCCTCCCTACGTAGAAGGTACATTTGTGCCCCATTTAAAAGAAAAAAAGGAAAACATTCTGATAGAGTATGCGTTTGCGTTTCCAAAGGACTGATCAAGCAAAGAAAGTCTTTCTTCCCCTTTGTTGTTTTCACTTCAGTTAGGAAAGCATTGGCAAAGGGGCAGGATCACCGTAAGAGGAACGGGAGTCTCTCCAGGAGTGACTGGGCATTGCAAGAGTTCTGCAAAGCTATTCCGTTTGTCAGAAACATACTATCCCGTACGCTTGAATCAGTAAGTTGTGATCAAGATTTAAATAAATTAATCCACACACCTCTTTTGTGACCCCTTCTTTCCTGCCTTGTGTGGGGGTAAAGGGAGAAAAAGTCTTTTTTGCCAAGGCAAACCAGTATTGTGCTTTACTTTATCCTACATCATTCCTCCGCTAAATGAGCTTTGGAACACGTACACTGCATGAACTGACACGTCAAACACATCATGAGGAAAACCTTATGCATAAATTGAAGACAAGTATCCAGTAAGAACCGTTCAGATGCTTGGAAAGGGACAACAGCTAAGTTTAAACAAGCAGGTTTTCAGAACATTGTATCAGCAAAATCTACTAGTAGAACTGCTGATATTAATGCACAGGTTGGGAAATAATTCATCTTTCTACTTCCTCTCTCATTCTATTTGGCCCTACTTCCAATAAGTATCTGCTTAGATTAGCTTTGCTTAAGAAAAAAGCTCAGCTAAAATGCAGCAATATGAAATACACTGCATACTTTATACCTAGCGAAGTTAAGAGTATTAAAACATGGACTACAACTTCAGCATAATTAACATACAGCAAGTTTACATCTTCATTTATTTCACAACTACTTTTATAAGTAGCAATATGCAAAGTAGTCAAACAAAACTATACTGGCTGAACACATTTAAGAATTGTTTCCCTGTTCAGCTCTACTGGCTAATTTGCCTAGCCAGCCATGCATGGCAGTTACAGAAAGCTTAGTTCTCTGGCTTGTACTGTGTAGCTCAGGTTTTTATATGCACAAAATCCAAATCTCACAAATAATCTGTGCCAGGCAGCCATCACATAAGAGTCACTCAAATTATTTTTGTCTCAGATCAAGAATCACTGAAGAATTAACAGTACTTGAGGCAGAGTAAAACAAGAATTTAAGATAAAAATACAGGCTATCCTTAGAAACCTATTATTTACCCTTTTTCTCTCTATTCTTAACCGCAATTTTGTGGAAGAAGGAAGAAACATGAGACCAGAGGGAGAAGAAATGAACATTGTACAGAACAGTGGTTTGGGAGGGAAGCAAAGTCATAAAAATACATTCCTGTATCTCCAGGCACAACATACCAACTTCAAATGCTTACAAGCTCTGCCTAGCCCTAGCTGTATAAAGAGATTTAGTCCCCCTTCAGATTACACCCAAGAGTACACTAGTGAAGCTGTACTCGAGAAGTTCACACTTGTAACAACACTGTCCTTGGAAAACGGAACTGGAGAACCAAAGTGAGTTAGGCCAAGCGGTATACTTGCCATTGCAGGCCACTGGACAGGAGACATAGAATTGCCTTGAGATTTTCGTTCAGCCAGTACCAGCTTTTGCTCCACCAAGAATGCTTTCATTTTATGGCTGTAGACCTCTATCCATCTTCTTTTTTCCCATGACTCATCATCAAATTCTACACAAATCTACAGAAAGGAAACAAAGTGAAGGAGTGACTAACAATAAAATTCAGACACATACCACATGAAAAAGGATAAACACACACTAATTTCCTCAGAAAAAAACCCAACCATTAAAAGTGCTTATAATGCAAAGGTGATCATTGCCCTTCTGTCACACAATCAAGCAATCACTAAAGTATCCCAGGCTGACCTAGTATCTTATAAGTGATAGTCAACGTTAACTGGTTTGTCATCATTACTGTCGCATAAAACATTAATATTCCTATTTAAATCTACAACTCAAAAAGTCCTCTGCTGCTCAAGGGCAGTTAAATGTGTTAACTCTGCCACTAGTGTTTATAATCAGGGAAAAACACAGCAAAAAACCCCCCAAAACTTTAAAGGACTGTATACAGTAGCGGCACAAGCATTTTCCACAAACTCTAAACTAGAGTACTTGAATAAACAAGCTGCTTTTCCAGAAGTATTTTAAGAATAAGAGTCCCAAAGAATAACTTTAGTTAATTTATTGGAAGCACAAATGACAGTACACCAGTAAAGGTAACCAAATTATATAATGTGAAGAAGGCCATTTGCTGCCTGCTTTTAACTGGTATTTATCTTTACAAATCTCTGAAGTACCTATACAAACTTTTCAAGAGGAAAGCAGTTGTCACTTCATGGCAAATCATGGTGGCTTGACCAAGTTCTTTGGGATGGCAAAGAACTTCTTTCATAGGCAACAGAGGGAGATCAACGAAGGATTGGGAAAGACCACAAATACAACTCTGCCTGCATACAGGAATTGGAATGTCTTGGTAGAGAACACCACTCTCGGAAAAATCACTCCCTCTTCCCATAAAAGACAACAATCCAGTCTAAATACATCAAACTAATTTACCCTAACAGCAGAGAAACCTCAGTTGAGTGTATCTTCGAAACTTTCCCTTGTGTTTAGCTTCTCTAAGGGGAAAGGCAAGTAAAAGCATGCACACAAAACAGCATTACCACAGACAGGAGTCGTAAAACTAATGGGTGCAGCAATAAATTTAGTCATTTTGAAGTTCATGGAAACAATGAAAGAGATAAGCAAATAACACAAGTACCAGAACCAGAATGGCTTGTTTTGTTTATAGTATCAACAGTGTACAAACAGGAAAATACAGTTGAGAAAATACTTTAAAAAGTAGTTGACAGTCCTTCTATTCTGTAGCTTGCTCCTGACGCTATACAAGATTAAATATTTCTACTCCTTTAGAGACCTCCCCCCCCCCCCAATCCATTACTATTTTGAGTCTAACTATACGTGACTCTTCCACAGAGCTGTGAGAGAGGAAAGGAGATGGCATGTGTTTTGGTACAAAAGCCCTCTACGCCTCGATTGTCTACTTTCAATGTCTTTAACACTTTCACTGGAGAATGCATTAAGTCAATCGCTTCTGGCAGAACCATAACCAGTTACAAGGCTCACAGTAAAGTCCCCAACAGCAGCTGCTCCTTCTCCTTTTAAGTCCCAGAGAAAGTCCTTAAGAAGAGCTTTCTGCAGCAGCAACATCCTCCTCCTCGCTCCAAGTACGGCATGGGCACAGCCCCGCCAGCCAAACATGGAGAAAGCTCCACCCCTGCCGCAGATGCACAACAAGCAGCTCGGCCTCTAACAACTCGGGACTCTTCGTAACAAAGTTTACACTTTCAACACTTTCAAAAAAAGAGTTAGAAACATGTACAATTTCTTCTTCTTTGACAAGGAGGAGGTGCTTCTTCAGTTAATCAGAGGTCACGAAGTTCTTCCCGTTAAAAGAAAAAACAGGCAAGGAAAAAGTTGTAATTGAAAGATGGTACTGTTCTTGCTGTCATAGAACAGCCTGCCACCAAAGTCCCTTGCAGAAACAAATAAGAGGACCACATAACAAGATGGGGTTACTATAATGGAGTTTTGTCCTTAGTGAGTACTTTGTATGCGATAGTAATTGCCCAGACATGGCTGAATAGTTTTACTGACTACAGTTGCCAAATAGCCCCCTAAGAGCTTCACAGTCAAACTGTGAAAGTCGCTTAACTACCACCCAAAATACATAGTTAAGCTTGCAATAATTGATTGCATGTTTAAAAATCCCGTTGGTAATCATTAAGAAGTGGCCACCATGCAAGTGTCATCCGAGAAACCTCCAACGCCATACATGAATTTGGTACGTCTTTTAAGATAGTAGAAGTACTTGTTCATTACCAGCTACTTCAAAGAGCAAGAAAGAAAAGTCACCAATCCCATCAACAGAGGAGTGTTTCCGTTTCATAAGTAACTGCAATCTCTGGAAAAAAAAAATCGTTTACAACTGACAAGGTCTTAAATTACATTTAGGAAATATGCAGAAATAAAACCTAGGCACAGCGGGTGCAATAAAAACCTCAAGTTTCTAAAATGCTGGTGGAAGAAAGCACATTTATTAGTTTGAGGTAGCTTCCGGCATTAGCACAAACACGCTGGTGGCTTTAACCAGAGGTGCACATGTTTTCAAGCATGTTAAGCAGGCAAGTTGACCAAGACGACCTCTCTCCCCCAACAACAGCGCATATATTTATATGTATACACACACCCACACGCATGCACGCACAGGAAGTTTCCAGGTCACAAGGTAAGCACCCTCGCTTTAGAAGGTCTCTTTGAAAGTTCCCGGTTACCTTCAGGTCTTGTTTGGATATGTCCGTGTGGGAAACCGCTCGGATCCTGCCGGACTTCCAGGGCCATTCCGAGATGCGACTGGTATCCCACGACCTGTCGTCTTCCTCCGACAGGCTGAGGAACCTCTTCCCCACGAGCAGCGACCAGCTCCCCTCGAGCCTCAGCACCATTTTAACTCATCGGGAGGCCTCCGGGGAGGAAACCGGCGGAAGGAGAGGAAAAAAAAAAAGAACCAACGCGTCGGTCAGCCGGCAGGCCGCGATCCAAGCGCCGCCGGCAGGCTCGCCCCCCGCCCGCCTTCCCTCACAGGGAGCCGCGGGGGCCAAGGCGGGCGGGAGCGCCGTCGCTTCCTTCTTCCTCTCCCCGTCCTCCCCTCCCCCGCTTCTTTTCAAGCGGCTCGAGCCGAGCCCTCAGACACCCGCAGGATGCTTCTTTGCCCACGGTCTTGTTAATCATTGCCTCAGTGGGGGTGGGTGGAAGGAAATGCCAGAAGCTGCTGCAGCGCAGCTCCGAGCCATTTCCACCCCGGCCGGCCGCCACCCTGCCCCCGCGGCCTCTTTGTTCCCTCCCTCCGAGGAGCCGAAGCGGGGGGCGGCAGCTGAAGAGGAGGCAGGGAGGCAAGCGACCGGGCCGAGCTCCTTCCGGACGCCCCTCCGCCTCACGAACACCCTCTCCTACCCACCCGGACAGCCCTCGAGCCTTGCCCCTGCCCTCACCTGCTTCCCCCCCCCCGGCCCCTGCCGCCGGTCCCCGCCCGGCGCACCCCGCGGTCGCACAGCGCCCGGGCAGCGAGCTCCGCGAACGCGGCGCTTCCCCTCCGCCCCCAGCAACAGCCGCCGCGGCGAGCGCTACTACTCGGCCCCGCGCTCGCGCACACGCACACACACCCTCACCCGCGCGCGCGCGCGCGCCCGCCCCCCGCCCCGGCCCGCGGCCGGCCCCCGCCGCTCCTTCCCTCGCTCCCATTGGCTCTCCCGCGCCAGCGGGGCGGGGCTCGCGGCAAGCCTCCCGCTGCGATTGGCCTAGAGGGGCGGTGCCCGCGCTCCTGGCCACGCCTCGAAGCCGTTGCTCAGCAGATGGCGGATTAAAAAATTAGTATCCTTCCGCAAAGCTTCGAGTGAAGGAGTCCGCCAGTCCGCCCACGTCCACGAAGAGCCCAAAGATGGGGCCAAATGGAAAAACAGACACGTTTTAGGCCGTAGCGTGCCTTGAGGCTTATGTTTCTGCCTCAGGCGAGCTGAGCCTTAAGCTAGAAGGGCCACCTTTGGAGTCGGCGGAGGGATCTGAGCGAGGCAAGAGGCGTGAAATGGCCGCTTATACGTGCAGTTCGCGGCGTACTCAGATATAGCACAGGGGGAGGGGGCACCTGTAGGGTGCTTCTGCGCAAGCGCACATCGGCAAGGTGCACCTGCGGGGGCGCTGCGGACAGCCTTCTGCGCACGCGCAGATGGGGAGGGGCCTGACACCTGCTCGGGGGCCGCGTCTGCGCCTGCGCACTAGTGGTTCGGCGGCGCCGAAGGACGGGCGGAGGCGAGGCGGAAGCGTCGCGGAAGCGTCTCACAGGCCACCATCTTGTTTGGCTGCCTTGGAGGCTGGGGGGGACCGGGGACAGCTGCCTCTTGCGCGATAGGAGAAGTTGCAGGGGGAAAATAACACGAGCTAGAGGTTCCTTGGGAGGATGGCAGGCTTTAGAGAAGCTCTAGCTCTAGCTGAGCTGGGTTACGTAGTTCTCTCTACAAGCAATTGTCTTCCGCTGCCTCAGATCCCTTATTCCTTTCACGCAAGACCTGTGTGCTCTTATGAAAGACTGTAACCAAGATCGTAAGAGAACCAAGTAGTTAAACTGAGAACATGGCAAAGAGCTAGCTGATCGTATTCTGCAGTGACCTAGCAAGCCACGCATACTCATCTTCTACCACAAGACTTTCCTACCAGAGGATGTGGGAGGAAGACCAAAAGTGAAGAAAGTACCCAAGGCCAAGAAGCTGTTGAAACCGATAGTGTTCAGCTTATGCTTTCTCCAGGGTTCCTCCCATCACAAGAGATGTCTGAGCTCCAAAAATCCCCATCAAACAGCAGCAGTGGCTCTGCTGCAGGCAGGATATTCCTGCCACGTTCTGGTCTCGTCTCCCATTTTCTCAAGCCAGTCCCACATTTGTGTAAAATGCATTTTTAAAGCTTTTCCCACCAATTTGCTTCAGGACTCTCCACTGATCGCTTGTCTACTGCTACGTTCAAACAAACGCTTTCATGTATGAAATCAAAAGGTACAAAAAATTCATCATGCACCATGATGAGGGAATTACTGTCCTTCACGCCATGGAAATCAGGCAGCCCAAATTTCTTGGTAACTTAAAGGCCTCTTCAATGATTCCTAGCAGCAAGATGAACCTAGTAATATGTAGCATTTTCAGCAGGTCAAACAAACAAAATAATAGAATAATAGAAAATTAGTCTAATATATCAGCAGCTGCCTGTAGCGTGAAGAAATACTCGTTAGCAGGCACTGAAAGGAAAAACAGGTACGTTTGCTTCTCAAATTTGAATATCTAATACATAGACTAGACCTACAAAATGGAATTTGTGATAAGAAATTGTGTAAAGCAAGCTATATTTGAAACTACCAAATTGCTTGTTTCATTGTAGGTGTTAGGCTCTTGTAACAGCAGCTGTACAACGTATACATCATACAATATAGGTGTTGTATACCCTCCTTATTTAAAGCCCTTAGTTTTTATGCATACACAACACTCCGCCTCAAAGAGTAGCTGATTAATACATACGGGAAGAGTGATGTTAGGCAATAGGGAAGCAATATTAGTCGATACAGTAGATCAAACTGTTGGTAGCACTCCAGTTGCCTAATGGTAATTTTTTTTTTTTTCCATTTGCACCAGAATAAAGGAAAGCTTTAAGGAGAGATTTGAAAGATAAATGTGTGTTTTGTGAATGAGCAGCTCCCACGTGCAAAGAGTAGCATGAAGATTGAGCAAAGGTGTTTTAAAATTTAGTGGTTTGGGTAGGTACTGGCCTAGAGGGCTGAGAGTAAGAGAGCAAGCGCAGGGTGATAGCTACAGTGACGTAGTCCATGAATGACCTTGAAAATGGACTTATATAGGAAATGGTGCTAGAAGAAGAGTCATATGATCAAAATGCAACATTCTGAATGTATATAAAGCCAAACAAATTAGCAGACACCAGAAGAGAAAATGGTGAAGCAGGCAGAGTACAAGTTGGTAGGAGCCTGGACAAAAATCATGCATTCAGGGTGCAGCCAAGCTTTCGGTCCTGAAAGGGTAGAGGTATTCAAAACCCAGGGGCTAGAAGTTGAAGCCAGGTAACTTAAGATTTTTTTTTATTTTTAAGCAGGGAAGATAATTAGCTACTTGCTTCACTTCCCTAGGATTCTTCATTCCTTGAAGAAGTTAGATCAGGACCAAATATCTTTTTTTTTAAATTATCTAGCTTCTTTAAAAGTTATAAATTTGGGGTAACCAGTGAAGTCCTGGGTCAAAAAGTCAAAGATACAAAATTTTAAATTGTGACTATAAACATCTCTGAATTTGTTGCATAGTTTTAGAATATATTTCCCAGGATTTTAACCATACAGTACAGAAAAATAAATACTTGTGTTTTTCTTACCTGGTTATTTTATCACCACTCACAATAGTCTCCACAAAAACTAATGTCTACTAGAAAAATTTTGTGTATGTATGTCCACCCTCACTCACACAGTGCGTCAATAGAAATATCAAAATGTTTGGAAATAACTCAAACGAACACTATGATAATGGCACAGATGCAACTATCTCACTCTGGATTATATACATCTCTCAAGAACAAAATGCCATCTGAAGTACCTGCAAAACAACATAGTGTTGTGAATACGCAGAACTGATTAAACTACAAAGCAGCAGATTTCAACCTGTTCTTCTGCGTGCAAGAAGTCTTGAACATAATTTTTTACAGCTGCCTCTACCTACTGGGTTGAACTGCTAATAGGTAAGCCTTTAACTCCTATTTGAGAAAGGAGTAATCTCTGCAAACAGGTGCTCTTTAAACAGTAACTTCAGAACACAGTTGAATAAATTCTTCCTTTCAGCTACCATTAAGTAAGGAGCAGTACTTTTCTCTTGTACATGGTATCACTAGGAAAAAAGCACCTTTGGGTGAAGAGAAATTTGAGTTTAACAATACACGCAGTAAAACGCGATAGCCGATTTTATAACTGTCTGCCTAAAAAATTCCACATTCAGGCATTTAAGCCTACTTCTTCGCATATAAAATCTGGACATGCTATTCAAATACTTGTGCGTGAAAATTGGTCTCCCACTATCAAAAAGTATTTGATATCACCAATCACAGACACTTTGCAAGAAAGGGACATTTTATTCCGAGTAGGGCCGGTAGCTAACATTAACTGTCATGGCACTATGTTCTTGGAAGGTGTTTTGTGTGATAAGTGGGGGCAGATTGTTTTTCAGGGCTCTCTTCCTGCATTTCCAATATAAGCCTACAAGTTTGTGTGCAGTTACAACAAACGATGTTCAATGCAAGATCTTACAGATACCGTTTTTAAAAATCTCTATTGTAGCAACATTTAAAGGTCTTCATTCTCAATCAAAGCCCCATTGGAGGCTGTACAAGCACAGAAAAACAATATGCAGTGCTTTATCTTCTAATGATTAATGATGAAAGTGTAAGGATGTGTAATTAAAATTGAAAGTGCTTATGGTCAGACTACAAAAATACCAGCCATACTAACTAGAAACCGGGCTTTGGAAGATACCTAACAGTTTCATTTCTCCGGTATGTCTTGAGATACAGCGCTAAAGGATGAGTGATAACAGACTACCAGAAGCTTTGTTACTCACTAGCACCCAAATTGATGTAGTTTAATTACTCCTTAAGTAGCTAAAGTAGATCGGTTACTACTCCTATTCAATCTAGTTCCAGTTATAGCATGAAAAGGTAAAAGCCTGTATAAGCTCTTGTCTCTGGTACAGCCATGTTACCTCAGCACACCTCACATGGATCAGCTTTGCAAGACTAGCAGGACTAGTTCCGTCTGTTTTTTCCATGCTTATCTCTTTACCATATGTTAAAATAAGATAATTTATGTCTTACATTAGTTAATATTGTCTCCTTGTCTAAAGCTAAAGGAAGCACGTATTTTGACACAAAGTACATTATAATGCTATACAATTAAGTTTACTTGCTGAAGGAAAAATTCCATAAGAAATGCTGACCTTACTCTTTTCCACCACCATACATGCTCTGCACTGGGGACTCATTTGCTTTCCTTTTGCTAGCTGTGAGTTAGTAGGACTTAGATTTGCTATCGCAACTGTAGAAACAGGAAATGGTGAGAGAACTTTTAGGATAATAAATCAGGATTGACTATTAAATTTTAATTGACTATTTATTTAACATTTAATTATTTAATTATTTAATTGGATGTTAAGTAGTGTCTGGGGATTGGGATTGGATATTAAATTTTTCAGATTAATTCTAAAATTCAACAGGTATTTATAGATAGAGGCATACATTAACCTTTAAAGAATAACCATGAACAAACATTAGACATAAAGTGTGGTTAGTAATTACATGCTGATTTTGTTTTTCCTTGACTGCTCCAGATGAAGGCGGGCTGTTTTGGAAGAAAAAAACCCTTTCCCTACAGAAGTTAGTTATTCAAAGGGATCAGGGTATCATTCTTTAATAAAATAATGCAAATCAATATTATCTTGATGGATATAGCTGAATCAAGTCTTGGAGACTGCCAGCACGGCAGGAACGTCTTGGTGATATTACTACCCATGTACAGAAAGAACCACTGAAAGTTAGGTAAAGCTATGCAGTGAACTTGAAGCAACATTAGTGAATGAACTGAGGAAAGTTGTTCTTTGTTAAATAGCTTTACCTCCAAAAGCCTCACAACAAACTGAAAGCACGTCGTGTTATTCATATTCTGCTACTTAATAATGTCCAGGCTCTTTCATCATTGAAATGCCATAACTGGGATTTGGCAAAGACCAGTTAGCCTTTATACCATTCCCTGCCAGTGCCAGAGAGGTGCTTGAAGCTTATTACAAGTGCTTCCTGCTGTCTCTTTTAGTTTTAAACAAATCTGTCTTGTGATTGAGCTTCTTCCCTTGGGAGAAAAGTTACACCTTTCTCTTGTGGATCTGACAAGAAATTTCAGCAACTCAGGCTCCTGGCCTCGTGTAGCAAGGTGTCAGGTCAGTGAATCCTAGACTAGGTGATAGAAATTTTACTAATACTGAACTAGCCTGCTGCATACTTTCCTAGGATCATTTGGGCAAAAATCACAGTGCTGCTTTTGTGTTTTTCAAAACCACATGTGTATTCTGTTGAAAGTATTTGGGTTGCTTTCAATCTCAGTAATTTAATGTAGTTTTTGACAAAATAGTGAACACAGGGAGAGGTAGTGATTGTTGTGAGTTACGAGTATGTGCAATTTGGACAAGAACTTTGGTTGTTCTTGAATGTGTCTTCACTTAAAAAGAGGCTCAGCCTTTTGACTCAGATGTGAAGAAAGCACTCGAGAGCGATCTTGATGGGTCGGTTGTACGTGCTTGAGTCTTACTGATGTACCACGAATCCTTCCACTCCCTGCAGAGAATGCTGGCTTTTTGACTCTAGTTTTTTTTGTCCTGCCGCTTACCAACTCTCACTTGAACTGGAGTGATGGGTATTTAGCAGACAACATTGTATGTTTTACCTGCTAGTGTAGTAACTCGGATTCCAGTAGGAAAATACAGTATCTTTTTGTGTCAAGGGTCAACTGAGAAATACCTCCTTTTTTTTATTCTGGAAATTCTGCATGTTGTGCTGATACAATGTTAATAAAGCTAAAGTAATGCTATTGGCTTCAGTATCGCTGAAGCTAAAGAAGAAAAAAAGAGAGAAGGTGGAAAGTTAAGATCCCAGATATTGGTGAATAGAGAACTGGGAATTTTTAAAAACTGTATATTGCTAGATGTGACCTAGTTGGTATAGCACAGAACTGGGAGCCAGATCTGGAATCTAACACTAAGTGTGTCATTAGGCAGATAATTTAATTCACCTCATTTCTCTGTAAGATGGGGATAACAATAATCATTCTTATGAATTTCTTTGTGTTGTGCACCTGAAAGATGATGAGTATTATAGCTACTAATTAAACTTATTTTAATCCTCAAATTGCCTTTTCCTTTTAAACTTTAGTAAGTGTTTACGCTCCCTGATGCCAGGAAGGAAAAAAGCATGACTGTGAAGCAGCTGCTAAGAATTTTTCTCAGAAGATATTTAATACTAAATTGGGATTGAGTCGTCTATTTCAGATAAAGGGACAATGCAAGAAATAATATATAAGCAAGAGTGGAGATTTTGAGTAAAATATATTCAAAGCAAAATCAAAGCAGCTGACACACCTGTGCCTTCAAACTGGCTTCCACCTCCCTGTACTGTCTGTCCCGAACTTGGAAATGGGCATTGTGATTTCTCTGCAGCTTAATAGAGAGTGCAAATGCAACAGTATCACTTAAAATAGGTACAGCTGTAAGCTACAGATTGTTACTGATGCTCTTTCAGTCTCAGCTCTCCTGCTATGTGCTGGGGCCTCTTCCTCTGCACCGCCAGCCAGCCCGGCGGAAGGGAGCACTGGACAGTTGTAAGGCCACTGGGACGGCAACTGAATTCCAAGCTGAAGCCTGCAGTGCAGCTGGGCACTGATACTGACACTGGTAATTATGATACGTTTCACTGTATTTATCACTGTAAAGCACTTAGTAGTTTCCTACTCCTGTCTGTAAAGCTCCCCAAGTCAACTACATGTCAGTGAAACTTAATAGTGTCTTTTCCCTAACCAACTCTCTTCACAGTTGTCAGAGACTAATGGCTGTTCTCCAAACCCTAGACTTTGGCAGTAGAGGTTTGTGCCTAAAATTAAAACAGTAGTTCTAAAGCAAATTCCTGACTCCAGTGAAACCAGGAATTTCATCCACTGATTTTTTTTAAGAGATCATATGTCAGCCTCGTCTCCTCGTAAGAGGAAGATTGCAATCTGTCTTGTCTCTCATCTCTTCTAAAAAGCATAAGAAGGCAAAATTGAACTTTTTTTGCTTCCCAATATCTAATGCCCTAAATAGCATAATTACCTAACTGCAGTTGTCCAAAAAATGGAAATGACATTTTGCAGTTTCCTTTGCAGAGGAACTTGTGCTGCAGCAGTAAGCTCTAGAAAGCTAGCTTACTGCTGCTTCTTACTCTTATTTCCTGTGCATAGATCATCACAGAAGAAAATTTACAGCTGCAGTTTTCTAATGAGAATATAAGAGACAGCCAGGTTACTCCAGGCTGTGTCTGTTGTCCACCAAACTTGGACACATAAACAATGAGGAGTAGCTTAAAACCTGGATGTCTACCTTGGGATGGCTGGAGGTGGATTTGTTTCAAAACCAAGTAGAAAAATATTTTAGTTGATTGGAATAATTGGCAAAGCTGAAAGGGATTTTATAAATGCAATGGTGGAAAAAAAATCAGCAGATCATTGGAGAACTTTGAATTTTAGAAGACATGGTTGTATGTCAGGTGTTAGTTTCCCCGACTCACACCACTGAGATGATTAGCATTATGCCTCTGGTTGCAGCAGAAGTAGGATGTGTCTTACTTTGTATAACATGTAGGTCACAAACTGCCAATACAAAAAATATGCATTTAATGAACTTCATCCACCAGTAGGCATCTCGTTGTCTGGGCTTACTCTGCAGGGAACGAAGAGAAGCATCTCCAGAAGGAGACTCATACTAAAATAGGTGTCTAGAATAAGTGGGACAAATTATCCCTCAGAGTTGTCTGATCTTCCTCGTTTGCTGTAGAGGTCCCTGATTATTTGACTTACGTTCCACCCTTTCTTTTAGAGTAAATGCCGAACTAGATACAAACGTAAGGTGGGATGATGTCTGTGCTACTCTTTGGTTTACACATTGTTGCCCAAATTAGGTAGGCATTGAATTTTTTTTTTTTCTTTATCGAAAGCTACTGTGCGTGAATGTTAGTATGAGGCACTAATGAGCTAATAAGCAGTACAGTGTATGTTCAGGGTTCACAGGTTTCCAGTGGTACAAATGACCTTATGAACATTAGAAGAATAATGTCTAAAGACAGGGATCACAGGAATTGGTTGTGGCCATAAAGGATCTTTTAAAGAGGGGGAAAAATGAAAGCTTTATTCTTAAAGTTCATTATTTTATCAGAGTGCTTTAAACACATCTATTGTTTGTACACGAAGAATGCAAAATAATCATTTATGAACACAGGCTATAAAAGACACTAGATAAGTTATAAATGGTTCAGAATGCTTACATTTGACTATTCCATAGCGCAGTGTGTTAGACACGCTACAGTGCAATGGAAAGAATGATCCCTTTTCTATGTTTACCATTGTAAACTATATGCTTGCTCCCCCAATATATTTTGTGTAGACTCTTTCAAAGTTAGCAAGAAGTGAGTAGTGAAAATGGAGGCTTAACAAGCAATAGAAATGTTGCTTTATAAGCAGACTGTTAGCTTGAGAAAACAGGATGTGCTGTAACTGTTAGGGCTTTATGAGCAGGTCATATCAACCGATGGCTTAAGAGATGCGGTGTTAGAGCATGCATCTAGGGATATTGCTACTGGTTCACTGTGTGGAACTGGCATTATTACTTAACCTCTTTGCACTTACATTTTCCTCTCTGGGATTAACAAATATTTACCCACCTTTAAAACGTACCTTCTGTTCTTCAGAGAAGGGCTGAATAAATACACAGTAGTATTACCATGAGCAGCAGGTAATCCTGTTAATCTAACATGCACCCTATGGGTATGCTGAATATGTTCCATGCCACTTGATCATTGTAGTTAGATTAACAAAGGATATTACAGGGATTAACTCTTAAGTAATGGCTGCAGCTGCCCACCATGTGTGTTTACTATAGCCCAAAACCAGGGTTTGAAATCCCCTTGCCTATAGTGAATAGAAGGAATGCACTTGACTTCTGCAGAACCAGTTTTCCATTCAAAAGAACAATGTCTTGACCTAGTTGTTACCAGTAAGAGGTTTGTAACACAACCTGTTGCACAGCGCTCTGATAGCTGCTGTGCTGCTGGCACCAGGGAAGACAACTTCAGTGCTAAGACAGCTTCAGGTCTCTGCCTACCACACCAGTCCTGCAGAGCTGTTGTAAGGTTAAAACTATCTCATGTCCCACTACGCTGTAACAGCCGCAGCCCACAAAGTCATGTCTAGACTACTTTATAAAATATTAGCTGGAGACAAGACCCTCCCCAGTGTAATGCAACTTCAAAGTTGGCTCTGCTTTGAGCTAGAGGTTGGACCAAATGACCTCCACAGGCTACTTGCAACGTAAATTATTCCATTATTCTACAAAGTCAGGTGTGGCCTCAATGGCACGGAGCTCAGCATGAATTGAAAATCACCCCCTGGATACTGAGGACATACTTGTGTAGCTGTCTCAGAGTAAGCTCTGTGTTACTACAGCGACACCTTTATCAGTGCCCTAACTGGTTTCAGGGCAGTTCTGGGAAGACCGTGTGATTTGCTGGCACACTTCTCATGGGATATAGGTATACCTTCACAATCCTGCTGTTGGCAGTGCTATTCATTGGCTTTACTTTGTCCATTTCATTTCAGTGGTACCTGGAGAATCTCTGAGCTGTAATATGAGGAGCGGCTGAGGAAACTGGGACTGTTTAGCCTGGAGAAAAGGAGGCTGAGGGGAGACCTCATCGCTCTCTACAACTACCTGAAAGGAGGTTGTAGCGAGGTGGGTGTTGGTCTTTTCTCCGAAGTAACAAGTGATAGGATGAGAGGAAATGGCCTCAAGTTGCGGCAGGGGAGGTTTAGATTGGATGTAAGGAAAAATTTCTTTACTGAAAGAGTGGTGAAACATTGGACCAGGCTGCCCAGGGAAGTGGTGGAGTCCCCATCCCTGGAGGTATTTAAAAGATGTGTAGATGAGGCGCTTAGGGACATGGTTTAGTGGGCATGGTGGTGTTGGGTTGACGGTTGGACTCGATGATCTTAGAGGTCTTTTCCAACCTCAATGATTCTATGATTCTATGATTGGAAGTATTTTCAGTATTTTCAGCAGAGGATGGCTGAAATGGGGTCTGAGGGAGGAGCAAGTACAGAAAACACTGCATCACCTGCATACATTGCAATTAAGAGTGTCTTATTGGAGCGTGGAGGGAGAGCGAGGGAGAACATACACTTGCAAATGCTTCTGTTAGCTCGTGAGGTTGGAACTTGCAGTTTTCCAGCTGGAGACTGATAGGGAAAATGGAGATCAAGCACAAAGGCTGCTTTTTTTTTTTTTTTTCAGTTGACTGTTGTCTTTTTTTCTCTTCATTACCTTTATAGTTTGTGGTATTGATGTATAGACTTCCAGGAGTCCAAATTTCCATTTTCAGCTGCAGCCTTTTCAAATCTTGTGCTAAGCAGTCAGACTGGATCACTATTTGTGGGGAAAAACTGCTGCCATTTTCCTCGATCAGACATGCATTGTTCAGTAACGTGTTAGAATATTATCACTTCCCAGTACCAAATGTTGGGAGCGCTTTATATGCTATTCCCATGCCACTCACTCTGACCTTTTTAAGTTGTAAGCAGATACTAGCCAAGAAACTGTTACCTGGTCTCATTAATAGTGGCATTAAAGTGAGATATTGTAAGTCTTCAAAAGGGAGCAACGTTTATAGAGTCCTCTATAGATAGCCTATAGAAGGTAGCTTGAAAACTTATCACAGTGGGTGTATTTTTCCTTTGTCTTTTTTCTGAAGCCTCTAAGTTGTTTGTTTGGATCCTGCTTTTTTTCCATTTCAATTTTGGAGCTTAGCCTTTTTTGTCCCTGGGAAGACAATTAATTCTTGTTCTTACTGACACGTAATGAGAGAGAGAAGCAGGATGATACTGCAAGTTTTTCATATACCCTGACTACAGAGAAAAAATTTAGTTACATAACTTGTCCATACTTTTTCCAGAATTAAAGAGAACCAGAACTAGCTTAGTGTGGTGGAATTTCGTGTTCATGACTATACGTGGTATGAGAGTCAGTGTCTTTAATATGCCCTGTGCTTTGACAGTCAGCATTTCTCTTTGCATTTATAACTGAGGAGAAAGCAGTTATAAAGCAAGTGGGTGGTTTACACACCTTGAGAGGAACAGAACAGGACCCATATGGGAGAGGCAGATGTATTGTGGCGTATGGGAGGAGGAGGAAAGCCCTGGTAGAATTATGGGAAAACCCCTGGAGAAATGAGTGCACTCACAGTGAGGTTGCTGCTCACCTGCAAGTACTTCTGAGCAGCTCCTATGGGAAAGCATCTCTGTCAGGTGTGCCAGTGCAGCTAGTTTCCTTCTGCCTCCCTTGGGGCTCTGCAGGAAATTGAAATCTGTAGTTGCCACATCCTGGTCTGTGCTGGGATTTGAATTGATCCTGAAGGTCAATAGCAGCTTTTTATTAAAACTTACCGTGAAGTAGCATTTATACAGTTATTAAAGCATGTTTTTACAAAGCCACGGTAGTCTAGTAATTGCTTAGTAATTTCACCTATGTACAGGATACTGCTAAACAGAGCAGTGCCTGCGATACCAAATTGGTTGGTTAAAGGCAATTCAGCAAGAGATGGCGAAGAAGCCCACTTTGCTTTCCCCTCTTATTACCTTCAATTTTTTTATTACATCAGTCTGTGAAGACAGCCTGTCTCTAGAAACTGCTAAGACCAGTCTGCAGCGGTCGTTTAGCTTTCCCCTAACATAATTAGGGCTGTCCATAGCCTCCCCCGCATTCCTTCTCTGTTTCCTTGAAGGAAACCTTCTCTCTTCTGCTCATGAGAGAGGCCCCTTTCACTCATTATTTACAGCTTCTTGTTATCTTTAGCATTCCCTGCTGCATGGCACCTCAGTGAAACCTCAAGGCCACGCACTGACCCTATTTCTCTCAACATCCCTCTTTAGCAAATGTCATGTTCACACTAGCACTTAATTACCTTCCTCCTTTCTCTCTGTGTCTGCTTTAAGGGCAAGAACATAGTCAAGTCATCCTTCAGTACATTTACTATTGTATTGTAGGCATTGTTAAACACTGTATGGTGAAAAAATTCAAAAAAGCTCATCCTTCCAATGCAAGAATATAAGAACTGATACACTGGATCAGACCAAAGCTCTGTACGTCTTAGTATCTCCTCTCTGGCGGTAGCTGATAATTAGGGCCCAGACAGGCACACATCAGCAAATTTAAAGAGTAACCCTCCCCTGGTCTTGACTCAGTATCCATCGTCCACAGCAGTTTGCCCAGGAAGTGGCCTTTTCCTCTTCCTTTTTCAGAATGATTAAATGTGCTGTTTTAAAGCTAGAATAGGCTTGGTCTTGCTGCTTGTTTCCAGTCTTGAGATTATGCCTTATTATTAGAAGTCACTCTGGCAGTTCTTCTTTTAGAAGTTTCCTTTCCTTAACGGAGGGAACATCTCTGTCATGCTTGCCTTCTCACTCCAGCAGACATTCAGAGAGCTAGTGTTTGTGAAGAAGAAAAGCCTCAAGAGGAAAATGGTGAGGATCTGAACCTGCTATGGGGAAATCCCAAGCTGACATTCTCCCGGCATCCAACCAAGATATCTGAGCAGCATGTCTTCCTCTTTGTTTGCAGTCTTATCAAATATGTGAGTAGGTTCTTGTCTGGCAGGAACAGGGGGACGAGTCCTTCATAAAAATAAGGGAGTTGTATGTCATGTCCCTAAGAGGAGGCAGTGTCTCTTCTTACCTGCTGTAGCAGGAGACTATACAATTTGATTCAAAAGATCTCTCTTCCAACAATCTGTTTTCTGATCACCATTTTTTTTGCTCATACACAATTTTTTTATTGAACTGTTTCCTTTCTTTCTACATTTCTGTTGTAAGCTGTCTGTAGCAGGGTGTTTAGGACATAAACAGTGACAGGCAGATCATTTGGAGACATGGAATAGACCTGATGGTTGTCCATGACTATGCTGAGGTGGAAAGATAGTAGACTAATCTGAGTGTCAGAAGTGCTGTAATAATAGTGGTAATTTATTAATGTCTTTATTGGCATTTAAGGCTGAAAAAGTAAGTTCCAGTCTAAGATACAGTCCTTTTTTCATCAATTTATAAAATGCTGTAATCCAAGCATTTTCTTCATTCTGAAATAGTAGAATGGAAAACACACTCAATTGAGATAATTTCTCATGGAGCTGGAGGGTCTGCAGATGCCTCGCAGCCACTAATGAATTAATCTAAGACACATGGATTTGTTCTAAGGCAGAGGCATCTTGTAACATCTAAGTTACAGCAGGGGATGTGGGAAGCAAAGAACAGACTTCTCAGAAGACACTTTTGATGCACAACTTTAGGTATTCAGAGCTTAATATTTGGAGATGTTGAGTACCACTGACCGATCTTCGTGCTGTAGAGTTTCCTGTTAGAGTATTTGGTACCAAGCTATCCCATTTTGGTTACCCAAAGCCAAGTAATACATTCAAGCATGCTGATCTCCATGTTTTCCCCAAGCTCTTGTAGTGAGTCATTGAGAATGAAGAGTGCTTCTCAGCAGCCACAGTTCCCAGCTCAAATGCCAGACCACACCACTTCTGAGTCAAAATAGGCATTTCTTAATCTCTCTTTGCTAATGGCCATAGCTCTGAAGCAAGTAATTCAATAATAAAGATGGAAATGGCAGCCAGGAAATGCTGACTGTCTCCACATGCTTTAACAATACTCCCCATAGAGTAGGATTAACCTTTTCGTATCTAGTCTGTATCTGTTAGTAAAGCTGTAGTTTTAGAAATGGGCATTTTTCATTACTGTATTTAGGAGCTGCATTCTTCTTGGATTTTTGCTCTAAATGTCCACATTGTCTTTTTAGGTTATTGTTCATTTGGTTTTTTTCTTTTGCTTCCCAAGTAGAAGTCAGGAGATAAATGCAAGAGGTCACCCATTCTCTTCCAGTGGGTGGAAGACCGAACATTTCTCTTCCAAGAGGCGGAGCATATGTATCTATGTATGTGTGTGTGTGTGTGTGTATATTCCTTGATGGGATGCAGAATATCTATTTCCTGATCAAACTATCTTTCTTCTCCTGATACTTTTTAGGTACTGTAACAATACTGTAGAATAGATGTGTGCACTGTTGCTATGGCATGTGTATTTTATTTATTTTTATATTCATTTTGTTATTTTGTTTTCTCCACATGAACTTCAGCACCTAAACATCGCCACAGGTTTCCTGTCTGATATTTTTCTCTATTCCTGTGGACATTTCCTAGCTAGGCTGTCTGTTCTTCTCAAGCTGTTCTGAAATGCTTCTCACGTAGGTTCAATCCGTTGGAGGACATGCCTTCTCAATAAGAGTTGCCCCCCTCTCTGCACTTGCTACTTCCTGACCTTTTCTAGATTTGGTAACAGAGTGCCCTGTGCATATATGTCAGTCACTCTTCTTGTTCTAAGAAGTCTTGACTTGGCAGTTGTTGTTCAACTGTGAGGCTGACATTCCCTCTCCCTGGGGCCAAAAAGGAATGAGTCCGATTATGATAGAGCTGTTGGGGGGGGTCTGACTTTTCCATGGCTGTGAACTGCTCAAGAAAAGTAGTTGCTAGGAGAAGGCTGCATAGTATTTAGGGCAAGGGTGGTGGCTCTGCCCTCATTAACAAAGCTGGTTTATTTTGTTATTTGGGGAACAGAGATCAAACCATCTAATGGTGCAGTCCGCATAGGATTTTTCACTGCCTGACCTTCTTCCACTGCTAAAGCTGTTCCAAAATGTTCCACTAGCATCAGGTGGCCTCTCTGCTGAGCTGGCTGTGTAAATTAATTCATATCTGTCCCTACAGCTTTAACTCTTCTTGTGTCTCTCTTATTTCTTTGTAGATTGGGTCAGGCAGTTTAATAGCAAAGGAAAGGCTTTCTTCAAGCAAAGCCTCTTTCCAGGATGCTTGGGATGTCATATGCCGAGCTTACAGTCACAGGACTGTATGACTGTTATCCCAAGACACAGCCCATGAAGAGTAGGTAGGGGGCATTGTCACCCTTCTACTGATGACTCAGTAGAGCTGAATGTCTCCCCTTCACCCACTGTTTACCAAATAGCTATTTAAGTAAAGCTCCCTCCATTCCCATTGACAGACTCATTAGGTTTTCCATCACCAGACCTACCATGTTAACTATCTGCGTACATTTGAGGCTTAAGATCAGCAAACAGTCATCAGGTGGTGATTGTGTCAGTTGTGTACAAAGCAGCAGCACAAGAGGGGCCCATGTCCTGCTTACCCCTGTCACAGAGAGCTGCCAAGCAGAAGAAAAGATCTTCAAGCCTTTCTGACGGTTGCTGCCCAGAAAAGAGAGCTGCAGGTGATGGCAACTAGCAGGAGTTGCAGGCAACATGGTGAGCTGGAAGAGGCTGGATGCAGCCAAGAGGGCCTGAGGCTGAGTTATGCTTTGAGCACTAAAATGTTTTGCTGCAGCTTTGGATGTTGTCCTCTGTGTTATCTCTCTCTATAATCCGGTATCTTCTCCTGTTGGTCCATTTTTCTATGCTTGAAATATGCAGCAAGTACTAAGTGGCAAGTTCTGTGTACTGTGGTGATTACACAAATATTCATGCAGAGAGATCTGTGCTTTATACTTGATAATATCACATCATTAACTGTAATAATGTTGTGGAGTGTCTGCCAACGTGCAGTCTAAAATCTCACACTAAATAATCCTGATACATGAAAAATCTTTGATGACAGATTTCTAAGTACTTCTTTGGCTATGGTACACAAGCAAGACAGCCACAGGATGATTCACTGCCTTAGAGTTTGGGCTAGATGGCCTAATGGCTTCTTTTGGAGAGAAGGCAGTTCTTCCAGAGAGCAATCTCGTCTGGAGAAGATGGCCAATTTACACTTGCTTATTGCAACAGACCACCCAGTCCTGTCTTTGTGGTGCTTGTATAGCAGTCAAAATGCTGGCGGTAGCAATGCTGCCACTGTAGGCCCTTGCAGTCCCCGAGGCAGGAATGTTTGGAGGTGGCCTTGTACCTCCAGCTGTGGTTCACAGCCTGTCTGTAACCAGAAAATACCGGCGTTTGTAGCAAAAACGCTGCTGTAACCCAGGGAGGTGGGTGAGGAGGTAACAGCTTGTTACAGGTCACAGTGCGAGGTGGAAGTTCCCTCTGGTGGAGGAACAGACCCACTACAGAGGGAAGAGCGATGTGGTGATGTAGGTGCTGGACTCTGTGAATCTTCCTCTAGAAGATAATTTTTAGAGGTGCTGAACAGACTACGTGTATGTCTATACCTGCAGATTTAGCTGAAGACTATGGGTGCTACTGTTCTTCTGGGGACTAGGTCCAGAGAACCTACATAATAAAAGATGGTCCCGTTATGGAGAACTTTGAGCTGAGCAGAAGAAAGGTGTTAGGTAAGGGCTGGATATCGTGTGAAGATCATCCCCCTGTGGAAATGGACAGAAGTGTGAGGATGGCTGTGGCCACCTGGGACTGGCGAGGTCTCTGATCAGCTCCTAGCTCTGCTACCTCTGGTTGAAATGTTCAGCCTCTCCCTAGAAGAGTTTCTCACAGTTTCTCATGATACGTTAGGGAATTTTGGCCTCTCAGCTATGCTGTCTCAGAATGACGGGGGAAATTTGCTGCAGGTGCACATCCTAGAAAAGAACAATGTGTCGGGCACGGAGGCAGGGATCCTGCAGTGCAGGCAGGGTGGCTGGAGCTCTGGCCCTAACTCCTGAAACCAGGCCAACTGCTCCACGGAGCAGCCTCCAAGTGAAGCTTGGGGCTGGTCTCATGGTGGCAAGCTCGAGAGAGGTCTAAGGATTGCCGCAAGACTAAAACACATCGTGAATTCCCATCGGCACGTGTGCTTCTGATAGAAGAAAAGAAACAAAGCAGTGGAAGATGATTTCTGGCAATCTAATCACATTTGGCATGTGCCAACGTAGCAAAGGAAAAGAAGAACCCAGAGGAAACTTAGGGAAGAACAACCTGCAGGTCAAGCCAATGCCTGTTCTGCATGTGGGCAAACGTTCCTTGTGGAAATTGGACTCGACAGCCGTGAGACTCCCTAATAAAAACTAAGGTGGAGGAGAGATTGCTGGCTGTCATCATTGACAGTGATAGGGATTCACCTGGATTTTGTGGCTAGTACCCTTGTCAGTTGTGCCTGCAAACTTTGGGGCGTGGAGGGGGTTTTGCCTCTTCCTATATACCCAAGAAGCCCATCAACACCATGCCTTTAGCTTTGCCCCTGCTTTGGTGTGAGCAGTCGATAGGGTTTGCTTCGTGTCCTGCTCGGCTGCGGTCTTCCAGAAGTGCACGCGTGTCTGCCCCATGCCGCAGCGTGGGGAAGGGACCCCTGCCCGCCTGGCGCAGCCACCGCCCTCTCCCAGTCCTCCCTCCGCACCCGAAAACTCCCCGTACGCCCGGGGGTCTCCGGCTGGGGAGGCCGGCGGGGTCTGCTCCTCCCCCTCCTCCCGCAGCGCCGAGCACCGCGGGGGGCGGCCGCGGGCCCTGCCCAATCTCCGCGGCCGGGCCCGGCTGCGCGTTGGCTGCCGGCGGCGCCGCCAGTGAGGCTGCGCTGAGGCTGCGGGGCCGGATGGCCGAGCCGCCCGCCCCGCTCACTCGGGCGGCGGCCGGCGGCGGGCGAGGAGACGCGGCGAGCCCTCCCTGCCGGGAGAGCCAGCCCTGCGGCACGCAGCGCCATGGTCTCATGGATCATCTCCAGGCTAGTGGTGTGAGTAGCTGCCGGTCGGCACCTGCACGCGTGTGCCCGGCGTGTGCACGCGTGTGTCTGCGTGTCCGTGTGTGTGTGCGGTATCCGCGCCGTGCCTGCTGCCTGCTCCGCTCGCCCCTGCTATGAATACGCGGTGGCGGCGACTCGGCTAAATTTAGCAGGTTGTTGTTAGGGGATGGTGCGCTCGGCTGTTTGGTGGGTGAGGGAGGAAATAGGTGGGTCAAACGGTATTTTCCAGCGTGGGAAAATTACCAGGGGCTGGAGGGCAAAATGCTGTCGTGCTGTACAGCGCAAGGTGACAGGGGAGAAGAAGGGCGGTTGCCATCGCCCGGTGCTCGGCGATGAACGGGCTTGGGGTCAGGAGGGGGAATCGAGCATCAGCGGGTGGGAAAATGGACGTGGATTTGGGCAGCGACGCTTTGTTAGCGGGGCTCGGCGCGGCTGGCGGGGACTCGCGAGGGGGCGCTGGGAGAGGCGGCCGCGGGGTCTCCCAGCCCCTACCGCTGCTTTCTTCTCTCTTTTTTGTAAAAGAAATATCAAATATTTCTCTTCCCCCTTGCAACTTGCCGCCCACCCTCTCAAAAGACGTTCTCGATTTCCCTGTAACCTGTCAGCCTGGGAGGAGAAGCATGTGGCTCTTTGCGCTTGTCCTACAGCTTTTCCATGAACTGCTGTAGGTGGGAATACATGTAGAAATTCCCTGGAAATTCTTCCCAGGCAACAGGGGAAAATGGAGCAACCGCGAGGTATACATTCATCTGCCCCACCTGAGAAAAGATTCACTGAGAAAAGCACATTTTTGATGCCACTAGGAAAATTCCTGGGGGGGGGGGGGAGTTTAGGCTTAAGGTGGGGCAGCAGGATGGCTGGTCTGTCTCCCTTCTGGAAATGTGGCTAGTCAAGGTTAGTACACTGAATCAGATGGATCATTTGCCAGTTTTCTCTGTCTGGTACCTATAGCTGCAGACTCAGGAGAACATCTGTTGTGTTCTTAAGTTATTGTAGGGGGTCTGCAAGGGCCTGTCACTTTCTTTGTCTGAAAGAAACGTGCCATGATGTTGCACCATCAGCATAGTTCCAGAAAGGCATTTTCAAGGTCTCCTCTTTGGCCATCTGAGATGAAACATCAAAAGGAAAACTCATCTTGATCTTGGCTATCTCTCTGTATCACTAAGACATTGGGTGGCTGTCAGATATGAAGATTTTTGGGGGTTCCAGAGTTGAATTTAGCCCCTGGAGGTATATGATCTGGATTCAGCTGCAGCTGTTGCTAGCCATTATTGGGTTTGCACTTCATTCTGGGAAAGTGTGTTAAATATTTAAATGATTTAATTTGAACGGAATAACTGTGCAGATATCTCTGACAGCAATGTGAGATGTAGCGTGTATTGTACAAGGCTGCTTTTCTTGCTTCTCTACTAGACTAATTTCCACTTTGAAAAAACCTGTCATCATGTAACCCAGCTAATCCTCAGGAACAAAGAATGTCTATGGAGAGACAGTAGTTTAACTTACTTGCCTCAGCACACGCACATCTACATGGGTGACTTCATCTAAGACACATGGACTGGGTAAAAATCTGATAGAGGCAGGATGTAGAGCAGTTGATGTCTGCAGTCAGGTAATTAGCTGTACATACAAACCTTCCTGTTCTCTTCAGCTTTATTTATCTGAATAGCATGTCACAGTATGAAATCAGCTGTGTAGAGGGTGGTACCAATTATTTGTTATACTAGAATTTCAATAGCAAATAACAATTTGAATATGCAGTGTAAATAGTAATAGTTTAGTAATCATAGTAATAATTAAAAAATAATTTTGCAAGGAAACCTAGGGAAGCCAAGCTTGATCACCACTTTCTTTGCACTGCTACTTAGTATACATCCATCCTTTAAGAATGTTTTGCTGGTTTATTATGATGCCAGCAAGAAACTCGGACTTTGTAGAGTATTGCTTAAAATATCATTTACTAGAACTAACATTATAAAGAAAAAGAGGAGAGTATAAATAACCTTACATGCCAAACCCTGAGCTGCCTAATGTGGAACAGCCCTCCAGTCTGGGCGCAGCACACCATGCAGATCTGTCTGTGGAAAGGTTACCTTACATTTTGGTCTTTTGAGCCCTTAGAGTATTTTTTTTTTTTTTTTAAAGGCAAATCTATTCATCATTTCTACTGTCAAATGAAAAGAATGTTCACAAGAGAACTTGTTGCTGCAGTTTTAGATGAAGACAAACAAGGACATGCAGGTGGTTTAATCGCTGGTGACCACTGTGAGCTTCCTACAGGCTCCTTCGTTACAATTAACCAGCTGAGTTGATCCTGCATCCAAGGGGTATGCGCAGCACAACGCAGGCCAGAAGGCCAAGCTGTGCATGCAGCGCAGCACAGGCCTGCACCCACTCAGGTTAACTGTTAGGTGGATCACTGACTCCTTGGTGTACAGTGGTCTTCAGGTTAGGATCATGACAAAGATTTAATCTGTCTAATCTGGTTTCCCCATCTCATTATGAATCACTAGTTGATCCATCAGTACAGACAGCTGTGCTCTAAGTAGAATGGCCGCCTGGTTGGG
The DNA here is from genome assembly GCF_965638725.1 of Aptenodytes patagonicus. NCBI lineage: Eukaryota > Metazoa > Chordata > Aves > Sphenisciformes > Spheniscidae > Aptenodytes > Aptenodytes patagonicus. The sequence continues at coordinate 6,360,592 of NC_134952.1, forward strand.
CTTTTTTTTCCCCTGCTTGTGCCTATTTAGGTTTTTTTTTTTTCATCAAATCTTACTAAGGGTATAGTAAGGATTATGAGGAAAGTGGTGTGGTGTGGTTTAGTCACACTGTGAACGTTGCTTTGTGCTCTTATGACTTCTGCTGATCTCCATGGGGGTTATGCCTGATATGACTCAGCTAACAGAAAGGGCTTTAAAACAAAAAGCAAACCTTTGCTTTGGCTGTTGGGTGCTTTGTTGCTTCCACTGTCTCTGACTTGGTTGATACCGTCTCTGTCCTGGCAGTTTCTATTTCCAAAATGTTGCTGAAGGAGAAGAGTCTTGTGAGCACTTCTCACCCGCTTCAGTGGGAAGTCAGGCAGCTTACTGCAAACTTTCTCTCACATCATTTCAACTTTAGTGTTTGGACTTCGTAGTAACGCTAGTCCGGAGTGCTGGCTTGTTCTGTTCTGCCTGCAGAGCTGTGTGCTGGTAACCCCCAGAAGAGAAATGATAAAAACTTCAGAGCAGCATCTTATACTGCCATAGCTGTGTGTTAAAGTCAAAGACTTTATTCTGGTCAGGATCTGCACTAGGTACTGTACAAATGTGAAACAAAAAGATAATCCTGTCCCTGGAAATCTTTTTCCTTTAAGAGCTCAGTTCTCATCCTCCTGTGTTCCAGGTAGTTTTTTCACTCACCTCAACGAGAACAAAATCAGGATGTTCTTTTTCTCATGGTGGTAGATTACAGGTGTCTTTTCCACCAAGGGATGTGTGCGATCACTGTAATTGCAATTGTTGCATCTTGGGGTTATTTGTTACTTTGTCTCTCATGATAACTGGAATGGGATAGCATCTTACTCGTGGGTTAATTACAACCCCTTTTTTTATTCATCATTTCTGAGTACATCTCAAAGGACATCCTGGAACACCTGTATCTCAGTTTCCTCATCTGTGAAGTGTAATGAACTGTGCTGAATTTATCTTCCCTGAGACAGACCAGAAGGGATCAGTGGCATGTCCTACCATCTACAGTTTATTGCTATTCATTTCGAAGGAGATTCTTTTTTGCTTCAAGAGGTAGAGGACACCCTAGCAGAAGGGCTTGGGATATGTCTTCGTGTCCTGGCTTTGGCTGGGATAGAGTTAATTTTCTTCTTAGTAGCTGGTACAGTGCTGTGTTTTGGATTTAGGATGAGAATAATGTTGATAACACACGGATGTTTTAGTGGTTGCTGAGTAGTGCTTGCTAGTCAGTAGTAGTGCTAGTCAAGGACTTTTCAGCTTTTCATGCCCTGCCAGCGAGAAGCTGGGAGGGGGCACAGCCAGGACAGCTGACCCTGGTCACAGGGATATTCCATAGCATATAACGTCATGCTCAGTATATAAACTGGGGGGAGTTGGCCGGGGGACGGCGACCACTGCTCGGGGACTGGCTGGCATCGGTTGGCAGGTGGTGAGCAATTGCATTGTGCATCACTTATTTTGTATATTCTTTTATCATTATTATTCTTATTTTCCCTTCCTTTTCCGTCCTATTAAACTGTCTTTATCTCAACCCATGAATTTTACTATTTTTTTTTCCGATTCTCTCCCCCATCCCACTGCGGGGGGGTGGGGAGTGAGTGAACTGCTGTGTGGTGTTTAGCTGCCTGCCGGGTTAAACCACAACACTTTGTTATTGCAGTCCAGTTCAGCTACAGTGCACAGGACTGGCAATCCTAGGTGGTTACTGGTCTGCTATACCTTTTGGCTGTTGTCTAAAAGCATTTTGAAGTTAAAAGTGGTATATATAAATGCAGCCTATTGTATTTGCGTGGAAATCCTATTCTTTTCTCAGAAACATGGAACTTGCTTTTTGTGCTTGGGATCATGCAGAACAGAAATACAGGTTTTGGTTCCAATTCTGAAAGTTCGGCACATCACGCTGCCTGTTTAAAGCCTTTCAATCTGGAACAGGTGGCAGAGGAAGGAGATGTCAGTAGAAATGAGGCTGGATCAGACAGGTCATCAATAGTTGACATGATACTGTGTGACTTAGGCATTTGAATTCCTGCTGTGAGGAGCATTACAAATTATTATAAAATGGTTAAATATGTTCTTCATGGTGAAAAAGCACAGCCGTAATTATGCTTTTTTGCCTGTATTTGTTTTCTTTAAATCAAAATATCAGTAATGGCCTGTCTGATCTCTTACGGTTTGATGTGAAATAGGGTGGCAGCCTCAGATATGTTCACTGGGAATTCCTGGCCCCGTGTGGAAGTAATAGGGATTTGGGGATTTATCAGAGGCATCCTTTCTTCCGGCTGTTACTGGAAGTGGGTAGGTCTGAACAAAACCAAAGAGGAACCAAAGGATTCTTTAAACTGATGAGTGCAATTTCCTTCCTTGTCACAATTTCTTCGCTTTCTCTTTCTTGGTTACTGTGATGCCATTTTAGCAAGGGTAGGTGAGATCGGCCACCCCCATCCTCAGCTGGTATAAATCCATAGTGCTACTGAGTCAGGCGTTGATTTAATCAAAAGACACTGCTTACATCAGTAATGAATTTCCATTTTGGAGAAACTTAGCAGATCCTTCCTCCTCCTGTTTTTCATGTGTATGGGAAGCCTGAAGAGATTTATGAATGGGGGGAAAAAAAAAAAGTCATGTAATAGATTATATGATGGTAGAAAAGGATAACTCATATCCTCTTTACCAGAGGCAGGCAGAGACAGGATCTGTTCAAGTGGGCGAGAGCTGTTCTCATGAAGGCATAGCACAGCCCCATGCTTTTGGTTATTGATATGTCAGCAGTAGCTTCTCAGTTGATATACACCACATATGTGAAGGTCCTTCTTCACAGTCTGCATTATTTACTTGGTGCTGGCAGGTGATGTGAAGGATTCTGGTATTTATTGCTGTGTACAGGCCTCAACACCAGTGATGCGAAATTATGTGAAAATACAGCAATGGACCCAGTGTGGCTTGAGCTCTCGGCTAAGGCCATGGGATGAGTTTGCAGTAGATTATTTTACATGCTCTGAAGCTGGGAAGTGGGAAGGGCAGACCACCTGCCATACACGCAGAATTAGCTAAGAAACCTTACCTATACAATAAGGTGGTGCAATCCCTCTGAAACAGATCTCGCAGTCTTGCACTGCTGTTCTCCCTCGCATGAAGAGCAAGCGGTCTCTGTGGCTCCCAGCTCAGCTTGGCGTCTGCCATGTGCATCTCTGCTGCAGCCTTTACGGCTCTGCTGAGGGGGCAGAACCTGTTGGTGACAGTAACTGACAGAGGAGCATCCAGCGCAGGTGCGACATTTGCTTTGCCCTTCATGTGAAATGTGACCGTGCTGATCACACTGCAGGGGATAACACTGCCTGCTGCTTTGTCAACCGTGACCCAGATTTTCCTGCACAAGCACAGATGTGCTGGAAATGCTCTTAGCCCCAATGGGGAAAGTTTTCTTGCGTGCACGTTGCAGATGCTACTAGTCCTGGTTTCATAAAGAAGGACGTTTTACCAAACTAGAAGTTGTGGAATATAGCTAAGAGGCTTGGCCTTCGCAGCTGCCTTAATACAGTATTTTGCCTTTGTGGAACCCTTTCCCTTTCACTGTATTAAAGTACTTTGAAGCATTAATTTAGTAAGTATTGTGTCATCAGAATGATTTTTACTGCCGTTGTACTGGTAAGGGCGCTGAGGCACAGGGACATCAAGTGATGTGTCCAATATTCCACAGAAAACCTGTGGTAACAGGTAATATATTTCCTCCAGGCTCCTTAATAAATTAATGAAAGGGGATCTGATCAAGGGAATTGGGCATTGTGTTTGTGGTTTGTTTTATTGACTTGTGATGAGTGTGGGAGGGGTAAAACAAAACTACAGACTTAAATAGATGCTACCTGAAGCAGTCGAACAGCCAAAGGCTTAAATATTCTGAATGATGACCCATTCCCTTTCAGATCCTCAGTGCTGTCCTCAGTGGCATAGACAGCAGAATGCAACAGCCAAACTGCCTAATTCAGGCTACTAAGTCAGGCATTACACTACCTAAAATTGGTTACTTAGTCCCAGCAGGGAGATTTAGAGCCAAGTTACTCAACCTGTGGTGCACAGATGGCTGGCAGTCCACAAAACATCAGGCAGTCCATGAAAACATTTCACCTCTAAAACAGAACTCCTCACCCAGGCAGTTGTCAGTTGTGTACTGACTGATTTAATCAGGTGATACCATTTTGAACTACATTTTTTAGTTACAAGTTTTGTAATTATTGTAAAATATTAACGTTTGTTTCAACATTTTACCAATTCCACGTGACTTATTACTTGTCACCTATCCTTAAGCAACACTGGGATATAAAATGAGCTGTATGTTTCTTTCAAAGGGTCAGGTGGTCCAGTGAATAGGAAAGGTTGAGAAACACTCTTCTGTGCTCTTATTGCAGTTAATGGAGGGAGACGGACATCTCTAAGGAGCTTCCATTAAAGGTAATGTGTTGCATAGAGAGCTGTTTGGTCAAGAGGAAATGCTTGGTACAGAGAGGACAAAGGAGGGCATATAATCATGCCTGCTACTTCCTGAGCAGTTGCTTCTAAGTACTAAGCACTGCATTTGCCTTTCTGCTCCATGCTTTCAGCAGAACAGAGGTGGTATCTTGGGAACTTCCAGGCTAATCATAAAGGTAAGTGAAGACTTGAGTGCTGCAGAAGTATTGGCCAGTTTGGATTGCCATAGAACCTTTATATGTCAAAATTTCTTCTCTGTCCTCATTAGGCAGCTAGGATATGAGTCTAGATTTCCTTTTGTCTGACTCTGCATTTGACTTGATCAGGGCCACTCAGCAGATTTCAGGTAGGCCTTGTGAGATGAAATGGCTCAATGGAGGGATGCATCCATGTAATCGGGCTCTTTGCAAGCAAAACACTTACAATGCAAAATCTCACTTAAATCACCTGTGTTCTTGAAGTTAATCACATGCTGCTTTTTGCAGAGGAAAGTGTCACATACTTTTGTTATCACACGTATGCTATTTAGATTGTAAACTCTTTTGGGCAGGAACTCTTACTTAGTATTTTTGATTTTACCCTAGACAATGGGGTTTAGTCTCTAGTTGGTTTTCCTAAGTTCTGTAGTAATATAAAAATAAATAATATATGAATAAATGCAACTCTGCCTTCTAGGTTAGTCATTTATGAGACTGATCCTGTGCTCCTTGGTAGTTTCTTTGTGATGCTATTACTGGTACAGTCTTGTCGTGGTTTAACCTCAGTCGGCAACTGAGCACCACACAGCCGCTCGCTCTCTCCCCCCGCTCCCCCTGCCCCCGGTGGGATGGGGGAGAGAATTGGAAGAGTAGAAGTGAGAAAAACTCGTGGGTTGAGATAAAAACAGTTTAATAATTGAAATAAAATAATAATAATAATAATGTAGTAATAATAATAATACACAAAGCAAGTGATGCACAGTGCAGTTGCTCACCACCTGCCAACTGATGCCCAGCCAGTCCCCGAGCAGCGGCCCCCCCGGCCAGCTTTCCCCCAGTTTATGTACTGAGCATGACGTCACGTGGTATGGAATGTTTCTTTGGCCAGTTTGGCTGTGCCCCCCCTCCCAGCTTCTTGTGCACCTCCAGCCTTCTCAGTCGGTAGAGCATGGGAAGCTGAAAAGTCCTTGGCTAGTGTAAGCACTGCTCAGCAACAACTAAAACATCGGTGTGTTATCAACATTGTTCTCATCCTAAATCCAAAACACAGCACTGTACCAGCTGCTAGGAAGGAAATTAACTCTATCCCTGCCGAAACCAGGACAAGTGTTCATGTTCTGTTTTGGCATTTCACATGCATGTAGTAAGACGAGATTCCTGCTCTGAGGAGCTCCTAATCTAAACCAGTGAAATACAGGCAAAACAGATGGTGAGCAGAGTGGTGAAAATGAACTAGAAGAAGCGACGAAATGAAAACTGTTTTATCTTTCCATGACTTGCGTGCTTCTGAAGAGAAGGACTGAGATAACAGGACACGCCTGCTCATTCTGCAGGCAGGACCTAGGAAGGCACTCCAGACCTGGAGCGGCATGCCAGAACTAGAAACATGGGTAGTGGTTTCCCAAGCTTCGTACGCAGCATAACTCCATCTTTTGATACGAAGCTCAGAGCAGGCATATCTCCTTAGTGGGGTACCCTGCTTTTTGTTTCTTGTAGACACGTTTTGCAGGATCTAGAAGGGGAGGACAAGGGATTTTCATTTGATGCGGGTGTTAAAGCAGTGACCTGCAGGCTGGTAAAAGCTGCCAGGTAGCCAGAAGAAGGGCGAGGGTGGTACTGAAGGAGGGAAGTTGGTTGTACAGTAAACAGAAATGAAGAGCAAGGATTATGTTTCAGAGGGACACACATTTATATGGAGGCAGAGGATTAGGTGTCAAGTTGGAGATTGACTCTTGGGAGCCACAGGGGGACAGCTGGGAACGCTGGCCTGGTGTCACGCTTAGTAAAGGTTTGTTTCTTCAAATGCTGCCTACTTGCTTGCTGTGTCCCTTACTGCTAATGCACTAATTGCTAATAAATAAGCAACCAACCAATTCCAAAGAAGGAATCAATCAACTGGTCAATAAAGCTACGGTCCATTTTTCTCCCTTCTGTCTCATGGAGCCAACAGTATTCTTTTGCTTTCCAAAATGGCAAATTTTACAGGACAGCAAAACCAGTATTGAAGAACCTATTTGTGAGGAGCTAGAAAGAATGCCCCTCACGTCTGGAATTTTGTGCCTTTTTGGACGGGTCCCAGGGATGCCAGGGCAACATGTGTAGCCTGCCTTTGAGTCTACCAAACAATTCAATGCTATCAGCGTCAACAAACAGTTGCAGCTCCTGCTCAAGAAGCACTCCTATTCTGTTGAGTTCATACTGTTGCTTCCTTTCATTCAGCTCAGTTGAGCTCATTTATTCTATTTCTTGTTTCCAACCTCTAAATAAGTGTTTTTAGAGGAAAGCCAAAAACTAACAGACATTTCTTGCCTCGTGTTTTGGAGGGAGGCTTATGACCAATAACCAGCCTCGTACAAGGGAGGAGGGAAGGACTTGTGCTGCGGATTTTGTATGAGAATACCAAGAGCCTGGATTCAGCGGTGCTACAAACTCCCTGTGGGAGGAGGGCAAGTTATTTATTCTTTCTTAATTTGGTACCTGTAAAATAGGCTTAGTGATAACTTCTGTCCATCTCAATGATCAGTTCTGCTTTACACATGATAGACCCTGACGTGGGCATGAGACACGCTCTCTGGAGTAGAATTGGAGGGGCAATGTAAATACGAATTTCAAGCTGAAATTTCCAAGCCAATGGTCAAAAGTTCAGGGGTGCTCTGGGATGTTTTGCGTAGACTGTGGCAGAGCTCTCGTGACTGTCAGTCCCTGAGAAGCACTCATGGTGGAGTGAAACCAGGAATCTTAGATGACATTTTGTGAGGAATACCCTTCTAGGGAGGATAGATGGGAAGCACCTTTTCAAGATTAAGAGCAGAGCAATCACAGGAAGATGACCTTCTCCTGTCATCACAACATTTCATGGCTACCTTTGTCTTGATGTCTTCGGCACAAATGCCCTAACGCTTGCTGTGAGCATGTGGGGAGAGCAGCTTACCCAGGCTGCAGGTCACATTAAATAGCCATAGTGATAAGGTCGCTGTTCTGCCTCGGGCAGTTCCCGCAGGGCTGCTCCAGGCTGCGCTCTGCCTTGGGCCCTTTTGTGGATGAGCAATTCTAGGCTCTTGAGCCTCTTCCTGCTCGTGGAAGGGTTCTGCTTGTCCTGCTGCCTCTTCTGCTGGGGACTTGGGAGGACACGTGTCTGTGCATGTCTAAACTTAGACCTGTGAGCCACCCATATTATGTGACCCACAATAAACTATCCCCAGTGTTAGATCAGCCTGAATAACACCATCTGGCGCCTAAAATCTACCTGCAGAATTCATGGTGGCACTTGAAGGAGAAAGATGGATGCTGGAGCTGCCCTGAGGCTGAAAGGCTTTGGGTTTAGTGATATATTTCATGGGAAAAGATTGAGTGGTTTCACTGGGCTTGCACGGCTGGAGAATGAGCGCAAGACTGGCGGCTATATGGAAATGAATTGATGGTCAGTGTTTAGATTCCACTGGACATGTGGAAAAAACCCCACTGTCCTAGCTGGTATTTTTGCTGGAAATCACAGCAGAGAGGCCAGGGACATAATGGACACAGGCACTGAATGAGACTTTCTCCCTTCCAGATGATCCATCTAGGTCTGAGTTGAAGCACGTTGGCAGGGCAGCTTGGAGGCTGTTTGCATCTTCCCTGGCTTAAGTGCACCTGTTTTGCAGCTGAACAAAGGATTCCACTTTCCAGGTTTATTGTTTTCACTGTGCTTATAAGGATTTCGGTCAAAACAGAAAAATGTTGCTATTTAGAAAGAACATTAATAATTAAATTGAAATACTCTGGGGAATATACCCCATAAGGCTGGATTTGTTGAATTTAAGTAGATCATAATTTCCATGGCAACACACTCTGCTGTCCTATATACAGAAAGGGTCTTTCTTGTAGGATCAAATGCAGAGAGGAAGCTGTTATTTAAAACAGATACCCTAAAAACACAGACAATGAAATAAGAGTAAATAGTTTCCTGCATAAATGTTGTAGGAATTTTCTCATGTTTGTTATATTGTGCTAACCTCTTCTCATAGCTGTCAGAATGCAATCAGTCAAACCAATCCCCTGCTGACTCTAATGATTTAGGGACAAACTGTGATCTAATGATCCTTTCTCAGGATATCATCTCTCTCTCATATAGATAGATCCATGTCTGTAGATGTATACAGCTATAACTGTCATGAATCTGTAACGTAGGCTACTGTGGTAATTTTGAACAGGCCTACTAGAATCCCTGTGTTTTACTGCCTATACCTGTGTCTGTGCTAGTAGTCTCCCATCTCACAGCATTAGATAAAACTTGTTTCATCAGTACTTGGATAGCATTTTGAGATCCTTGTGTATGGTGTGTTCTGTTACAGCTGACTGTTAGATGGGAATTTGTAATGATGGTCTAGTACCTGAACACTTAGAGATAATTGAGTAACCACACATACACTTAGAAGATTTGGAGATTCTTAGATCCAACAGGAATTGCACCAACTCTTTTCCTCTAATCTAGCAGTCAAATAAGTGTATCGTTTTATATGCTCAAAAAAGCCTTCCAGACACATGATCAGAGTTACAGAGTCCTTGTGAAATGAAAAGTGATCATTCAAACAGAAAGATGGAATTTAATAGAAAAGTTCTCGATGTAACCTTCTAACAAAGAAAACACAGTATATGAGGGGAAAAAAAAATCAGTTCATATCTGGAATAATTGCAGCTTCTCTGTTTTGTCAGTGAAAGTAGGCTAAGTGGTGCATTGCCAAATTTTAACAAGAACTGCCACAAAAATTCCCAGTCCTGGCTTGTGGTAAACCTGAAGGATCAAGGGTGGATGTTCTGCAGACAGAGGGAATAAATAGCTGGAAAATACTGATTCAATGCAAACCTCAATCATTTTCTCATCCCTAAGGTAATAACAGGGCTTCAAGTTGTGTTAACTGGTGTAGCTCTGCTGAAGTCAGTGAGTGGTGTAAATCTACCCAGGTCAGAATCCCAAGGTTGTGTTTGTAGCTCAGAACGGTGAGGGCCTTGTAGAGGGTGCCAGCTGGATCCTAGAAAATTGAATATCATAGGGTGGAAATTGGCCAGTTCAAGACAACAGAGGACTTCTGTTCCTTATGAGCCTCAAGTTAAACTGCCCTTTGAGGGGTTACAGATTGAGGATGGAGGGCTCCCAAAGACATGATTCTGTCAGGACAGTTATTCTATGTTTTTTTCATTTTAGCATTGGGAATTTCATCACTAGATTGGCATATGGCTTTACCTGCACTTCAGCAACGAAAGCCAATCAAATGGGCCGTCCCAAAGCCCGTAATCAAGATATCTCTGACCTCAGATCTGGAGCTCTCTGTTGAGCTTCACTATTGAGCTTCTCTCTAGTAAGTGTTAATGTCCATTAAAAGCTGAGGATGAAGAGCATGACCGCCTTCTCTTTAGATTCAGTCTAAAGAATCCTAATGCCTTATTGCAGACCACCCAAGCACGTATATTTTAAAAGTTACTTTAATTGTGTCAGACAGGGAGAAACTCTCTCACCTCTCGTGCTTCATCCCTGTACCCTTACGTGAAGATCTGTTACAGAGGTTGCTGGACATTGCAGCATGCTAGCTAACCACGGCCTGCTGCCATTAGCTCTCAGCTTGCATCCCTGATCCTGGCCATTTTAAATCCCTTTCAGTGCTGCTTTGCAGGCTTTCCAGAACTGGGAATCCCAAGGGCTTGCTGACAGCCATTTCCAGGGCCCAAGAGAATGTGACATACATGACTGATGATACAGACCCTATGCATATTTCTACAGATTATTCCTAGATCACTGCAGAATGAGCAGAGCTGGTTAAGAGGCTGCATACAGCCAGAGTGAAGGATCTTGCCTGCTGTCTGTGAGGCAGGACATGCATTTTAAGTACATAAATACTATGCCAGATTTTGCACGGTACTGGAAACTGAACCAGTCTGCTTTCCTTGTAGTTTGTGTATGATTCATAGTTAATCTCATGTAAACCCACTCTGTAAAATCTCCCCCCCCCCCCCCCCCGGATTTGCTTATAGATTAGATGTTTTGCTTCTCTTTGCTATAGTGTGTCCTGAGGTTTTTGCACTTAGATGTGCTATGCTACCACTAGCTGAATAGCTCAGCATTCTTTTTCAATTCTTATTCTGCCGAGGTTTGCAGATACTTGGCTGTAACAAATCAGATCCCTATTCAAACACTATTGTGTTTTAGGTATATTCTTGAAACCAAGAAACCTCACTCTGGGCAGTCAATCCATATATGGCTGAAGTCTGTGAAGATCCAGTTCTCAAGGCACTTTTTATACAGCTACATGTTGTGTTTGAAACAATTAACCATTTCATCTCAAAATAGCAATGCTTTGTTTCTGGAGAGTGGCACTTGCAACACTGTCATCCTTCTGTGTGAATCTTCTTGCCTGGGAAGGAGAACAAGCACTGGACTGTGGCATTTAAACCAGCAGTATTACAATGAATAAGAAATGATGGAAAAGCATACATAAGATAGCAGGCAGTGCGGGCGTTCCCACAAAAAGTACAAGCTGCCTTCTCAAGCAGCTGCTTACTTAGAAATCTCTGTGATGGACTTGGAAGCATTGGCTGTCTTTCCCTTTGCTTTCCTCTAAAGTTATTTCTGCGAAGTCTCCATCTGGCTCCTAAGCCTCAGTTTATATTTCATTTTATATTTTGAGTAGCTGCCAGCTGCAAGGTATATGTGTGTAAGAGAAGGTGAGAAGGGAAAAAGAGGTGAAGTCACTAAGCCAAAAGAAAGAGAACAGGCAAAGCCTTTACCATTCTGAATTGTACAATGCACTGGCTTTTTATCCAAGCCCAAAACAAAGACGTGTTCCTCACGGTGTAAGAATGGAGCTATGCCTGTGTCACAGGCTTTGATCTGAACACGTTTGTGTTTGGGGAAATGCGGAATAGAAGAGTGGCGTGGCTTATCCCTTTTACTCTCTAATGCTCTCAGGCAAAGCCTGAAATTCAGAAAGATAGGAGAAGTCTGGGAGACATCAAAATTGAATGCAAATGGGAACATGACATCTTCTGTCAGCACGAAGATTGAGTATCTGGGTAGTGATACTGCTGTCTGGAGGCATTAAAAAACCCTGAGTCAAACCCCTTCACCTCTTCACCAAATTGTGAGACTGGATTTAAAATCCTGACTTTTCTCGTATGTGCATCTCTCTCTTTCTCTGTGCATCAGATAATTTGATTTGTACTCTGAACCTGCAAGATTATTTGCGTGCTCTTTTCTGAGAAACCATTAAGTCTGAGAATTTATTTTGAACTGAGATGCTCCTATAATCACTTCCAAGAAATCACCTGATGAGATTAAATGAACAAATGTGAGAGTTGGCAGTACTGCGGTACTAAGCTATGCTCACAGAGTGAGCTCATCTAAGTGTAATGATGGAGGTGATAAAGGCTAGCACAGAAGCATAGCCTGGAAATGGTGACTTCGGTTTCCAGATCTCACATTGGCTTTACCTGGGCTGTGGCCAAGCTGCTGTTTTCCAGTGGTGAAAACCATTTAATTTCCAGCACCGTCAATGGAACCTGTAGATATTCGTCATCTCTGAAAACTGCCTGTTGACTCAGGCTTCTTTAAAGATTTTTACCTTGGGAATCTATGCAAAATCAATGATTTCCAGTTGATGTCGTGAAGCTCTCAGTATGAAGTGCTGTACTGTGAGATGCTTCAATAGACACCTGTCCTTGCTCTTAAGTCTCTCCTGCACTTTAGGTAATAGCTGGTTATTAAAAACTGTAATGCAGATGAATAGTAGTAGTGCTATGAAAATTGGCGGAAGCTAATAGAAACCCCTTTCTCTGTCTTATCTTTAAAGACCCAAAGTTCACTTAACTAGAACACCACAGGGACTGAAATCTAGAGTCCTTGGTGTAACAGGAAAGTGTTTAACCTGTTAAGCTTCAGGGAGAAGCTATGGTAGGATAGGAAATCACCAGAAATTAAACAAAGGAATCAGATGTTGGTCAAGAAATAAAAAACCTGGAGATACTTAATGAGATAAAATTATTTGGGAGGAGCAGGGAAAGAATTGTCTTTTTGTAGCAGAAAAATACTCAGTTGTGGGATGAATCGTGATGTAGGAAAGTTAAATAGATATAAAGAGATTCCAAAGTTCAGAAGAGAAGCCTTGCATTTTAAGAAACATCCCAGAGTGCTGAGGGAATGTGTCTAAATTCCAATATTTCTGTCTTGATGTGTACATTTGTACATATGTTCTCTTTGCTGAGCAAAGAACAAAGATATCTTAGAATCCTGTGCAAACTGCATGAATTGTATCTGTCACATGCACCTGCAAAGTGAATTGCAAGTCAGAAATTTTTAACTTGGGCGGTGGTTCTGGGCAACATGCAAGTGTTACTGAGGGAATGGCATGAATTTTAGAAGCTATACAACTGCATCTCCTCCTGAGAGTTTATTAGTACACCCACACCTTATGCTGGTATGTTCCAAGCCAGAAACAGTGACAATATCCTGCCCAACCTGAGCAGCTTAAAGGCACAACAGATGCATCTTTTGCATGTCAACACTGCATGATCAATGTCCAACCAGGGGATTACTCAGCTGGGCCTATGAGAAGCCAATCTGTAAAATGGGGATACGAGAACTTAACTATTTCCCAAAGGCTTGGAGAGAACTAGTTGAGGATGGTAAGACTTACAGAGACGTTGATATTACTGTGCCTAGGGTCCTGCTATGCACTCACTTACAGTCCTGAAAAGCCTCTTAGAATTAGTAGGTCAAAGAAATTAAAGCTTCCTGAATCCTGGGGTGTGTATTTGTCCTGTTACTAACATAGGTGAACCCTTTGGAAATGCTGAATATAACTTCTTAGAATCAGTTTAATTTAATCTTTCTTCATTTAACTTGAAAATACAATTCTCCAACTGCTAAAGGATTAATTTAGGCACTGCAGTGGAGATTGTCATTTAAGGAAGCCCTTTAAATAAATTTTAGCTCAATCAAGGCTTTGCTGGATGTTGCAGCCTCTGATCCCTTTAAAAATGGTCATAGCATGACTATTAGCCATGTGTATGGGTAATTTACTTTCTCCGTGAGCTTCCCAGCTCCAGCAAAAGAAAGGATGTGTCATTTTCTCTCCAGATACGTATGATGGGCTATGGTGTTTGGCATAGAAGCAAATAAGCTGATAGTGACCTCCCTACTAGTGGCTTTATGTAGGAGTAGATCATGCAATAGCATTATCGTAAAACCATTACGTTTCACAGCGACGCTGCACACTTAATGACACAAAGGCTTACACTGTGAATACGTGGCTGTAGAGATAAGGGAAATGTAGCTGTTCTTCTAGCTCACCAAAAATGGCTAAGGAAGAGAATCAAAGCAGTAAATGTTTGTAAATATTAATTTCTTCTCCCTCACCCCTTTTTTTAAAGCTCTTCGGTAGTGGCAACTTGGTCCATGTTAAGTCCCACAGTTAAGACAACGTGGTACTGTTCTTAACATACTTCCCTTGGCAGTCAAGTTTTGTTTTATAGATAGCTAAGTGAGGTTTGTACTACTGCAACAGCTCATCTGGAGTAGGCTAAAAGGAGCTTTTTCAGAGTCCTGCTGTAGCGTGGCATCTATTTTTGTCATACCATGACCCCAGCTTAGCTTCTTGGGGAGGGCACCACTTGCAAAGGAAGCGATGTGGTGTGGCTGAGCAAGAATGTTCTCCAAGCAGCAAGGAAAAGTTTCCTCATTCAGGGAGTAGGTCCCTGACTCTTCTGCACCTCTGATGATGGGAAGGGTGCAGTGCTGTTCTTCTCCAGATCTCGATACAGGATTGGTTTAGTAAGAGGGTTAGCCAGCAGGTTGAGGAAAGTGATTGTTCCCCTCTATTTGGCAAGTGTGAGACAGTGGCTGGCTGGAGTAGTGTCCCCCATTTGGGCCTCCCTAGTATAAGGAGGGCACCAGCAAAGTGCAGTGAGTCCAGTGGAAGGGGGCTGGAGCACATGGTGCACCAGGAGAGGTGAGCGGGCTGAGTTTGTTCAGCCTGAACAAGAGATGGCAAAGGGGAGATCTTATTGCTGTCTTCAAAAATGTGATGGGTTGTTACAGAGAAAATAGAGCCAGGCTTTTTGTGGAGGTGCACAGTGAAAAGGTGAGAGGCAATGGACACAAGCTGCAGCAAAGGAAATTCTGTTTAGATGTAAAGAAAAAATTCTTCAAAGCGAGGGTAAGCAAACGCTGGAACAGGGGTCCAGAGATGGAGATACTGAAAATTTGACCAGACAGGGCCTGGAGCAACCTGAGGTAAACTCAAAGTTGGTCCTGTTTTGGATTAAAGACTTGTAGGAACTCTTCCTACCTAAATTACTCCATGATTCTAGTCTAAGGACACATTTCTGTTTCTTATATTACATTCACCATTCTTTCACTTGAACAGTTTCCATTAGCATGCTAAATGATACCTGTCATATAGGTTTTGCTCTTTCTCTTCTCAGATGGGAGAGTGTGGGGAAGAAAGGTGTTTACAACGGTTTGGCTTAGTGTTGATGGGCTTTTTTAATATCTAAGCTGCCGTTTGTTGATACGGGAGTAAATGGGCTGAAGATTTACATCTGGCAGGGGATCGGTGCTGCTCCTCAGGTGCTGGGTGAGTCCAGTTCCTCTGGAGTCAACCCTGGAGGAAGTTCTCTTACTCTCCAATAAGCACTAGTGATGAGGCTTCTTGGCACAGAAGCCAAAGCATTGGCTGTCCCCTGTGTTCTTCAGAACTTCAGGACATTCAGTAGGTATTTTACATCCTGACCTTTGTGGACTAGTATGTGCAGGGGTAAGATGTGAAACAAGACCAAGCAGGGTGCCACTGTACTGTTGTGTTGGTGTGCTCTTCATTTCATGTGTGAGCCCTAGTGCACCATCTGCTCATGCATCCCATAATGAGTCTCATACCCTTGTAGGTACTAACCACCCCCAGTCTGTGAGGTGTTCTGGAAAGCCTCTTCCATTAACTCGTCGTGATGGGTGTCACCTCCATGGGGCTGATGCTGTCCTGGGACAGCCCTAAGAGGTGCCGGGTCAGGGTATTATTTAGGCTCCCCTACCTGCTGTTTTTTATCACTTATCCTAACACTATGATTTAGGATTAACCACTAAATGGTCATTTTTCTTCTAATTTATTTTAATTAGAAATAATTTTACTGGTAGTTGAAGCTGAATTCAGGGGTGTAGCCAGAAGCTCTGATTATTCATTAGTGATCCGTGGCTTCAGTACTGAGGCTTGCTTCCTTCTGATTTCCTCTCCTTTATGTCTAGGTTAGACTGGAGGCTGCTCTGTATCAGTTTAGCTCCAGCTGGAGATCTCTCCCTCCTTGTTTATCTCATTTGTACCATGCATTTCATTAAGATGCTGTTATTAGCTGTATAAAATGGAGGGATTAAAAAGGATGAATGAAATGAGAAAAGACCCTGGAGGAAAGAATTCTATTAAATTCACACTAGAAATCCTTGTCAAATGCATATGAGAAAAGACAAGAAGTCTGTCTTTTTCAAGCTGTATGACAGTGTCTCATTTTCCTTTCTTTCCTTTTTTAAAAAAATTACGCAGGTCCTAGTAAAAAAAGCAGGTGCCCAGCCCCTCCCTAAAATTTTGTTATAGCACCCAGAAGAAATACCAACCTCTGTCTGTGGGCCATAAAGAGAAATGTGGTTTACGTGGCCCGTGAACTGCCTGCAATGTCGCAGCTGTTATATATAGCATGTGGCATTCTGATACCCATACTAACGAAAGCATTAAGATGGTCTGAATATTCTGAAATTACCTGTAGAATCATCTTGCCTTAGTTTTCCTATGCTCTTGCTTTAAAACTGGGGTTGAAAACTGGGTACTGTTCATGTCTCTGACATGAGCTTCCTGTATAACTTTAAGTGGGTCTCACTGTCCTTATTATTTAAAATAGAGATAAAACACTAATGAAATAGAAATAATCAGAAATCAATGGAAGTGCAATTGACTTTGATACTTGGTTCACTAATATTAATACTGCACTTTGAAATACTTCTTTGAAATGTGTTATCCAAATGAGAAGAGGTGTTTTAAAGGTGGGGTTGGTTTTGGTTGGTTGTTTTTTTTCACTTAACTAGGAGTTAAATACTGGCTCTGGAACGTAGAGCTTATGACTGACTTGGGTCCCACGTGTTTTCAATGTGGCTGGTCCCTCCAAATGTTTGGTCTTTTAGTTTTTTGGGTTAATGTTGTAGGGTCCTCAGAGATGTAAGAAGCCAAGGTCAGTTACTGATGGAAGGAGTTATGCTGTTTATTGTTAATTTACTAGCGTATTTACAGAAACGTCCGGACAGTAGTAAGATTTTGTCTGCAGGCTGTTTTGCACCAAGCTGGCCATGACCGTACCTGATACCTGTTCCTATACCAAACTGCTCTCCCTGGCTAGTGTAGGGACATAACTGGGGCTTCTGTCCTCCTCCAAGAGCTTGTGAAGATCTCTGAGACCTGGTGCTACTCAGAGCAGCCTTGGGACTGCTCGATTTGTGTCAGTGGATTGAACTGTTGGTAACCCAAGACTGACAGTGATTCCATGGGAAGTCAACATTTTTCATGGCTTTAGCTGAATATTTGGGTCAAAGAGGTCTTTTGGTTTGGTTTTTAAATTATATCTGTGAGCTAAAAAATTCCTTGCACTTAGTTGAGCACTTCTAGTAATATTCTGTCCCTGGGAAGCCGAAGTAATGTTACTTTAAGGAGATCCCATGTTGCAATTGATTTGGACAAGTTATAGTTTCATTTAATTTTTTATTCCTGTTTTCTCTCCCATGAGTACAACACTAGAAGTCTAAAGCTGTCTTTCAGTGAGGAATAGACAAACAGGAGCTTTTGTGTTTCTCACTATCTCCTCAGCCAGTGGTAACACTTATGGTTTGATGGTGAAAGACTTCCATGACCTGAACTGAGTTTTAGGATACACAGAGTGTAGGATTATGCTCTAAATTGGGATTCCTGTACATGTTTACACTTTCTAAAAGTTGATTCACATAGCATCAGTTAAAATAACTTCAAAATAATACTTGCAGCATGATCTTTGTGGTTTTATATGAAAATAATGCAGAGCTTCTTTGTTGATATGCAATCCATTTTTTATACCTTTTTTAGCCTAGAAATGAGTTTGGTTAGGTTATATGTCTCTTTCTGTTCCTTTTTGTATCATAAGCCTACCATAAATCTGTAGACTAACTCACAATATAGATTTTAAACCATCTGTCATCTCTGGAATATAATGTCAGTGCTTCTAAAAAAGCCTTTTTCCACATAAACATCCCCTTCTCCAGAGTCAGGAAAAGCAGCCCTTCCCGTCTTAAAACATACCATTTAGCTTTCAAATTGCCATTTATTTGGCTTGGAAAAAGGCAGGGCTCTCAAAGCAGGAACTATACGGTCAGTACTGGATAGGGAAAACTTCAGGGGCACAGAGATGCTAAGCCCTGCCTTTTTGGAGCAGTGAAGCTGGGTGAAGATATGACCCGGTCACATAGCAGAGAATGTTTTCTTCTCTAAAAGGCGCAGGTTTTATTCCTCTCAGTATCACACTTTGATGAATTATTTGTTCTCCCCCGAAAGGGTCTGAAGACGTGGTGGGCTGTGCCAGCACTGGGAGAGAGCTCAGTGCCGTGGACTGCTTTCTCCTGCGGTCCTGCTGAGCCGAAGCATGGAGAGGGGGGGAGCAGCGACAGGGCAAATGCCTCGGATGAGGCCCACGAAACACTATCTCTTGCAGGCAGCTGCTCCGAGTGTAGTGGCGTGTGCCAGGCACAGTGTTCCTATCAACCCGCAGCTTCTCACAGATGGGTGGGGGCCCCACACCAGCCCTAGACACTCTCCATGCAGACCCTTCCTTTAAAGCATTGCCTCGGGGGCAAATTCCCCTTGCTCATCAGCAGCCCATCTCCACTGGGCCAGGCAGCTTCACTGAACACAGTGTGAAGTAGAACAGACCAGCTTAGTAAGCCATCTACCTGCAATAAATTTGCTTCCTAAAATAGCTGCAGAGCCATGGGGTATTTTTCTAGCAGCTGCACAGGCCTTTTCTGTTCTGAAGGACTGTAAAGAAAACTTTGAAGCGTTAGCTTGTGTGTAAACTGATGCAATTCTGCCTGAGTTTGAAGACAGCCTGGAACAGTAAACCTGGGAAGGGTGAAGTACCTGCTTAATCTTGGTTGGGCTTTAAATATGATACTCAAGGGTGTCAGTGTGAATATCAGCCCTGTGAGACCCTTTGCTGCTGGTGGTTTTAGTAGTCATCAGGTGCATTATCTTAATGATCCCAATATTTTACAAGGTCTCCCCATCAGTAGTATTGTTACTTTAGCATTTCTGTCTTCTACCTATAACAAGAAGTGGGGAAAAGGAAATCGTGTTTGCCTTCTTTAGACAAGTCTGGATGTAGGATCTCAATGTGAGTAAACATAATAGTTGCGTGATAGCTCCAGGCTGGCCAAGGCCACTTCCTCCACCTGTCCCCCTCGCCATGTCTCTTCACCTGTTTGTGCCTGGCCGTCTTCCAGGTCCCATGTGAGGAGTGCCCTGGCTGAGGAAAAAAGAAAAAAGATAGTGTCAACTGGAGAGGAGTATGTGCTGCTTTGGGAGGATCAAGACTGCTTAAATTAGAAGCATCAAGGACAGCCCTTGCTCTTGCTATTTCTGCTGGAAGGGCGGTCGGTCGTCCCTTTACCCCACAGTTTCACCAAGAGGAGCGATTAGGTTTCACCTGTCAGTAGGTTATGTTAACCAAGTCAATGCATACGGTTTGCTTCTGTAGTAGCCTGGCTGAAAAGTCAGAGGTGGATCGGGATGGAAAGCGGAGCATCTTTTTGTTAGACACTGAGTTCTCCTGGGCCTGCCCTCTGTTTCCTCGGTGCTGTGGGTGTGCACGATGCTTCAGAAGTGCTCATGAGGACAAGGTCTCAGCAGCCAGAGCTAAGCAGGATGTGCTGGGTGACTGTTCAAGTGGAGCTTTACACCTTGTTAATACCCGTGGAGGCAGGGCACGACTGGCCGAGTGACATGGGCACAGCTGCATGGTTGTCCTCGGCAGCACTGAACCAACCCCGTGAGGATCTTTGATTCGAGTTGCAAATTGAGTTTGAAGTGAGCCTGGTCTGTCTCAGGGGTGTCAGGGCCCAGTGCTTTCCTCAGGGGATTTTTTTTGTCACTGAGGCACTGTGTGCCTTTGGTATTCTTGGTGTGTATCAGGGTGTCAGGCCTGCATGGCCTGGTATCCCCTGGGGCCCAGGGTGGGGATAGCATCAGCTGTCACCCTGAGGGTGAACAGGCAAGTTCCGGCTGCCCTGGAGCCACCGTGCAGGACCTATTCTGCTGCAAAATGACCACAAAGAATCTGCAGGAGCCTTCTCCCAGGGAACACCAGCCTGGAGCCTCCTGCGCAGCTGGCGCTTCCTCCACCCCAGTCCCTTCTTGGATAGCAGGCATTTGGCCTGTCAAGAGGCTCACATTAACCCTTTCCCTGACCTTGTGCACTGCTTATTTTCACATCCCCAGCTGTTGGATTTAAACTGGGAACCTTTGGTGCAAGGACAGTGCCGTTCATTTTTAAACTGTGGCACTGTGTGAACATTAATTAGGACTGATAATAAGGAATGCAAACCTATTGGCACGCTTCTTGGCGGTTTCAGTGAGGAATGCTGGCGTGGTGACAGCTCAGCTGCTGCTCCATGCGTAAGAAGCATGCACTAGCCAGTGAACATGTTGAGGAAATAGGAAATATTTCAGTGATTCCTAAATGTGTCCATCCCTGTGTTTGAGCAGAAGTTTGCCATCTTGGCTGCTGTGTGCTGATGATATGGAGACATTAGTTATTTGTGGGCAAAATAAGGGCTGTTCTATTTGTGTTGTAGTAGTACAATGTTCTAAATGTTTGGGCAGCTCAAACACTGCTGGTGGCATGGTAACTAGATGAGCAAAACTTGGATGGCTTGGGACGTGGATGGCACTGTGCTGGTATGTTTGTAACAGTAGGTTACCATCCAGAAAATACCTGTGTGGTTAAAAATACTCAAGAGAATGGATAGACAGGCATTTCTGGAGGTAACCTGAGTCCTGGCCAGTACTCCTGAGAATCGCTGAGAGTCTTTCCATTAATTTCAGTGGCTGCTGTACAGAAAGTAAGAGTTAATTTTACAGGTAAGTGGCTGTAGGACCAGGCACCTCATGAGGGAAATAGCATCACCAAATCATCAGAAGTCAAGACGTCATGCGGAGCTCTCCCAGATCCTGGTACCAGCTCTGATGCTGATCCCCAGGCTATAACCTAGATGCTATTAGGGATATTGTCAGATGTGGGTTAGCCTGTGCTCTGTGATGGTCAGATCACTGTGCTAGCAGATTTGGAGAAGGAATAGAAGGATATAATAGCCGGGGCTGGCTGTGGCTGTAGTGGTAAGTGGCAACAGAAGGAGGTTTGGTGATGGTGCAGCTGCTCCCCTGGAATATGACAGAGATTGCTAAAGAGGAGCCAACAGTTCAGTTGCTTTAATATTCCCCTGATAATCAGGAAACCCCACAATATGGAAGCTTCATCCTTTCCTGTCTCATTTAGTGGTAAACTTGAATAATGAAAACCAAAACCAAACCCCAAATCCAATGTAATGTAATTGTATGAATAAATACAGTTATTCAGTTCCACAGATTAACTCCTGCTGATAGACAGGGTTTCTCCCCTCCTTTTTGACTTTGTTCTCGATTCAGTTGAACATCCCCTTACACTGCATCAGGAGTAGGAGCAAATAACCTCACTTATTTGTCTTTGCTGCAAAAGAAACAACTGCAGCATTTATAGTTGCTCTTATGGATCTTCCCCAGTGCGCTTCCACACACTTTTGTTGCCCTTCTCCTTTCCCCTTCTGCCTCCGCCGTGTCCCTTTTGACAAAGAATGACCAGAAGCGCATGTAGCGGTCCAGGTTGGGAATTGCTGCTGCTGTTGTGCCTAATAGGATTATAAGATTTTCAGCATTAATCCTTATCCTATTCTTTAGGAAGACTAACCTTTTACTTAGATTTTTGCCTCCTGTTGCACAATTAGTTGACTCTTCAGTGATTTCTTTACAGCTGCTGTTTTGTCCTTTTTCAAGGCGATTGTAATTGATGTAGACCTCCAGCATGGAGCACTGTAAGAATTGTTAGACTGTTGTGGTTATTTATTAGTGCTGCAAGTGAGCTTTTCCTAACTCGGTGATGAATGTCACTACTTCCTTGCCTTTCCCTATACCCTGAAGGTATGTGTTTGTTTTAGCCCAGACTGTAGGAACACATCTCTGTAGCATTAAACGTAGCGACTACTACATCAAGCCCTGGGAGTCCCTGGTTTGCTGATCAGGATGTCTGCTTCTGCTTTTGCACTGAGGGTAAAAGAGTCAAGGCTGTCAAGGGTACATAGCTCATTCAAAGGAGCTTTGAAAGGTGGAAATGGGTGGGGAGTGGGTTGACTCTGCATTTGTAGCCTGATTTCCTAAGGAAATGAGGCTTAAGCAGTCTGTTTTTCCACTGCTGCTAACTTTCAGATCTGCAAAGTGATTGTGGCCAAAATAGATGGATCAGAGAGGTCTCAAATATTAAGTTTCTACATTATTCATAAGAATTAGCTGCTGGATAGGAGACTGTCTCATAGCAGTGTCTGCCAGGAGGTAAAAGCGGCAGTGTTAACTCCATAGGTAGGTTTGCCAGCTGCCAGGCACCAGTCAGGCAGTCAATGCATGTACCACCGAAGGAGTCATAGCACATGTGGTTCCCAGGTCAGCTGGCAGTTGTGGGAGGGAACTGAGGGTCTGTGCTGCAATTTTGGGGATGTCTGAGGAAAGCTGAAGGTCCTGTGGTGTGGTTCAGAGAACATCAGGTAGAACTGGAGTGTTGCAGCAGAAGATTAGAGAGGTGAGGAAGAACTGGGGAATGACATGGTTGGAATTTGTGTGGCTTGGGCTGCTACCTCTCAAACTGTGGGCTGTCAGGGTAACTGTCAGGGAACAGCTTGTTTTAGAGGTGATGGGCTGATATGCAATGGGGGAGCAAGGAGCACAGGAGCTCCAGGGTGTGGGAGAAGACATACAAGGAACAGCAGAGTACGAAGCTGGTGGCACTACAGTCATTAAAGGGAGAAGGGACTGAGGTGGGATATGATAAAGGACCAAACCAATAGTAGTTAGGAGCAACATTTTTCAGGCACGGAAAGCAAAGATTCAGCTTGGTAGGCAAGGCGGGGCAGGGGAGAGGAGAGAGGTTTAAACACTGGTGTATCCAGGTGGGGTAGAAACCACACAAAAGAGGCTGGAAAGGAGACTTAGACAAGGAATGACTTAGTGGCTTGGGCAGAGGGCAAAGAATCAGCCTTGGTTTTGTGTATAGCGTGCAGAAGGAGTGATTTGGCAACAGTCTGAGCATGGGGATAAAGGAAGGCAGGAATCAATGATAACTTTTATTACACAGGAAGCTTGAACGAGGGGGAAGAGAGAAGTATTGTCTTCAGCAGGGGAGAGGAACTGAGGGAAGAGATAGAGGATTGACGTGTATGTTTGAATTAAATCAGTTGTACTCAAGCCTGATCCAAAGCCCAGTGAAGACAGTAACTTCAAGAGACTTTTTGGAATATGCCTATGTGCAGGTATTTGTCTCCAAAACCCTGAATATGCTTTATAGAAATGCCTGAACATCTTTTGTCTTCCATTTGTAGGGTGTACCCAAAGGTTAAGTGACTCCAAGCCACATAGTAAGCCACAGCAGTGACAAGACTGGGATCCAACATTCCTTAAAACAGTTTTCAGTCTAGTAAATCATAGCAGTAATAAATGTCCATATATGCACACAACACACTACGAGGCAAATCAGTGAAACTCTCAATCTCCAATTTAGGGAGAGCACATCACCTTATTAACTGTCCCTTGCTCTGCATATGCAAAAGTATTGCACAGTTTCCTTCCCTCACAGGAATTTTTTTTCAAGTGTTTATTGTCTGCAACTAATTCTTTTCTAGTGATCCTGTAAACTGTTTGCTTCTTCAGGATCCAGTTACTTTCTGTTACCAGCACAAACTGAGGAAACGAATATCAATCATTCAGTGATTATTTGCAGGAAATAAAAGCGTGAGAGAGCAGCCAGCCCGGGCCAAGAAGGAAGGACAGAAATGCGGCACTTTTTATAAGTAGAGCCAAAAATATTATTCACGTGCTCAGCTGTTAGTTTCTGAATATTGTGGAGCTTTCTTCCTTTTGTGAGCTCTACCTTCTTTGGATTAGGTCCTGCTACCATTGAACTGGGAGGGAATATTTGTTATTAGCTTCAGTGAGAACAGGATCAAGCTATTGTCTGTGTGTTCTTCCTCGCTTTAACCAGTGTTGCTGTTTGTTAAGATATTGCAAGGGACAAAAATGCGTTTGGTTTCCCAGAATCTTTCTGCGCATTTGTATCTAATCCCTGCATATAGCACAGCCCCTGTGGGTAAAATGGGTTCAGGGCTGACTGTTTCCAGCAAAGCTTTTTGAAGCCAGTGTGAAGCCTCTGTTAAATACTGAGTCTCCTTGCTCAGTAGCTGCTTTTCTGAAGTCTGCATTGTGCTTCAGGTTTTGCTAAGCTATGCTACAGTAAGCATGATGAATTGCAGGCAAATAGTCTTGGGTCACTGCTTTGGAAATCAAGATGTGTGCTGGCTCGCCCCATTCTTTCACAAATACCTTCTTGAACTACGGGAAGTACGATGGTACACCATATCCCAGAGTGTTAATTTTTAATGTCTTATGCAAGTAATGGACTCAACTGTAATTATGAGTCCCATGGCACACAATCACTACTGGCAGGATGGAAAAGACAACTGCGGGTCCATGTGGCCCCACAATTAGGGATTGAAACATTGATCATTTCCATTCCCAAGAGCAGCAGAAACAGCTATATGAATTTAAAGCAAAAGCTCCATTGGAAAGAGGGGTAGTTGCAAGCCAATAAATATTCCCCTGCAATCTATTAAATTCAGAATTTGCAGCATCATCTTACTGCATTGAATAAAACTGACTGAAACCTGGGCAGGGCAAAGTGGTTTTGACAAGCCTATGCTTATGTCCAGAATAATCGAAGTGAATAAGCAGCTAGGCAGTGATGCAGAAGGGAGTTAGTATAAAAAAATTCTCAACGTTTTTTTTTCAGTAATGCTATTTTAACTTATGGATCCTTATTTCTTTCTTACATGAAATCTTGAAGCTGACAGCGTTCCTTTCAGACTTGGAAATGAAAGGAATCTGTCTGAAAGAACAGTAGAGCTGGGATTTTTAGGCCCGATCCTGTTGGCATATCTTGGTGGGCAAATTCCTCCTCCTTTGATGAGCCCAAATTGAGTTTACCGAACAGTGCAGGCCTCTTCCCTTTAGCAAATTTAACGTAGGATAACGGCCCAGCATTCAAACCCCTGTGCCAGTAGAACTTGGATGCTGCTTTATCCTCTGCCAGCTTTTCAGAGTGTTGAATAGAGGTGGAAGGGATTTTAGACAAATGATTCTCATTTTGTCCTGCCTCTGAAAGCCATAATCCTATATTCCTGGTGTCACAGTTGATTATTTTGAAATCAGGTTTTTAATTTCCTTTTAAAAGTGCAGTGGCCTTTTTTGGTTTTTGTTTGTTTGGTTTGGTTTCATTTGTGCATAACTCATAAGGTACAGCTATGGAAACCATTGCAAAAGGAAAGTCAACCTGAATCCCTGCTCTTCATTTATGTCACTGGCAATAGTTTCTCTGAATTCAGTGACGCGAAATCACTCCTGTACTGTACTTAGTGCACTCAAGCTTAAATCAGATCCTAACACTTTTGCTAGTGCAAGAAACACATTTAACAGACAGGAGGGAAAAAAAAAATCTTTGTGACAGGAAATCAATTTAATCCATTTGTTGTTTGTTTGTTTTTTTCCAGGCTTATATTTGGCACTCTTTACCCTGCATATTATTCTTACAAAGCCGTGAAATCAAAGGACATCAAAGAATATGTGAGTAATGAGGTTTGTGGCTGTGCTGCGGGGTTTGTTTTCTAAGGTTGCTCCTCACCACTTTGTAAAGGTGTTGCCTATATTCTGGGAAAGCTTGTAAGCCAGTGCAAGGGGAAGACTGGCCTGAAGGTGGACTGGCTGATTGCTAGGCACAAGTCTCAAATAAGGAGACTTGGGTTTGTGCTTCTGGCTCCCCTGCAGAGTTGATGTGCTCTTTGACAAATGTATGCTATTTCTCTGGTGGTGCGAGCTATATATGGCCGACTTAAAAGGTGTTTGGCATCCAGAGCTTTGCGTGTTTTCCTTTGTTTTTGAAAAGCAGAATAAATCAAAGCCTTTTCAAAAAAACCTTGGAGCTTTAGCTGCTCATTCAAAACAAGGATCAGAGGAGGCAGCTCAAAGCACATATGACTGAATCCTCAGATAGAAACATCCTTCCTTGTGGAGCAACTTATTTACAGGCAGGTTTGACAACCTTTTGCTGAAAAATGTTCCCTGGGCCCCAGTTTCCAAAGGCATATGGGGCCCTCAGGCAAAGTGAAATGTAGGAGAATCAAAGCTACTTGGATGCTGTTGGGGTCCTGCAGGATTTGTAGTGCCCTTCACAACCTGAGCTTTGTTAACTTCATTGAACCCGACTCAGTCTCCAGATCTTCACTCTTCAATCCTCTCGAGATCCCAGGGATAACAAGCCCATTTTCTCCTCTAGGTAACAGCATAGATGGCTATCCCATTAAGTCCTTAATGCAAGCTCAAACTGGGACTCACTGTGGCTGCTGAGATTTTTCCTTGCTATCAGTCCCCTCCTTCAGATAATGGTTTTGGATATTTTGAGAATCATAAGTGTTACAGAACACATCAGATACTTAAGGCAAAATGTCCCTGCAGCCCTTGCACAGCTGTGCTTCTCAAGGTTTGTACACCCTTTGCTTGGAAATGCTGAAGACGTGCGCTAGCATCCCCAAGCAGTATCTGCCACTGATACTTAACATTTCCATAGTCCTTTTCTGGAAAATATTTTGTTGAAGGGTCCAATTCCTGTTGGAAATTCAATTGCAAAAGAGGAACTCGCATCAGACACATGGGGTCATGACCCAAATGTGGGAACAGCTGATCTAAAACCTGGTCTGCACTTACAATTGTTTTTCAGTTTAACACACCAGTTGTGGCAATATGTCCGTTAGGGTCTGATTTAAAAAAAAAACAACGTAGTAATTCACATTGACACAGTACAAACCTTCATTTATTAGTCAAAACTTATATCATTATAGTTTATTTTTATTCTGCTTGGTAATAGTCATTTTGATAAATGGTGTTTTAGGTTGATCCAAGCCCATCCACACCAGGTCTTGGTTTGTGTTTAAAAGTTTTGCTGGCAGTAATGTCTAACTGACAGAACCGTGCTGGCAGTGAGGTTTTGAGGGAGTTGCAGTTATGTAAAAAGTCTGGCAGAAGCTGCCCTGGGAAGACAATGCTCTCAGGCATTTGGCAGTGCCATTCTACTGCTGTAACACTAAATATAAATATACATATAAATCCCAGGGGAGCAGTTATATAGCTGGGTGACAGGTGCTTAGGTAATAATTTCAGTACCTGCAGGGAGATGGAGAGAGACTACGGGTACTGTCCCCACTGCATCGGGGAGAAGATGGAGCAAGCTGTTTCAGAGCTGGTGAGAGCCAGATTTATTGCCACCTCCATCCTCCCTTCCCCAGAGCAGCACCTGGTGTAGCTATCCCTCTTGTACTGCCTTCTTTCCAGCCTTGCCTTATTCTATTGCAATTATCCCAGCCTTAGGTAACACAGCCCAATTCTCTAATTCATGGATTTTCATGGATTTTACTTCCTTAAGCTTTCTAACATTCCAGCAAAGCTGCTTAGGGATCTTCATTTTCAAATATAGCTAATTAGACAGCAATTTTCAGTTAAATTAACAACTTTTGTCTTACCATCTCTTTTCCTTTAGAGAGACAGATTCTTAAAGCTGTTTGAACTTTAAGTTTTACAATTTTACAACAGAAAAAAAATATTGAGGGGGAATAAAAGGTTTCTCTTTCATGTCCACTACTTAGAAATTATTCCTTACGTCATCTCTGTGGTAACAGTGTCGCAGAAGAGGAGCACCACATCACTTGATAAAAATCACTGGAAGTGCTGATGGTGCGTGACAAATACGTTGTTTCTTTCCAGCCCAAGAAGAACCAATACTGCATACATCAGTATAGTTTAGCTGTGCTTTTAAATGCCATTTATTGCTCAGTGACAAAAATCCCCAGATTCCTGAATTACTCGAGATACTAGAGTTTCCCTGACCAAGTCACGGTCCCAAAAGACTTTCTGCATCTGTCGCTATCACCGCAAAGGAGACCATCCATAAATCACCCACCAAGCAGTCCACCCCACAGTGGAGTTACCATAGTTGAACACAGTGACAACACAGCACATGCTTTCACTACCAATGTGAGGTAAAATGCTCTCACCTAAGCCTCAGGTAAGGGATTTAAGCTAATGCACTTGCCCTTGTCACTGCAATGGGCTCAGGGTGTGGATGTGAGGAGGCACCGCCATTCAAGTGATGCACGCTAATTCAATAAGTTGCAGTGAGTTGATTGTGCTCCTAAGCCATGGGTCATGGGATAGGCAGTTACCTCTTTATCTCTTCCTAGCTAGTTTCCCCTGCCTGTAAATATTATGTAAGTAATTACATTTTGTCTTAATTGCAGTTTGGCCAACACCCTAGTATTAACCTTTGCTATTAAGATAAGCCAAGTGAGATTTTTTAATGCCCTGTGATAGGGCTGTGGTCCTTCGCTGGCCAGTGGAGCTTCCTCCGTAGGGACAGAGTCAGGCTGCTCCTCTTTTCATGAGACCAGTCCTAAAGGCCACAATCTTCCTTCCCAAGGGCTTGTGTGGAAATCTGACGCGTGTTATGTGCTGAGGTGGGGGGAGCTCTGGCACCTTCAAGTCCGTAGTAATTGTTAAGTACACGGGGTGGGGGAAGGAACCGTTTTTACTGAGAAAGTTATTCTGTGCACTTGTGCCTGTAAGAGGGATTTTTCCCAAGGGCCTTGAACTGAACTGGCTACTGTTTTTGTTTACCAGGTCAAATGGATGATGTACTGGATCATATTCGCGCTCTTCACGACAGCAGAGACATTCACGGATATCTTTCTTTGCTGGTGAGCACCAGATGGGAGAGGGTCTTTGGCATGAGGTGGACAGAAAATGGAAATGTTTACAAAGGGAAAAAGGGGGCACAAAGGTGCACTGCCTCCTGAACACGGGGATAGCGGCTTCAGGTGCATAGAGGTGTTTTGTCTGGAGGAGCCATGCTTCCTTTCACAGTGCCATCATAGGAAAAGCAAGAAAGAAGATGGAACTGCTCAGTGATACCTCATTAGTGAGAAGTCATTACAGGAGTCTCAGTCCCCTGCCTGTCAGAGAGAGGCACAGCTGATTGCTGAGTTGGATGCTCGCAGAGATCATCACGTAAACAACAGTAGCTTTAGCTACAGGCATAGTTCTAGACTTACCTAGCTGTGTCCTACAGTAAATACACAGACTCTAGGGATCAGGCAGAAACAGCCCTGCAGCACAGGACTTTGTTTGTAGGTCGCTGCATGGGTGGTTCTTCCTGGAGTGTTTTGCCAGGCCCATTCCTGGTTAGGCTGGGTTTATGGTTTGATGGAGGACAGTGACAGTCCATACTGATGTGGGCTTTCTGGTGCCAGTGGAAGGATTCCTGGTGACCGCTGTCAGGACAAGAGCACATAAATGCCCAGTTACCAGATTCAGTTCCTTAAATTTGGATGCTCAAGTTTGGAAATGTTTGTTGCTTGGTTTGCTGCTTGGTTTGTTGCTTGATTGCTTTTTAGTAAGGCCTTTCTAGTGGAAACCAGTGAGATCAGTAGACTTCAGGATGAAAATTTAGCTGTAGTGTATGGCCCTCACATAAAGCCTGTTCCTGCATAGCACTGCATGCCTCTAGTGAGTCCTCCAGACAAAGGGAATCAGGGGTACTTGGCAAAACGTCAGTTCTGTTGAAAAGGAGATAAAAGACATTATTGTCTCTATCTAATTTGCATGCAGATCTACCTCCACTGTGTTCATCTGGAGCTTTGTTTTTTTGGAGGATGTATTATGTGGGTCTCTCGGGAGGAATGGCAGAGGGCTTGTCCAGCCTGTGAAATCAAGTATGCTGTAGAGATCCTCAGTGAGGTGGAAGACCAACCTGGCAAATCCATGCTCAGAGTAAAGCATCGCAGAGACCCATCGGGTCAGACCTGGATGCTGTATGGCCCAGCTGGCTTGGTGACAGTGCTGTACTAGCACAGCAGGAGTCTGCCTGGGTCCAGCTGGGCTGGTGCACAGCCATCACAGGGTCTCTGCTGCTCTCGCTTGCCCCTGCCTACAAAGAGTAGTGTTGGTTTGTCACACTGCTGGCAGCAACATGCCTGCCCACATGAGGATGCTGCTAGCTGGCCAGCCTTGAGCTCTAGACTTTGTCCTCCAGAAAAGAGCCTGGATAATCTAATCTCAAGAAGTCCCTGGCTGCTTGTTACAGCTAAAGCATGTCCTGTTGTTAGTGTCCTGCATATTTTGCAGTGCCACCTGAAAGCCACAGTGTAGATCTGCACCTTTATGTTGCATGTTGCTTGGACAACAAAGGTTCTTGTCTTTCAGTTTCAGTCAGATAAGTGTTACCTTAAAAGCAGAAGGGCAGAGATGAAAGGTGCATAATGATGGATGAAATACTGATTTGCTGGTTTGCTCTTTGCTCCCTCATAATGACTGGGGATGCTATGAAGGCAGCATCTGTGCTCTTTGCATGTAGGAAGCTCCTCTTATCACACAGCAGAGTCTCTTCCAGACCATTAAATAATGGCCCTGATGCCCGAATAATGATTTACCCACATACCTGGTTGAGATGTGTGCAAAGGTGGGTGAATGTGTTTTGGCCTTTGGATTCTTTGGTAAGGAAAAGCTGTCCTAAGGTAGACTGGCCAGTCCCTTCCTGTGCTGAGCATCTCTAATCAAGAGCAGTGGTTAAATTGGGAGCGGACATTAACAGCTCTTTTTCTTCTAGGTTTCCATTCTACTATGAACTCAAAATAGCTTTTGTAGCTTGGCTGCTGTCTCCATACACAAAAGGCTCCAGCCTCCTGTACAGGAAATTTGTTCATCCAACACTGTCTTCAAAAGAAAAGGTAATCACAGGTGCCTGGGTCCTCTCTGGGTGGAGCAGATCTACAGTGAATTTACTCCAGTCTTTGTATCACTCATTTTCATTGAAGGACTGGGAGTTGCTGATTCTCTTCTTCTATCATTTGATCTTCTCCTTTTGGTTGGTGTTTTTGTTCTTTGTGGTGGTTGTGTTTTTAAATACTGGCATCTGTTCAGCGCACTCACGCATATTAACTCATCTTTGTGCACTTGAGAAGTTGGGAGGGAGGGGGATAAAAATACCTCTTGAGCTGCTTTGCACGTACTGGCTGAATATAGCTGGAGTGCTATGTTGTGGCTGGATATAACAATTAGAGAAACAGGGTCTGGCAGCCAGGGCTCCTTAACTTTGTTCCCAGCTCTGCCTAAAACTGTGCAGCAATGAGACAAATAGCCAAGCCTGTCTGAAAGGGGCTTAGCAAGCACTTGCCTGGCTGGGAGACGTATAGCATGCTGAAGTAAGGCATGTAGCACGTTGAGGTCCTGGGTTGAGAAATGTCTTGCTCAAATTCATGATGCTAATTTCAGGGGGGGGACATTACAGCTTGGATCATTTGCCTGCCTAGGAGATTCCTGTGGCTGTGACTGGGACATTGTCAGGCAGATCCATTTGGCTTATGTGGGTATGTGGGCCAAGAATAGCTATCAGTCACATATCAACATGCAAACCACTAAGAGGTGAATAACTGTTTCCCACATTGGCAACTATGGAAGTGAAAGCTCTCTGTTTAGCCACAGGCAATGCATGAACAGTTGTATCTCAGTCCTGTCCAAGGAGGACAGTGGAGATCAGTCCCCTGTCTCTCTGCTTCCTGGGAACTTCTGCTTATGCTTCTCACAAGTGGTGCTCATGCATTTTGGGTTGCCACCTCTTATCTAATAGGAATAGGGAGGGAATCACTAAACAGCCAGCAGCTTCTTGCAGCCTCCAGTCCCTACTAATCCAGCACATCCAGTAGCTGAGTACTAGAAGTCATTGTCATCTATTATCATCCAGACCTCTGTGTCTTGAGGGAGGGAGGGTGAGGGCAGGAACTTTCATAACCATTTCACTGTATATTGAGCAGCATCAAAGTCCAGAAGCTCTGGACCTACCAATTCCATGGGCATGTTGAAGCCAGACACTGCAGTGATGTGCAGAGATATCTCAGATACTTCTGAGGACACCAGTCCTGGACCCAGGGCGGTACAGCTGCAGCTGCCCAGTGTCATAATATGATTCTTTTTAGCTATGGGGCAATCCAATTTGTCTTTAGAGTCCATAGATTGCAAATGGCTCTTGACACACTCTGGTCCATTCTGCCCAGGTGAATGTGTCTGTCTTGCTTCCAGGACCTATTGGTGGTGGTTGCACTGTGCAAGTGTATCCCAACTTTAGGTCCCAATCTTCCATTCGCAGAACAAAGAGTTCCCAAAGCCTGCAGTGGGAGTTATTGCTCCCCTGAAAACCTTTCCTCTTTGCAAACGTTGGCTGTGAACTTCTCTCCAGCCAAGGTGGAGGGAATGGAGGATGTCTGCCTCCATAAAAGATGACCTGGCCCTGCCAAGACTTTGAGGCTGGGAGCACTCTGAACTTGTCCTTCTTGTGCTTTTTTTGTTTGTTTGTTTTGTTGTCTGCTGCGACAGGAGATCGATGACTGCCTCGTCCAGGCAAAAGACCGGAGCTACGATGCCCTTGTGCACTTTGGGAAGCGGGGGCTGAACGTCGCAGCCACGGCAGCTGTCATGGCGGCTTCAAAGGTAAAAGTGCGGGTCAGGATGGTGACTCATTAGCATCTCATCTGCATCCATCACCAACAGCAGCCACAGTGTGGAGGGGGAGAGACGCTGAGGGTAGGGATTCACTCACTGATTTTGATCATGCCTCCCAATCTCCCATTCACCAGCCACACAGGTGCCTCTTGGGATGAAGACAGTAAATGTGGTGCCTAGTGAACCTATAGGAGGTTGGAAATGCAGGATTAAGACTAGGGTCTGCCTCAAGCCTCTGTTGAATTTTATATTTTCCATAGCATTCAGTACCCAGGTGACAATGTTAGCAATGCTGTTCATCACAGCCTGTGCTTTTCATTTTCACTGTCAAAATAGGAGCATGCTTCCCATGAGAGATGCTGACGTTAGGTGAACACGGTTAACATCCTGACAGGGAAATATTTTTTTTTGGTCAGCACCTTCTGCAGTGAAGGGAAAGGCTATCTGCAGCCCAGTTTGTCAATTGTTGTGCTGAATTGTTGAGGAGTCTGGAGGATCTAGTGTCCTATAACTTGGGTACTGACAGAAAGCAGATGTGATCTGAAGTTTGTGAAGGCTGAAGGTTCGTCTGCAAGGCTTACACATAACATTCCTTGTGTATAATTCTCTGGAGACGTGTTTATGTAAGAGTGAATGGGAAGTGGCATTAGTTGCTTTTGGAGAACGAGTAGATGTTGGATGAGTGGTCTCATCTGAGGAGTGGTCTCATCTGAGGAGGTATATCCTGTACTCTGTTCCTGGCTTAGAGCCAGAGCCAGGAAATAGCTGTTATCTCTGTTCTTTACTTGCATAAAAGCTGCAAGGACTTGATAACTGCATTTTGTGGTCCTGCTGTCTGGCCATGGATTATCATGGCTTAGGGTAGATGTGCACAGTGACTATACCCGTGTGATTTGGGGGCAAGACTTGTATGAAAGATAATGCTTTCATGCAGTCAGATACAATGCCTCTTGCAAAAGGATAGTAGAAACATATGAGCAAGGTGGGTGCTGGTATTAGGAAAAACGTGAATGGGAGCTGAAGGAAATTATTTTCCTCTGTCAAATGCTTTTCATATGACCTTAGGCACATCATTTTAGTATGTCTTGGCCTTCTGTAAAAATGCACATAATACATCCTTAGGAGGCCAAATACCATAAAGTCTATAAAGCATGTTGAATGCGAAGTATTATAGAAGTGGGGAGCCCCTGGGATATGCCATGAACATGTAGGATCGCAAGGATATGCAAAATTCCGTTCCAAAGAAAAGCCAAAAATTGCTTCCCTTTTCCCAGCCAAGCATTGTGCAGACTGTGGCTGTCAGACCTGGCTCAGTTCTCCTGAACTGTTGCTCTTCAGTGGGGAGGCTCTGCTAACCCAGGGACTGCTGGCTAATCCAAACCTGGACTGAAACCTGGGATAAACATGGAGCTAAGGCAAAGCTGTGTGTTATATGCCCAACGAAACAACATTTGTGTGACGCCTCCATGACACTTAACACTTTTCCTGCTGCTATGTAAGCCTGAAGAAGTCACACCATGGACATAAATAGGTTCTGGGAATGCCTGTTTTGCAGCACTGCCTTTGCTCTGAGCCTCTTCCTACAAGATGCTGCAGACTCTCTGTACTAGAGCTGTTTTTAGGACAGAGTTGGAAACTGTGTGTGAATCTCGAAGAAACTCCGACTCCTGTTTGAGTAGCTCCTAAGTATGGGAAGCTCAACAGTAGCCCAGATCCACAGTGCCAACCTCGTCATCTCAGAACTGCAACAGTGTCTTCATCAGCTTTTCAACCTGAATGAGCAGTCAGCACCAGTTTTTCTTCCCACTGTTCTGCTTTTCTGGTGTTTTTCTTAAGAATCTCACTGCCTTGAAATGTGGCTCCAGTGGCAGTGGGAAGCTGGGTAGAAGGGAGAAGAAGGGTACAAGGAAGCCGTTGTTTTGCATGAGTTAATGAAGCTCCCCATTCAGTGCTGGAAGAAAGCAACTCTGTGACTTGTGTAGTATTGTTGTATGGCACACCTACCAGCCTAACGAGAGAGAAAACAGTTAAGATATTGCAACCTGTAAATGGACCAGAAGAATCTTTCCTGAACACTACTGCGGGGAGGGGAAAATGATCTGTTGATAAGATTGAGAGGTTGTTATTGGATTGATTGATTTTTACAGCAAAGCAAGGACTGTTCATGTCTTTGCTTCAGCCTTGACACTTAAATTACTCTGAATGTGTGAGGAAAAATAGGACTCCTGGCTTCCTTCGCCGCTTCGGCGTGTGGCCTCCAGCAAGTTGCTTGTGCCTCAGGGTCCAGATCCAAGAGACAGGGTGAGCTGGTCTGACAGCTCTCCTCCTCCAAGATGGGGTGATGCTCCTGCTCCCAGTGGATTACTGTACACCAGCTCTTTGGACCTCCTCAGGTTATCTCTACTCTATCAGCTATCCAGAAAGAGAAGGAAGGGGAATACTGTTTTTCAAGCCCACAGATGTGTCTCGTGAGTGCCTGAGCCAGCACGAGGCAAAGGACAGAACTGCGTTGTGAGGAGTATGGTTGGAGAAATGGAAAGCAATATCTTCCCTTCCTGGTCGTGGGAAGCAGACAGATTAGCTCTGCTGCTCATGGAACCACACCCTTAATACCTTTACACTCTTCATGGTGTAATAGTCAGGAATGGTTAAAGCAGCTTCTGTCCCTTGCCCTTCTCAGACTAAATTTGTCTTTCAGGCAGGGAGAGCTGAATGGCTGTGATTTACAGCCTGATGTATTGCAGTACAGAAATGCTGAGCTGGGCTTCCTCAGGTATTCAGGATGTGAAGTGTGATGGGTAGGGTGTGGATGTGTCTCCATTTAGCTGTCCCTGCTGCTATGAAGGGAGCCGTTTCCAAGAGAGGAGTGATACAAGCAGGTATGGGTGGTAACAGCTTCTGTTGCCCTGGTTTTCAGCTGCTGTTAAATGTGTGTCAACGCCCTTACTTGCTCACTTGAGAAGGAGGTATAACAGAGCTAGATTATCCTGCGTGAGAGAATTTTAAATGACTAATTATCTGGAAAACACTTTGAGCTGACAGATGCCAGACAAGACTGCAATGCTGTCCTTAGGGGGAAGTTTCCAGGGAGGGAGGAAAGAGAATACTATTTCTAAGGCTCATCCTGGCTTTCCCAATGCCAATGTTTAAGGGTATCCAGCTAGCCTGTGGTAAGTGTTGAGCGTAGATGAGAAACTGAGCCCTGAACAGGTGCATTGTGTTTCAGCCTTTGACAGGTTGTGTTAAAATTGGAACCTATAGGGATGACCATATATTCAGAAGCACTGAGCTCCTGCAGCTCCCATGGAAAACATGGCTTTTACCAGCAAATGAATGTGAGGATCTGTCTTATTTCCTGCTTCACTTGGATTAATGGGCGAGGAAAAGATGCTTTTGTATCAAGAAATGGACCCTCAGACTTTGCAAGTCAGCATTTTCTGGTGGCAAATACACAGTGAGATGCTAGGCTGAAAGTGTACTCTGTACAGACCGGTTTTCAGTAAATGAGCTTAAATTTAAAGGCTCCTGTACTTAGAGACATGTCTCCCACTGTGCATAGCCCTGTCCTCTCCTCTCTCTCTGAGTTGTGGTAGCTTATCTTCTTGTGCTCCCACAGGATCTGTCATGATCTTTTGTCTTTGGTGATAAGATCTTTGGGTGAGGTCCATCTCTTCATTCTTTTTACCCATCATGCAGCACAATGCGGCTGGCTCTCTGATTGCCGTTTGTGTGTGACAGGCTGATACTTAAATATTTACCATGGGCTAAGATGCTGCAAGTGGTGCACAGCCACACCTTCCTTATCTCTGATCCCTGGCCCTTTCCCCTTTCTATCTTAAATAGCCTACAGTTTTAGTTAGCCAAATGCAGGCTTGCCTCCCTTCCCCTTCCTCCTGCTCCCTTCCCCTGCTCTGTTTTGTTTTGAAGCCACAGTTGTGCTAACACTGGCACAAAC
The DNA here is from genome assembly GCF_965638725.1 of Aptenodytes patagonicus. Taxonomy (NCBI): domain Eukaryota; kingdom Metazoa; phylum Chordata; class Aves; order Sphenisciformes; family Spheniscidae; genus Aptenodytes; species Aptenodytes patagonicus. The sequence continues at coordinate 6,397,191 of NC_134952.1, forward strand.
CTGTGCCAATTCATTTTACAGGCTGAGGAGCTGTCAGTGTCCCAAGTACCCTGAGTCTGCCCAGCTGGCTCGCTTGAGTGTTTTCTCTCTCTCCCGAGAGTCTATTTTTGATGCTCTCTAAGCAGACAGAGCATTGGATATCTGGTCTTATTACCCCTGCTAGGTGCTCAACACAGATCTTTTCCCTGCCCCCAGCAGCTTGCATTGCCACCAAGGAGCATAATCTCATCTGGGGCTCTGTAATCCTGTCCTCATGGCTTGGTCATTCTGTCACACGCTGTGACTTCAAGTGGGTCAGTCCTAAGTGGTGGGATTAGATGACCGGGCAGTAAATCCTGCTGCTCTTTGTGTGTTTTCCATTAGTTCCAACTACTTCAGCCATTCCTGCTCCCGAAGGGCCCTGGGCACTAACTGCCACCTTCTTTCCAGCTCACCTTGGGGGAGGAGAGGAGAAGCAGAAAAGGAGCCTGCTTTTGGGTCACAGCAGAAGGGGAGCAGCAGCACGGCTGTTACAGTCCCAGTAGTGGGGCAGGTGCAAGGCCTTGGCCAGGCAGCAGAGCCATCAGATGGGTGGGCTTTTCATTGGCATCAGTGAAGTTTCTAATGTAAGTGGCTGTGGCTGCAGTGAGGAGAGGTACCGATGGCTTGGATGCAGCACCAGCCTCCTCCAGCACACTCATATGTACTCCCTTGCTGTCGCCATGCTTCCAGCACTTTCTCATCCTCTGCCTGTCACCCTGAGCCTCCCACCACCTGCTGCCTTGCCCTGTCCCCAGTCCCCAACCCTTGTACTCCCTGCTTCTCTTCCCAAGACCAAGCACTGCCATTGCCTCCTCTGTGTCTACAACCCTCCCATCACCAGTTTTACACTCTCCCCCAGCTCTCTGACCCTCTCCTTCAAGCTCTTGGATTTCCCAGATCCTGTTTGCATGTATCCTTATTCCTCACCCTGAACAAACCAATTACACGAAACAGGACACTGTCTTTCCCCACCCCCAAGACAAATCCTGCTCCCAACCACTTAACCATCCCCAAGCTGCAGCCTCAACTCTGCTCTTCAAAGGAGGGCTGCAGAAAACATCCCACAGCCAACAGATCTTTGCAACCCAGAGGTTTCTGATAACATACCTTCCTCTGCCCTTCTTCTGCCCTCCTGTGTGTAGGGCAGGGACTGTTTGCACAGCAGCTGGTCCTGTGGTCTGTTGTGTGCCCCTTGGTACAGCCTGCCTTTAGGAATGGGAGTGGGGCACAGCGTGCTGCTGGCAGTGGGTGCAGTGCCTTGGCAGATGATAAATGAGGTGGAGGGAGCAGGCACGCATGACTGGTGTCAATGAAAAGCCCGTTTGTGCCTAATAAGTCTGAGAAACAGTCCAGGAGCCTTTCAGGCATGGGGAGATATGGCTTGCGGTGCTGCCAGAGCTAGCAATCACTCTGGTTTATTGGTTAAAAGGGCCAGGCATGCAGATGAAGGTGGGAGGGTTTCATTATGCTCATCTACCTTGTAGACGCTCAGGAGTGCAGTGTCAGCAGTTCCCAAACTGCTTCAGCTCACAACCACCTGTCTGGTTGGGCAACCTCACTTCCATTTCCACCTTTGGGCTCACCACCCTCTGGGGAGTCACAGCTCTGCTAGTTTAGGGTCCCTTAACTCAAGAAATTTATTGGGAAGCTTCCCAGTGGGTTCGCTGATTTTTAAACCAGGGCACTGGAAGGGAAATGCTGGTGATCATTTAGATTTTATCCTCTCTAGTCAAACAGCAGCTTTTCATTCATTTCTGGTATCTGGCTGGTATAGCCAGTGCAACTGCCTGAAAGTCAATATTTAGATCCCTAATTTTCCATGAGAATTGAGACCTATTTACTGTGGGAGTTTGGAGCAAAAACTTGTGCGGGAGAGGGATGCTGCCTTTTGTGGCATGACAGTGAAGAAGTGCACTTTTACTTGAATTGGGAAAGAGGGAGGCAAGGAGTGGGGAGCATCCTTCCCTTTAAGAGGCTGGATAAAGCCCCTGTAACGATGAGATCCCACTGCTGGGAGGGAGGTTGTGTCTTTGCTTGCCAAACATATCAGCGAACAGTTCTGTCCAGTCTGCTTAGTACCGTATCTATAATGGCCACACTGTGTGCCCTGGTCCGTGACATGGCCAAGAGTTGTGGATGTCAGGAGTGGTTTAGAATACGCAGTTTGAGAAATCTTTGGGGACTCGTTAGTGTTATCTCAGAAGGGCTGAGCATGCTGCTTTTGAAAGTAGCTTCCTTTAAAGAATCCCCATTTGGGATCGAAAATCAAAGATCTCATGGCTGAGCTATGTTACACCAATAAAGAGGAACAACAAATGGCTTTCTTGAAACTTATGGTAGTGTGCCACTGATCACAGTATATTGTGAGCTGTTCCTGTCATGGTGTGATGTATCTTTCATTCTTAAGTCTTTGAGAATCTGTTTTTCCCAAATCAATAAAAACCCAACGCTATTTGAGCTACAATCTGGGTAGCTGTTTCCAGTTTATCTCTCCTGTTGGCTCTTTTGTTGGTGTCTCCAAGAAGCAGACAATAGCCAGTGAATGCACAGGACAGCAGAATCAAACAATAAATTTATACAGAGAGACCAGGCTGGGAGAGACAATAACAAACAGTTCCCAGGAGAGGAAATGAACTGCACAAACAAAAAGGGTAGATGAAATTAAGTTTCCACCATCAACATTAACGTCAGCTGGTTTCCCTTTGAGTCTTTAGTACTGTCTGACATCTCCAAACCAGGTAGCTGTTCCAAGCTAGGCACGGCACGCAGGCCCTGGCCATGAGGATATTGCTTGCAGGGTATTTGTGTTCATATGGTGGCAGAAGCAATTTCCTCCTTCACTCAGGCCTGTGCTCAGAGCGTAAAGCCGATCGTTTTGCTCTTAGCAGGGCCTGCCTGCAGCCAGACATGATAATGCTTCTGCGTGCAAACTCCTGCTCATTGCCATGAGTAATTTCCTTCTACTTCTGAGAAGACCTGTCAGTACCAGGACTAAAATGACTGCCACGTGTCCCTCACCTAATCCTGTGCCTAAATTAGTCCTAAATGCACTCTGTTCTTAATGATCTTAAGTCTGGATTACAGAGGTGGCCAGACACTGGGAGTTTCTCCAGTGGGAAGCACTGATCAAGTGCAAGGAGTGGAGTGGCAGCCCGTTGTGTTTATAATTTGCTTTACTCTTTAAACACACTTGCTAGGTAACACCCTGTCAGCTGGGGTTATGGAGTGGTTTCTCCATCTCTCTGGGAAAGCTGAGGAAGGGACAACCTGCGTTCAAAGGTGTAGTCCACAGGTGGGTGTCCCTGCTTTTTATGTGTATGTGAGTCCCTGCACATGGTACCCAGTGTCATGGTCATGTCTCGCCTCGATTACTTACTATATGCTTCAAATAGACCTTACTCTCAAAGCTTTTATGTGTGTTGCCACAATGGCTTTCTTTTTTCCCTTGCTAGGTCTCTCAGGTACTTCATTTGCACTTGTATTTGGACCAGAAAAAAGGGCAGGTAATCTGCTGAGTGCTTATACTAACCCGTAACTAACGTCTGCTTCCCCATTAGACTAGTTTGAACTGTTTTCAGCTGAGATTGGTCTGAGGCCAGATGCTGTCTGCTCCGCTTCCAGTGGGTAGATAGATCCTGCGTGCTGAGCTTTAAAAGCCTGTCTTTGATCTCATCAGCAAAATGCCTTCCAAGTCCTCTGCTGGCAATCGGAGAGACTCCAGCAGCCAGGCAGGGAGCTTTGTGTGTGGAAAACACATCTAATTCAGGTTGTTGCTACTGCATTGGCCAAGCTGCTGTGTTTGCTGTTGTTTTCTCACTAATGGATAAAGGGAGCCTCTCTCCCACTGCTGTGATTCCATTAGGATGGTTGGGGTTGCAGTGGAGCTAGTGAGGCTGGGACTTGGCTCAGAAGTGAAGACGCTTCTCTGCAAGCGTTCTCTGATAGGTGTGGTTGGGGAAGTCCTGCTGATACCATAGCGATAACTGACATCCTAGGAACATGCACTACACCTTGTAGTGAATATCTGGAGGATGGAGGCTATAACATGCATGCAGACATGTCTGCTAGCATGGAAGAGAGCTGCTAACCAACGTTACAGCAAAAAGAGAAGAGAACATTAACAGGTTTAGCATTGTGCTGGAAGTGTGGTGAGCGTGACTTAGTGTTCCCTTGCCTGTCCATTAACTACTGATCAATGATGCAAAAGGCCAGAAGGTGCCATCCTGTATTAACACTGACTGTATTAAAAACTTCTCTTTTATGACTTGACATTTTTCGGTTCCTGATTTGTGTCACTTCACCATGCTGTGTTATAGTTTCCACAGCTGCAAAATGGAGTTTGTAGGTATTAGAGGTGTTTTGAAGCCTAAATAATGTCTACAGAATTCTTTCAGATTGTCAGACGGAAGGTATGATGAAATCTAGAAACTGTTATTTGTTTATATTTAGATCATATTTAATGTGACTTGGTTATATAAATTGCAGATTTTTCAATTATGTGCCTAATTTTATTTACCTAGAGCCTGTGTAAAGTTGCCTACATATGTGGAGTATTTTTAATGAATAATTCCATTGGATATAAACCCAGTTTTTCCAGACTCCTAAATCCATCTCCCTCTAAAAAGTTTTACTTCAAATGTGAATGCAGAGATTAATTATAGAGAGGCAAAGTAATGGAAGACAATTCCAGCTATTTCTGATGGAGGACCTTTTAGAGTGCCTGACACAATAATGACTTCAGATTTTGGAAAGGATCAAGCTTTCTGATCCTTCCAAGCAAATATTGGTTGCATCAGTGTTTGTGCTCTGGGCCCACAGAGGTTAATGTTCATTTCTGGAAATGATGATGTCTGCAACATTTAGAGGAAGGTAGCATGCAGGTTTAGGGGGCTTTGAAAGAAAGCTCAGTATTTTGGTACTGCTTTGTCCTGCTCTTTAAAGCAAAAATAAGGAGAGAATGTGCTAGATGTGGGGAAGTAAGGTATGCCTATACTACAGTTGCAATTTTGACTGAAGAAGGTAGAGATGTACCTAAATTGGTTTTAGATTAATTACATAGATGGGAGCTTTAACTTCCCTTAGAATCACAGACGAGCTTCTGCAGCTTAAATGTCCATGGCTTGATGGGCGATGCCCTAATGCTGTTGGTAGTGTCATGAATCTAAGTAAGGTTGGTACCACGTGATAGCAGTTACCTGGGGGTGATATTACCACGTCATTTTTAGTATTTGTCTTTTGTTTTGTTCAGTAGCACTGAGCCCTGCCCCAGCCTGGCCCTTCTCTGCCCCTGTAAAGAGAGAACTGTCCCATGTATGGACCTAGGGAGGTTGGTGGGTCCTGAGAGAAGAAGAGGTGAAAGAAGCCTAAAGAGGTCTGCTTTCAGCTTGTACCGTACCTTCACCTATGGGGTGAACTTTCCTTGGGACAAGAAGATCAGATGAATTTGGGAGCAGGTACACTATAGTGAGCAGGGAACAGAGAGACACCTGCTCCCACTTTTTGCCACCAAAACCTCACCATCTAGCAAAATCACTGTCTACTGGATCAGAAGTGCCATGCTTACGGGGACAGTCTGTGTCCTAGGAGAAACTGGATGAGGTAGAAGTTGAGTGTAGGCAGGCAGTCTTGGGCCCAGGGAGAGTAAGGCTCAGTCTTCCAGCACCACTTCATGCTTGTGTCCTCTTCCAGGGGATGAAGTCCCCAAAATACAGGTCCCACACTGCCAGCACAGTCGTCCTGACAGGGCAGTTGGTGTTCAATGAGGGGGGAGAGAGAGATGGTGTCATCCGTAGTCCCACAAGCCCTCCCAGTCCTCATTTTCAAAAGTTTGTGTAGTACCACCATGTTGTTTTGCTGTTGACACAGTGAAATGTTGTTATCACAGCAACTGTCATGATATTACTGCTGTCACGCTCTCTGGGATAAAACTAGCCCAGATCCATGTGGACATGCTGCAAACGTGCCTCTGGCCTGCAGCGTAGACATAGCTTCAGGGCCTGGATCTTCTCTCTCTGCAGACACACGGTGTGCTGAAATTTCTAGGACATCTCCCATGTCTGTAGCAGTTGGAAGAGCATCTATATGATCATGGCCAAGACGGTAAACAAAAATCCCCAAAACAGCTGCTCTTCATCTTCCACATGATTGTTTTAACCAAATATGGCCCAAGATGTGTGCTGTGCTAAATCTATTCCGTTGTGAAATTAAGCTATTAACTTGTTTTATTTCTTTTGTTAATAAATGATAAGTCTTACTGTGGAATAATAAGCGTTACAGCTGGATAAAGTCTTTATTGCTAAAACATATAACTACAGCAGTGGAAACTCTCACAGTGCTGGCTTTTCAAATGTTTGTGATTTCATATACAGTAGCTGCTTATCTGACAGAGAAATTAAGGTTGGTAACAACATTTTCCATTTTACTCTGAAACCATCCTCATTCTGTTGTAGTCATAATTTTTGTCATGTTTCTATTTGGGGTCAGGTAGAAATGTGGCAACTGGGAAAGAATTGTGAGTGTTATGTTGTACCCTAGGAACAATTAAATCAAGTCTATCCCTACAAAGACTGAAGGTGCAAAAATTTGAAAGAAAATAAATGGAAGGGAAGTCAGCAGGCTTTCACGCGCGTTCATTGTCCTCACTCAGCCTGAGCCTTTGCTATCCCTGCCATTTCTGAGATCTGGACAAACTGTTTCATGGAATGGTAGCAACGGTAATATGTTGCTGTTATCTGTGTGATGAGCAACCTTTATCTTTGCTGTTATAAACTTAGGTTAAATTAAAGCAAAAATCAAGAAAAGACAATTTTTTAATTTTTTTCCTGGAGAAAGTCAAAGTTGTTTAGCACAGTTGCCGTGACTGTGTGTTTAAGGCTGTGGTTGTACATATTATATGCTAATGTAATGGATGCACAGATGACAGGCACATATCAGGCCCTTGTTGTTTCAAAGCTGCCTCTGGGGCCTTTGATCATTATATGCCACTACATCACAAGTTGCAATGCAAGAATATTAACTTATCTTCTTCATTTTCAATGCAAAAGGGTGCGTTAGTGTCATCTTTCCTGCCAGGTTGGTCTGACGCACGAATCTTGTCTCTAATCTGACTCATGTCCACATACATAAGTTGTTTGTTGGGATGAAATGGTATTTGGGTTAGCTGGCTGAGCAGAGCGGCTGGGAGGAGGTTAAAAGCTCGAGCACTGCTGACACTTGAGCTAGTGGTACGAGAGGAATACAGCACTCAGGTTACAGCAGCTCATCAATTGCTAACCCTCCGGTTTTGCTGGTCCAGTCATTCTGCAACAGCAAAATATTATTTAGTGATCTGATTGCTCTCAGCTTGCTCTCGCTAGGAATCTCTCTGTTGTAGTCAAACTGCAGGGTAGGACGTCTTGTGTTAGCTTTAAACCAGTTACTGAGAATAGGGTGGCAGTGCAGGAATTCAGTGCAAGCTACAAAACCCACCCAGAACTGCACTGCACTGAGTTCTGGGCGGATGAGATCACACCCAGCTAACCAGCCATGCAGGGAAATTTCAGTATACCAGCCCAGTGACAGTTGCATTTGTAGACTGCAGAGTAGATGTACCTTAGGCCGGCCTAAGAAGAAAAACTTGAGATGCCTGTTGGAGTGAGAACATGTCCCAGGAGTGGCTCAGCCACTGGCAGGAAAGTAGCCAAAATTCAGGCATCAGCTCTTGTGGCAGGTTGGAGAGTGAGATGGGAGAGGTGAGATTTTAACAAAACATCAGCTCTATGGACTCCACTGCCAAGCATATAAAATAAGCAAAATAAAATGTCTCGGTATACCAGCAAAAAAGCCCCATCCATTTAAAATACATTAAAAAAGTAGAACAGGCTAATGAGAGAGAGCAAAGTAAGTCTGCAGGAAGAGCACGGTGGGTGTGTGGAAACTTCTCTGTAATAGCCTGCAGAAAAATTAGCTGCAAAATGCTGCCAAACACAGTATACATAGAGAGATCTTAAGAAACCACAGATTCAGTAAAATAAAGAGAAAAATCCCAGTGCAGCTTCCTGGCTAGCTCCACCAGGTGACTCTGCCCTACAAAGGACAGTTCAATTTTATTTTTCTTAGACAATGCGTATTTCTATTGACGATGCTTTGGGACAGCATTGAAGAAGTTGTCATCATGTGCTGTTTACTTCTTGCTGATGCAGAAAAGTGCTATAGTCCAGGATGTATAGCCTGCCTGTGGTTAAACTGATATGCTATGGAGTTGAGAAGGAAATTTTAACCCATTTTTCTTGTATGAAAAGCTTCAGGCTGAAAAGTTGGAGATTACTGATCTAGCAGTTTTCTTGAATGTAGAAAGTGCAGGCTGTCACAGCGACTGTAGTTATAAGCACCTGATGCCTTGTCTACTTACAGTCCCTAAAAGTAAGGTGCTAAGGAATGTATATGGGGTAAAGGCACTGATTTTCTGTTACTCTGCATGCGAAATTTCTGAAGTAATGTTGGTAAATCAGTACCTGCAGGTAAATTAATGCATTGCCTTCCCAATGTATCAATGCCAGTGCACTAGGGGACAGGCAGTGTTGCCTAACTGCTTTAGCAAGGAATGTGTCCAGTCTTGCCTTTGATTGTAGATGGTCAGGATGAGTCCCTTCTCCGTGCCAGGCCAGCACCAGAGCATACTCTCCACTGGCCCCTCACCTGCACCCTGGTTTTGTGGGCAGGATACTCAAATTTGCAGCCCAGAAGGGAGCAGTGATGTATTCTGGTCCAGCCCCAACCTAGAGCCCTCTGGCAGTGTTCAGGCTATGCCTCCACTTATGTACTGCTTTGACAAATACAAGTCTAAATGAAGGTGGTGTGTGAATTGCTATGATGTGCCTTATCCAGCCATTTTTTGTTAAACAGGGCAATATTTACTGTTGTTTGCCATCTTTCTAGTTTCACCTCAGTCAAAGCATCCATTGAATTTTTCCTAATTTACACTAGCAGAAATAATTTTAGAGTCAGGCTCTATGTATTTATTTCAGTTTTTTTCCAAGACTATACACTATGAAGTATCTCTCGGGCCTTCCCCCCTCATTTAACAAAATGTTAAAACCTGAATGTACTTTTTATCAGTTATGCTATTTATATTCTGAATGTCACTTAATTTAGCCAACAGGGAAGGATAGATAGGTTCTGTATTAATTGTATTTTCTGGCATTCTTGCTCTATAGCAGTGGTGTAGTATGAGGATTACAGAATTCAGAAAGAGGTATACTTCTAATCAGCTTCTTGGTGGGATGTAGTTTTAATGAAAGGTGTCTTGTAACCAACCCATCCTTTACAAAGAAACAGCTATGTTCCTTTCACCAAGGAATATGTTTGTTGCTTGATTGAGAGCTAGTCTAAAAAGAAACAAAATTATTGTGTGAGTTTATTTCGTCTTCAAGCTGCATGAAAAAGCACTGGAATAGTTCTTTGCATTTAAGAATAACTTTTTATTACATTAAAATTTCAAATTTTCTGTGCTCTGGAAATTCTCTATGTGACAGAACTGCTGGGTGAATATCATCATAGATGATTAACTTTAAAAGGGAGTTATTTTGATGCAGACGATTTAATTGTGTTTCTGAAGCCAAGCACATATTTGACTCGGATCCTAATGAGGAAAAGTGCCTACTAGAAAGATACAACAATATCCTGCTCTTTCAGATGTGTCTAAGACTGCTCTGAGCTCATGTGACTACATTGAAGAATGAGAGATGCTCGCCATCAAAAGTTTGAACGATCAGACTTTGTGCATAGAACCACTCCAAAAGGAAGAGCAAAGAGAGGGAAATGATGTTTTTAACAACTAATTTTTGTCCTCTCTAGGTTACTGGACCAGGCAATTTTTTCTCTTCCTATTGTACTGACGGATTTCAATGAGCTAGGGGGGAGAAAGGCTCAAAATGCACTGTGGAATCTAACTTTTGTGTGTGTTATTTGCTTGTTTGTTTAACTAGGGACAGGGGGCTCTGTCTGAGAGACTAAGGAGCTTTAGCATGCAGGACCTCTCGACGATTCGTGGAGACAGCAGCAGCACTGTTCCTCCTTCGGTCACTGTACGAACAAGTAGCAAACAGAGCCAGCCAAAAACATCCAGAAGTGCATCAGAAGGCACCGGCAGCTCAGGTAAGTGCCAGTGTTACTTTCAGTGTTGTGTTGTCTGGGATATCACGCAGCTGAATGAAGTCATGCAGTTGGCAGGAATATATAGAAACAGACATTGCAGGCGGCACATACCAGAATTCATAGGACACAGACACGCTGTTGAGTCTCTTAGCACTTAAGAGAGAAAACAGTATCATCATTTGATGGTTACTATTCCTGGCTGGTAGGAAGGGCTGGACTTCAGCATGCAAGGGAGCCAGCATCAGTCCTTGCAACTTAAGCTGAAAAGTTAGGCTCTGGGCTGGGTTTTCAGTGAGAGGGGCTAATGGAAGTGCAAAAAGGGGAGATAAGAATGCACAGTAGGGGGAAGGGTCATTATTGTCATCAAAGCCCCCATATGGTGATACAGCATTTCTCTCTTATGTCATCTAAACATAAATGTGGGTTCAAATGGATATCTGGTTTGAATTAGGCCCACTTGTGCTTCTTCTAAACTGTACAGTAGCTGTTACAACACTTGACAGTTGTGGTTCCAGAACTTTATCACTGATGAAGCCTACTGAGAAATAAAACCCATATAAAGCACTCCTAGAAGCAGAGACCAAGGTCTGACAGCTGTTTATGATATGAAGGATGTCTGCATAAGCACTGTTACGGAAAACAAGTCTCTCTGAAGAGCAATGGTTTGTTTTCAAATTCTGAAAGAACAAAGGGAAGAAACATCGTGGTGGGCATAAGATCCATTTCTGAGCATTTAGTTACAAAAATTTATTTCAAGCTCGGTTAAAGAAATCTTTGTGAGCCCAGATCCAAAACATTTAATTGGAGATAGCTTTGCAGATTAGATCTCAAAAATTGAGACATGGAGGGTTATCCCAAGCAGGGGGTTCCAGATGGCATCTGGGATTCCCGAACACCACCAAAGATCATGCAACTCAACTGCTGCAATGAGAAGCCACAGAAAGTTGCAGGTGTGTTGCACTTGGTAGCTTGTGAAACATATGCTGGCAAGTTTGAAATTTAGCCATTTCAGCTTGTGCGTGTTGAGGTCTGGGCAAACATTCACTGTGTTTCAAGCCTGTGTAGATTGCTTCCCCTTCTAGTTTGCTTTAGTTTTGGAATGTATTAGAAATGTCTTGTCTCATCTTTCCTAAAGAGTATCTTTCAAGCCCTTTACAAGTTCCGAGAATTATGGCTCACAGAGTTCTCTGTTTATCTTTTTTTAACATCATCTGTTGAATAAATTCTCTTTACAGGTAAACTGAAATAGCTAATGTTGATGCACAGTGGTTTTATTCTGATGTTTATGTAAGGTCTTGTATACACTTCTCTTGAAGTAATCAATGAAAGTAAAGTGTTCACACACAGAATATAAAATTCTTACTCAAAAAGAAAAATATTCACATATCATTTAGACCAAAATAACAAATGGCACAAATAAAGCATAATTAAGTTATCCTAATTCCATGTTGTGTAGAGCAGCCTTTGTAGTTTTGTTCTTAAGGCAGCGAACTCAGTTTACCTGGCCACAAGCCCCTGTCTTAACACACAAAAGTTTTTGATTTTGATCTGGTTTCATATCAATACTGTACAAGAATCTCTCAAAATGAATGTCTGGAAAATTGAATTGTTCATAAAACTTTTCAAACTGAGCCTAGTGTTTATCATAAATAAAACTAGGAACCGAGCAATTTGAGATTTTGTTTTTAATTCTTCCTTTAATGAAAACAACACAAATTTGCAAAATCTTCCAAGACCTTTATCTGTCCTATCTCACTTAGTGATTTCATTGAGGTCCCTAATCGAGGAGCCTGCTTGCAGGCCCCTTCTCCACCCGAAGACAATACAGAGAGGCACCTCCAGAGGGTGATTTCACTCACAGGTGGTGCCATCACGCTGTGTGAAAGACAGTTTTGCTCTCACTTTTAATCAGATTAAGTGAAAGAAGTGGTCCTGGTCTCTCCAGTCCGTGTACTGTTTTGTGTGGGCACAATTATATAGAGAATCATAGAATCATAGAATAGTTTGGGTTGGAAGGGACCTTTAAAGGTCATCTAGTCCAACCCCCCTGCCATGGGCAGGGACATCTTCAACTAGATCAGGTTGCTCAGAGCCCCATCCAACCTGACCTGGAATGTTTTCAGGCATGGGGCATCCACCACCTCTCTGGGCAACCTGTGCCAGTGTTTCACCACCCTCAGCGTAAAAAATTTCTTCTTTATGTCCAGTCTATATCTCCCCCCCCTTTAGTTTAAAGCCGTTCCCCCTTGTCCTGTCACAACAGGCCCTGCTAAAAAGTTTCTCCCCATCTTTTTTATAAGCCCCCATTAAGTACTGACAGGCTGCAATAAGGTCTCCCCGAAACCTTCTCTTCTGTAGGCTGAACAACCCCAACTCTCTCAGCCTTTCTTCATAGCAGAGCTGTTCCAGCCCCCTGATCGTTTTCGTGGCCCTCCTCTGGACCCGCTCCAACAGGTCCGTGTCTTTCTTATGCTGAGGGCTCCAGAACTGGACGCAGTGCTGCAGGTGGGGTCTCACCGGAGCAGAGTAGGGGGCAGAATCACCTCCCTCGACCTGCTGGCCACGCTTCTTTGGATGCAGCCCAGGATATGCTTGGCCTTCTGGGCTGCGAGCACACATTTTTGGCTAATGTCCAGCTTTTCATCCACCAGTGCCCCCAAGTCCTTCTTGGCAGGGCCGCTCTCAATCCCTTCATCCCTTAGCCTGGATTGATACCCGGGGTTGCCCTGACCCAGGTGCAGGACCTTGCACTTGGCCTTGTTAAACCTCATGAGGTTCACACAGGCCCACTTCTCCAGCTTGTCCAGGTCCCTCTGGATGGCATCCCGTCCCTCTGGTGTGTCGACCGCACCACTCAGCTTGGTGTCATCTGCAAACTTGCTGAGGGTGCACTCGCTCCCACTGCCCATGTCATTGATGAAGATATTAAACAGTATCGGTCCCAATACGGACCCCTGCAGGACGCCACTTGTCACCAGTCTCCATCTGGACATTGAGCCATTGACCACTACCCTCTGGATGCGACCATCTAACCAATTCCTCACCCACTGGACAGTTCACCCATCAAATCCATACCTCCGCAGTTTAGAGAAAAGGATGTTGTGGGGGACCGTGTCAAAGGCCTTACAGAGGTCCAGACAGACGACATCTGTAGCCCTTCCCATGTCCACTGATGTAGTCACTCCATCATAGAAGGCCACTAGGTTGGTCAGGCAGGACTTGCCCTTGGTGAAGCCATGCTGGCTGTCTCGAATCGCCTCCCTGTCCTCCATGTGCCTTAGCATAGCTTCCAGGAGGATATGTTCCATGATCTTCCCAGGCACAGAGGTGAGACTGACTGGCCTGTAGTTCCCCGGGTCTTCCTTTTTTCCCTTTTTAAAAATGGGGGTTATGGTTCCCCTTTTCCAGTCAGTGGGAACTTCACCGGACTGCCACGACTTCTCAAATACGATGGATAGTGGCTTAGAAACTTAATCCGCCAGTTCCTTCAGGACCTGCCGGTGGATCTCATCGGGTCCCATGGACTTGTGCACCTTCAGGTGCCTTAGGTGGTCTCCCACAGTGGGCAGCTCCTCATTCTCCCAGTCCCTGCCTTTGCCTTCTGCAGCTTGGGCGGTGAGACTTGAGCACTTGCTGGTGAAGACCGAGGCAAAAAAAGTCATTGAGTGCCTCCGCCTTCTCTGTGTCCCAGGTAGCCAGGTCTCCCGTTTCGTTCTGGAGAGTGCCCACATTTTCCCTCATCTTCCTTTTATCCCCGACGTACCAATAGAATCTTTTCTTGTTGCCCTTGACGTCCCTGGCCAGATTTAATTCTGTCAGGGCTTTAGCTTTCCTAACCTGATCCCTGGCTGCTCGGACAATTTCTCTGTATCCCTCCCAGGCTGCCTGTCCTTGCTTCCACCCTCTGTAGGCTTCCTTTTTGTGTTTGAGTTTGTCCAGGAGCTCCTGGTTCATCCATGCAGGCCTCCTGGCGTTCTTGCCTGACTTCCTCTTTGCTGGGATGCATCGCTCCTGAGCTTGAAGGAGGTGATCCTTGAATATTACCCAGCTTTCTTGGGGCCCTCTTCCCCCCAGGGCTTTGTCCCATGGCACTCTACCAAGCAGATCCCTGAAGAGGCCAAAGTCTGCTCTCCTGAAGTCCAGGGGAGTGAGCTTGCTGTGCGCCCCCCTCGGTGCCCTGAGGATCTTGAACTCCACCATTTTGTGGTCACTGCAGCCCAGGCTGCCCTTGAGCTTCACATTCCCCACCAGCCCCTCCTTGTTGGTGAGAACAAGGTCCAGCGTAGCACCTCTCCTCATTGGGTCCTCTACCACTTGGAGAAGGAAGTTATCATCGACGCATTCCAGGAACCTCCCGGATGGCTTATGCCCTGCCGTGTTGTCCCTCCCAACAGATATTGGGGTGGTAGAAGTCCCCCATGAGGACCAGGGCTTGTGAGCGTGAGGCTGCTCCTATCTGTTTATAGAGGGCCTCATCCCCTCTGTCTTCCTGGTGGGGTGGCCTGTAGCAGACCCCCACCGTAACGTCACCTGTCCCTGCCTTCCCTTTAGTCCTGACCCATAAGCTCTCAGTCGGCTCCTCATCCATCTCCAGGCAGAGCTCCATGCATCCAGCTGGTCATTGACATAGAGGGCGACACCCCCTCCTCGTCTCCCCTGCCTGTCCTTCCTAAAGAGCCTGTATCCCTCCATCCCAACACTCCAGTTGTAGGAGCCATCCCACCCCGTCTCCGTGATGCCAATAAGGTTGTAGCCCTGCAGGTGTCTGCACGTCTCTAACTCCTCTTGTTTATTCCCCATGCTACGTGCGTTTGCATAGCGGCATTGAAGTTGGGCCCCTGATGAAGCTGTCTCACTGGCTGGAGTTCCTTTGTGCTGCTCTTCAGGCGCTCTCCTGCTGACCTGTGTTCCTCCTCCAGGCTCTGGGCATCTTTTGCTGGCCCTGGCATCAAACTGGTAGGAGTGGGATGGATTGAGGTTCCCCTCCCCCGGCATCTCTAGTTGCATGTAGTCAGAATGTCTAGAGGGGCGAACTGATCAGAGTCGTAACTATCGTGAGCGTGTATGGAAGTGTGTGACCTATCAGCCAGACTGTATCACATCCTGAGGGCCATATTTGGGGTGAGATGACACTGTTCTAGGCACACCAAGCCCAGACATGGTCCCATCACTCCACCTTCCATATTTGTTTAGTTGGAGTGTTGCACATAAGCAAGGGGCAGACAGAATTTGCTACTGCCTATTAGTATGCTATATATACATGTAATATATACATATATGAGTATGTGCATGAGCAGTCACTACAGAACAGCTGACACACAGCTGTTTTTCCTGTCCCAAAGCCCGTAGATAACACAAATGTCCATGTCAGCAGTCCCCACTGTCTCACAGAAACATTAGACTTCCCTTTATATTCCTGCTTTAGAGATAATGGGACATAGTCTGACATCAGAGGGAGTCAGCAAACCCCGGACTATCTGTTTGATGTGAGGATGACTCAGCCGAAGACCTCACCTTTCTTGTAAAAGGTCTTTCTACCAGCTATTAGCCTGACAGCAGTAGCTGGGATACATGAAACGACTCTGAGAACATAAATAGAGAGCCTGGCTGGGGCTGCAAACATTGTACCCTTGGTCTGAGTAGAAATCCTGCTTTATGGAGACTTTTAGGGAAGGCTTGAAGGAACGGGTCCTGTGTCTGCAGAAGAAGCAGTGTGGTGGTTAGGAGGCAAGACTGTGAATTAGGACACATGAATTCACACCCCGCTTTATTGCAAAATACTGGTATGACCTGGAGCGTACCTTTGTTCCTCAGTGTGTCTGTAAAACAGAACAAATTGTACTTCCCATGCCCCGGTCCCGAAAGCCATGTGTGGTAGAAGATGCTTGTGTATTTTAAGGTCAATACCTTAGAAGATTTCTTATGTGGCTTTCCTGTACACCTTACTTCAGTCATTATAACATGTAAAATACCTGTAGAAGAGTCCTGTCTGTGGATTGATCCCAGTTTTGCAAGAAGGTCTCTGTAGTAACAGCGCTCTGTCTTGCTACTACCACTGAGAAGTTTCTGGACAACTGAAATGTCCCTTTTTATGTTTTCCCTTCTTCTATTCTGTCCTTTGTTTCCCAGTCCGGGCATCTGAGAAGCTGCATGTGGGTGTGCTGGGATCTTGATGACTTGTTGATCTGCCAAGTCATGGTGATATTGCCACTCTTATAGCCCTTCTTCTGCTATTTGTTCATTCAGGTGCTTCCATTCCCACCCATTTCCCTACATCCTCCATCCATACCAACCTATTACAGTCCTCTGCAAGTGCAGCTCTCAAAGTCACTGCCTGAATTTACAAATGATCAGTAACTGTGGCAGGGACAGGAACTTGAAGCGTTATTTTGACTGGATGTGTTGAGGAGTGCTGCTGCACGTGGGGTTTGTCTGAGGAAGGGGGCATTGCGAAGCCACAGCCAACCCTACAAGTGGAAAAGCCAGGCACTGCTGTAGCAGTGTAACCCTTTTTGCTTTAGGATTGGCATCCCCACGCCTGGGATGCATGTGTGAGCATCACTCAGTCCTACGGGGGTCACAGTCTTTGATGAAGGAGTACATACACAGATTGCCTATGGGAGTGCTTTTATAGCTCCCTTTATTTCTCTCATATGGCTGTCAGGGATGTACAAAGGCTGAAGAATTAGTTTTGCATCTAGCACAGGCTCTTAATTTTCTCAACAGGAGAGACAGCCACGTCAAAGAGAGAATAGCAGCCTTATGATAATGAGATGTCAAGCGCTACCCTCAGGTGATGGAACAGCCTAACTATGGTGACTCAAGCTGTCCAGTAGTAAAGAGCTGTGGACTCGGGAAGAAATCCTGAGTTTGATCCAGATTAAAAATACTTTCTTGTACTATTTTTGAGGGATTATTTTTAGCTCAGACCGATTTGTTGATTTGGGAGACCTTCAGGCAGGTATGTTTTGAGATCAAGAGGCCAGGAACTGGAAGCTTCTCAAGCCGGCTTTGCTACTGAACGAATGGTGTACGGAAGCACACCCTTGCTTACAACAGTGAGGCAAAGACAAGAGATGGCTCTGTAGGTTGAGGTTACAGGAGTTTAGATGGATCCCATCCCACACAGCCAGATCTGGTGTGGAACTTGGTGTTGCTCAGTTCCAATCCTGTTGTGTGACTGTGTTTAAGAGCAGATATGATATCTGAAATAAAGTGATTTGGAAAGACGGGGGGATGGAGAGAGGTCTGTTGTCTTCCCTGCACAGATGAGACTGCTGAAACTCAGGTTTGTCGGTAGAGCATCAGGAGTGGTTCAGGTTCTGTTTTCATGTCTCTTGGGCATGTTTCCAAACCCACTGAAACCCGTGAAAAGACTCTCCTGACACTGGTGGGCCTTGGCTGTGGCCAAAAGCTGGCTGCAGGACCACACTGTACTCAGGCTACATTAAATAACTACTCAGCTTGTTTCATTTCCATTGTTGTTATTTTTATAATGTGACTGGTGCTGGTTAGATGGATTTGTGACTCTCTGAATCCCCTCTTGACACAAAGCACTGTGTGAAGAGCTTGGCATTTAGTTAGTAATGACCACATGCAGACACAGCAAAGGTTTATTTTTGCCTGCTGAAGAGTGTCTTATGAGGGCAAGAAATAGAATATGCAAGAGCTGCCTTTGAGACAAGGGGAATTACTCCTTCTTTTCCTCTACCATTTGCTGCCTTTTTTTTTTTCCCTCTACCTTTTGCTGTCTTTGCTGCCTTTCAGTGGTGCCCACTATACATTAAGCAGTCCTGCTCGTGCAGATGGCCTTCCGCAGGAGTGGGACTGCTCAGCGTATAGCGGGCTCTAGGTGCTCCAGGTTGTATTCGCACTTATCCCACAGAAGGACACTTCTCCTCCTCTTCACACCCAGTCAAAAGCCACATGCAGACGACACAAAGGGGCAAAGGCTGCTTTTGCCATGATTTGTGTGTGGCTGCCGACCTCCCACACAGCACATTACGTGAGGCATCACCACTGCTCCGGTGAAGCATGTGCACACCTTCCTTTAACACACTCCGAGGAAACATGATGATTGCTCTTCCTTCACGTAGCAGGCCCACCATCTGTCCTCTTTATCTGATCTTTCGCTTTTCTCTTAGTTCAGCGTTTCTTGATTTAGTGTCCTGGCACCCTGATGATAGCCTGTGATATTTTAGCTTCAATGCATGTTCCAACCTGTGCTTCTTCCACAGGCAGAACTGCCCCTTTCTTTTGGGAACTGTAAATATCGTGTGGCTACTCATCATTATGGAAAACTGGAAGCTCCAGAACAACATTTCCAAATATTTTTCAGGGCAATCCTGTTGTTCTGGCAAATGTCCAGTAACAATCCACATACAGACGTGTCTTTATTAACAGTCGGGGGCTTTTGCACTTCTTAACCTTACAGTATTGCCTTAAAAGCATCCTGGACAGTGCAGATAAAACTTGTTCCCTTGCGATGGCTGGTGAGTGACACATGTGACTTGAGGAGTGGGATACTGGCCACTGTGTCACATAGCTCAATTCCATTGCTGATGCAGACATGTCTCATGGTTGCTGATGTTAGTGGAAACATCCAGTGTGGGCTAGGCACTGGAGGCCAGCCTTGCTTTTGGGTGAGTCAGTGGGATATATTTCAGCAGCAGGAGATTTGCGTTGCATCACGGGACTGTCAGTGTCCAGAGCTTACGCTGTCTGGGCCAGAGGATCACATATTATGGAGCCACCCTCTGTGTGGCCCAGACTGAGTGCTCTTTCTGCTGAAGCTTACCCCAGGCAGAGATCGTTCTGAGCTGGAATGATTTCAAAGCAGAAATGCGCAGTATGCTTTCTGATACTCTCCACTCCTCTGTGCAGGAGAGAGTCAAGGCTGCGTCTTGGTTTTGCACTTAAGCGCTGAAGGCTTTGCAGGTGGGGGAGTATCAGCATTCAGGATATGTCTGGATAGCTCAGTCACCACCAACCAGAAAAACTCCAGAAAGATGTGTGAGAACAGCCCATATGTATATGTTGTATGAGCTCTCAGAGACTAAACCTTCATAAAACTGTGATCAGCTACCTTCTGTGTAAAATCTGAGGCTAAACCCACAGCAGATCTCTTGAGGTTGGTTGAGACTCATCTTTTTTATACAAAGGCCATAGTTTCATGGCAGCATCCAGCCAATGTGAGCCAACACTCCCGTTGAAAGGGTATGTCCCGGCTGCTTGCTTCTGCCCCATACCATCCTTTCCCTTGGACATGTTTAAATCTTATTTATATATGCTGACCCCAGCCAGGGAGCTGTTTCAAGTTAAATGCTGTTCCTTGCTTCCAGGTTGCTCTTGACCTGGGTCAGATCCTGAATCCAGTAGAGAGCAGCAGCACAGACATCAGCAATAGGACAAGGAAGGCGGAGGCCAGAGTGCGAGGGGCAACGGGACACCTGCTTTCAGCAGCAGCACTGGTTTATGCTGGTTTAAAATGACTGTGAAACTGTGGAAGAACTTTCAGTGTCTACAGTGCAGGATAATCATGACCAAAGAAACCACACAGAGCTCAAACCTTTTTTTTCTCCAAAAGCTTTTTTTTATCTGGAGTCATTGATGCCACTGTGAGGATTAAATTGGAAGGCTCAAACTGGAAATTATTTCTAGGCTGTTTCCTGGAACACAAGCTGTCCACAGGATGAAGCTGTAAAAGTCACGCTTTTATGAACAGCTGTGAATCACCTGCATTTGCACTGAAGGGTGCAATGCAATTCCCTTGGTTGCTTTCATTCTTACGGCAATTCCACCAAAATATAATTCCTGCAGGACTCCTCAGCACATTCCTGATGTAGGAAGATCAGGGATCTGTGGATAGTTTTCCTTCAGAAGCTGCGTGAATGGCTGCACTAGTGCTTGTAGAAGTCTAAATCTACTGAAAAAAATTCAGGCGTGTAGCAATACAAGTTCCAGTATTGTATCCTGTGTTTATTGTCATACAGTGTTTTGCACTGTGTTACCCATTGCTTATCCACGCTCCCAGGCCCCTCTAGTCAGGAGTTATTTCTGTTTAGTGATCTGAGAACAGAGCCAGGGAGCTGTACGTAATCCCAGCCTTAACACCCACTAGGCACGTAGCCTGGGGTGAGGCACGTTCCTGAGTCTGTGCTCCATGCTGGTGAATAGAGATCATCATCTCTTAATGCACGTGGGGGCCATGAAGTCCACCTCAGGATGATACCAAGTGTTTTCTGAGAGATGGCTTAGCCTCATGAGTTCCTAATGCTCAGCTCCTCTTTCAGTGTGCACGTGTTGCTCAGTATGCCGACTCCTCAGAGGTGAGTGCTGGATTTCCTGCGCCCCAATACCCACGCATCCCTTTCAGGCATGACTGCGTTCCCCAGCCTGGCTTGCTCCTGCCGCTTGTACTCACTGGGTTTCCTAACACCAGGGGAACAAACCAGGGGAAGGCCAGGCTGCGAGTGAGTTTGTGAGCTGTGTGTGTGCTGATGGCAAGTATTGCGGTGCTTCTTACCTTACTGACCTGTGTTACCCAAGGCTGGGGATTGTTTCTCTGGAGAAAAACCTCAGTCCTTTCTGTTCTAAAGGATGTACCACTGTTCTTGCTGCATTGGTGTAACTCCTGCCCCTTATCCCCCAGTGCTAGTGTAAAACCACAGGGAAACCAGCAAGAGCAAACCTTCCTCAGTCCCAGCCCTGTATTGCTCTGTTCCCTAAGACACGTGTTTCTTTGTTGGTGGAGAGGACGCTTATGTTTGGGATGAGCAGGGTAAATAACAAAGCCCAGTAGCAGACCCTGGTACCATGAAATAGGGTTGAACAGACTCTCCCTGCTTCAGTCTGTGCTAGAGCCATTTTTGAAAAATGTCCCACTGTCCCCAGTCTTGCTTGTGTTTACAAACTTAGGAGTGTAGTGAACGGTTTAGCTGCCGGTGGTCTTTTCAATGCTGCACCAGTTAGCTTGGTTGCTAAGAGCTGAGCTGTATCACTTCTGCATTTTGTCCCAGTGGCATATGAAAGGAGGGTGAGGCCTCTGATTTGGGCATGCCAGAGGATGGGGCTGCCAAGCAGCTTGTCTAGGGAGAAAGAAGAAATCCAGACTGGCAGCATCTCATGTTGGTGGAAGCAAAAGACCTAACTCCTTTACTTCTCATCTCGTGCTTTTTGTTTATTTTGCACACTGTAATCAACCTGGGGATGGCAGCAGAGGGACTGAAAGATCACAGTGCTGCCACCGTGCTGCAGCCATCGCTGCAGGCTCATGTCACTTCCAGAGTACTAGGGTGTGTGTTCCCACTGCCTTGTGCCTGATGTGCTGTGCAGCCCTGTGCAGCATTAACGTTTGGAGGCTGGTGATCCCAGCCTGACACTGTCTCCTTGCACACCACGTAGGTGGCAAACCAACCCTCATATTTGGTTTGTCACCCTCCCTGTTGTCCTTTTCCAGTTCTTTGCACTAGCACATTTGGGGTGTGTGCGCCACTGTGCAGGAGAATGAAGCCTGTTTAAGGTGGTATTTGTTTAAGCAATCATGAAAGACTTGTATTCACAGTCTATTTTATTAGCACCCTTCTAATTTTAGCCTAAACCGATTTTATGGATTTGACTTCAAAGCGTTATTTATAAAAAGAATCACTGAATCCTTAAGTGCTATTAAGTCATGAGTTAATCTTAGGAAAGTCATTTAATGATGCTAAAGCAGTAATCAGTCCAATATGTTTACAAATTGGGCCCAAAGTCATGTTGATCTGGTTTAAATTGCGTACCCTGTCATTCAGATTGGCTTGTCTTACTATTTTTTTTCCCCCTGACATAATTCAGTCCCTTAGACCATGTCAATAGATATGCTGAGGCTCTATCTCATAGAGGGTTCATTCTGTCTCCACAGGCTGCCCTTTCTCTGTCTCCAAGGCAATAGATGCATTAATGCACTCTCAGACAACGGCCTGCCGTTTAAAATGCTCCTTTGTAAGTGCAGCTTTGGTAGCTTAGAGAGCTGACTACGTAATGTGAAGGCATTTTCTCAACACCACAAAAAGCAGGGAGAAGAAAGAAGCTAAGTTTGTTTAGCTAGGACTGTGTTGTCCTGAACTATTGGCACTCATCTTTCCTTGGTGCAAACTTTTGTGTAGCCAGTTTCAGAGTACAATCGTTAACAGTACTCATTTCCAAAGAGTTTATAATCTAAATGGGCAGATAGTCAAGCCTTACCTCAAGCAGGAGTATTAAAGGCTGGTTTAGAGCCATGATGCAGCCTTTTTGGCAGGAGCAGTTGCCTTAATGCTCTTGCAGGTGAAACTCAATTGTTTCTCTCTCTGGCTGACTCATAGGAACCCCCACAGCTCTTAGGAGAGTACAGGCTGGTGGGAGCAAAAGTCTGCCCATCCTGCTCCCTATGATGGGAAGGTCCCATCCCCCCAGATAATATCCTGAGGGAAGGTTTCATGAGGATGTGGCCTGCAGGTGCCATGGAGTGTACGTTTATGCAGAGACTGAAGGCCAGGGTGAGTGCAGCATGAGCTCGCCCTGTACGGGAGCAGATCCGTCACTAGTCAGCGGTGGTGGGCACCTCTGCCACTGAAGCTGTTTGCTTCACAGAAGAGCTCTTTCCTGCCCACTTGGCTCACTCCAGCTGGCCTCATGGCCTGCACATGACACAAGCATTGACACAATTCAGGACATTCATCCTCCTTCACTCTGGGCAGCATCACTAAATGCAAGCGTGTTCCACTATATATACTCCAGCGTGTCTTGACAGCTTCTGTGTCAGCTCTTCTTGCTCTTGTTCAGTGGCAGGCCTTTGCTGGCAAAACTCCTCCCAGGTCTTTACACAAGTTTCTGATTTATCTCTTCTATGTTCACGGCCTGTGGAAAGTCAGGCTGCAGCATTAAGGAACAACGGTACAATTACATAAGAGCTCTTCTTCCTCTTCAGGAAGGACAGAGTGAAAATCTCCAGGGATATCTGTTTGTCTTTTGGCAGTGCCTGGTAAATGCTTAAATGCATTAAATAAGCTTGCTTGGAACTGGCATTTAAGAAGTAACAAATACTATGTTTGGTGGTATTCTCTCAACTAACGTCTCTTAGGTGCTGTGGCATGGTTGAGAGGGAGGAACAATTTTAATCCTTGCAGAGAATAAATATATCTAGCAGATATTGAAGAATCAGCTGTATATCAGGAGAACTGTTGTGGCTGCATGTATTTGAGGGGGTATTTAATACTAAAATGCTGATCAGGAGCCTTAGGCAATGTAAGAAATGCGCAAGGACGTTAGTGATGAATGGGACTGTTGTTTGAGTGTGCACTGCAGGGTTGTGCTCCATAGTGGTGACTGATACAGTAATGTACGCCTTAAAAACTACAGCTCAGCAGTGACTGACGGTCAGCCTAGCCAACATGTTCAGTCAGCCATCCACAAGGTGTTGTATCATAAAGCCAGCCCCTGGAGTTTTCCCAATAAAATAGCTGGATGTCTTCCTATGTGTGGTTGTCACCCTGAAGACAAGGTGACAGATCACAGACAGTCAGCAGTAC
This sequence comes from Aptenodytes patagonicus, assembly GCF_965638725.1. Lineage (NCBI taxonomy): Eukaryota > Metazoa > Chordata > Aves > Sphenisciformes > Spheniscidae > Aptenodytes > Aptenodytes patagonicus. The sequence continues at coordinate 6,420,893 of NC_134952.1, forward strand.
AGCTCAACGAGGACCTTAATGGGACATTCACTTAATTGTGTTTTAAACAAATCACCTTATCGGTATATTAGATGTATCCAACCCCTTCTTTGTGATATACTACAAATTGCACATGAGATTATTACAGTGGAGAGTACTTTTAAAAAACTAATTGACTTTGCATCAAGGGGGCTGTTCATATATCTCTGAACTCATTCAATTAAATGGTGTAGGCGGTTTCATTTCTGTTCTTAGCCAGTTTTGCTTCCAGCTCTTGTGCTGGGGATTTACAGAATTTTTAACCTTTCTCTCATTGAGCTTAAAGAACAAAAGACAACTTTCCGTTGCTCTAGGCGTTTTGTTCCTTAAAACTTCCCTTTACTAAATAGTGAATCAAATTTTTACAGGGATGATTTGCATCACTTTGCAAGACTACCTCTGAATGATAATTTGGGAGTTTCTCTTGGTATTTCAAAATACTTTCATAGTTATTTTGGTTATTTCAGGGAAGGAAAAATTTTCTTAGAAAATCAGTAGGTTCTTTAAGTACATTTGCATTTTAGCAACAGAAAGTTAAAACATTCATTATTATTTAATAAACTCCAGTTGAACCACAGATATTATGAAAGCGAAGATGAAGATTTCTGTGCTCTGAAACAATGTTCCTTCCCCCTCTACACCCAAATGTTTTCCCCTAACAGTTTATTCTTTCCTTTTCTCTATGTAAATATTATGGGACTCTGATGTAAGTGTTACAGATTGCATGAGTTTTCTTCTGAGGTGTTTGGAATAGACTAGCACTTAACAACTTAATCATTTGTGGGATGTGTTTTCATTAACGGATGACTTTGTTGATGTGATTAAACCTGTTTGCTTTGGTTGCACTTGACTTCAGCTTTGGAAAGGATGTCTGCCTCTGTTTTGTCGCTCCTGGGCAGTGTGTGCTGGTGGAGTTGGCTGCTCCTAACTTCCTGGTTTGGCAATGAAAACTGTTGGGGAAATACATGACTTGGGTCAATGTCTTTTGGAAATGATGGCAAATTTGTCTTTGTTGCAGGGAAAAGAAGCTGATCGCCATCGTATAATAAATATCTGCTCTCTTGCCCTTACTAAGTGGTGTGCAAACCTCCTTATATGAATTATCCCCTGGAAAGGCTTAGTTCTGGAGTGACTTTATCTTCCACTACAATAATACAATACCTTGCTCCTGGTTCGTGTAGTCTGTGACTGTGGTTTTCCCCATTGCTCCCGAAGAATTACAGTGACAGGAGAAAGAAGTTTTGCCTGGGAAAATAAGGGGGGGTCCAGCTTCTCTCAAAGGTATTGGGGTGCCTGATTCCCACTGTAACTGTATTTAAGTGTCTAAATTTTTCAGAGGATCTAGATCAAAGTCCTTTGCTCCTCTGTAATTAGAGTGGGCCAGGCCCTCACCTCTGTTGTACTCATGAAAATCCATAGGAGTTATTCTGGATTTAAACAGCAGCATAGATCAGAGCCTGAATCAAAGCAATTGCTGAAAACACAGCCTGCTACTGAATCCCATTTGTTGCTGTAGAAAGAGTTTTGCAAGTGAGATTTTTTTAGCCCATGTAGAATCACAGAGATTAAAGATGACGACAATCTGGCCCTACATTCCCTTGTCCATGCTGGGTTGTTCCCCGTGGTGCATTTAATAGCTTAGATCCCAACCCTGTCTACTTTAACTTGGAACATGCCCAGCTTCAGGACTTCCCACACATGTGTTGGTTGTATCGCTTCCCTTTGAAGGAATTAGATAGGATGATAGGAACTGGAATTAAGGCGTCCCTTTCCTTAGGCTGTTCACAGTCAGATTCTGTCTTGCCTTAGTGAAGAGAAGAGAGTAATCTGGTCTGGATACTGAAAAGACGTTTGCAAGAGGCAGCAGCAGCTTTAGCCCTGGCACACCAGCCGATTTCCCGTTTCTGCAGCGATTCTGCCCCTTCACGCAAAGGTGTGGAGCCATAAATGTAAGAGGTGGAGACACCCGAAACACAGCCCACTCTGAGATGGGCAGTGAGAGTCACCCAAAGATGAGAGAGCCAGGGGAGACGTCTGGCATATGGTCCATGCTTTTATGCAGCCACCTCCTGGCTGTGACATGGTCCCTGGAACTGTCAGCTACTCCCCTGGAGCAGCACACGCTGCTGGCTCTGCCACTTTGGGGACATCTGATAGTGGCCTGAGGCCCCACAGCCCCAGATCCTAAAGACGGCTCTTCGAAACACACAGGAGGTCACCGAGGCCAAGTGCTGTCCTTGAGAAGCCTGTGCCAGCCCTGACAACATGTTTTGCTCCTCAGTCTTCACCTTCTCCAGAAACAAACCTTGCTGTCCCAGAACCCATCCATTCACTTGAAGCCTCCATCTCCTTTCTCACTAATTCCTCACATGTGTGCTTATTATTCTGGTTAATCCCCTGCTTTACCTTTTCTCCTGCAGAGGACTCACCCTCTTGGTGTAGGAAAATTAGTTTTTTATCCTGTCATCACTCTATTCACAAAAAAACCCAACTTCAGAGTTGGCATTCACGCAGCAGCCCTTTGGAGATGAGTTGCCTCCAGTCCCACAAGAGCGTAATGCTTCCACAAACGTGGGACAAAGTCTGGCACCCCAGATCAATACGAGGTTGGGATTGCCCACAATACAGGTGTCCTTCCCGAGGCAGGATGGGCAGGGAATCCTCCCTTCGTGTTCCAGGTCTTAAAAAAAGGGCCCTGTGCATTCAGGATCTGCTCTTGTCAGTGGTCAGAAATGTAGTGGAAAGGCCTGGGATAGGGACCCGCTTCTTCCCTTTTCCAGTTCAGTGAGGCTGAAGCAAACCTGGTTCTCATTTGGCTGGTTTTCAGTGCCTCATTCACAATGAGGTGGAGCAGGGGAGAAGAGGGCCTCAGCCCAACTTCCAGTGGACTTTACAGACCTCTCTGCTGCGGGGGTCAAAGCAGTATGTGCCAGCTTGGAGGCTGAGCTTTCCTCTTCATCTTCATGGAAGCAGCTCCAGGACATGGATATGATGCTCAGGCTGATGGGGAGAACGGAAGAGCCTGCAGGAGGCTGTGCCTCTCCTGTGCCTGTCATGGAGATGGGCCAAGCAGGTGGCAGAGCTGCCTGGATATCCTTTTCGCCCAGCACCCAATTCAAGAGAGAGAATAGTATCAGAGAAAGCAACATACGCTTGAAAAGCATGGGATTCCCAGGAGTGTTATCAGGGCTGACAGTTCCTTCTGTCTCCTTTTGCGGTGGAGCGGCTGGCTGTAGGAGAAAGGGAGCAGGGCACATTTGCTTAATCCTGTATGCTCTCAGCTTCAGCAGCCAGCATCTCTGCAGTCTGGTCACTGAACGCTCTAACTCTGGTTCTCTGACACCCCTCCATCCTGTTCCTTTGAAGTCCTCTTTTTCCTGGGCAAAGCCATTGTCTTCTCACAGCAGCACATGGCTGGGGGTGTGCCGTTGGGCCAGCCTTCAGTCCACATCTGAGGGACCTCTGGGGAAGAGGGCAGCTGGGAGCAGTCATATGAATTGGTGTTGGGGGCAGTACTTAGCCTCCAGGCTGCAGATTTGGGTATGTTTGGTTCAGGCTTTGCTCAAGCTCTGAACAAACAGCATTAAAACCAAACTTGACTGCATTTTTCATTGGCTTAGAGAGGCACAAGGACCAACTCCCACATCCAAGAGGACCTAAGCTAGGTTCCTCCTGAATATCTCACTTCCCAAGTGGAAGGATAAAATAGTAATTAAAATAAAATATTCCTGGACGGATTTGCCATGTGGTCTAGAGAACATTTAATTCTCCCCACAGGGTAGTCTTAACACCACAGTCATATATAGAAAAAAAAAATTCAGCATTATCCTGGGCTTCTCTGCAACATGACTATCAGCATTTTCAGTACTGCGGGGAAAAAGTCGACTTCTGACTCTTCCTGGAAACCTGCGATGGTGTCTTCCAGCCTGCCCATGCAAAAGGTGATAAAGGGGTAGAAACATAGGGTCAGTGGCCAGAGGATAGTGTGCACCGCTCTCTTGAGCAACAGCCGCATCCTGTGGGCTGAACACAGGGGCTGAGAGCATTTAGCTGCTGACTTGAATTTGGCACCGGAGAGAGCCCCAGTGACCTGCTCGTGACTTACGGTGTTGCTGTAGCCAAATCACTTCCCTTTGTCTCTCTGTTACCCAATTGAAGAGCTGTTGGAGAATTCAATTCTTTTGTGCTTTAAGGATCTAAATGGATTAGTAAGTATTAGATGTTTAAGAATCCTCTTTGGTTTTAGTCTTTGGTCCAGCAGAGTTTTGCAGTCAGGCTGAGACAAGAAGCACAGAGCATTATTTCTATGTATGCTTATACAACAGTCTAAGTATAGGGCCAGTAATTGTGCCTAATGCTATCTAAACAGCAAACACTTCCACTCCTGACATGTTTCAGAATGAAAAAAGCCTATCAGTCAAGCAAAGAAAGCTCCAGTCCTGCTGATAAGAAACTGTCTGTGGAGATGCAGAAAGCTTGGTCACTCTGGGTGTCCTTTGCTGTACCTCTTGCTTTGGACTGGCCATTAAAAATACCATCTTGCTTCACTGTCTGGATTTAAGGCAGCAAATGGGTTGTGTTGTGCAACATGACCAGTCCCACAAAGATCTTGCCATAAGTTACGAGGTTAAGAACCACCAAGCAGGCGTTAGTGGTCTGTAGTCATGGGGCCATAATCTGCCTTCAGATCCATCACTGGAGTTAATGCTCCATCAGATTTACTCCAGAGTGACAGAAGAGAGACTTTTCCTCGCTCTGGTCTTGCAGCAACACACCCACTTGCTGAGGGTCCATTCAATGCCTGTTGAAGCTTTTGGTTAACTTCAGTGGATCTCAGACTGGGTGCTTGGCTTGAGCTCTCTCAGCTTCAAGTCAATTAGTGCTGCCGTGCTTCATACTTCTGCATCCCAGACAGCTCTGTCCGTACTGTCCAGAGGGCTTCAACACTCATTTGGTGTCTTCTAGAGGACACTCTTTCTGGAAGCAGTAGATGCAGGAACTATGGATGAATCAGCAATTCAAGAAATCAGCTATTTTATTTATCCCTGAGCCAAACAAAAAAAATCTCTTTCTAGTGTCAACGGCCAGAACATCAGAGGCTGTGAATTTAGTCTCAATTCTATGTAAAATAATCCAAATAGAGCTTGTAATAGCTTCATAAACAAGAGCCTTTGATTTCTAACCCCACAGCTGCTATTACTAGTGTGTGATGTGTGAACCTTCTGTCTATTAATCCCTGGAAGATGCATGGCTTTGCAGTGATGTGGTATTTGGTAGAGTGTGAATCAAACCATCACTGATTTCCTCATCCTTTGTCTTCACGTTTAGACTGTAAATGGCCGTGTTAAATAGGTGTGGACAATAAGTATGAAAAGCCACCTGAGGCAAACTGTGAAATAAAAGGCTCTATGTTCTCAGATGATGAAGAGAACTATTCATTGGATTGTGCATCCATGAACAAAAGGCCCAAAAAGAAGGATCAACCCCTTGAGGTACTTCCATATTGTCAAGGCTCCTCCTTCTGTGACATTCCTTGAATCTTCAACTGAATGAACATCTCTCTCTGGTCTAAAAACACTAACTCCAACAATACATTTCTGGTCTTTCAGGGGTGGGTCTTGCTATGGGTTCACTCACTTTGCTGCATGTGTGGATTTCCTGAAAGAAGTCTGAATTAGTGCCTGTGGAGATAATGGTTATATGGGGCTTCAGAGTTGGATCTGAATTGCTAAACTTGTATCTAGCTCTAAACCATGTGCTAATGTGGAGGTGTTTGGGTGAGAGGATTTGGGTATCAACTGCTAGTTGATTTTTCACGTCTGTAGAGGAAAATATATTCTCACCCCCAAGGCAGGTTATGGTGAGAACAGCCAGCACCCACAGCCAGAGCCCTCACAGTTCAGAGCCCAGTCCCTCTCGCTTGAGTTCGCACCTAGGCAAACCCCACTGAAACCAGTGGCAGTTCTTCCTTCATGACTTCAATAGGTTTTTGAATCAGGCACTGTATTAACAAGTATGCTTTAAGTTGCTTCACGGAAACAAAAGAACTAAAGGAGACGCAGATCTCACACTGTGGTTTGCCAAAAGCAATTTTAGCAACATTTTGTTGTGAAGGAAATAAAACCTCCATGGGAGATGCTGTAGGCAAAGACTCCTTCCAGATCCGGGCAGGGGGGATGGAGCCACAGCCAGCAGCTCTCAGATCCGAGCTGGGAGATCTCCACTATGGGAGAGCTGGGTTTGTTCCACCCTCCCCTTGGCTCAGTGTGAGGGAGCTGGAGCAGTGTGGTTTGGTAAGCAGTTGTGTGACCTTGTGGTGGGTCGTCCTACCTCTGGGGGGATCTCACCAAAAGCTGGGCTGCTCTGTTCTTACTGTGGAAAGGTGCAGCCTCTGTAGCTTCTCTCAGAACTGTCAAGTGGCCTCCCAGAGGAGGCAGAGCTATTCATTCCTGATTTAAGAGTCTTCACTGGGCAGTTAATGGCTGCTTTGCTTTAAGAGCCATCTGGCTTCCCAAAGAGCAGCCTTCTCCCAGGCTGCAGGAGATACTGCTGTAGTTGTCAGGCTGTGTCCCTGAGCTCCTGGTTTACAGATAGCGACTCTGAGCCAGCAGCTATGGAGTCTGGGGTGGTGTGGGATCCCTGCCTGCCATACACAGCAGCTTTCTTCCTCAGCTTTTCTCCTCCAGCTGTGCCTTTCTGGATGCAGCCGTCCCATCCAGCTCTGTTCGGCTTTCAGGGATTCACAGTGGGGACTTGGGGTAAAATTTTGGGCTTGGAAGATGGGGTGGGGTGTTGGATTAACCCCATCTCTGCGAAAAACTACCTTGGTTTATGGGCAAGCTGGAAGAGGTGGAGATTTAGATGGAGTCTAAACAAAACCTCACTGCACTGCAGTTCCTTATCTGTATGAATATTTATACCTTGCTGCATCACCGGAATGTGAAAACACAGCATGATCTTGGGTTGAAAAGTCCTATAAAATGGAAATGACAAAGTCCTCACTTATGAATGGTAAGACTGTGTCGTAGTCTTACAGGTAAATAGGTTGATGCTGTTAAAGAAAATAAAGCTTTGGATATTTATGTAAATGGAGTAGAAGAGCTTACCAGGCCTTACAGTGTTACGTGATGCTATGACAGGCCTCCACGCTGAGAATTTGTGCTCCTCCGCAACATCTGGTAGCCATTTCTTTTTGTGAAGCTCGCAAGACACAATGCTATGCCAAAGCTCTTCCGAGAGAAGTATGCACTGCAGATTAGGTTTGGGTTTTTTTTTGTTTGCTAGTCTAACTAATTTCTGTCTCAGTCTGGAGAACGGGGTTGATCGCAGTAAACCAATTTAATGGAGTTGGTCTGGCTCCTCCTGGGCATTCAGGGCTCCTTTTTAAAGCTCTCTGCATCAGCTGACTGCAAGGCAGAATTGCAGTAGTTGGCTTCTAAAATAATTCCAACGGATTGTGTCTGGCCTGTCTCCCAAGCGAGGGGCCGATCTTTTAAAAGAGCTCTGCCTTGTGAGAATTACAGGTCCAGTGTGTTTCACCTTGGGGACCCCTTCAGCTTCGTAATGCCCCAACGAGGTGTACCCTCAGAGGGGCCGTGGCTGGGCTGAACAGTGCAGGGTGGGCTGGGAGACACCAGAGCTGGCTTTCTGCCACCAGTTTGCTCTCTTGATCCAAGAGCTGCTGTAAATGGCACCAATTTGTCCTGGCTCCTTTGACTGTTATGTTATTAGCAATCTTTAGCCACACCTCTAACCAGGGGCCAGAGGGGAAGGTGTTGGTGTAACCTGGGTAAAGGACTACAACAGGTTTCTTAAATGGGTTAGTCTTCAGCTGGTCATTCATTAATGATCTTCAGGGCCAAGATCTGCTTCTCCATTACTTCTTGCCTGGAGCGGGATCATTGTCACAGAGGTGCCACAAAGATGGGTGAGTTTTAAGGAAAGAAAAAACATTTCCTATTATGCCACTGAAGTTTTCTCTTGCTTTTCTGCAGGCACCGCCTAGGACCCTTAGACCTCGCTTCAGGAAGAAAAGTACCTCGTCCTCTGCCACTGAAACAATGTGAGTGCAATGAGCCAATAGCACCAAGATCCACAGAATGTCTCTCTTCTGCCTTAAAGAGCTACTCGTTAATAATGTAGGAAACAGCAGTGGGATGGATGTGCTTTGATGTACAGCATTGTAGACATGGCCTTTCTCTCTCCTCTCTCTGTATCCTTCCGTTACACGCTTCTTGCGTTTGTCCGTGACATGGGTAGGACAGTCTGGCAGACATGTGCAGGCTAAGAGTCCTTGTTCCGTTTGCAGAGTGTACACCCACTCACGCTAATCCTGTAAGGCTGTACATTTACAATTCTCATTTGTGTCTGCATAGCTCTAGCTCTGTGAATGCACAGCGGAAAGAAAAATAATCAGTTACTCATTATGATACATTGACAGCGTATTTATTTATGGCTTTATCATTAATGAAGTGGATTTGCAGAAGCCATGGGTTTCTCTTTCCTCCCTTCTTCCTCAAGACTGTGAATGATGTAACAAATGTCAGAGTACTTTGACTGTACAAAACCTCCAAGATTCATTAGCAAAAGCTGAGCTGCAACTCTGTTTCTCTTTCTGCAAGTAAATCATGTGTATTCTGAGAAAATCATTGTACTAAAAACCATAGAGACAGAACCACTTACAGAGGACGAGGAAGAGACATGCAAGAGAAAATAAATGGTTTCAACGATGTAATGAAGGGGGAGTCTTAATTTTGATCAGCCTGAGCCAGGAGAGTATTGTGTGGAAAATGATGGCGGCTAGAAGAACTAGATCGTATCGCTTGTGGCAAATGTTCTACTGCCAGTTTTAAAGTGTGAGCAAGCCAGACTTGTACTAGCTGCAGCGACAGAAGTTAGAATCAATTTAGTGACGCGCTTCCAGGGGAAAACTCACCTTTCTCCCCTGCCTGCAATAGTGTCAGTCCCAGCGCTCTGCTTTCCTGGTGAGGTGCTGCTGTTTTACTTGCACAGGCAGAGCAGGGCGCTGGGTCTGAGCTGCTTTTTTGAAGCCTGGAGTTTCACCTGTAGCATGGAGTTTGGTTAGAACCACAAGAACCAGATGGAGTGGTGTATTTGTATCCATGTATAAATGAGAAATATAAAAGAAGAGGAAGACGTGGTAGGGTTTGTGTATTTGTGCTTCAAGTTGGTGTCTCTTGTAAGTGTTGAGCATGTGAGATTCACACAGAAGTTAATTACGTGACCCTTTGTGTTTGCTCTTGGACCTGTCACATAGACTAGAAAAGCATTTAGCATTACATAGAACGTGCCATCACTAATGGATCAGTACACGGGCTTGATGATGAACAGGACTGTTCATCTAGTTCAGGTGCAGCAGTCCAGAATGCCAACAGCCGGCTGGAGTGTATCAGGCTCAGAGATAAATCTGAAGTGGCCTTTGAAACCTTTTCTCTGCCGGATATGCATCGATATCCCAGCTGTCCCTGTCTGATGGATCCCTGAGGTTTCCCCCAGACCTTCCTACATATGTGGGGAAGAGAGGAATAAATTATGCGCCCGCACAAATGTTTGTCTGACCTGGCTAGGAAGTGGAAAAAGCAAGCAGGTATTTCCTGTGTCTGCCGCCACATTTGGCCTCATTACCTGAGAATTTTATTTCCTTTATGTGTGCTAATTCAATCCTATTTTGCAATGGGTAAGAAGGAAAAAGCCCTCAGAAAGTAAACTGAAATAAACCCAACAAACCTGTCTAAATAGCAGTTACAGAAGAGTCAGTCCTTGGAAGATACTCAGCAAAAGCTTTGAGGAGCTAAGCTCGTGTGTTTTATTTTTAAGCAGCTTTAGAGTTTATTTGATTTCTTTTGGCAAACATTAAAAAGTAATAGAAAAACTGCCTGCAGTGTTAGCAGAAAATAAAATCCTGTTGCAAGCAAGCTATGTTTCCCTGCTCTGCAATGGGCTGCCATAAGATAAAAAAGCAGCCGACAAGTTTGCACTCATTTATGCCAAAAAACCCCAACAACATAGAGCTACATAACATCTGACAAATTCTATTCTCAGACACGCTGTATTAACATTGATTCTCACTAAAATTATTAAATGTGCGTCTAATCTGCTGTTTCACTGTAAACTTGACTGTTTAGCATTTCTAAGTGCTGAGGTGAAATTGTTGACAAGGGAGTTGCCTTATATCTCTCAAAACATTCACTGTATAAATGAGAAAAATAAACCTTTTCATATCTCTGGCAAAAATGTATTACTTCATCAAGCGAGCTGTGTATTTGTGTATAGCTAGACAAGAAATGCGAATGCCTACCCACGTACACTTAGTGCTGTAGTGTTCTGTATACAGAAGAGAACGGTCATTTGCTTTTGATTCCCCATCTTCCACACACAGGTTGTTTACAGGTGTTGCCCCAAGTCTGTCGTTTCACTCTTTGGCTACTTGCATTCATTCCGAACAAACGCCAGACATGAAGTCCTTTGTCGCAGTTTTTCTCTTGAGCCCCTGCCAAGGAACAAGCCCGATTCAGCGAGTCGCCTCCCTGCGCTGATGCTGACCCCTCCTGGCAAACGGGAGTTTGCAGGACTCGAGCGAAGAGGGGACACATGGATGGCGGCTTCTCAGGCGTGTGTTGATGCGGAGCAATTCTCGGCTTCCTCCCAGCTCAGGCTCTGAGGGTGCAAGCCGGCTAACCGCTTGCAGATTACTCCTAGAAGCAAGCAATCCTTCAGCTGATGGTTTAAAATAGCAACAGATCTGGCTTGAGTAAGAAAAGCCCTGTCATAGGGGCCTTTCAGGCAGCCGTCCTCTACAATTGGTCCTGTAGGGCAGGCAGGCACCTCCCGACTTCTCAGAGATGGCCTGGAGAGCGTAACCCTGAAAGAAACAGGCCAGCCCCAGAAAATACAGCCTTTAACCAGCACAAGGCTCAAGTGAAATGTGCGTTGAGCAAGTAAAATTGAGGCTGAGGGGAAGGAAACTGCAGCTGAAGATAGTCCATGGTAAACAGGCCTATGAATTACCTCACCCATTTCCCATAAATTCACCTCAATTATGAAGAGAACAAGCTCGAGGAGGTCAGCACAGTCCTCCACGCCTCCTTTCTTGTTGTAGGGGCCAGTGTCAGCGCAGTTACACCAATTGCTGAATCAGGATCACATCAAATACAGACCAGACAGACTTCATGTGTATCACTGACACCTTGGAATTAATCCCATGCTAATCTAAATTGTGTAAGTGCAAACCCAGCATAGAAGGAAAGGAGAATGGGGTTATTTATTCCTAATGAGAGGGAGAAAGCTGCTTGGAGAGGTACGATGCTCCCTAGCCTCATGTAAACAACCTGCTGCCTCCGACTGCTCTCTGGAGTGTTCTCGTGTACTTGTACTTGTGACCGAATGCTTGCTGATCACAGTCTCATTTTTGCTCTTTGTTTCGGGTACCCATTTTGCATCTAGCACCATATCTGAAATAGCAGAGAACACTACGTTGGGATTTGCATTTAGACAAACTATTTGAGGATCGTAATTGTGCCCTTCACGTGATGGTAGAAAAGATCTGTGATGAAATGGTACACTTAACGCCTCACAAGGATGGCCATTACAACAGTATTCCAAAGGTTGATGTTTTGTTGGTTTTGTTATACTGCTTGATCTACATCTTGAATAAAGTCTTAATCTTTTCTTGAAAAAAAAAAGAAAAAAAAAGAAAACATCTTTAGTCTGTTCAATGTATCTGGCAGGCCAGAATAATTACTTTGATGGCTGTATTATTTTTATCTCAATTCTGGCTGACTGTATATAGATGTATTCACTAAGTGCTGCATGTCCTTCAGAACTTCTTTCTGTATTATGAACTGGAAAAGAAAATACAGCTACTGAACACTCTGAGTAACTGGTGAATTCATTGAAACGCTACAGCCTTGTACGGCAAAGCATCTCTTGCTATACAGGTGGCTCTGGAGCTGATAACCAGGGACTACCTGCTTAATAATGGGTTAATTATTAATGAACATTTTGAAGCTACTGCTAGAAGCAACTGCTTTTCATACACTTGCTGGAGTACCAGCTTTGTAGAGAAAACCTCCGACCTAGCCCTCAGCGAAACCAGAGATGACTTGCATTTACGCTCCAAAAGGACCCTGTAATCAGCCCTTGGTTTTGTCCCATATATACATGTGACCAGAGGTACGCAGCGTGAGGTGTAATGAGGCTTACGGAAAGGATAAAAAAAAATACAGTACTCAGAACTGACTGCTTGAGGACGTAGCGTAGGAGCCAAAGAACATATTCTACTACTCAAAAACCAACACAGAATACAAAATGCGAGTTCTGTAATGAAATCTGGTGGCCAATACATTTTTACATCGGTTATAAAAACTGCACGTAGCCATGAAATGCTGTTTTTTTCTATGCTCTCTGGCATGGAGACATGGCCACAGTTTATCTGGTACAGTGACAGGCAACAATACCGTAACAGACCCTGCTCTCCTTTCTCCCCTTCCCCAAGGAGACTCCATTCAGTGAGCTACCAGTAGGTCTGGACACAGCAAAATATATCCTGGGGTTACTTAAACGTGTTTCTTTTAAAAATTTTAAGACTAAGTATGTTGAATTTTTCACTTTTAGTGATGTCTAGACTGTATTCACCCATGTTACACACAATCGCATGAAACCAACAGACGTTCAGGTTGACGTAGGTGACCAGCTTGACCTCTGCTAAATAAAACACGAATTGCAGCTCAAGACAATCTTGAATATTCCTTTATTTTGGGCATCAATACCCATAATTCTGATCAGATGATACGCGTATGTTGATTTAGAAAAGTAACAGGTATTACAGATTTATGTTCTAAAATTGAGACCATACTAGATGTACCACTGCCTTTTTCCTAGAGAGGTGCAAAAATGAAACCAAGATTTCTACACACGAAGATTCGTGCGATCGTGATACTTCTGGTAGGGATCATCAACATACCAATTTCTTCTTTTCCAGAAAGAAGTGGTCATTTTATCAAGGAGTTTACATTGTGTTCTAGTGCACAACACGAGCTCTCTCAAACGCTTCTTCTGGGCAGCTGACTTTTTCCACAGTTTCTTCTTATAACCGGCCTGTCAGAAGAAAATACACAAAAGGCTTTTAAGTGGGTCGCTGCAAATACACATACGCAGCAATACTGATAAGCAAACCAGGACAAATTCCCCACTTTCAGGAAGACGGGAGTCTCTGGAGCTTTTTTTAATTTCCATACTAGCTGCTGCCCTCTAACGGAAGGAGAGCAATTAGCCCACTGACTGTAAACATGCTTTTATTACAAAAAAAGAAGAAAAAAAAAAAAGTCTTACCCTTCTCCTAACCCAAAGGCCATTGTGCAGCCGGAGAAACCTATCGATGACAGCTTTCACAGTTTTCCTTTTTCCATTCCGCAAGCTACAGTAAGTGAGAGTCCTCGCTGGCTGTTGGAGTATACTTGGAAGTAGAGATGTGACACTAAAAAAAAAATAAAAAAATAAACCACCCCCAAAACAGGGAAAGAATAGAAGAGGAACGAAACATCTTTTTCTAGAAGTAATCATTGGCTTTTTCACGTAAAGAGAAACCCGGAGTGACTGCGACTTGTTTGAAGGAGGATAACAAGAACTCACATTGCAGCACACCGCTTACTGAGCGCGCACGTATGGACACCAGCTGCAGAGCTGAACTCTAGCTGAAATTAATTTCAAGGTCATTATTCCACACGCAACAGCTTTTTCATCCAACAGGAGTGGTTGAACACTCGAGCAAACATTCAACCGTTACTGGCATTCAGAAATCACTTTTAGAACGTTAATGGCCAGCAAGAGCAGCAGTGCCGATGAGAACAACGAGGCTTTTTCTAAAGCCCGCGTCTGCACGGCATATTCCGTTTCACATCCTGCTTCAAGCGTTACGCTTAGCAGAAGTGGGAGACTTAGGGCTAAAACAGAGACCCGTCTGCTAGAGCAAAGAGCAGCCCAAGAAGCTTCTCAGAGGAAGAGGTTTAGGTAAACCTCCATTTTAAGCTTTTTTTCCAGAAAGAACCGCGCCGGCTGTACCTGCTGAGGACCGAGGGGCTGCCTCCCCCGGGCAGGTTCCCCGAGGGCAGCCGCGGTTTCCAGAGCGGGGCCGCTGCTGGTGCCCGCGCTTGCCTGACGCACCGGGCGGAGAAGCCGGAGAGAGCGCGTCCCGCGCCGGGGCTGCGGGCAGCCCACGGGGCCCAGCGCCCCAGGATCCCTGCGGAGAGCCGGACCCTCAGGAGACGCCCCGCAATGCCGCCCCGCAACGCCGCCATTTCACAGGCAGCCCCCTCGCCCCCCGGCCCGACATGGCCGCCCGCCTCCCCTCAGCCGCCGCGCGCCACCGACCCGCCACAGCCCCGCGCGCCGCCGCCGCCGCCGCCATGTCCCCGCGCCCCGGCTACGGCAGCCGGCGAAGGTCACGCTGCGCCGGGGGCGGGGCGGCGCCGTGCCCCGCCTAGCGGGGCGCTGCCTAGGGCAGCCTCAGTCCGCCTTGTCCTCGCTACGAGGGGAGCCGCCGTCCGGGCCCGCTTCATCCCCCGCCGCAGCACCGGCGGTGACCGCTGCCTGTCCCGGAGAGCCCCACGCGGCCCCACCGGGGCCGCCCCGGGACCCCTCTCCCGCGCATGCGCCACCGGGGCCGCCCCGCGTCGGGGACACACCGCCGGCGGCGGCGGGAGGCCACATTTGCGTACGGCCCGTTCCGTCCCCTCTGATTGGACGCGCTGCCCGCCGCTCTCCGCTGGGAGCGGCCACGCCCCTGGCGGAGCGGAAGCCCGAGCGGCCGCCGCGCATGCGCGCCGCACTTTACTCGCGGTCGGGGGGGCGGAGGCAGGCGGCGCTGGGAGTTACCGCGCACGGCGCCTTCCTGCAGCCTGCCCCCGGCCGCCACCGGCTCCGAGGCCATGCTGCGGGCGTGCCACCGAGCGGGGGTCGCTGTGGCCGCGCAGGTGAGCAGGGCGACGGGCGGCGCGCAGCCCTGGGAGAGCCCCGTGAGCCGTCCTCTCTGTCGCCTGCCCTCCGGCCGGTGAGGCCTGGCCGCCCGCCTCCCAGGGACCGGACCGGGCCGGGCCGGGCCTGCCGGCGGGGGCGAGCGGAGACGGGGTGGGGCGGGGGTACGGGGCGCGGCGCGTCCTCTAATCGCGGCTCGGTCTTCTCTGAATGACTCCGCACGGGCGGGCCGCGATTGGCTGCTCGGCTTTTGAGGGGCGGCCGCGTGCGCCAACAGGGCGCCTGGGCGGGCGGGGGCTGGGCGCGGGTACGTCGGGTGTACTACGAGTCCCGGCGTGCAGCGCGCCAGCCCTGCGCGGGGCGGAGGGGCGCGCCGCCCGCAAGGCACGCCGGTCCTTGTAGTCTGCCACGGGTCTCCTACTGGGTGGAGGCCCCTGGAGACGCGGGGCGGGGCGGGCCCGCCGCGCTGCATGCTGGGGGCTGTAGTCTCCTCGGCCGTCACCTGCCGGCGCCGGGCCTGCCGCCGCCTCTCCCGCCGGTCCAGGCCTCGGGGCAGCGCCGGGGAGCGGCGGCCGCAGCCCGGAGGGGCGGCAGGGCTCGGCGCCGGCACACGACCGGCCGCCTCCTCGGCGGCGGGGCGGCGGGGCCCGCTCACCGGCGGGGAAGGACGTGACCTTGCCTTCCCCGCCGCGGCCTCCCCTGCGCCGCCCCGGCCGGCGGCCCCGGTACCTCGCAGCCCTTCCCCGTTTTGACCGCTGTGGGTCCGATCGCCTGGCCGTGCCGTTAATAACGGGGGTCCCGGCGCTCGGGGCGACGAGTAGCGTCAGCTTTCAGGTGTGAGGGGGCCTGTGGTACCGAGTGGCCGTAACGGGGATCCTTTAGTCCTCGCAGTCGGGCACGGAGAGGAGAGAACACGGGATGCCGGGGCGGGGGGGGGGGGAGCGCCCGTCGGGTGTATTTTCTGGACCCTTGCCCTTCCTCGTCGGGAGAGGTTAGGACGGAAATACGCCACGGGGGCTCTTTAAAGCAGTCGGCCAACTCTGGGAGGGTACGAGGGTTTACAGGAGAGGCTGACTCCTCTACTAAGGCCCCAACTTGTGTTTTAGGTGCCTGCTTAGCAGTAATAAAAAATGATCCGATGAGATCGCTTTTCTGTTCTCTACGTTTCAGCGTTCGTTGCTCCCCAGTCGCACCGTTCAGCAAAGGGACAGCTGTGGGTTCAGCCCCCGCTGGCTCTGTAGTTGAAAGGTAACCGCTTCAAAGCTGGCAGCCTTTTCCAGCGCAGCAGCTGGCGTTTCCTCTGCTGCTTCGTAAGGCTGGAGAGTTCTCCGGGCCAGGTCATCTGATGCCCGCTAAAATAAGGCTCTGGGTTTGCAGGCCTGTGGAGGGTTTGAGCTGGGAGTTGAGAGGACAGCGAACGGGCTTTCGCAGGTGTTTATCACTTAGGGCTATTCGCATGCGTTCGGTCTGTAAAAGAATGTGTCTGGAATGACTGCACAGCACTGGAAAAGCCAGTGTTGCGCTCTGCGGCTCGGAAGCCTGTCTTCGGTCTGTAAATGTTGGGTGGAAGAACCGTGCAAACCCAGAGATGCCACAGCGCTCTGTGAAGTTTGTGGTCTGTATCCTTGCTGTTTGTTTCCTTACTTCCAAAAATAACTTTTTTTTTCCGCTTCATCCCTACTCGTATTTCCCGATGAGACTGAATACAACGGCGATTTAGTTTGGACAGCGAAAGTGGGCATGCAATGAAATAGTTTTTGCTTCTTTTTATTCACATTGGGGGGAAGCTTTGTGGCATACTGCAGTATGTACACGTGAAGGCTGTTGCTGGTCCCATGGACTTTCTGCAACTAAAACTTGTTTCTTTTTGGGTGGCAAAAGAGCCCGAAACTGGAAATAAGAAACAAGTGTTTTAATTATAGCACTTGTTTTGCAAGAGGGTGCAGAATTGTGGACTCTAATCCAGAAGTGCTAACCTGATCTGAGATGATACTAGGTAGTTTTTCCGCAAGCAGCGAAAACTCCCGTCAGGGCAGTAAGACCCTCTGGCTGTTGAGAGGTCGTCAGGCAGACGCTGATGCTGTCAGGCCTGGAAGGGGCACCAGCGCGGCGACACCAGGATGCTCCATCTGCCTGTGCTGCCCGTTGCCTTGCTAATAAGGGAAGGCGTCCTCGCTGCCCGCATCCTCCTGCCTGGGGGAGCACGTTCGACAGGCAGGTTCTTGCTGGAGCAGCAGCATTGGTTTATTCTCCGCTCCAGCTGCGCTGATCCCCAGGCAGCCTCAATTACACAGTTTTTACACCTCGTTACTCGTCTTCCATTTTCTTGTCTTTACTACCCCTTCAGCACTCTTGTCCCTCTTTTTTTGACCCGAGACTCAGCGCGTCTCATGTCATGTTTAGGCGTTTCTCTCGCCCTGTTCAGTCAGCTAAAGCTCAGGCCGGAGCCTCGGCACCCGCCTGCAGTCCCCATGGTGGCGTTATTGTGAGTGATGACACCTCGCTGGTACCTTGCTATTCAGCTAGTGAAACTTGATTGTTTTGCTATGATACAGCCCAAAAAGAAATGTGTTTGGGGATTTTTTTTGGGGTTTTTTTTTTTGTTTTAAATATTAGGAGTGGCAAGTTTCAACGATATTTTTTTAAGAATGGAAATAAACCCTTTTTTACATATAGGTTATATGGAAGCTGACAGTGAGGCAAGTCTGCTTCTGTTTTGTGATGTTAAGATACTCCTTTACAGGTTAAAAAAATCCAGCTGTCTTAAGGAGAGCTGGACCTGGTCAGGGTTGTGGGGTAACAGGGCCTTGATGATGCTCGGTTGCTTGAGCAGACTGAGAGAGCCGGGAAGCAGAGCGTGGCCGGATGGGGGGGTAGCAAAGCAACTGCTGCTCCCCAAAGCCAGAGCAGCATGAAGGTTTAAGTAGGGAAAATCCCGGTAGAGAGCTCGTGGTGGAGACTGGCAAGAATTTTTATCCTCTCTCACTGTGAGCTCGGTGCGTGGAGGAGCAGTAAGGTCGTTAACGAGTAAATTGAAGTTGTGGCTTTGAGAGAAGTGGGTCTTCATCACAGCGATTTCATAAAAGTTTTCAGCTACGTGCGCAGCGCTGCAGGGAGACTCTTCTTCCCTTACTCGGAGTATTTCTGCAGTTTTCTTTGAAAAGAAACAGAGGGCTTTTTGTAAAAAGGTACGATATTTGGCAGAAGTCTTGAATGATGGGAAATTAATCCGAGTTCTGTGGTCAGATATCCTTGTTACACCTAACCTCTCTTGTGACAAAGATGAACTTCCTCTGAAGTTTCTGCTTTGCTCTTTCTGTTTAAGTAAA
Source organism: Aptenodytes patagonicus (assembly GCF_965638725.1). NCBI lineage: Eukaryota > Metazoa > Chordata > Aves > Sphenisciformes > Spheniscidae > Aptenodytes > Aptenodytes patagonicus. Next base: position 6,439,231 of record NC_134952.1, read on the forward strand.
CAAATCCCATGTTGCAGAAAACCGTACGTGTCTTGCAAGCCTCGTTCTGTGCGAATTCTGGGTCAAGATGCTTGAGTCTGGTGACGAGGAGAGGTTTAGCTGGGGCTGAATGAACGCAGAGGATGGCGCGTCCTGTGTCTGGTTATTTGAAGTTAGGCGCGAAGTATAAGCCTGCGAGGCAGATTTTATTTTTTTAATGATGCTCTGCCGTGCCGCGCTGTACCTGTCCTGAGCGCTTTGCCAGGGCGAGCTCACGTGGATAACCTCAAATGCTGATTCACTGGGGCTCTTAATGTGAACCGGAGTGAAGGTACGATGTGCCCTGCAAAGTGATTCTCGTGCTGATATAATAGTAGATAAGGAATGTAAAATAATAAGCATTTAAGAAGTTAGGTGAAACAAATAGCAGGTAGAACTGCTGGAAGAGGAGGAAGAAATGGCAACGGTTGCCCTGCAGTGCCCTTGCTACGGGGATCCGTGCTGTCTGCGTGATGCCTTATCCAAAGGGTTTCCTCTGTCTTCTCTTCTGCAGGACAGCAAGTGGTTTATTTCTGCCTTTTACAGGACGTAGCAACGCGCGTGTGATGTATTTCTTCCAAATCCTTTGAGGCATTATTACAAATAAGTAACAGGGGTCTAAAAAATGACAAACTCTTGGAAATTATGCAAAGGGGAGATTAGAAACTGCCTGTAAATTTCCAAATTACGGTGATTTAGCAAATACAAGCAACATTATTATGATGGCCGAAAGAGAGCAGTGCTTCTTTAAAAAAATTGATTTTTAAAAACTCAGTGAGTTTTGGAGGTAATAGCGTATTTGGATGCGAGGGAGGAAAATTAGACTTGGGCTTCCACTCATAAAACTTTGGTACCTAAAGATTTTCAGTTATTGTTCCCCTGGCCAGCTGTGGGAATTTCTGTTCGTAGCACCTTGAAAGAAAGAGTTGGTGGGGACTTGTTTCGGGTTTAGTTATGGCTCCCATTGCTACATGTACACTAGTGCGAGAGGCTGACAGCGTAGACTGAGTGCCTGCATTTCGGTTCCTCTCAGCTTGGTGAACGATGAATAAAAATGAGGATTTGGGTAATCGTGGAACAGCCCAGCTTGGAAGGGACCTCGAAAGATCATCTGGTCCAAAGAGCACCTGGACCAAAAATGATAATCCCAGAAAAAAACCCCTCCTGATGTACAAAGCACAAACGCCGAACAAGAAGCAGCAAGGTTTCTCCTCTGCCCTGCTAGCTTCCGAAGTGCAGCCTGTTCCTGAGCGCGGGAGCAGATGTGTTTACTGAACGGGCACGGTGTTATTTGCCGTCACTAGGTGTGAGCAGGGGCTGTAGCCAACATGAAAATGGGTGGACTGGCCCCAGTAACAAGGTTACGGTTGTGGCAGCCTCCGGAATCCGCCTAGAAGGCAAGTCCAGCCTGAGCAAGGACGGGCAAGTGAGTTGCCTTAAGCTCCCTCTTGCCGTGGCGCAGGGGGGGATAACCGCCAGAAAGCCTGGCGAGGGGCTTGGGAGTGACGGCTGATTTCCAGGTGAGTTCTAGGCAAAATAACGTAAACCCGGAGTGTTGGAAGGGACTGAAATTGAACGGATCAATAGAAAATAACTTCCCGCCCCATTTTATTGGGTTGAGCTGTAGGCGTAATGCTCAAATATTTCACTCATCCTATGCTTCGTGGTGTGCTAGGGACCTGTGGAGACTCAGAAGCATGTCCAGCAGTTGATTACAAAATGATTAAAGAGGCTTTTATTAGTGACGTTCCGTTTGAAAGGGCTGGTGAGGCCTCGGTGTGTGCTTCTGGGGCAGTCAAGCCTGATAATCAAAAACATTACAGAATGTATTTATTATTTTGTCTCCCGTTCTATCCATTGTAAACTAGAAAATCAACCACGGAGCACAGCTAGGGCTCGTGAAGGTCTCGGGGGTAAGAAGAGCGCGTCTCCTCTTGCTGTACACGTGCTCCTGTTACCAATTAAAAATTTTTGGCTGCCGTTCTGGAAAGAATAAGAATTCAGTGTTCCGGCATTTCCTCTCTACGCTGTTAGACAAGGATGGGACCTAAACCACAAGACTTGTGCTTGGTACTTATTGCCACATGCAAAAGGAAGTAGAGAAACTTCTGTTCTGGGGGTGTGTTGTAGTGAAGCATCTCCCAGTTTTCTTTTTCTTTTTTTTTAAATAAAAACTTTCTTGTTGCCTAAAATACCTCAACTGTGGGAAAAGTCCCTTTTGTGCCTCGTACACTGATTTCCCGCGAGTCCTGTATTTCTTTCTTAGTAATTCACATGTGGGGGGAAAAAACCACCTGAGGGGGACAGCGTTTTTCCTTCTTCTGTAGGCTAGAGTAGCTTAACCAGTCATTCTGGTTAATCTTAATTTTCAGCTAAAATATAAAGAAGATAAAAATCTTGGGTAATGTGGTTTTTGTTAAGTAGAATATAATGAAATATCACTCTTCATATAGTAATTTCATTTATATTATAATCCGATGTCTGTCTGGAAAGTGGATGCGTCGTTAATTCTTTTAAAGAGGAAGTCTTGGTTTGGAAGGTCAAGGAGAACTGCTTGTATGTCTTCAGAAATAAAAATAAATTTAAGTATTAAATCTAGTTTTTAATAGTTTCAAGTATTTAAACAGCTGCTGTTGTCTTCTGCGCTGCTCACAGCCGAGCTGTTCTAGCGCGCGAGATTGTTGAAGAGAATCTGAACTCACCCAGCTGTACTGCCCAAACTGGAGGTCGGGGACATAAATAGGCAAAATAAATGCAGAAATAAGCTGGGGCGGGGTTTGGGTTTTGGGGTTTTTTTTGGTTTTTTTTTCCCCCTTTTTTTCAAAATGCCCAATTACTTCTTAAAAAGCCCTTAACCTACAAGCTGCACGTGAGAAAGGTCTTCTCTTTGTTCAGGGAAAATAGAGCCCAACGTCAGCTGCTGCTTTCCTTCGGAGGGCGGGCGAGATGTGGCGATGGAGCAAACCGGTCCGATACTGCTGCTGAGGTGAAGAGACATTTAAACGTGCTCACTGCTTAACTCTTGCCTCCTCCACCCCTTGCAGAATAGCCGGTGTGGGAGAGCGTCACTCCGTCCGTTACGACTGTACCGTGGATATGCTACCCCCTCGGGAGAGTCTGGGTACGTAGAAGGTTTTGGAGGGTGGAATTGGTTCTTCTGGTGCGTTGACCAAGAGGGAATCTGCTCCTTAGTTTCATGTGAGGGCAAACTGGTAGTGGTGGGATTTTTTTTGTTGAGTAACTCTTATTCTCATGGTTTTGTGTGTTCCTTGTTTGATTCAGTCAGATTTAAATGAAGCGCATCAAGATGATCAATATTTAGAAGGAAGGTTGCGGGTTGCCGTCTTATCTTTGGGTTAGTCATGAACCAGTACGGTACCAGGGATTCGCTGGCGCTGAAAGTGGGTGCTTTAAAGTGGGTGCTGGGTTTGTTGGCAGGCTTCTGGAACAGAGCGGTTGTCCCCAGCTGTAAGCTAAAGACTTACAACCTGTGTGTGGTTTGTCATGTAACACAATTTACATAACTTTCACTCCTCTTCCCCCCCCCCCCCCCCCCCCGCCCAGTGTTTCTGTAGGCAAAATCATTGGTGCAGGTGTCCTGTTTGTGGGCGGAGGAGTAGGTGGAACCATCCTGTATGCCAGCTATGATACGCAATTCCGGGAGAGCGTAGAGAAGGCTGTTCCTTACTCTGATAAACTCTTTGAAATGGCACTTGGTCCCGCACCTTATAGCCCACCGATGCCAAAGAAACCGGTAAGTGTTTCCCGTTCACCCCCACCCTTTCATTTTTCCTTTTTTTAAAGAGAGCATCTGCTCTTAGTTTTCAAGTTCTGATTAGTTTTGTTGTGTGCTAGGTGCAAGGATTGTGTACTGAGGTACTACGTGGTGCTGCACAACGGTGCCGCTTGTACGTTTGCCATTATCGTCTTGCGATTGTGGTCTGTGGGTTGTAAAACTGTTATTTTTATTTACAGTAAAATAATCTAGTAGGATCCTAACTGAATAGCCCTTCTGCTTATACTCGGATAAGTTGGGGGGAGAGAGAGGTAGGCGACGCATTGGAATTCAACTGTTTTACTGTGGCTAGAGATTCAGTGTAGTTAGCGATATAGCCGGATTAGACAACTTTTATTCTAAGCTGAATTTATTTTAAAGAAAACTGAGAACTTTTCAAATCAATAAAAGTTTGAATGGTACAGAGCCATGCATGAGCATCATACTTCGAAATCCTAGTGACACGACCCCGCAGAAGGGAAAACTTGATACAGCCTTCAGCACAACCCTGGAAATTGAATCTGGAAGTTTCTCTGTTCCTGCATCGGAAAGCAAATGCTTCCCAATTATCCAAGAATGCTGAAAAGCTGCTCCAGCCACGGCTGTCCTGAGCTTTCAGAAGCCATTTGACCTTCAAGAAACCCAAAATATTTTTAATTGGAGTTTAAGAAAGCGGTTCTTAATGAATGGGAGAATATCAGTTAACCCAAACTGTACCTCTTCTGGTTTTAGCTACACTTGACTCGTGACCATCCAGGCTCCTCGTGCCTCCCAGGCACAAGTAAATTTTGCAAAACAGATGGGTCAGACGGCAAAGTTATCATCTGCCCAGTCACGGCTCTAACCCAATTGCTTTTATTTTTACCTTGTGGCTTTGCATGATGGATATTAAAGGATTAATAGCACAAAAGCTCACAATACCCTGCGCCTGAGTAAGCGTTCGCCTGCCCTGAACACTGGCATCTGAATCCTTTTAAAGGGAAATCAGTGAAGTCGTGCAACTCTGATTCTTCCGTGCCTGTCAACCCCACACCATGCCTGTAGCATCTTCTGTTCAGTGATATCCAGACAAAATCATCGTTTGTTCTTTTTTTAAAAACATATCTCTAATTATGCAGTCACGTACCTTTAAAACAATTATATATATATTTTTTTTTTTCCACTACAACTTGAAAAGGAATTGCCTAGAGACTGAGCGGGATGGGAGGGGTGACTCCCGTAAGTGTTGGTGGACAAAAAATTACAATTGAGGGAGCCAGCTGTTGGAGCAGTTACCTGAAAAACTGAAGCTGGGCAGAGAAGACTGATGGCCTAACTTGTTTTGACACTAAATGCTTGAGAGGTTTGAAATGAAGAGGAGAAGTGTCAACTGAATTAATTGAAGATACACCTGTATGGATTAAATAATGTCCGGGGGGGGGAAATAATTGAAATCTGCTTTCTGGAGTTGTTTTAGACCTTCACGTGCGTGTGATTTTTATAGTTTCTGCATTATCTGTAGTGTTCAGCACGCGCAGAAGCGTTTGGAATATTTGGGACATGAAATTATTTGCTTCTTATGCATACCTAAATAAATACTTGTTTGTAGTGAAAACTGCCACTACTATACCTTCAGTTTTGGAGAGGTGAAAATTGTAAAGATTCCTTCTAAATTAAAAATCAAGGCGAGAAATCATACGGCCTTGCTACTGTTCTCATGCGTACCTTGAAGTTCAGATTTATGATACAGTCGTCTGGACACGGAATTGTTCTTTTCCATTATGATGGAGTCGGTGAGACACAGGCTGTTTGGAAAACTGATGGTGTTTCTTATTTTCGATTTTTCAAGATACAGCAAGGTCCACTGAAGATCTCATCTGTAGCAGAAGTAATGAAAGAGTCTAAACAGCCCACTACCAAATCCCAGATGAGCAAAACAGAAGCTGTTGCTCCTTCAGAGGAAAAAGAAGGTAAATTTACAGACTATCATGTAGGGAGAAGCAAAAGACCTAATGATCTCCTATATCATACACGCTAGCGTAGATTAAAACAGTCCTTTGGAATGGTTGAAGAGGAGTACGTTATAATTTCTTAGAATTAATGTTATTTTCTTTTCAGTCATAAGAAAATTTGCCTAAAATGGCTTTAGCCTTTTTTTTTTCTATTTTTTAGGAAATTTATTTACTTTGTGGAATATTTGGGCTCTAAGATAAACAATGACTATCCTGCATAGCTTAGATATGAGACTCAGCGGGAAGAGCGCTTTGGGTGCTGGACTCTGAGGCCGTTTACCTCCTCTTCTTCTTGCAAGCGCAAGAAGCTTAATTTTGGATAGTTACTGAGCTACTGTAAAGCCAGATCAAATGGAACTGGTTTAGAGAGGAGCAGTTGTGACATCTTTTTACATTTGTCTCTCGTGGCTGTGTGTGTATGTAAGTAACACCTGGCTGCTGTTTGTCCAGGAAATTCTCTTTTTCTGGAAATAATAGTATCAGTGTCCAAATAATACATTTCTACAGAGGAAAAAAATTAAGTCTTACATCCCTGTTCTTACATTATAGCACATATATACTAACTGGTTTTGTTCTATAACTGTATTTAACAGCAGGCAAGGCTGCAGCACAGATCATCTCTGCAACAGGTGTAGCCATGTCGGTGCCAGCTCCGGGGATACAGACTGAAGAAGGTGAAAAAGGTCGTATGGACACGATGAAGGAAAACAAAATCCTGTAGCTTCGAGTGCATAAATTCTTACTTCTGTGTTGGTATTTGTCGGTTTTTAAAGGCGCGATTCTTTGTGCCTTTTGCAGAAGAAAACTTCCATCATCCGTTAACAGATTTTTAACGTACTAAGAAGCTGAGATTGAGACCTGGGACAGGTATAGGCGTGCACGCGAGAGGAAAGCCTGCCTTTATGCTGAACCAGAACTCGTACAGTCCAGTTTGCCTCCGCAAACTGGTGGCTTTCTGATTGCTGTTTGGAAAAGCGTGACTGCCCAGGGCCAAGTGAAGAAACTGCATTTATTGTTTAACTCAACAGGAAGCACTAGCTTCTATATGATAGTCTCTTTCAGATGAGATGATATTAATTTCTTTATATATGAACACAGTTCATAAAAAGTATGCCAGCAATGAGTAAATACACTCTTCAGAGTTGGCATCAGCATTATTAAAAGGTAACCTGATGGTTTTTGTTGCAGCATGAGTCTGAGAGCTGAGAGGTCTGGGCTCTCTCCTCAGCTCAGATGCAGACTTGCTGTTGGTCTTGAGAGAATTACTTAGGTCAACGCTCACTCTTAAAGGCATTTTAAGCAGCCTTAGGCTAGGGAATAGAGTATAATAGTGATTCACCATAGCTCCCTCCCTAATCTCTCTTTACCTTGGCTGGACTCTCCAAGCATGCCGAAGGAGAACTGAAAAAAACCATACTTACTTAAAATTTAAGCTTGGCTCCATAAGTGTTTTCCAATTCTTGCTTTGCCTTTCACTTCTGAATCTTGTATATTTTTGTAACTAGTCAACATAAAATCTACAGATGCATGTGAGGTATCCATGCTACAATTTTTAATTTTAAGAAGATTTAAGACTGACCTTTGTAGTTCTGGGTATAAAAAACGCTTGAGGTAGTTTCAGCATGGCTTCGTGCAGAAGTCAGATTTATACGGTGATACTGACTATAAAAATCAGTTTTGAAAAGAAAGTTACTTCCCTACAAGTAATCCATATACTAATTTGGACTCTCTGCTAAAACAGTTTAACTCTTTTTACTTCTGAACAGGTAAAGAACAGGAAGAACATGCTATAAAAGAACGGTCACCAGAAGAAGTTGCAGCCCGGCTTGCCCAGCAAGACAAAGAGGAGCAAGAGAAGATAGCGGGTAAGTCCATACTGGTAGTTTTCCTATGTGTGTTATACGTGACAGAAGAATTGTTGGGCTGTATTGGCTTTGGAGTTCTAAGTTGCTTACCCACCTCGTTGTTGTTGTCCCTGTGTTGTGTTGTGTTGGCAGAATGAGTGGTGTTGAAGCTTCTTCCACCCACTAAGAAGTAACTGATAGTCAAAGAATGACGGAAAATTTGGGGTTGGAACGGACCTCCCAGGTCTCTAGTCCAGCCCCCTGCTTGGAGAGTTGGGGCAGGTTGCTCAGGGCCTTCTCCCCTGGAGGTATGAAGCTCTCCAAGGATGGAGATTGTTCCACCTCTCTGAGCAGCTTTGCCAGTGCTTCTTATGATGGAGAACTTGATACATCCAATTAATTTCTCTTGTTGGCACTTGGATCTGTTGCTTCTTGCCCTTTCTCTGGGCAGCCCTGAGAAGTCTGGTTCAGTCTCTTCTGTAACACTCCTTTAGATGTGGAAGGCATTACTGAAGATACCCCTTCAGCTTCTCTTCTTCAGGCTAGAAGAAGCCTTGATCCCTCAGCCTCTCATCTGTGCCATGTGCTCCCATCCCCTAACCATCTTTAGTGCCTCTCCAGTGTTCGCTCCCTGGTTTGTTTGTACCTTTCTTATACAGAGTCTCTCAAAACGAGACCACCGTGTTCCAGCTGTAGTCTCGTAAGTGCCAATTAGAGGGAAATCATTCCTTCACTGCTTCTGTGGGATGTGCTCTTGTTTGGTGCAGCCCTGTTCGCGGTCAGGACTCATTGCTGCCAGAGCACGCTGTTGACCCGTATTCAGTTTGCCATCTTCTGGGATCCCCGGGTCCTTGTCTACACAGCTGCTGCCTGGACTTGTTCGATAGTGGTTCAGGGACAGCCTGTCGAGGCTCTGTGGAGAGTTGCCTGTAGGTTCTGGGCTGGGAACTGTGACAGTTCCTTGCTTGGGTTCTAACTCAGACAGACCTATTAATCCAGCTGTATTATTGAGAGGTGGTCTGGCTTTTCCTGTGTCCCAAAACTCATGTCCGCCTTGTGTGTCTTGCTCAAAACAATGAGCTTTGCTTCCCCCTCACTCCCCACTTGGTTTATTAGATTTTAAATACTTCTGGGCTGTTGTTTGGTCTTGGTTTGGCTGCAGCATCATTGTTTAAATCAGGAGTTTTGGGCCCTTTCCTGGTTTGCCTCAGGGGAAGCCAGAAAAAGAGAGAAGTGTTTTTTTGGTAGATAGTGTTCTGCTGTCGAGCATGTCTGAGCAATCTGTACCTTGATACTTACCTTCTGAAAGCAAACCCAGCTCAAGCTGCAGATTGATTGCAGTGTTAGAAAGCTTCCATATCATCATCCAGCCAGTGTTGACGAGGATGAGAGGGAGACCAGCCCTTTGGAGAAACGGATGGGTGTTGAAGGATGACCTCTGACTTGGGGAATGCAGGGATGGCTGACTGCAATGGCTCTGCAGACGACCTGTGGTGAGGGAAGGAGTCTTTGGGGGTGGGTAGGCTAGAGGCATTGACTACAAGGATGCTGAACAGAAACTGTATTTCAAGTAAGTGAAAGTTTACTGTTAACATAGGTGTAGCCAGTGAAAAAAAAATAGGCTTGAAAGGGAGTTTAACAGTACTGAGGCCGTGTATTGGATGTGCTTCAGCCTGCTGTGGGAGCTACAGCCTTTTTACTTTATTATTCTTGTAGTGCTTGGAAAGGGCTGATGGTGGAGGAGGCGCTGGCACAGTGTGCCGTGCCTGATCTGACCTGTCCGACCGCTGTGCACGTGAAATGGGGTCTCGGCAGATGCGTCGACCACGCTCAGACTTTTCCTCTGACTGTTTTGGTCCTCGGCCAAAGTCCGAGCCTTGGGCTGTTGTTGCACGTGAGGGATGAGAAGGGTGTACAAGCCTGGCCTTACCAGGCTCGGAGTAGACATGCTGGTTGTGGTCTGCTGCTGCTTGCTTCTGTTCAGAGCTTTATCTGGTGTAGAAGAGCAACATGAACAGCAACAAGAGGCTTGGCATTAGTTGTCTGCTTCGTACAAGGACTTTTTTGCAAGTGAAGAAGCTGAGATGTTACACTGAAAAAATCCAGAGGAGTATTTACTGGAAAGCTGGATTTACTTACCCCAGTACTTAGAAATAAATGTCTGGCTCCAGAAAGGCAGACGTTGCTCACTCTGATGAACCATTCTGATTTGGTTCCTGCTTGAATAATTAATAGCTTATTTGTGCTTCTATACCAATAGGAATAGATAGTTGAGTCCACTGCCGCCTTGGCTAGGAAGGATAAATCTGCGTTTGGAATATATCTTCCGTGTGGAAGATCGAAAAATTTACTTGTTTTCTCTTAATAACCATTGTAACAAATGAAGATGGAAAAAACGGTTAAATGCACCCCCCTGCAGAAACACGGTAAAGGTCTTCCACCGAGTGGCTTTACTGCTGTAAGTGCAGACTTGTACCTTAGTACCCTTCTAAATAAGGAGCGTGTCCTGGTCAACCTTTCTTCTTCTGTAGGCTGCGGTTCCCAAACTGACCAACTCTTTTGGGTCATAGAAAATAACGTAAGGAGACACAGAGGATGTAACGTGTCAATTTACTATTCCTACGGCTCTTTTCCTTGTAGTTTAATTCAGTTAATTTTTTTTTTTCCCCCCAGCCCTTGCAGCAACTCTAGAAGGAGCCCTAAGCGCAACAGCTCGTATAACCCTTCAGGCGATTACTGCCCAGGAGTCTGCTGTGCAAGCAGTGAATGCCCATTCGCAAATACTGAAGGAGGCCATGGACAATTCTGAGGTAAACTGGACAAATGGGGACAATTTGCATTTTTTTTTTTTGCTTTGTGTTCAGCAAAACTTTTCATCTCACAATTAAAGATAATGTAGGAAGCTTTTCTTGCAGCGTCTTCGTGTTTATCACAGTTTTAACTAATCTTTCCACTCATGAAATGTGGTGTGAATGAATAATAAAGTGGTTTTACGTTTGACTTTTTTCCCCCCCAACTCCTTTATTCCCCTTCAGCAAGTAGAAAAATTCAAGTTAATACACCGATAATCTTCACATTGTATTTTAATTCATTGTATTTTAATTCCCAAGCCCCTTTTTTACCTAAATATAGTTAGGGTATCATACTGTCCACTCTGATAATTCGGTTGAACCATTCCCTCTGCCAAAATCTTGCTGGCTTGTGCGTTTCTTGTTTGGAAGTGAGTAGGGGATGTACGAGCGATACCAGCTTGTGGTTCTGGTGTGCTAATGCTGGGGTTTGTGTGAAGCGCTGCTTCCTATTCAGTCTTGGAGCAGTGGATACAATTTAGTGGTTAATCAATGGACAGGGGCATACAGGCAACTAAACAAGCACTTGAGATTTAATCTAGTAGTTAGAAAAACAGGTAGCTTAAGAGTTTGCTTTTAAGCTTAAGTATTAAGCTTACTTTAAAATTAAGCAACTTAAAAGTATTACGGTACTTTAAGTATTAAGCTTAAAAGCAATTTTAAAGTATTACAGTACTTTAATACATGTAGAGATTTCCCCCCCGTGCTGTGGCACCACATAAGCTTTTCTGCGTGGGCAAATGGCTGTTGCTCAGGTGGAGAAAAACATTCAAACAAAAAAAGCCATTGGAAGGGAAAAATCATTCGTCTTCCAGCTGTGCTGCTGGTAAAACGATGAAAATGTTGCTCAGTTTGAGTGAAATGAATGTAGCAACTTCTGAATCTCTACAGGCTTTTCTACCCCCACCCCCCACCCCCACCCCTTTTGATAACTCTCATCTCATGAGTGTGGTGGCCCTAATTAGGCATCTATGCTGCTTAGGCTGCTGGGGAGACAAAATCGTCCCAGTGGCGCACGCTGGAGGAAGCGCTGAAGGATCGGAGGAGAGCGGTGGATGAAGCCGCTGATGCCCTTCTGAAAGCCAAGTAAGTTGCTTGTTTTTAAGGCTTATCGAGTGGTAAGTTGATATTGCCCACGCGAGGGCCGGCAGACACCAGATGAGTCTCTAGAAAGTATGCAGTCACCTGTGTTCATATTAAACTGATGTGTTTATGCCCAATCAAAAAAGTCGCATACACTAATAAATATTTTAATTTCCAGTTTGTACATCTTAGGTGCCTGTGCACATGGTCCTCACTGTACCAAAGAGTCTGAAACAGTCTTATTCTTCTTTTTAACAACTTGTTTATCTCTTTAATACTTATCTACAGTGCTGGTAAGTTCAAGTAAGCTTAAAAAAAAAAATCCATAATCCTTTTTGTATCATTTTTGGATAATTTTGTCATTATTAAAGCTATTGTAAGGACTCCATGACTGCACTCTCTGTGTAATGGTGTTACTGACTCAATAGCTGCTTTTAGTTGTAATGAAAAATTAAACCTTACGGCATCGTTTGGCAGTTCCATCTGTCAGCAGAGTTACTTTTAAAGTTAGATTTTTACTAAGCGCGTGCCTAAGAAAAAATCTGAGTTCTGAAACGGAGCACTGCTCGTAACCCAAGGTTCTGTATAAACCGCGTTGATGCGCATTGGGTCTGGTGTGCAGACTCACTGCGTAGGGATTATAGCAGCAAAAATAAGATGACAGACAAGTATCTCCAAGTTGCCCTTGTAATGAGGGTAGACATAAATTTGGAAGCCCTTCTGATGCTTCTGAGGCTGAGGGGGCAACATCATCCCTGAAGTTGCACGGTTGCTGTTTAAGTTACAAACGTCTCTTATCTTTGAAGTTGCTGTGCTGACTAAAAACAGTTAGGAGGTGTAACTGAGGTTTCAAAGAGTAAAACAAAGCTAACGCAAACCCCAGATGCGCTAGCTTTCATTCTCTGTTGCTCTACTGGATGCCTTCACTTTTATTTATTTACTTGTTTGTTTATTTTAAAGCTTGTTCCTTATTCCAATGAGGCCATTAGAAACCTCCATTGGTTTGAATGGATTTGGAAAAGGAACGCTTTTTCACTTTTTCTTTGATTTCCAATGCTTATTCAGATTAGAGGAAAGCGGTTCGTTCTTAATTACAAAAAAAATAAATCCATCTTTACAGAGCTCTATAAATTTTCTCCCATCCTCATTGATCTCCACCAGTCACCATGTCCAAAACACTTCTGCAAGAGTAAGCCATCTATATGAAAAATGTTTCCTTGATACTCTGTTATGTGATAGAGATGTCTGCCTTCTAACGCTAACTTAGTTTTACTAATACTAACTCCTTTCAGTGAATTTTCTTTCATCTGCCCCCTCCAGCTAAGTCTTGAGTACTTGAGTACTAATTACACTATAAATAATTCTCATTTTACATGGGACAGACCCACGGACATCTTTAGGTTTCAGGCTGTGGGGAAAAAAAAATAATCTTTAATCACAGCATCTTAGCCATGGAGCTGGTAGATGGGAAGCACCCGTGGAGTTATCCAGTAGCTCCTCCTATAAATACAGACAGCATAAAGTAAACTTTTCTTTGGGGTTATGTTGTAAGACCCGCACGCAGCTTCTAATTAGCAGCTCTAATTAGCAGCTTCTTCTCTTTTCAGAGAAGAGTTAGAGAAGATGAAAGGCGTAATCGAGAATGCCAAGAAGTCTCAGATCGCAGGAGCCAAATCTCACATTATCGCGGCAGAAGAAAATCTTCATCATATGATAGTTGACTTGGACAACGTCGTGAAAAAGGTAGTGCTTCCACAGACTTTTTAGCTGCCATTAGAGTAAGGACCACTTGGCAGCTTGTGCAGGCCTCCCGTTCCCAAGTCCTCTGTAGTAGGTTAAATATTTTTCAAGTATAAATTCTAGTCTTTTTTAGCTATATTCAGTCTTTGAGCTGATTATATACCACTGAACAGTCATGACAAGATCTTTGCAAGAAGAACTTGAACTCTGTCCTGAAAGAGTCTCCAGCCAGCTTGATTGTCCTTTCTGTAGGCGACTTGTAATTCTTTCCATTTGATGCTGAGAGGAATTTGAATTTACCATGAGGTTAGGGAGGAGTAGGAGCAAATTGTGCTCATGACTTAGTGGGTAAATCACTTCACAGCTCAGAAGGCTGGGGAAGAAATGTAAAGGTGAAATTATCTCCTTTGCAGCACAGTTGATAGTTCATCAGGTGCGTTTTGAGTGGAGAATTTAGCCTAATAGTGGGGATATCAGCACTTACTGAGAGGGGGGCAGCTGTCGCAGGACTGGCTCACTAGGTCCATATGGTAGCTGAAAGCAGAGAAAAAGAGCTGGAGATCTTTAAAGATATAAACTGAATTCAGATACTCTTTTGGTCCCATCTAGGCTACAGACTGGCTACCTAGTTACAGTGTGCGTGTGAGGAGAAATGGATTTGTGGTAGTTCCAGCAAATAATTATTGTATACAAGAGGTTTGATATCCCAGGGTGGGGTTTTTTTTCTCCCCCAAGTGCGTTTGCTTTGGTTGGGCTGGAGGGTAATGATACCTGCCACTAACTCGGGACCTGGCTTTAAATTAGGTATGCCTTTGTTTGCAATATTTGCCTTGAAAAATACACTGATCTCATTTTTGTTTGTTGCAGGTTCAGGCAGCACAATCTGAGGCCAAGATAGTGGCTCAATATCATGAGCTTGTGGCTATAGCTAGGGAAGAGTTTCAGCGAGAGCTTGACAGCATCACCCCCGATGTACAGCCTGGCTGGAAGGGGCTAAGTAAGTCTCTGATTGCAGGGTTACTTCGTGCTTGTTACATGCCAGTCGCTTTGGTTTGCAGTGTTTCTGTAACTACGGCCACTGAACTGAATGTCCAGCATCACATTTTCCATATCATTTGGTTGGTTTGAAGTGAAAATTAGTTCACAATTAAAATAAGTCATCTAAAGCAGGTGTTATGAAGAGGGTTAATTCTGGGAACTACCTGTGCTGTATTGGAAGCTTCAAAAAATGTAGCTCTTGTATGATAAATACCATACGGTTGTTTAAACATCTCTTCCCTTCCCTGGTATTCCAGGAGGAGAGCCGGGTCACTCCAGATTTGGTTCAAATCTGTGTTGCTCACTGATCAAGTATTTGTCTGGTTGACTCTCTGTGATCGTAGCTGTTATAATACGCCATTATTAGAGAGTGATGGAGAACTCCCCGAATTTCTCTAGATCGTCACTGAAATGATAGATGCACTGAAAGATAGAACGCATTGTTCGTACCCTACCTACCCCAGTATATGCTACTTCTAAATTAAACACAGTGACTTGCCTTGAACAGTAGAGAATGCTGCACAGAAGCAGTGAATAGGCATCTTATGTTTTGTTGATGCTATTACTACTGCAGTTCTTTGCCCGAGATCTGAACTCTCACGAGCTGCCTTTCCCTGTGCAGGATAAAGGGAGAACATCTTGGGGTTTGTGATCGCTGCCCTTTTGAGGGAGGAAAGGGAATCTCCTGGTAGCTTCCGTGCACTCAATTTCATACTGGCGTGACCTACTGAAGTATATACGGGACTGACTTGTTAGGGTCCGTGGCTCTCACTGCCGCTTGGGAATTTGTTTCTTAACCAACCGCTTCTGATTTATAAGAACCTAGAAATGTCAGACTAAAATTTCCAGTGTCCTGTTGCACTTTTCTACTTTGAACTTTTATTCCTTGCTTTGGCTAAACTTCAACATCAATCTGTGGGTTTCCAAAGGTGATTTTAGTGGTTGGGATGTTTTGGGCTACATCTTGCCTGTAATATAGAGAGACTTTTACACTTGACATAGTGTTCTTCCTAAGTTCCTGAAGACTTGGACTCACGTTTAAGTCGCTGTAGATAAGCAGCTCTTAGTTTTCTGTTTTACTTTTGCATGACTGACTTGCTGTAGTGAATGTGCACTAACTTTTCCAACCTCTCCTCTTTCTGTTGCAGAGATAACTGACTTAGGTGAGTTCCTGTAACTTGTTCTGGTCTTGTGAATGTCATCTCTTCTCTTTGTTCTTTTTTATGTTTGTGTGGTACATCACTTCAAATTACAGGCAGTATCAACAAAGGGGTGAAACGTTGCATTCCTAAAACATTTCAGGCTGAAATACACTTTGGGATCTTTTCCACTAGTTCTGCATGTCTAGCTTAAACCACAAACTCTTTGTCTAGCAGCGCTTCCCAGGTGAGCATGATCGCTGGCCTGTGAAAGCCAGGTTTACATTTTCTTTGTGAATTTAAGCTGGTCGATACCTGCTGCTGAGATTCCGATGAGAAACAGAAACTTTGAGCAATTCCAGTTAAGCTGTGTGACGGTGTTTGTCCTCAAGTAGGCCCGCCTCGCAGCAGTCCTGGCTTGAGGGAGGTGCTGGATACACCAGCTCCTGCTGATGCCACTGAAATGTCTAGGTACTTCGTGTGCTTGAAAAGCCACATAAGGGCTGTCCTGAGCTGGGTCACCAAAACCAGATTCATTTAATTCGAAGTTGGCTCGATTCTCCAAATTTAATATTCATGATTGATTTTAGAAGTGTTGATTAACTCTTTGATTCTGAGGTTGATTATTACTTATTTTTTCCCTTTTGAACAAAGAAACCTATTAAAACTGGGGTGCAGTAAAGCCCCGTTCTGTACGTAATAGTGTTAAGTTCAACAACTGAGCTTAGTGGTGCTGGTCAGGTTCCCTACTGAACACAAGCACCGTTGCACCGAGCCCTCCTGCGCCAGTCCTTTCTCCAGCGCTCACCAGCAGAATGGCTGACAGGCTGTTGAATTTCACTTGCTTTGGACCCTGCAGGAATGCTTTCCCGAGTAGTCCCTGGTTTTCTGTACAGGCGATTTAGCTGGCAGCCAGTGCAAAATGAGCTGCAGCGTTTTACAGAGCCTATGCCATTCTCAGGTCATCAAATCTACAAACGCTGCAGACGTAGCTCGTGTTGTCCTCCTCTCCCACAAGAAAAGTAGCAAACTCCTTAGCGGACACAGATGTAGTTGTGACCCCTACTGCTCTTTGAGTAGCCAAACCTGAAAGGTACAAATTGGGGTAAGAAATCTGATCGTGACCAGTTGGCCTGGAGGGCTGTTGAAGAGAGAACATGAATTCTGGCCATCTCTCACAACAGCTTCAGACAGTCTCCTCTGAGACTCAGAGGAGACACTCAGACCGTGTCTGAGTGTGACACGGCTATGGGAGTGTAAACAATAGCTGTGAATCACTTCAAAGAAACTAAGATAATTTCTCTCCTAGATAGAAAGTACTTGCTTGTAGGTGTGGCTCAGAAAGTGGTATTGGGCAGGCATTAGTACAGGTCAAGGGCTTGAAGCGCTCAGAAACTTTTCATAAAACGTGCTCGCTGGTCAACCATGTGGAGCCTTAGAGTGCTCGAGTGGGAGGTGGGCAAGCACCATGGTGGCGGTTTCCCCGCAGACCTTCCTGACACCCTGTGTCTTCTTTAGCTGGCCAGTTATCGACAGACGACTTAAATTCTCTCATTGCACACGCCCACCGTCGCATTGACCAGTTAAACAAGGAGCTGGCGGAGCAGCGGGTGAGGGAACAGCAGCACATCGAGTCGGCCCTGGAGAAGCAGAAACTTGAAGATAAAAAAGCATTTGAGGCAGCCGTGGCCAAAGCGCTGGAGCATCACAAGAGTGAGATTGAAATAGAACAGGAGAAGAAGGTAAAGTGGCGTTAACGCGCCTGTTTGGATCTCTGGCTCAAAAAGGAAGTAGAAGAGCTAGAGGAAGCGCACAGAAGAGCAACTGGGATGTTCTTGAGTGATGGGAGACTTCAGATAGGGTGACCCCCACGATAAGCGTGGAAAGGAGATGTTGAGCAAGGAAACGTCTGCAAAGTTAGAATGGTAAAATCAGACAGTGAAACAGGGAATGACTTTTTCACATTCTGTCTGTTGTTGGAGATAGGCTCGCTGGGTCGAAGTAAATGTTTGATCTGACCCGGTATGGCCATCTTAGGGCTATGTAGCCCCTCTGCCCTGCCTCCAGGAGGCGTCTCCATGTCCTTCCACTCTCTGCCAGTGGTTTGGGATTCGATTTCTTTCAGAAAGACTATGAAAACGCCTCAGAATTTTAACGCTGCTTTGGACATGAAGCAAGTGCAACTTAAGACATAGGAATTGGGGCACTGGAGGTTTTATCATTTGAGATGCAATATCGCAGGCAGACGCTTCTGCCAAATACTCCTGCTGTTTTCACGTGTGCCTCTGAAAATGAGATCAAATGCTGGCCATAGTTGGAAAATGTGCATTGACTTGAGGGATACTAAGGATTTCACCTATAGCCTGTAAGTTCAAAGCACTGCAGTGACAAGTACTGAGAGCTCTCTTAAAAAGTTGCTTGACCTATCATCTTTGCATTTAATGTAAGGTTGAAAATGACACAATCCTTTTTTAAAAAAAACAGAAAACGAAAAAACTGTTCAACTGCTTCTAAATAAACCTGCACTCTAAAGTGGCTGTTTTATACAAGACCAGGTAAAAGGGGTATTACCATTTTATTAAACTCTAACTTGGACAGTATTACAGCATGTAGGGAAAAGGTAAAGTACGTTTTGTTTGGAAGCTGGTTTATAAACACCAGTGTTTAGTTTGTCATGTTACTGTATCTTTTATATAGTATTTTGATAGCGGCACTAAGTGCCTAGTGAGTATAACCACCAGTTACAGCCATTGCGGACTGTGAAGCTATTCTTTAGCATCTTTAGGAAGAGGTTCAGCTATAAAAATGGACCTTGGCAGCTTTTTAAGATGAAACGTGGGCTCTGTCAGCGCCACTTCTATAAAATGTACCCTAGGTAATCACTGATGGATGACATAATCATAGCGTGTGACAAGCAGTTGAAAAATAGCGGCGTAATAACAACCGCTTGTGTGTGTACAGGTTGAAGAAGTCCGAGAGGTGATGGAGAGCGAAATGAGGACCCAGCTCCGGCGGCAGGCTGCTGCCCACACAGACCATCTGAGAGATGTTCTTAAGATCCAGGAGCAGGAACTAAAGGTGGAATTTGAGCAGGTGAGGGGGAAGAGCCCCCAAGGGAATTAGGGGGATATTTGAACCCTTGCAAAGCACACGCTTCACAGGATGAGAGTTCTGAAGCATCTTGCAGAAGACTGAAATGCAGGCTGGGGAGGGAAGCCTGCTCATCTTGAAGAGATGATATAAAGTGCCTGAACGCGTAGGTTTTATTCAGATTTGTCTTAAAAGCTTTTGCTATAGGTAAGAAATTGTTGACAGTTACAAGTGCAGTAACTGTTAAATTCACCCTAATAAGGCTTCTTACTGGTATATTGTATTTACTACATGCATTGTCCCTAGCAAGAACAACAGGTTTATAGAAACATATCTTAAAAATAAGGTAAATATGATTAAACAGCTGTTTCTGGTCTGATACATGTATCTTGCTCTGTTTCAGAACTTATCGGAGAAACTCAGTGAACAAGAAATGCAATTCAGGCGCCTTACTCAGGAGCAGCTCGACAACTTCACGTTGGACATAAACACTGCCTACGCCAGGCTGAAAGGAATTGAGCAAGCAGTTGAGAGTGAGCACTGAAATCACATTTCTTTAAGGATTAAAGTCGCAATCCCCAAGGGCCTGTTACCCAAACCTGGGTGCTTAAACCCAGGCTTAGACACGTAGCTCATGGGCCTGGGTTTGCCACACTGCTAAGCACCCAGCAAATCCCAGCTGCATGAGTCCAAAGCTGTCATCTTGTTCCAACCCTGAATTGCGGAACAGACTTGCTTTAAGATTGAGTGCCGAGGGGGCGACTGCTTTTGACAGCAGGGTGTTTAAGAGGAATGGCTTTCGCTGCTTGTGTTCAAAGCTCGTCCTGTCTGTGTGTCCCCAGCTGAGAGTGCCCTTCTTGGCTTATTTTGCAGGTCACGCAGTAGCAGAAGAGGAAGCCAGAAAGGCCCATCAGCTGTGGCTTTCTGTTGAGGCGCTCAAATATTGCATGAAAACAGCCTCTGGGGATAGTCCCACAGAACCACTGGAGAGCGCGGTGAAGGCCATCAAAGCCAGTTGTTCTGACAACGCGTTTACAGATGCCTTAACAGCAGCTCTCCCTCAGGAGTCCCTGACGAGGGGAGTATACAGTGAAGAGGCCCTCAGAGCACGTTTCTACACAGTCCAAAAACTGGCAAAAAGAGTGGCTATGATCGATGAAACGAGAAACAGCTTGTATCAATACTTCCTGTCTTACCTGCAGTCGCTGCTTGTGTTTCACCCGCAGCAGCTGAAGCCACCTGCTGAGCTCAGCCCTGATGACCTCGATACGTTTAAATTACTGTCTTACGCTTCGTATTGCATTGAACACGGGGATCTGGAGCTGGCAGCTAAATTTGTCAACCAGTTAAGAGGAGAGTCTAGGAGAGTGGCACACGACTGGCTGACCGAAGCTCGAATGACCCTAGAAACAAAACAAATTGTGGATATCTTGACGGCGTATGCCAGTGCTGTGGGGTTGGGAACAACTCAAGTGCAGTGAGCTAGGATTGTAGCTTTGGAGGCAGTTCAGCAATCGTTTGTGCCGGAAAGAAATCCCATGATCTCCTAAAGGTTGCAAACCAAGCTGTTGGCAAGGGCTGGAAGCGTTAAATTAAGGCACGGGTACCGTCTTGTTTCCTTGCACTGTATTTAACTTCACCACCTGTTGTATTTGTATTGGTTTTGAGTTATCATGACAACCAACTTCAGGAAGCTTCTCTACAATTTGTGTAAGAATTCTGTTTCCCCATCTTACCAAGCGGGCTTGTGATCCAACCAAAATAATGTTTGTAACCTACCATTAATGATTTGCCACTTTGTCAGCTGAATAAAACAAGACTTCAACCACTTTCTTCTGCTGTTCAGTCTCCTATTTAAACATTCAAATACAGCTGGGCAGTACGAGAACAGCCTTTCTCCATGACGTGAAGTTAAGACTTCTCTCTGTTTTGCTCCTTTCAAGGAGCAAGAATTCATTGATGTGATCGAGGTGTCTGTTAATTTGTACAGCTGTAAAAAAATCCATGTACAAGTAGAGGTTTAAGTAGACATAACTTAAGCTCGTGTCAGAGCACGTATTCTGGTGGACTTCTACCCCTGCATGTTTCTTCTTGTCAGACCTGCTCTCCTGTAGTTTTAGAAGACCAGGTATTTCTATCTAGAAGCCAGATCTTGGTTCAACCATGAGAACTCACATAAAGACTGAGCTCCTTCCTTCTCTTACCTTTCCCTTAATTCTTACCAGCAGTGGAGACAGATTGATCAAACTTACTTAGTACCCACTTGCTGAAATGAGTAATTGGAGCTTGGTCTACTTGCTGATCCAGTTTTAAATTGTTGGTACAATAAAGCAAGGAGCGTATCACCACTTCTGAAAGTCCTTTATCTTTGATCTATCCCTGTTCTAGTCACGCATTCCCAGAACAGGCATGTTTGCTTTCTGGAGCAAATGCTGCCTTCAAACAGCTTTACTGCCCATCCTTTCCTGTAATGTGAGGAACACTTGACTTTTAGCCTTTCAGCTGTAGTTTGTTCTACCTCTAGCAGCTGTTGTTTCCCAAACTCATTACTGAATTATCCTTAAGCTGCTTTCCACAGCAGTGTGCTCTGACTTGTCCTGCAGCATCATGCACATCAAGGTGTTATTTTTCACAAAGAGAATCATCTGTTAACTACTTTCACTAGAATATGGTTTAATCCTCACAGGAACAAGACCTCCTTTGCCTGTTCAAGATTACCTCAAAAAAACCTTCAAGCTTCCTCTACAAGCTGAGAACAGCAGCACAATGCTGTGAGGGCTAGTTAACTGCAAGGCAGAGAACTGAACAGTGCAGTCATCTGTCTTCCCAGACACTCACCTCATTAGCTTTATTGCTGTATTCGGCATGAACTTTACTCACTCTCACAGAGCAGCAGCAACACTTTGTAATCAATGGTTTTTGCACAGGGATTATCAGAATACAGCCGTGTTTAATGTCAGCTGTTTATTAGATGCAGTCTCCAGCTGTACAACTTGTAGCTTTTTAACATCTACAGTCCAAAGCCTGTCCCAAAACACCAAAAAGGATGAGGAATAACACCACAGGTGATGAGTACTGC
This sequence comes from Aptenodytes patagonicus, assembly GCF_965638725.1. Lineage (NCBI taxonomy): Eukaryota > Metazoa > Chordata > Aves > Sphenisciformes > Spheniscidae > Aptenodytes > Aptenodytes patagonicus. Next base: position 6,460,877 of record NC_134952.1, read on the forward strand.
ATTGCTTACAGTGTTTACATGCAGAGTAAGCGTCATATTTAGGTAGTTCATTAAAGTTAGTTGGAAAGGAATTAAATCCGGCGCAGGTTTATGTTGCAGAAGGTCCAAGAGAAGTCTTGCTCAAGCTGTCAAAAACTTGTACCTGCTGAGCACCCTCCAGGAAGCAGCACTCCTCTCACTGATGCCCTCCAGTACCTCAGCCAAGCTATTTAAGCAGGCCGCAGCTGCCTGGCAGGAGCTAGCTTGTGTGGGTAATGGTGTGAAAGAGACTGTGTTGGTATAGCCCACGCTGTGTTTGAAGTTACCAAGAACGTTCAACAGGACAGCTTCTAGCTTGCTCCAATGAGGACAACGTACTCTTGCCAAGCAGGTCCCGTATCAGAATGCTCTGGAGTGCTTAGCAGTGCTGCAGCACCTCCCAGAAGCCGTCCCTTCAGTAATTTCACTTCTCACAGAAGCCTCCTGGCGTCAAGGCAGTGGTTGCTCCCAGTTTTCCCCGAGAGGAAGGTGAGAGGGACAGCTAGTCACGGTCACTATCGCTGTCACTGTCACTATCGCTGCTGTCGCTGTCTGATTTGATACTCTCCAGTGTCTTCCTGCAGGTGTAAAACAGTCCAGTAATCAGTCACCTGTTGTGACTTGCTTGAAAAGAGATACCCAAAACACAGGGTAAACCCCCTCCAAAGGGAACACTATGGGCTGTCTGCTGCCTATTTTCCTCAATGGACAGGTCCACCCAGCATTTGGTGGAAGCACACCCACCTCCTTTTGGAAAAGCAGACTACTTCAGTTACCCAGAAAGTGGTGGGCCAGCTGCCAAAGGTGCTGGACTTCTATTTATTCGTTCCCTTGGACCAGACCACTGGCTCCAAACTGTGGTCCTTAAGGCTAAACCCATCATCTGAGCTTGGCTGCATCAGCTCAGCAACGAACAATGGTGGCCAGCGAGACGTAATGAAGATTGACCATGAGCCTCAGAACCTGCGAACTGTGTGCAGGGCCATCCTGTAACACTTCTCTGCTTTTACTAGCCTGCAATCAGTGTCTTTTAGGTGGCCATACCCAGCTAGGAAAAGATTCTGGGAAAGAAAGGTGATAGCAGATCTGAGCGGTGGATAAGGCTAACCCCATCATGGAAAGTTACCTTCCTTCCTAGGTGGGATGGATACAGTATGGGATCAAAAACTGAGGGGCCATTTTGGGGGTGTGAATCAACCAGAGTCAACAGAAAGGCACATCATTCTGAAGCCAGTTCTCTGCCGCCCTGGCGGAGAAGCCTTTCTGCAGGAATTACCCCTCCAACACCCTGTCTACTATACCCCTTCAGCAGTAACATGAAGTACTCCAACTTACTTCTGCTTTTCAGAGAGTTCAAATTCCTTCTCTGTTCTGTTTTTAAGCCTTTGAGATGAAGGAAGACCGAGGGATGCTGCCAGCTTTACCAGCTTAATTGCCTCATCTGGGCAATTGGTTTTTTTAGCACAGTTCAAGAACTCATCCATCACCTGGTCACTGCAAAAGCAAAGGCAAAAAGAGTGACTGTTCACGGGGCCCCAGGTGAGGTAGCCACTAACTTACAGCAGGTGCTTTAAAGAGAGGAGGTGACAGATTTTCAGATCACTCAGCCAGCCCAATTCTGCTCCTGCCAGGAGTTTCACCTCAGCCTTCACCCCGTACCGATGTGGTGCGCTTGGGAACTCCTATCCTAGCAGAAAGCAATACTTCTCCTTGCCCAAAAACAGAGGGCAGCAGCTCACTGCTCAGAACAAGGACCCCACCTTAGCAGCAGCCTAAATAACCTTCCCCTCTTTACAGTCCCCAAATCAGGCCCTCATCCTCTTTTACGTGGCTGGCAGAGGTAAAGGAACAGTATAACAGCACTTTAAATCAAAGGCAGGTGTCTCACTGCCAGAGGCTGCCATGCTGTCCGTGGGCACTGGGAGCCGCTGACAGCTGGCTCTGCTCTGCCAGCTCCATTTCACATCCAAGTGCTGGCTCTGCTCCTTCATCACCTGCGACAGCTGCTGGAGATGCCTCTCTTGCCTTTAGGCAGGGAAACAAGTAAGTGTTTGCAGCTGGTGCCGCAGGGAGCTTGGCAGAGAAGGGGACAGTTCAACCAGAAGAGCCTCTGATCTGTTTGGTAACAGCAGGGAAACAACTTTCCTTCCCTTCACATTCATAACCCATGGCATCCACAAACCATCAGCTACACCACGATTTCAGAAGGAGGATTCTTCTCCTTTCCCTATTCCCCAAATTGAGACAGGGGCTCTGATGTGGCTTGGCAGCGTCAAAGCTTCCTTGGGCCACACCAGTGGCAGTGTGCAGAACAGGGCAAGCACGGAGTGCCACTAACGGCTGCCTATGGTACCACACCCCCTCACTGGTGCAGGCAGCCACGGAGAACACCGTGCATCTCGGTGAAATTCCCATCTCCAACAGCAGATCTAAGGTGTTCATTTCTGTGAGCACCAAGCAGTTGTTTGGGTTTTTTCTGTTTTTTAAAAATGCATTACTATTCCTTAGAAGTTGTTTTCTACTTCAAACAGAATTTTTTCCTCCAAAATCCTGAGAAAAGCTCACTGTTGTAGCCTAACAGGGTACCACATAAGATTTAGGATTTGACTTGATAAACTTGTCTTCAAAAATCCAGACACCTCTGAAGCACATATGCTCGGTTAATAGCCTATTAGAATTTTTTTGAGCACACGGAAAATCAGATGTTCTCAAGGGTCCTGCTTAGACTTGATTTCTCATGCCAAGTTAATCAGTGTCACTGTTCTCCATGTCCCAGAGCTTCATTCAATGACATCTCAAGGATCAACCACTTAAACGTGCCCCCCCCTTGCATTTTCAACATAAATTTTTGAGACATATTCTTGGTCTTGGAACACATCGGCTGGATAAACACCCGTGCTCGCAGGGACAGACACATACACTCATGCTTCGGAAGCAACAATAAGATATGGACCACTATTGTCAGTTATAATAGAAACGCAAAATCTCAGCCAAAGGGGAGACTCAGTACCTGAAGTCAGAACCTAAAAGTACTCACGTGGGAATCCTACTGATTTGCTGGAAACGCTCCATCATGTTCCTGTTCAAAAGAAAACAAAAAAAAAAATTTAAAAAAACCCCACCACAAAGCACAGGAACAGACAGATATTAAATCTCTTGGATAAGCCCCTGTTGAAACACAGGCAAGCTGTTTCATAGAACAATCTTCCCCACAGATCTGAAACAGATCCCATGCCATATTCTCACAGCTGCGATGTGTACCAGCTAACATCATCATTGGTTAGTTCAACACAAAATATCTTAACTAGTGCAGAAAAAAAGTGTAGGTGGTGGCAAGTTTACTGTAAAATATTACGTATTTTTAGGAGGGTACGTGCCACTTCTTTGTTTCAAATGAATCAGTGCAAAGAGAACGTCTATATTTAACAGAAAATAGCTCTGAACCTTAAATTGGAGGCTAGATATTTTAACCAGTATTTCAAGTTGAGAGCATGTAGGAGAGTAAATTCTAGCTACTGGAGAGTTCTAAAAATACTTTAAGAGTTTTAATTAGGGTTAATTCTAATTAAAAGTTTAATTAAACTCTAATTAATCTCTTTAGCAGTTTGAATTCCAGAGAGTTCTAAAAATTAGAAAATGGGAAGCTGTAGGAAATCAGCAGTGCTTAATGAAGCGATAATCAAACCCTACCTTGCCATAAGCAGCTGTACGATGCTCTAAGCCAGTTGCTATATTAACTTCTAAACCATTTTTTAAGATAGACAACGTAACTTGGTGCCAAGAATGAACAATAAAATTAAGAAAAGACCCCATCACATTCCCAGCAGGATTTATCCCCTCCCTTTGCACTAGCATTCCAAAGCAATCAGTCGTCAGCTTTTGATTTTTGTGATTAAGCTTTGAGTTAGCGTCAGCAAGCCAAGAGCTCATGACAGCCACACACGTACCAAGCCTCCTGGGTTCTCCCAGCCCTGGAAAACAACAGAGCGACATGGCCCAGCGTACTGCCTGTCCATTCTAACAGGGACTGCTCCCTCCTGGTTTGCTCATGGACAGCTTTGATCTCTTCAGCACACTTAGCAAACGCCAGTTGAATCTGTGAAAAGACTGTGCTATTAATCCCAAAACCTCTAGAATCAACATATCCTTTTCAGTGCAATTCCTCCTACAGATCCTACAGGTCTGCCCCATATGTGATTTAAATTTGTGGATTAACAGCAGTTATTCCTGGCAGAAAAATCTCTCACTTCTGTCAGTACAACTGTCCCCACTAGGCAAGTTCCAAGATGGCTTTGTAGGGACAGCTGTACTTAGAGACCTCTGCAGTACGCATAAGCCTTTAACCCTCCTCAGCTTGAGAACCCAGTGACTGCAATGACATCTTTGGCAAAAATCCCTGAATTCTGCCATGTGCTTCCCCAGAGGTGTGGCTGGCTTAGCTGGATTACTCTTCCAAACCCTGGTAAGGAAGTGATCTTCTTCTGTGTTAATCTGAGGTTTCTCTATAGGTTGAAGACAATCCGAAGGGCTTAGCAGGCCTGGATAAGCTCACATAGATCTGGAAATTTGTAATGGCATATGCACTGGAACTGGACCTCTAAGACTGACCAGGGACAATAATACAGCACTTAAATACAGTCTGTATGCTGCACACAGAAATGGGGAGACATCTCTATTCTTTTCACTGAGCTTCTGTACAGGTTTTGGCTAGGATAGAATTAAATTTCTTCCTAGTAGCTAGTAGGGGGCTATGTTCTGGATTTGTGCTGGAAACAGTGTTGATAACACAGGGATGTTTTCATTATTGCTGAGCAGTGCTTACACAGAGTCAAGGCCTTTTCTGCTTCTCACCCCACCCCACCAGCGAGGAGGCTGGGGGTGCACAGGAAGTTGGGAGGGGACACAGCCGGGACAGCTGACCCCAACTGACCCAAGGGATATTCCATACCATGTGACATCATGCTCAGCATATAAAGCTGGGGGAAGAAGAAGGAAGGGGGGGACGTTTGGAGTGATGGCGTTTGTCTTCCCAAGTAACCGTTACGCGTGATGGAGCCCTGCTTTCCTGGCGATGGCTGAACACCTGCCTGCCCATGGGAAGAAGCGAATGAATTCCTCGTTTTGCTTTGCTTGCATGTGTGACTTTTGCTTTACCCACTAAACTGTCTTTATCTCAGCCCACAAGTTTTTGCACTTTTACCCTTCTGATTCTCTCCACCACCCCACTGGGGAGGAGTGAGCGAGTGGCTGTGTGGTGCTTAGCTGTTTACCAGGGTTAAACCACAACAGCTTCCTTACCTCATCAGGGTGCCGCTCCCTACTCATCAAAGACAAGAGCTCTTCCAACAGGTCTTGTCTCCTATTAAACCCCAGCTGTTTCATATCTGTTTAGAGAAAGGCAGTAGTTAGTAGGTGTGACCGGTACCCCCTGCTCCCAACTCCTGGTACTATGGTCAGCGTAACTAATGCCATTTTATAAGGCAAACAGCCATTCTCTGTGACCGAGCAGGTCACATATTAGTTCCCTTTCCCCTCATTATCAGACCCTGAAGGTCCTGTGAACCAAGTACATGAACCAAACAGATTTCTTCTTCCCTTCCCTGCTGGCCTCAAGACTCCTGGGCACCAGGCTGACTACTCCCCTTGTTAACGGCCTTCAAGGTCTCAGGCACCCGGCCAACCCAGTGGTGGTGATGACCCTGTCACAGAACAGGGAGGGCAACAGCACACAGAGCACTGTCTATAAAATCAAGCAGGTACAAGTCCTAAGTGGGAACTTGGGCCTGTACTGCTGCTGGACAGTGAGATCCATGACCCGCTGGTGGCCAGGGACACCTCCACTGTTGTCTGCCTCCTCTGAGGATTGAGTGGTGACTCATATTCTTTTACATGTTTTTCGAGGCTAGATTATGATTTTTACATTGATACAGCAAACCAAGTGTTAAGACTTGACCCAATCTGCAGAGGGTCCAGGTGATTAGAAACCATAAGTGAAACGGTGCTATAAAATTCTGTACTACGCTACTTACAAAATTGTACTACACTGATTCCGCTTATAGAAATCCTGTGCTATTCTGATTATAAATTCTATGCTACGCTAATCATAAAATCCTGTTAAGAAAATAAAGCTTTAATTGGAACTACAAATTAGTGCTGTCATTATTCTGCCAAGGATCCCTAAGAGAACCTGTCTGTCCCCTCAGTGTTGGGTGACAGTAGGATATTTTCTGTGTGCCAAAGCCTGTATCTGCATTCTTGTCTCCTCTTCTTAAGGGACAAAGAACAGGCAAATAATTTAAATGAGTTAAACCTGGGCTGTTAAGGTACTACTCTCTGGTAAGCATTCAGTTTTGCAAGACACTGACATTTAACTGACACAGCCATCTCTCCGATAGTCTGTGCTATTGGTTCTGCCTTTCTCTAATACAACAGCCCCACCACTGCACTAAGGGATAACGTCCCTCATGCCAAAGCACCTTATCATGGCTATTCTGAGCACTGGGAAGTTTCCCAACTACCTCCCACTTCACATTGCTCCTGACTTTTATCAAACAAACTGCCTACGTAGCCATGTGGCTATCACTAACCTTCCCAGACTGAAGGGATCACTTCCAAGTGGTTGGCTGCATCCAGTGCTTGAAGAAGGTCCAATATATTTTTAGGAGTTGGATAGAAGAGCTGATGAAGGAAGAAAATCACTTCAGTAAACTGTAACTGTTCTGTTTTTCCATACTAAAGCTTTGAAGCTTGCTTACCCTAGTACACACTTACCGAAGAGGACATTTCTTTGTACCACTTCAACACAACATCAATTTGTTCCATCATACACAACAATGAAAAGAATTTTGACCTACAGGAAGGGAAAAAATGTTCTAATTCAGTAATGATTAGATCAACCAAACCATACAGAAGCACCAGCAAGTGATGCTGTTCTGATCAGATTTGTATTGCAGATAAGGGAAATTTGCCTGAATGATTACAATACTCCATACAATTAAAAAAGCAGTAGTGTTTTTTATCAGAGAACTTAATGCTGACACTAGGTAACTGGCAGAATTAGGAAGAAATGGACCACTGCATTTTAAAATGTCGAAAAAACACAATCTCCTTGCCTGACACCAGGTTTGAGGTATCTGAATCTCTCAAATGCAACATCTGGTTAAGAACCACTTTAAGAAGTGAACTAAATTAACCTGGTTACTTGTGCAAGTTCGCAATACAAAGTCTGGGACCTTGATCCAATGCACTGAATAGGAAAAAAGTCTCTACACCAAGAAATTAATTTCCCTTGATTTATTTAAAGGCTAAATAAGGTAAAATCATATGAATCATCCCATCCCTGAACCTGCATCTTATTTTGAAGATAATTATTTTTCATTAATTTACTGGAGTATCTCTAGTTCCAACGCCTAAATAGGCTTTTCTTCAAATCAGTATGCTCCAAGTACCTAACTACGTTCAGTGACTGCAGCACTTAATGACATTGGTAAAGGTGTTTCAGATGCCACGATTACAGTTTCAAATGGTGGAACTGCACAGGAGTTTGGTGCCTAAATACATCTGCTGCACTGCAACCTCTCTCTACACCACCATGCAGAGAGCTAGGTCTGACCTGTACACTATTTTGGTGTTACCTCCTAAGCTGCCATCCTAAGTGGACGACAGGATTGTAGAAAATACAACTGGTTGGCACAGTTGTTGGATGGGGATTAAGCTAAACTGATGCTCCAAGACACTTTATTTCAGTTCGGGCAAGGCCACAAACGAAAAATAAATCCTAAGCTATCACTGTTCTTAAGAGGGACCTAATTCCCAAATTGCACATACAATAGCCAGCTGATGTTCAACAAAGCATCCTTCTGTGCAATGTTCAAATCCTAGTTTGTATTCAAATTGACAATTCACAAGATGCTGAATGTAAGCTGCATGTCGCTCACCAGTAGGCATTTAACCGATCCATGTCCAAGAATTTCCAGTTGTCTCCCTTCTCCATTGCCTTATTTAACCGATAGGCAAGCTTGATATCCTTAAGGTCACAGCACTGCAATAAACCAGTTAGATTTTAAAGCTACCAAATATAACACTTCATACCTTTGTGAAACTGAGTCTCAGAGGGATGTATTAAGAGTAATGAGCTGACAGCAAACATTTTTAACAGGATGCAGTGACTGCCAAGGCATTTTGTTTAGTTGAGACAAATGTGTGACTCTCCCAGTGGGCGAGAGCTTTCTAACCTAAACTGACACCTTCTGGTACGGAGACCGTCTGACAGCTGCAGTGTCACTAGGAGGAGGAGGTAGGGCACAGAAGACAGGGGCTTATGCAGCCATCTCTAGCAAGAGATGCACGTATCGCAGGCATGCAAGTTACCAGTTTAGGAGGTATCAAGAAAAGAATTGCAGAATTATGGAGGAAAGTTACAGGAGGTGATGAACACAGGTGAAAAAAGGAAACATATTGAGAGCTAAACCTTCTATAACAGGTTGGAAAACTCACAGGCAATTCTGAAACAGCTGGAGGGCTCAAAGGAATTCTGATTGAGGGAAGAGGTACTTACCACTTGCATAGCAGTGGCAAAAAAGTTGGCTGAAAGGGAAAAACAGAGTCTGTTAGCTTCAAACTTTCAAGAAGACATACAGCAGCATATTAACCCAGCCTCCCAGAGGACAGACGAAACGTGTTCAATTAGAAAGCTGAATTTGTAGCTCAGTTCGACAATGTAACAGGGATCTTCACTTTGTATGTAGACTTTGGTGTGTTATGAGTTTTGCTAGCCAGTGTTCTGGAGGCAACTATACTGCTGTGCTTTTGGAGACAGATTTAAGCAGGTGATCTGTTTGACTTCAGGCAGTTTTACAAAAGCTACATTCTCTTGTTTGTTGCAAGACAGCATTATTTGTCTAACAGGCAGGCTACAAAAAAAAAGCAGCCACATCACCCATCTTCTCTATTTGCTCCAGTGGAAGAGAAAACATGCAACAGAGAGGTGCTCTGGTAGGTTACCCACCTCTTTAGTACACCCCACAACATACAACTGCCCCCTGAAAATGTCTCCTTCCAGTTTCGTTAGGCTTTGAATCTGGTTTCTGTAACTGACATTTCAAAGCAGCATGGAGACTGATGCTGCCTGAGGGAGGCAAAGAAAGCCATAGCGGGAGGAGGACATAAACTATCCTGCTCAGTAGCTCATTTCATTTTTGTGGTGAGAATTTTAGATAGGGGTTTTTGAAGGAAACACAAGGGCACTGGATGCCATCAGAGACTGAAACAATGGTTAGCAAAATGGTGGAAAGAACTGTAAGGCAATTTACTTAAAACCATTAGGTACAATACACCCCCCTTCCCCTTGCAAGATTTAATAAATTGACTAAATACTTTTAAGTTGGAAAAGACATTTTTGTGTTGTTTGGGTGTTTAGTATACACTTCAGCTACAGCCTACAGAATCCTCTGGGCCACGGAAAGGCCGTGCAGGGAACACAGAGGCTTCTGAAGGTAAGAGCCAGTTCACATACAACAGCACCCTAAGGAAAAACAAGCCTCAGCTTTGTTCAAAGTGTCAACCTGAATTCTGCAATAGCAATTCCCAAAAGGGCATAAGAAGGATCCCATGTTGAAGAAGAGCAGAAAACGTTTACATACACATCTTGCTTAGACAAAGTGGCTTTGATCTAGTCTTATGTGAGCAATCTCTCTCTCTCTCAACCGCTGTGTAGAAAAGCTCATTCAACTCCCATGATTCAGGCAAGGCCTCTGTCTGCGTGCCCATAATCCCTGCCTTTGCTAACAGTGGTATTTCTATAGAGAGTGTGAAGGAGCAGAGTGGGTATAGTCATTGTCTACACTTCTGGCAACAGCTTAGAGCCAGAGCAAGAAACAGTACAACACACATAGCGGGACAGAAGCAAACAAAAGAGTTGTACAACATTCTATTTCCAGGCTTCTTTCCAAGGACAAAAAAAATAAAATGCTGGTTGGATAACCTAATATGCTACTCCAATGTAGTATCTCCTAATCTTTGTCCTTTAAATGGCCAAAAAACATATGAACTCCTCACTGGTTTCCTGAAGCATGCACTGCAATAGCTTCTTCACCCTATCACATATAGAACTGTCAGCTGCTAAAGAGTGACTTCCGACACTTTGTTAACACCACGTTGTACACAGCACAGCTACAGACCCCTCTGTGCCACGCTCGTCTTCAGATTGAAGCTGCATCTACTTTCAAACGTACAGAAAGGCTTATGAACATCCTAGGGCAAAGTTGCGTACAAATAGATGGCAGAAAGAGACAGTGAGACATGGGATGTTCAGAATCTACCCCTTCTACAGACCCAAGCCTCAGTTTTGCATGAAGTTTTATTTCATACAATTATCTGAAAAGGATTAGGAAGAACTAGAATAGGAACTCAAACCATAGTACAACAAAAACCTGCTGTTCACCAGATGTGTATCATTTCATGAAGCTGCTAGCAGATGTTCCTCCTTAAACTAGTCTTATGAACAGCCTTCTGGTTTTTTTATGGTGTGGGACTCAAATGTTCATTCACATGGGGTATGCTCCTACTTCCACACAGAAGCCAGTGCACCAATGCATAGCACACCTTCCCGGCACTGGAATTTGTTCTTCTTTCTCCAAAAAGTATCAGAAGGGACTGATACAAGCAAGCTGCATCCATTCTTTCTAGCTGGGTAGAACTACTTGAAATTCCCTAGGTACCTTTTCACCCAAGCTTAAACAAAGCAGATTGTCAGATATATTGAAGTCCATACCATCATCAGGGTCCTGGGGAGTGAAGCTCCTCTTTCCAACATCGCCTAGCACCTCAGAGATGATGCCTGATGGGCAAAGATCAGCTATGGGACAAACAAACAAGCAACATCACATCTCAGTTGTACTATGCACTTCATTAGTAAAAAGCCTCAGCCTGCAAACATACTATGGAAATGGAAACAAGCCACATTTCAAACAAGTTTCATGAGTCTCCTACCTGTACCCCTACTTGTGGTGCTCCACACCAGCTGCAATTTTATTTGCACTAAAATTTGCCCTACTATTGCCAGATTTCCACAGCACAACAGGGCAGATGAGGAAAGATACAAGTACTTTCTAGCAAGGAATCCAACAGGCCTGCAAGTCTGTCTGTTAGAATGTGGCACTGGGAAAAGTAAGGCATTTCATAAACAAAAAAACCCCCAGAGAGACTCCAGAGCAGTTCCTCCACATTTGTTATAACACAAGGACTGCAGTTATGACTACTGCGTCTATTCTTTTCCCATGCCCACAGATTTTTGGCTAAAGGATCTCCTACAGTTGGTCTCCTGCCTTCCAACACAGCTATGTTTCAAAACAGCTCCAACACACAGAACTGTTGCAGAAAAACAGAATCCCTGTGCAATTTCTTCCCTGTAAGTGGCACAGTCTATGAAATCCCATGCGTTGTAGTCAGATCCAGTCTCCACAGAAACTGAGTAGCATTTGCGCTTTAGCTTTATCAACTTGTGGCCACAAATGGAAAGGAAAGAGGCTTTCTTTCCAGTTCTGCCCATTCTCAAAACACAAGGACTCTTCCCACCCTGTGAGAAGTTATGATCCTCTGTAGCTTTTTCTTCACCCAAGTAGAATCAGACTGCACAGGTAACATTAGGATTGCACACATAAGAAGTTGTCTTTTAATCCATAAATTAACTGCCTTCACCCATCACATTTGGAAAGCATTTAAAGCAGGTGTTAAACAGGACACATTCATGGACAAGTTGATATTGCACATACCGCCTCTATAAAATATAAAGAGAAGATGATCATACGTTGCAAGGCTAGGCTCTGAAAAGCAAAAACATTGAAGTTACTTCGACATTCTTTGCTGAGCTATGCCCGAGCTCTAATTCACAGTCTCCAGTCCTTCCAGTCAGGCAGCATGCATAAATTTACTCTATCATTTCTCTCCCTATCCACCCTAATGCTGACCTCACGTTACAACTGGGAGAGACGATACCCGAGAGTGGACCACCAGATGAAGCACCATATTGCTATGGGGTGAACAGCCAAGCTTCCCTGGTCTAAACTAAAAGCAAAAATATTTCATAACTAGTTTTCCATTCTGCTCATGAACTATCTTTGGTGTATCAGCAAGCATGTCACTAGGGCAAAGCTATGCCAACATTCCCTGTTTTTGCAGTGTTTACTTGACGTCAAAAAACATCATCTAGATCAAACCCTTTTTTTCTGCAGATGTAGATACATAGACCTGAACTGGCTTGGGTGGCTTGTGAAGTAAATCTCCTTGACCTGTGGGAAGCTAACAGACTCAGCTGACTGCTGCAAATATATATTCATATTATTCGCTATTTCTACAGCAGTACTACAGTAAGGACCCAGTTGAGAAACAGCCCATGGGCCAGGACACACTCCCCCACTGTCCTCGAGTAGCTACAGGTAACTACAGGTAAAAATATAATGATAAACATGCTCCTAACCTAAAAGACTACAGCATCAAAATCCTTCATTATTTGACCTAAGGGGCTAAGTGGACCCACTCCATTGTAATTAGTAATCAATACTGAACAAAGACTCTGAAGATGATAATTCACTTTGAAATCCAGAGGCACTGGCTTGCTGAGCAGCTGCAGCTCAGTACTTACGCACTGTTATTTCTCAGTTATCTTGCAAAAGGGAAGAAATAGTGAAGTTGAGAACACAGTGAGAAATGCTTTTTTTCCACAAGCCTTGGACTTCTTCCCTGCAACTAGGAATCACTGTGTTGTTTGCTGCTGAACTCTTAATTAACTATTCTGGAGGTGGCACTGGAATATAATAACCATTCTGGTTCTCTTACCTATATCAAGTGCTTCCATTTCCTTTATTACCAATAAAGCCATGTTTCTGCCTACACCACCACATCTTCTCAGAGTCTTCAGTAAAGCATTAAAAGTTAGAAGATTTGGTTGCACTTCCTGTTGAGCCATGTGATTCAGGAAGACCTTAAACAAAATCCCCAAATCCTTAGTGCTTCACACATTATGAATCACAGTTCAGCTTTCAGGTA